>NC_136132.1:4739166-5395833 GCF_965212315.1 Lampetra planeri
TCTCGCTTGCTCGCATACGAACGCCGGCCGGGAGCCGCGAGCTGGGAGCGAGTGGGGGGGGGGGGGGTGGCGCACCGCCGTCTCGCGTCGGCGTGAGCGTGCGCACGCCACCACCACCACACCATGTGAGCCGCGCGCGTAATTAGATCGCCTCGCTTTCGCTGCCACTGACCGCTCGATAAGTGGCGGCGATCTCGTGCGGTGCCGCGCCGATCAGCGGCGGCTCGAGCAAGCCCGTGCCGCCGATCTCGTTTTTGCTTTTTGGGCCCAGCCGTTTTGTTGCCTTGGGTTTGAATGGCTTGAGATAGGAGGCACACCTGTTGCCGCCAATTGCAGACCAGGTGAGGATTAAAATCAAGAACGTGTAAGTAAATGTGGCAAGGCTTTGAACATGGAAGGAAAGACCAAAGGCAGAGAAGTCGAAGTTCAGAGTCCTTTCAGTTTCAGTGTGGGGTGGCATTCATCACGTGATTGGGTGCCCAGTGTTCAAAATTCCACATTTCTCTGGTTGGTCGAGGCTTGCCCACGAAGTGGTACTCATTTTATGGACCCCGGGGGGATGATGGGATAAGTCACCCTCCGACTGGGATTTGATTACGAGTCGTGCACTCTACCGCTGCACCATCCAGCTGGATTCCGTTCAGCAGTATTGGTTATTTGCTCATTACCAGCGATGTTAAAGACCTTAGGATTTTGCAGCCAATATTATAATTGATCGATGAATTTTGGGTTAGGCCACATAGTTAAATTTGAATTTAATAATTTGTAATGGTTAAAATGTAGCTTAAATCTGACTGGTCATTCTGACTTCCTGGTTTTTTATTCTGACTTCCTGGATCTTGTCCTGATGACGCTTGACACCGACGCTTGTTATCCAATTGCTGAGTTTAGTTTTGGCCGTGTCGGGTGACGGGAAATGGTTCTAACAACGGCTTCTAACACCAAATTCTAACAAATTTCACCCTAGTGAGATTGAAAAATAATGATTCGGTAAATGGCAACAAACGAACGATCATAAGAATTCAAACCGTGGATTTCTGCCTTCATCCTTAATTTAGAGGTTGCTGTTTCGGGAAATAAAGGACCACAGTGTTGGATCTGTGGCTTTTCCAGTGGCGGAAGTAGTTAGGCTTGCCCACCCCCCCCCCCCAGTGAGGATTAATGGCCGCATGGAGTGCACCACCTGTGTGGCATTAGCCCCTCGCAGCGATCGTTTCCACCCGCGGTGACGTCACCCACGGCTAGCTTTGCCACCTGGGCAGACAGAGTGTCTTGTAAAACGCAGAGGTGTGCGTGGACCCTCCGCACACTTTTATGTGCCCCCATCACAGTGTTGTCTGTTAGCCATTACGTACGTATTTTACCGTGACCGTGTGTGTGTGCGCTGGAGTGGTGGTGCAGTGTACTGTGAATCATAAACCGCTCTACGAATTGTAGATGTCAATTCGATACTCGGCCACAGCTTACATTGGTGGCGAGTAATTATTAAACTGCTGCTGGCACCCTCCCCCCCCCCAGCCTCCCCCACTGCCCACTTTCACCATCGTGGTGAAGTATGGTCAGACATCCCCCGTGACCGACACAGCATGGCGAGGCCTTAATCCAGAAGCGGATTTACAAAGGACTCTGGATTACTAGTCTCATATGGTAGCTGTACTCAATACCTGGTATTTGAAAGTCACCACCGTCATTGACGCTTATGTTCAATCACTTGTTCAGTGGGTAAAAATGGAGCTTAAAAATACCCCAAACATTACGTCGGTAAGGCATTAAGTTCTGGAAGCCTACCCCTTGAGGTGTTTGTATTATAATGCAAATCCCGTAAAGTACGTGCGTCCGTGCATGTGTGTGTGTGTGCGCGCGCGCATGTGCATACATATGCATCCTTATTCATGTGCTTTGCCAGCACGGGAAACTGACATCGGTGACCTTGGCTGTGACGCGGCTGCAATGAGCTCGAAGGTGCCCATGAGATGAGACCTCTCTAACCCCCATTCTCTTACCCCTCCCCTGCCGTCCCCCCGACACCCCCTACGCTGCGCGTCCCCGTCTCCTGCCGCTGTCGCCAGCCGTTCGGCGTGAATCAACCGGGTCCCTACGTGCAGTACACATCCGTGGACGCCAACGGCTATCAGAAAAATGCTTCTGGTGAGTGGAGCCACGGCCACCTCGCGGCCGGCAGTCCCCGCACGCAGCCACGGGCAAGTACACGGCGCGTTGTGCGGTGCAGCCACAGCTGATGGATGCCGCGCCGTTGTCCATCGGAGGCGCGTTTGAGATGTTGGCCATGCGTTGTGCGTCGCTGCCGCACAGTCCTGCGAAAAGTCATACGTTGTCCGTTGCGGCGACAGTTGTGTGTACGCGTTGTACTTGCCTGGCGCACTATTGCAGCCACGGCTGGTGTACATCGCACCTCTCCATTGTGGCCACAGTCACGTACACAGCAGGCTGTGCAATTGCAATTCATCTCTTGAAAACAAAGCGGCCTTTTTTATAGTCACAGTGACACGGTATTCATAAACTGAAAACACAATGGGGTGCCCTTCCCTGGTTTACGGTCTGCTCATGAAAGGATCACTTTGGCTGCCATATGCCAATAAGATGAACCATAGCTTCCCCTGAGCAAAGGACGCCTTTAAAATGCCAAAGGCTTCTGAATCAGGCAGGTGGACCATTAACATATGCCAATATGTCTTGTGTGCTGCTGCTGCTGCTTTATGACTTTTGCTCGAGATTTTAGTATAATAGCGGCGTGCTTTGTTTTGCATATTCCAATATCTCATCTCCAACTAAGCAGCCAGTCTAAGAGCATGGATCTGAATAGCAAAAATAAAAGCTTCCAAATGTATCACTCCCAGATGAATGCCTGGAAGATTTGTGCCAACTCAAGGCTGCAATTTGTCCACAAGTGCAATCACAACACGGTCGTGCTGTCAACGGTGAAAATGTCCAAACTGGAAATCTGGTTGCGGTCGTGGTCTTCAAATCGTTTGAGTGTGGGATACAAACTCGGGACCAGCCTCGCAGCTGCCCCAGAGGCGGATCTCATCAAAGCCAACCCGCACGCACACAAGCACCAACAAATATAAAACGAATTAACAGTGGCGATTGAATGAAAGAAACGAGCTCAAAGCTGCATGGGGCAATGCGGCTTGGAATAGGCGAAGTTGTGAATGTCTGCGTGTGGGGCCAGCGTCACTGGGGGGGGGGGGGGGCACATTGTGAGGGGGTGGGGGGAGGTGGGCGGAATTGATTTAAGCCAAGCGGATTGTGTAAATTGCACGGAGATGGAGGGATTTCCGTGTTACCCCCCCACTCGTCTTGCCTGCCCTCCATTCCTCCATAGGTGCCGTACATTTTTCAGTCTTGCTCGCTGTGTTACGCCTGCACGGCTGCCTGCAGTTTTGCCACACGCGATTGGTGTGGCGCCGCGGTGGTGAGATGTTAACTAATGTATAGTTTGGTGTCAGTGAGTCTTTGCTTCTGAGTCTGCCCACCTGGCCTGCCCATGGGGCTCCCCGGCAGAGCTCGCAGGCGACGGCACCTGAGATTGTGTAAATGCATTGCCGCAGCTTATCTCGGCGGCAACCGCTGCATCCGCCACCCAGGGGGGGGAGGATGGGGTTTATTTATTTCCCCACCATAATTCATGCAGAGCAGACGCATGACAAAGGGGCTGTGGGGTTTTCTGTTTTTAAATCCTTTATATTAAGTTCGCTTGCTTGCACGCTTACGACCGTGCAAATCTTTCGGTCGTTTTTTAACCCACTTTCCGTGATCCAATCGAGCTGACATTTTGCACACAGACTCGTTGTGCGTGACAATTTATTTTCGTGAAAAAATTTTTCCTAAATTTTCCACTTTTTAGGAATTTTTTTTTTATCCATTATATTAAGTTCACTTGCTTGCTTGCTTGCGCGCTTACGACCGTGCAAATCTTTCGGTCGTTTTTTAACCCACTTCCCCTGATCCAATCGAGCTGACATTTTGGACACAGACTCGTTGTGCGTGACAATTTATTTTCGTGAAAATTTTTTTCCACTTTTTAGGAAAAAAAAATTTTCACTAACACAATCATATATTTTTCCTAAACACAGAAAATTATTCAAGAAAACAACAAAAATGTACAATATAAACAATCATACAAAAACTGAAAACCTTATAATCCTTATATACGACTTTCCTTATATTTAATTTAAAATACCAATGTGATAAAAATGAAACTCTTACTCAAGAAAAACAGATATGAATAATAAAATTAGACCGATACCACGCATATAAAGGATTTATAGTGAAAAACTTTGTTTTTACGGGTTAATTTTTTTTTTGCTGCAACACCACCTTGAAGGGAAAACAATACGGCTCAAAATCTCACTTGAGCAGTTTAGACCCGTTGAGGCAAAGTGCTGCTCTTGAACACGCGTCAAGTCCGGCGAGCTCACGCAAGGGATTTGGTTGCTGGTGTGGTCAACGCTGCACTTTGCTCTATCGATTTTCCCGTGCTCACATTGAACACATTGCCCTGGGTATTCATTTGAGGCTAAGTTGACCGAGGGATGTTCAAGCCAGGTACAGATTATATTCGCTCCCCAGACTTGTAGATCATAGATGGGAATTGAACCCAGGTTTGCAGAAACCAAAGTACACAGCCGTTACTACTATGCAACCCTGCTCCACTTAAAAATGCACATACACACTTATCACTACCAAACATGAAAGAGTAATAGTTCGGGAAGAGCTTTGCTCATTAAAAATGAATATTCTCCACTCATAAGTCAGGACTTAATCGCTGAAATTAAAGGAGAGGTTTGTATTTTGCGTAGTGTCTCTTGCCTCGGGCACAGTCAGGTGCACTCGTTCGCTCACTGGCGGGCTCACGGCGATGGCTAAACACTCGCCCATCCAACATTTTAAACGCAGGGTGCACGCACACCACAAATTGGAGCAGCGCGCCCAAGTCGTCTGCAGTTTTCACAGGCGTGTCTCATAGGAACGGCTTTTTTTTTTTTTACAAGAGCCCATTACAATGCACGAGCGATAGAGGAAAGGGTACAATAATTCCGCAGACGACAAGCCCCAGGCCTGGTGCCCACGGCGTAAGGGGAGGGAAGGGCGATTGGGCTCCCTGCCCCCCCCGCCCCCCCTACTCACGTAGAGTTAACGATCGGGACGCAGGAACGACTCTTAAAATGCCGCGGAGAAGTTTCCCCATTGAGCCGCCTCGTTCAGCAATAGAACGACAAAACGAAGGCACATTGCCATGACACGCATTCCCGACCGAATGCCTCATGGGAAAACGTCATCACCGTTGGCTGTTTTCGCGATGTGATCGCTGTATTAATAATGCAGTTGCTGCGTTGTTGGTTAACGTATTGTCTCGGCCTGTGCGAAATTACTACACTACAGTGGGCCTCCATAAACTCAAGGGCACTAACCCTGCTCCTCCTCAATAGCCAGATGGGCTGGACGATGCCAGGGTACCTCCTTTTCCTGCGACCGCAATCGGCCCGCTGGGTGGAAAGAGGCAATGGCGAGTGGAGAAGCGTGGCAGTATTTTTCAGCATTATTTATTTTAGTTCGTCAAAATTATTAGCCGTGATCTATCCACATATGGATAAAGGCCTCCTCCTCCTACCGTCGCCGTTCCTAATGGTCCGGTGATGCGACAGTCAATGTCACTCCTGCACGTGAGTTGATCTCATTTCTCCATATGGATGGTGGTCATCCTCTCCAGTGCGTTCTCACATTTGTCTGACATTGCATCAAATATTCTATACTTCGGCCGTCCTATCACGTGTCCTGTCCGCGCCCGCCCACTTTCGAAGGGTCAATACGATGATTCCAATTTGCGTTTGTTCCCGATACAGGTTTCCCTCGTTTTGTGCGGTAGATGCGTTCCAGGAAAGGGCACACAAAGTGCAATCCGGTGGCATGGGCCGCACAGTCACCCATCCCACAATGCACTGCACGAGACAGCTGCCTGGTGAGCGCGGGCATACAGCGCACACGATGTGGTCCCACGTCCGACCGCATTGCTGTATATGAGTGAATTCAAAAACGCAAAGAAATAAGTTAGCCGCAATATCACACAAACCGACCCTGCATAGAGCGAGGGAAACGTGTACATGAGTTACTGTTTATGTCTCTAAGTCGATATCTAGGTATCCGACAATGCTTCTCTTTGCACTATTCAGTTTTTGTTAAATTTCTCGAAATGTCTTATTGTTAATGATATATTTAATAATAACATTGTCAGTTACCTCTTCACTGCAGTTTTGCCGCAGGTAACCATTGAAAGAGATATGTTTATCTCAATAGGCTCTATTACAGTTATAAATAAACGTAATTTATAGATAATTATTAGTACATATGCAGCACCTGTGCCTTTCCACTGCTGGATGAGGGCCGCCCTACGCCGTGTGGGTTGTGGGAGCTCTTTGGCCACACTTGACCTTACCCGATCGATTTTGTTTATCTCACCCAAAAAACACCATGAGGAAGTCAAGGGGGGGGGGGGGGGAGAACCAGGTTCAACTACCCTTGCTTACGGCTCAAGAGCCCTTAATGTGGAGTGTGGCGATGAGAGGTAGCGGTGGGATCAGATGGGATTTGAGGGAGCCCTGGGTCCATGCACACACCTTTGGACAGAGAACCGGAGATTGAATCGGCACGAGCACTTCGCCACGGTGCGTACTGGGGGACGTTGCAGCCCGCGTGTGTTGGCAGAACGGACGCTCCATCGGCCGCTCTTGTGACCACCGCCGCCCACGCATTCGCGGCGGGGCCATAGTCCCAGCGGCAGGGCATCGCAGAGGTTCCGCGGGTTCGACCTCCCGGCAGCAGGGCCGCCCCGGTTAACGCCCCGCGTGCACTGACCCGCAGAATACGCACGTGACCCCGTGACGGCAGCCGTGAAGAACGGCCAATTGCATGCCCGGGTCCAAATTGGTCCAAATTTGGCAAATAATTCAAGAGTTATCCTCTTTGGTTCTTTCGGTAAAGTCACGTAGGCAGAAATAAAATAAATTAAAACAAATCACGAGGTTTCGATCGCAATGCAAGCAATCCTCATCAGGTGGGACAACCACAGCAAGAAAATGCTGAAGTTGGCGGGAGAGCTGCCGTGGCAAGAGGTTATATAGGTAAGAGAGGGGGGGGGGAGGAGGCAAGGGGGGAGAGAGAGAGAGGGGGGTGGGTGTGGGGTAGGGGTAGGGGGGGGGGCACGTGAGCGCTAGGGGAAGAGGACGGGAGGCCAAGGGGGGGACAGTGGACGGGGCTAGAAGTGGGAAGCTGGAGAAGAACCGATACAAATGTGCTAGTAAACCTGCAAATTACTCAATTGGGAATACGCATAGCAATGTCACCCCCCCCCCCTCCCTCACTGCGGAACCACAGTCGCCTTGGGGCCATAAAGGGCGCAATTACCAAACGTACCGAATAATGAATTATTATAATGGTTGTATCCGCACACTCGCCACCTATTTTAAGCATTCCAACATAATCCTGATTTGAAGCTTTCGTGACTGCAGGAATTCATAATCTTTGGTTTTTTCGGTAAAGTCACGCAGGTAGAAAGAAAAATAAATAGTAGATCACGACGTTTCGATCGCAACAACAAGCAATCGTCTTCAGGTGAGAAAGAGAAACGAGCCGCTGTGACGGGGCATTTTATAGATCCGAGAGCGGGAGGGAGGGAGGGGGGAGGGGCTGCCGTAACGGGCAAGAGTGAAATTGAAAGAGGGAACGGGGTGTGAGAGAGAGAAAAAAAAGAAAGATCAGACTTAGCAAACTTAGAAATGTAATGTAAATCAGAGAGTGACTTTTTACCGAAAGAACCCAAGAGTCTGCATTCCAACATAAATGTATCATACGGGCCTGAGGTTGGATTCAAACCAGTGAACCCTAGCCCAAGAAACGAGCACGATGGCCATGCACCGTCCGACCCGCTAACATCGTGCCATTTGCCTTTTATAATGACTCATAATTTTTCATTATCACGTTCTGTGTACTCACATGTATAATCATTTTCCAGCTCATTGGTCTATTAGATTAGCATGCTGTTGCTCTCATTTGTTGACTCTTATTCATATTTCAAAGGTCACAGGGAATTGCTTCCGTCACCAAGGCTATGGGGGTCCCTTTTGCCAGTATCAAGTTGCCTATTCTTATTCCATCATCTTGATACCAGCATTAAAGGGCTCCCGTAAACATAACTGTTCAACCAGAGCTAATAATGCTTTGAGATTTGCATTGTCTTTGTCCTGTCCGACTTTTGCCATTCTTTGCTGTCTCTTGTGGTTGGAGAATGTGTACGTGATCGAAGCGTGTTTTTTTTGCATGTTTTACCACAAGCATCTGTGGTTAATGCAGACTCGATGCCTCGTGATGGGTGTCAATTTGGTGTTTGTATGCATGTTGAACTTCTTTCGCGTCGTACGTAGCCAACCCTGCGAATCGGAGGTACGGTGGAAGGACAACAAACTAACACACGAAAAGCATTTCGATTTAAAGCTTTCGTGACTGCAGGGATTCATCTTCTTGGTTCTTTCGGTAAAGTCACGTAGAAGGGAAGTAATAAAATAATAACAATAAAACATAATAAAATAATTCCCACGACGTTTCGGCCACAACGCAAGCAGCCGTCCTCTTCACCTGAGGACGGCTGCTTGCGTTGTGGCCGAAACGTCGTGAGAATTATTTTTATTATGTTTTATATTTTTTATTTTATCACTTCCCTTCTACGTGACTTTACCGAAAGAACCAAGAAGACACAAAAAGCAGTTTGAAAGAAATTAGTTTCCAGTCTACAATTAAAAGTGCATAGCTCCAGCGGCTTCCAAATATCGGAAGGAAGAGCATTCCAGACGGCCGCGGAAGCGCAATCAGAAAGCGTGCAAAAAATATCGGAAGGAAATTTCGTTTGAACATCTTAACACCTCCTGTATTAAATTTCGATTTAAAGCTTTCGTGACTGCAGGGATTCATCTTCTTGGTTCTTTCGGTAAAGTCAGGTAGAAGGGAAATAATAAAATAATAATAAAACATAATTAAATAATTCTCACGGCGTTTCGGCCACAACGCAAGCAGCCGTCCTCAGGTGTCTTTCCGACAGACCTGTTCTTCACCTGAGGACAGCTGCTTGCGTTGTGGCCGAAACGTCGTGAGAATTATTTTATTATGTTTTATTTTTATTATTTTATTATTTCCATTCTACGTGGCTTTACCGAAAGAACCAAGAAGATGGACCTCCTGTCTTCTTGCCGGAAAGGGTAAGGAGCCTGTTCTTTTTCCACATCAAGGCTGTTGGGTAAAAACCCGCTCGGACGGTCCAAGCGTACCTCCCAAACGTCTCGTGAGCCCTCTGGTGTGTCTTCTCTGTGGTCTTGGTGGATGGTTTTGGGTTCGCAGGCAGCTCAAGGACGCAGTTGTAGAGCAGCAACGCGCGGTGAGAAACACGAGGCTCAAAGTGTGATTGGGGGAAACTAGAATAAAGTTTCTGCTTGTTAAATGTAATTCCTTTTTTTTTATTTTTGAGTGCTACTTATTAGGCTTCAGAGTTTTGCTCTGTTGTAAATTAACATGAATTGGTTGAAGAAATAGGAAAATAAATGTCCTTCATCATTGAAAAAGGACACGATACCAATTGGTTTCATCTGGTTCAACTTGACTTGATTTTGGGGCGGGTGGGGGGGGTTTGGCACGCATGCCAACATGCAGTACTTATAATATCACTGCTGCTTTCATTACTCTGTGATCCGTTCGAGAAAAAAAACCGTGCTCTCAATAAGAGTGGTGAAAGTTTGAGCCCTGCAATTGACTCCTGGTGGAAGGGCCACCAATAGAGCGGGCACGAGAGAGCTCCTCTAGAGGGTGGGTATTTGGCCTAATCTTCCACGTCTCAGCCAGACGTTTTTACAGAGGAAGGAGTAGCCACACCTTACCCCCATCACACGTAGCACGCCGATGGACTAACTTGGGTGAACCCACTCCTGTATACATACGCAGAGGCGAAGGAATTTAAGAAACAGTGCACCGTTGTTTCAGCTGCCACGGCAGGAGATCGAACCGGCGACACTCTTTTGAGTTGCAGGTCCAGCGCTGCGAACCGTTTACCGCAGCAGCAGCAGCAGCAGCATCCCCGTTCACTTTTCGGGACACTCCACTATTTTAAATGCCGCACGCGGAGTGAAGAGTCAAAATCGGTGCCGCGGGTGATAATATCGCGTTGCATAATGCAAAATTACTTGCTAAACTTTGCAAAAAGGATGAAATTGGGCAGCAAGCTAAAAGGAATGCAGCGATTTAAAGAATTGGAGCCAACATTAATAATTTATTTTCTTAAGTGAATGAAACTGGCTTTTATAGTGAGCCAGGAAAGATACGAGACGCAGCCTACACCCTCCTGATTCTGTTTCCGCGACGAGATAAAGTGAGTAAATGACATTAAATAATGAAACAAAAGAAGGAATTGTAATGTCGTTTAAACAGGCCTGGCTCCAGCTGGTGATACAAAGCGGGCAGTTATCCCTGAACACTCATCTCACAGTTCTACCTTACCCCCCCCCTCCCCCCCTTAATAAATGGAGCACTCCATGGTGAAATATTTATAGCTGTTATATCATTAAGGCGGTATCGTTATAGAAAGTGTCATTCCTTACAGGAGTCCGTGAGCTTGGCGAGCCATCATCCTATTAACCGAGCCTGGGGTTTTTTAAAATTTCATTTACCTTGCACTCCAGAGAGACTTTGCATCATTAGGCTCTGCATCTGTAACACGTGACATGGATTCATTTGGTAAATCCCCACCGCTGTGTGTCTTGAAAATACAAAAAAAAAAGAAACCCCATGGGTTCATTTTGTCCCGGGCATTTGTGCTGAGGTGTAAAAATAAACTGATCAATAACCTGGCTGAATTGAAACATGCAGCCATAGTAAACAATCCATCCAGTGAAGTTGTTTGGAAAATGTGTCTTAAAATCAATGATCAGCCAGGTATCCTAATGGCCAATCAGGGGCCAAATCTGTTAAGCCAATTTGTGAGCGGTTCATAACGACTTGGTATGATGTATCGTTTTATCTAATTGGCTGTCAGAAATTGCAGGAATGAATAGAGCTGTGCCCTTAGATTGTATTTGTTTGTTTTGGCCGTTTTTATTTTCTTGCTCACGCAAAGGTTCAAGTGCCCCCAAGAGAAATGCCGCACACCGCAACCCTCCAAAGGACTTTGGCAGACTACACTGAAACATGTTTGCAAGCGTTTAGGTCCTCAAATTTCTGCCCAGGGGCTATTGGCTGCTCACAATGTGACTACGCAGGACAGTCGACATCCAACGTGATATCGATCGACTCCTAAACTGGCATTGTTAACCTACCCCTTGACTCTCCCAAATTTCATTGGGACTGGATTTCATCTCTCTGCTACTGATTCTACCGCCGGCAATTTAAATAGCTGACTATAACTCAGGTTACAAGGTTAACGTCGTATTCAGGATAAAATATGGCCACCACATATGAAAAAAATTGCGTAAAGCTTGCATGTAATTTCATTTCTCCATTCTCTATGCACGTATTCACCGACCAGCTCTTACCCAACACAAACCATCAACAGCCTTTCTTGCATATGTCTCGCGCGCGGCCGAGTAGAGTGCATTGCGTTTCGCTTTTGTAAAGACATTCCGATGCAAATTCACTACGCCCACAAGGATACGTGTGCGAGCTCACTATTGGAAACACTGACGCCGCATAGGTGCATATTTAAAGGTGAGAGTCCTGGTACAATTTCTTTCTCGTGACAGTCGCTCACAAACATACTCGAGCATGCTCACGCACTCGTGCGCACGTATCCACCCACTCGCATATGCTGCAGGATCAAAATAAATGTGAGCCTAGAACACAACGCCCCTGCTTGGTAGAAACATTGGGTGGAGGCATGTTTATCGGACCCCAAAGTTCACCTCTAATGCCTCATCACGGAAGGGCCTCTTAACTAATTAAACTAATCATGCGCTTACCGCACGTTAAATCCATGCGTGCCTGCGTTAACCCTCACGTTGCCGAAGAAGCAAAAAAATGGAAACAAAGCAGGGCTTGCGCTTGGAATTGATCTGTTTACATCCCCGCAGCAGTCGTTGGCATCTGTGACACCCGCTGGTTGGTCTGCACGCTCATTACACCAACGTACCGTTGTTTTTTTTACTGTTACCGACAAACATCTCCCCGAATGTTCGTGGTCTAGGGGGACCAGAGGGCGCACCACCAATCAAACGGTTAATCCGGTGGACGAAGTTTTTAATTCGAGGAAGCAGTCGGGACGCAAGGCGGTTGCCAGCGAGAGGATCTGGCATCGGGGGGGGTGGGCAGCTCTCATTTTATTCTCAATGGGCGGCGTCATCCATTTACGAATAAGAGAACGGCGTAGCACGCTGCGCGGCCAAGACTGTTTCCTCTAAGGGGACCGCTGCATCAGACGCTGGCATTCAAGAAAAAGCCAGGATTAATGCGGAGGGATGGCGAATTCATAGGCAACACTTGTGTGACGCCCAAAGGCATCCATCCGCCCGCCGCTTACGCATTTTGCAGCGCGGTGGTGGCGGCAGGAGTAACGGTTCAATGATTTACAACCCGCACCCATTGAAAATATGTGAATTCTGGGTCATGATTTAATTCAGGAACCGTTTTTTTTTGTTTAGTTGGTTGTGCTCCATTCAAGTCGTGGCCACTTGTGGCAAGCACGGGTCTCGTGGACTCACCGTATACCACATATATGACTAAAAAAAAACTCCTTACATTCACATTTTTGGTTCTTTGATGCACGTATAGTGAGCTTACATTTTTTGTATTAATCCGTATATTGATGCGTCGTTTACAGATGTGTTCGGTGGGGGGGTTTCAACCACAGAGCCTAAAAGTAACGCCGGTGAATCTCAAGCGGCACGCGCAAAACCACTTTGGATGTCAACGGGCAGTGATTATTCAATCATGAATGCTTAAAAAGCCAACACCATTGCTCCCAATGAAAAGTTCCCGAGCGCGCGTTGCGTTTTGTTTTGCTCACGACGCCGCCGCGAGATGAAACGGCGCGGCGCAAGAGGATCCGTCGGGGCGCAGCGGCAGCGGCGAAACGCGGCCTGAGCGATCGCTCTTAATTACCGAGCTCACTCACGCTGCTCATGCAGGAGGGCAGCGTGAGGCTGTGCCGCTGCCGTGTCGCGTCACAGTCGGCCTCCCGCACACGCACGCTCGGGAGGGGCGAGGGGCCCTTGAACTCCTGCCAACATCGCTAGCGTCGCGCGCACGCGCTACCTGACGCTTCCCCAGCCAGCGCCCGACGATGTTTACTCGGGGTATCCCCAGAATGGGCACGTGTGGGGTGTACATCCCCCTCCCCCTTGCTGTCATACTACGTATTATGCAAAAACGTAGCAGCGACTTGCTTGTCAGAGAGGCTCTATTTTGCCTTTTGGCCATTAGCTGGTGGGATCTCTTGCTGTTAATTATTTAACGGTCGTGTTGATATCCCGCTGTTACAAATAGGTCACCTGGAAGGTCTTCTTTCGCGAACGATTCATTCATTACCGGGGGAAAGCGCTCGCTCAGTGTCGGCATTAATTTTTAGGAGGGCCCTGCCGTTGGGAGTGTTTATCCAATTTAAAATTCGAGTATTTTTTTTTTAACCCTCCGGTGGCAACCAGAGAGTCCGGAGAAAGCCCCCACATGCGAATGGGAAAACACAGAAACTAGCAACCTGAAATCCTCTCCGCTCAACCCCCACCCTGCCTGGTTGCACTTCAATTTAAAAGTGCAGTCCGGCACGGATATATTTAAACAACAACGACGAAAATCCCCCCCTCTGTAATCCTTCATCTGTGCGGCTGCCCGCCTGCGTGCCTGCGTGCCTGGTCGCGGTCTGCGCCGAGAGCGATAAGCATATTGATTCACAAGCCACGTCCTCCACTCGCCGGCAGCCCACCCAGCCGGGACGGGGGGTGGGGGGGGGGGACCTCGCACCCGACCGGAACGCGTGCGCGCGTGATATTTGACGCCACGTGATATTGTATCGTCAAATAAATCGCGCCACCCCCCGCCCGCCGCACCTCGTTTGGGACGCTTTTGATATAAGGCCTGCGCCCAGCCGTGTTTGGTAATTTCGGGGGCCGTCCGGTGGCGTGGGGGAGGGGGTTTGCCTGTCTGGGGCCAAGAAAGGAGCGGTCAGCTTGCCAGCCGGCAAACTGTTACCCACCACCGCCCCTCCGCCCCCCCTCCCCCCCCATTGAGCGGAGGTGATAAAGTTCCGCCAATACAAATGCCCCTGTCGCGCTGCGGAAAATCGCGTTGCTTGTGACGTGTAAAGTGCCTCCCCCTCCACCCACCAGCAATAGTTATTTAGGTGAACGCGGTACGATAACCCACACTGGTGCCTACAATCGTGGTTTCGGGTAAAATAAATTGGCGCGGGCGGGCGAAGGCCTCGTTCATCCGGTCTGTCTCGCCCCGCACGTCTGCCACGAATGAAACGGCAATTGACATTTAAATATGGCAAGCGTTAATTTTTTTTCTGCTCGCAAATATTTGAAATGCACGTCCGCAAACCTCGCTCAACCTTAAAATATTAAAAGCGTATGTACTTTTCTGCTCTTGGTCACCTTTATACTCATTCTTGGGGAGTGTTTTGTTTTATCGGAACAGCTGCGTTAATTACGGTGGGTTTAGTCTGCGAGGGGGTTGCGTCCGCTGTGTACCGATGGTAATCGCTTATAATGAGTTATTATAATCGGTTTGCTGCCGGTATTGGGGTTAATTGGCCTTTAGCCTATATTTACATTCATTAGCAGCAAGAGATGAAATCTTCTAACCCTCACCACCTTGCACGAGTGAGCAAATGTCTCTGATTATTCCCAACGAGATGGAGAACTTGACGAGACTCATGAAGACAGGTGAATTCTCGTTTCAAAGGGCAAGTTTGCATCAATGGTCGCCCGTGTGGGCATAACACAGCTGCACGAACGTTCATCTGTGCAGAGAAATTACGCATTTGTATCATTGGTCATCAGTACGCATCGGACAAATGAAAGCGATATGATGCTTTGATCTTTGCCAACTACAAATGGATTTCCTTTTCCCTCCCGCTGCTTGTTTTGGCCACTTCTTATTTTCTTTATTTTACATCCTGTCACTCTTTAGGCTTGTCGTGACACATCGATTCACTGATTACATTAGTTTTCACATTTGTTGCATTATGCATACATCTTTGCGTGTTAAAATCGATTTGTTCATGGTTGACTGTAAATAAATATTATATTCAAATTATTCAAATCACGGCCGGTGGAAGCTCCTACTCTAGAGAGAGCTGCAGAGAGTTCCCCTCGCGATGGCATTTGAACCCCTACTCCACGCTGGCAAGGCATCTTGAGAGAGGTAGAAGCACACAGCCACACTTTACCCCCACCGCTCACGACCTGCTGATTGACTGAGTGCGCTGCACCCATGAACACTGCTGGGGGGACGAGGAGCGAAGAGGCACTTAAGAAACTTGCACCGTTATCTGACCTCCCGGACACGTCGGGAGGTCAGACCGAGCTGGCGACGCCTGGACGGCAATTCCCACCATGTGTAACCGTTCGACTGCGGCAGATTCCCGAAGTCGGTGAAAGCGAGACGACATCGATCCGCGATCAAAATTGCAGCCCCAATTCTCGACAGTTTCATCGTCGTCATAATCATCACCACGATCCATAGCCCCGTTAGCTGTCTACTGCACGTAGACAGCCACTTTCCTCTCCGCCTTGTGGCGATCTGACCAAGTCGTGGCCACATGTTTCGGGCACCGATCTCCGATGTCGCCGTTAAGCCATTCTCTGTGAGGTCCTTCCTCTTTTTCCGGTTCCTTCCATTTTTCCGAACAAGACATTTCTAATTTTCCCGTTCTTGTCCATCTTCCATTTTATTGGACCGTTAAATTGTTACACGTGTACAGCGCGCCCAATTAATGTACACATGCTTTATATGGCCGATTGGATATATGTTTGTATGCTTGTGTAAATAGCTGCCTTACGTTTGCCTTATTCTCATTATATTTTACACTGTCACGCCTGCATATTGCCAAGAGACGTCTTTGCATTTTAATGCCGCGTATAATTGTAACGTATATGCGTGCATTATTCAGAGGGCGAGTCAATGGCCTAATTTGAATGTCTCAGCCGCCACTTCAGTGCTTTCGACACGTGAGGCTCTTTCTGCTTCAAAAGCAAAACTTTCTCCGTGTTTGTGCCAGGTCCGTTGTTTTTTCTTTCTGTCCCCAGCGAGTACACCACGACGACTTGTGTCGCTATTGACGGATCCAGCACCTCTCGGCAAGTCAATCGCGACTTGGAGGAGAGAGAGGGGGTTAATCGTGATCCAAAAACGCGTCGGCACCGTGGTTTTTTTGTTGTGGTTTGCGCTGCATGGCTCTGCTGGTTGTGTTGTTTCACGCGAGCGACAACGTCGGACATCACGCCAGACGAGTCGTCCTCGGCTCGTTGACTGCTGAGCACACATGGCCCCCACAGGTTCAGTTAAATTTACCGTCCATACCGTATCCTAGTGTTCTTCACTCATTTTCAGAGGGGGTTGGGGTCGCACTTTCGCCGATAAGACATCGTCGGCGTACGAGGGCCGCCACACCGTTTGAAACCATCGGGGGTTTGACAGCAGCACGATGATGATGGGTGGGTGGGGGGGGGTGTTTTTACTTTGTGTGTTGTCGGGGGGCCGCAATAAAGGCCACCAGTGGCCACCAGTAGCCCGCGGGCCTTGCACTGAAGAACGCCGGGATATCCGCTTAGAAACCCCAACAATAGCGATACGCCTGGCGCATGTAGTGTCTTATAGAATGATAATGATTTTGTGCGCATCTGCATACAGGCACAGCATAGCTATTTAAATATAATACCAATCATTAACCAGATATAAATACAATAATATTTCTAAGTGCATTATTTTGAAATGATAAGAACACATTTACAGCCGATCTCGGCCTTTGTCGTAATGTTTATACCGGCCTTTTGTATGACAATTCAGGGTTACAAATGAATGTAATAATCATTAGTACATTTCTAAACGAATGGACAATCCCAGACGACAGGTAATGTGATTTGGTAATGCAAAACATACAGGCAGGGGGTGGAGTAATGAATATGGATATTTGAATGATCATCTCCCCGGTGATGAGTTGTCTTGATCAAGCATTCCTGTGCCGCGTGTTTGCTTTTCCTCGATCCTCATTTATTCAAATGTAAAGCCTCAGCTGGTGCCCTGGCCTATCCAGCCTCGTCCGATCAATGGGCGAGACAAATGAACAAACAAACGAATATTTCACGGCCGTCTGGTTTCTGCTCGCGTTGTAGGATTTCTGTTAAAATAGTTCTGGGCCCACTTTGAGCGCACGAGAAACGACTCGATCGCTCCCGCGCTTTGGTTCTTCTTCCACGTACGTTGGTGAGACGCCCGACTGGGGCCGGGCCGCAACGTTTTGCGAAGCCGCGCGGTGCTTTGCACCGCGGAACGGGTTTTATCTGGTACGCTCGTGCGCATCGATTGCGGCGCTTGTGTATTGCTCGGGATTAGCAAGACGCTCGCCGATCAATTAACTCACCTGGCTCTTCAATGCCACTAACGAGGCCGGCGCGGCGCCCTGGCTTCCCCCCCCCTATCCACACACACGGCTGGCGCTGCTTCGCGTTGTTTCGCGTTGTTTTCTTCGTTTGTTTGAGCAACGGGCAGTCGCTGGCATTTTGGGTATTTTTTATAATCTGGCTGTGCAGCCTGAAGCGGTGGATTTGTGATATGTCAGCTGATGGTTATTAGACGTGAGGAAGGAAAATAATCTTGGCGTCGTGGGACAAGTCGTGTGTTGGTTGGATGTTCCCAGCGCTTGAATGTTTTCCGGATCGCTGCTATACAGTGCTGGGGCAGGGACCAGAAACGTGCGAGAGGCACCCTGAAAGCTGTGACGTAAATATGTTCACGGCCGCTGCGCTATATAGACCCGGCTGAAATCAAACTATAAAACTATTACTCCTAAACTATTTGTATTTTACCAGGTAAGGCCCACTGAGCTATATAGCTCTTTTTTCAGATTCGACCTGGCTCTCACAAATGATAGATCAACGAAGTGGCTTATTACGTGGAAATGTATAGCAGCCAAATACTCTAAACGCATATTGATTCTAAATGTGGAGGGAAAAACCAGAGGACGCGGAGAAAAATCCACATGACCACGGGGAGAGAGGGAGACACGCAAACTCCAAATATACAGGCGCCAGGATCGGGATCGAACCCACGACCTCCTGTGTATACCAGGCGAGGTAGTTAACATCTCACCACCGTGGCACCCCCAAATGAAGTCTTGGATGTTTTTCTTTCCCGCTGTGATTGCCCTGAAAGAGAGACGAGAAGTTTCACCAGATTGCAAAAACAATCATCCGACCGACTAGTTTTCTCGTTACTTTCTCGCAGTTGCAATGTATTCACTTGTCACGGAGCTGCTTCACGAGTTATTCCACGAATTTTGTTTTATCCGCCCTCATGTTCTGCGTATAACGTGGATGCCAAAGCGATTATTTTTACATTCACTCGACTACAAAATGCCGAATGAATGGAAACCAAATTTGACAAGGTTCGGGGTATTGTATTCCCTCGGCATTGGGGACCAGGGCTGAAACCGTGAACTTTCCACACTCAATGTAATGGCAAGCGTAGCAGCCCTGCAAATGTTTGATCACAACACTGCTGGCAGAAGGGGCGCCCCCACTAGACGGGGCCTCTAGAGAGGGCAATTGGCCTCCTCTTCCACGCTCTCCAAATGTCTTGAAAGAGGTGGGAGTTTACCCCTCCGCACGCAAACTGCCGATCGACCGACCGTGGTGAACCCGTTTACACTGCTGGGTGCACAGAGGTGGGGTGGGGTGGGGGGGGTTTAAGAAACTTGCCCCGTTGTTTCAGCGGCCAAACCAGCGACCCCCGGGAGAGTTTTAACCATTACACCTCGGCCGCATCCTTCAGCGCTGAAGATCCGTTTTTAATCACTGGTAGCTGCCCAGAATCAAACCCAGGATCTCGGCGGAGCCCTGGACATTGAACTGGCGCTCCTCCGTGCCGAGTGACCTTGGCTTGAACCTCGAATCTTGGAGTTGCCAGCGTAATTCTGTGAAATGGGCATAATTTACTCCTCTGAGCATCGCGGCCTCATTGTTTATGAGCTTATTAGCATCGCGACGGCGAAAGTGTCATCAACTTTGGACAAAACTAAAAAAAATTATGAAAAGCGAACGGGGAGAAGGAGGTGCTGGCGTGGCGAGTGGCAGGATTTTAGTGGCTGCCTGCCGGGATGGAGGCCGCCCTCCTGCCTCCGCGAGTGATGCCACGTCCGCCCAGATTAATGGAAGTTGGCAGCGTGCAGCTGTCTCCTCCCGCCCACACGCACCCTAATGGAGCGGCCCCCAGGTCGGCAGAGATTAAATCGATTCCCGAACCTCTCCCCCCCCTGCCCGCCTCCTCCCTCTCTCGCGCCCGGGCAAGCAAGCGGATGAGCAAGTGGGCGAGCGGGCCGGGCGAGCGGGCGGGCGGACGGGTGGGCGGGCGGGGGCGAAATTGCGCTGCCGATCTCGATCGGCTTAGAATTTAGGTTTTCGTCAATTTCTAAACCCGCGCGCATAAATCTTGAGTTTCAGTGGACATGAACGGAATTTATTCACACGTTTTGTTTATGGTCTGGCATCTACTCCAATTGTATCAGCACGTTTGCCAGATTTGTAAATATATATATATGATGCTACCATGGTGTAATGGTTTGACGCACGGTGGAAGTCTGCGGGTTTGATCTCCTGGTACGGTGGTGGAAAAAAAAACTTGGACGTTTCTTAAGTTTTCCGGCCTCGGCAACGTAAACGGTGAGCTACCCCACTGTCAGTCGATCCACAGGTCGTGTGTGTGATGGGGTAAAGTGTGGGTACTCCCGCCTGTTGCAAAATGCTTGGCCGTCGTGGAAGAGTAGGCCAAAAATCTCTCACTCACTCGATGCAGCTGCCGTGGCTGTGACGGTTCCACCTGAAGACGGAAGCTTGTGTTGCCTCCGAAACGTCGTGATTTTTATTTTATTTTACTTTTATTAATTTTAATGTTTTACCTAAGTGGCACGAGTAAATAAAGAGCCTTAACCATTATCTTTTACCGAATTTATTTTTTTAAATATGGTCAGGAAAGATGTGAAGCTATATAAAAAATATATAATAGTTTTACAAACATGTGATTCATGGGACCTCCTTCTGCCAGTAAGTCCCATGGTGTAGATGCTCACCCCGGGCTCTCATTACTCTGAGAGTGCATTGTCTTTGTGCTGTTCACCTTTTGGCGTCCTCTGGTCTAACGCCGTTTGAGACGAGGCTCAAAAGAAAGCTGTCTCTGGTGTGGGCCAATCAGTTTCAAGGACCATGCATATATTAAGAGAGTATGTTTTTTGTTTGCATTCTGACCACAGGTATTGTGGTTAATGCAGACACGATTCCTTGTAAAAAGGTTTCAGTTTTGTTGCCAGAAAAAACGGGAAGAACCTATTCTTACGTGATTCATAACTCTCTTCGTGACACCGGTTGCGTTGAGCAGATTGCCCTGTGCTCGGGTGATGTTCGACTTCATTATCGCTAAACACGATGAAGATTGTGTACACTGTATGCGTGCAGTCGTGCATGCAAATGTTCCAATATTTAGGCAAATTTTACAAACAAATATGCACGACATGCATGCGTGCGTTTGATCAAGGTGATTGAACATTTTTAAGACAAGACACAAAAAAACAAATATATATCGTGATAATTTGCAGGCTTGTAGTAATGTACCGATCGTAAAATAAAGGACATATTAACGTTCCATATATTTAAAGTAGAGTACTTTGCTAAAAATGTAACATGAACGTACTTTTACTGGTAGAAACCCACTGGTTCCACCAGCCCACAGGGGATTATTTTGTCCGTCCGTCATGCAGGGAGGGGCTGGGTAGGGAGAGAGGGGCTGGGTGGGGAGGGGCTGGGTGGGGAGGGGAGGGTGGGGAGGGTAGGGCTGGGTGGGGAGGGGAGGGGAGGGTGGGGAGGGGTTGGGTGGGGAGGGTGGGGCTGGGTGGGAGGGGTGGGGCTGGGTGGGAGGGGTGGGGCTGGGTGGGAGGGGTGGGGCTGGGTGGGAGGGGTGGGGCTGGGTGGGAGGGGTGGGGCTGGGTGGGAGGGGTGGGGCTGGGTGGGGAGGGGCTGGTCACCCCGTGGTGCCCTTATAAAACTCAACGTTTGACCTACTCACGCCGGCTTGTGCCCGCCCTCACAGTCAGGCATATTTGCGGAATACACCACGCCGCCGTTGACCCTGGCCATTGACCGAGCAACCCAACGTTCCTACCAGCTCCCTCCGCAGGAATGTGTTAGTGCCTTGTCCTCGAGACTTGTGTGTGCGCAATTTTCACTCCAATCACAACTGTTTGAAATTGTTTCCTCCCACAAAGAGTTGTGCCACATCCACTGTGTGGCAAATCGTTTGTGTTTTTCAAAATTGAATGTTATGATAATGCACCGGCAAAGCCTTACAAGAGCCGAGTGGGCGCAGTTGATGGCGAGGCTGCTGGGGTGGTGTCGGATTGGCTTGGGAGAATGGTGGCCATCAATCAGGGTTCCCTCCACCCCAGTCCCCTCTACCCCCCCTCCCCTTCGCTCCTCACCTTCACCGGATCCTAGTGCGGCACACCCAGGCAGGCACATGCCCGTCGCCCCCACCCCACGCCGTTGGACCGGGTGTGC
This sequence comes from Lampetra planeri, assembly GCF_965212315.1. Taxonomy (NCBI): domain Eukaryota; kingdom Metazoa; phylum Chordata; class Hyperoartia; order Petromyzontiformes; family Petromyzontidae; genus Lampetra; species Lampetra planeri. The sequence goes on from NC_136132.1 coordinate 4,760,982, forward strand.
GGCATTACGACTGGGCCCTTTCCAATCTCCCCAAAGCCCAGGGCTTATAATGCGATTTCAGTCCAATCGATATCGCGCTCGGCGCGCGCCCGGCCATGGTGAGGCTGCCACAGGACAACGCCGAAAGGTCGCCGTGAGTTTTTTGGGGCACATTTTCTTTTCTTTTTTTAAGCATGGTAAGACGGTGGCTGGGGTGGCACTAAAGAGGAAAAGTCAAATCGCTGGTCCCGGCATTTGTGAGATCGTGGGGGCAATGGCTCGCAGGGATGCACCCGAGGGTTTGTTTGCTCCCTGTCGTGCCGAAGGGCTGTCAAGAGTAGGGGGTGGTGGCAGCACAGATGGCGTGGTTCTGCCCCGCTTGTGCGTGTGCTTAAGCCACGCCGTGCAACAGAGTTGCCGTAAAGTTTTGGCGGTGGCGGGTTAACACGACGCCCAAGTATTATCTAGCCCTAATGTGACCTTAACATGGGCCGCGATACTAACCGCGACCCTCATGCTTAACCCCAGCACTAAATGTAGTAGTGATCATAACCTTAACTCAACAACACTACTAACCTTCAACCTTTTATTAAACCCTGACCCAGCATTAACAGTTACCAATAATCCTCACTGGAACACTGAACCTTGAGCCTAATAGAAACAGACCGACTCTAATTCTCATGATCCTAACCTTAACCTGTTGCTTATCCCTGGGCTTAACCTTAATGCTGGGTCATGCTCCATCGCCAGTCCTATTTGTAGCTGAAATGCTATCTCAAACAGATGAGCTCAGGGAAAGGTTCTAAAGGCTCAAAGAAAAAGATCCCAAAGGCTCGGACAGGAAAAATAAGCAAAATAATATTTACGTGCAGTGCAATGTAGACAATCTATTTTCACAACATGCGATGTGGAAACGTCATCTTCGGGTAAACCGAGATGACGTTGATGTTTTTCTTATTTCGAGTGTTTCTTTGTAGCGTAACATTCATCAGATAGACTTAAGTGTGCTGGTGAATGCCTTCCAGAGATAGTGGTCCCAAAATCATCCAATAGCATACTGGGAGTGTTTTTCAGAGTATTGTGTATGTAATAATAAAAAAGGGCATTAAAAGCATTTTTAGCCCTCAATATGTTATGTGATTTTATCACGATTGATGGATTGTAATTCGATCGTTGGTCATGATTGCTGTAAGAAAACCTCACAAAAATGTATATTCACAGTACGTGGCTTTGAAACCAGGTGTCGCGTGAAAAATATTTCAGGTCTCAAATGAGTTTTACTCGGCCTTAAATCATCATCCTCGTTGCTCTGGTCTCTCCGGAGCCAGATGAAGGCCTCCCTAAGTTTCCACCATCCTTCAATGTCCCACAATGCACTGTTGCAAACGAGAAATGCTGCCTGCCTTGAAGGTTTTTGATCTGTAAACCTCGGCGTTATAACCTCGTCATGCAGTGTAAAAGACCCCAAAAGCTTGAAAATCTTGAATAAATTATACGTGATAATCATCGTGCTGCAGAATACGCGACGCATCCCGAAAACGCGCCGGAAAGAGATTCGTCCAGACGAGCGAATGAATATTGACGACTTCGCCACAGTTCTGACAAATCATCAATGAGGCTGGTTGTAAATTACCAGCGAAACATCGTACTCAAATTGAAGTAGTAACAAATTGACACGTTTTCTTTTTGCGTGACAAACCTTACTAATTGGCTGTGTCGGGTGGTAGCGGGTTTAGCGACACATTTTTATTTACGCGATCCAAATACTATGGGAACCTCATTTGCCAGTAAAAATATGATAATTGGTTTTTTACCCTTCTATCTGGCAACAAAACTGACACCTTTTCACACGGAGTCATGTTTGCATAGACCGCAATACCTGCAGTCATAATACAAACAAAAGAACATAACGCCTTTTGGCGTCATCTGGTCCAACCCATATGAGACTAAGCTCTAAGGAAAGCTGTTTTCGGGTGTGGACCAATCAACTTCAAGGACAGTGCACATTATCAGAGTTATGTTCTTTTGTTTGTATTATGACTGCAGGTATTGCGGTCTATGCAAACATGACTCCTTGTAAAAAGGTGTCAGTTTTGTTGCGATCCAAATACTTTTACCGTGAATAACATTGGTCGCGAAAGCCTTACCACGTGTTTAAACCGAATATGGATCTCGTGGCGGGGGTGGGGTGGGGTGGGGGGGTGCCCGTTGGCTGATCCCGAGTGGCCACCGTTCTCGCCCCCGCAGCGGGACAGCTGAGCCAGTCGGCGCACCTCTCCCTGCAGCTGCCGTACGCCGTGCTGGGCCTGGGCCGCAGCGCCAACTTCATCGACCGCCTCGCCGTCGGCATCCCCCGCCCGCCCGGGCAGCAGGTGGGTAGAAAACAAAGCTTCTCTCCCTCCCCCCCCTGATCCCAGGCCATCGATAACATTGGGGGCGAGTAATACCTGAACTTGTCCTGTTCCTTCTTCGGTTGACTTAAATGAGCATGCCGTGCGAATATCGGCATCGGGGAGTCACGCGTGCCGCCTCTCGTACGGCACTTGCCCAAGAGCTAATAGGCCCGGCGGTGAATCTCGCGTGCACGCAGAGGCAGGCGGCAACGTCGGGTTCGCACATTTAGCTCTGGCCTGTGACCAAATCACCCGGAATGCACCCGAGATGTCATTGGAATCTACTCGGAAGGCGCCGCCACCTGGGCCCCCCTCCCCCCAACAACGCATCGGAGCGTGCCCACAGCGTGCCGCGCGAGTGAGGCTCCCGCACGCCAGAGGTCGCAACCGGGTACCCGATACCCGTACCCTACCCGATACCCGGCTATCCGTACCCAGCCGGGTACGGGTAGCCGTTTGCGACCCTGGTGCGGCCGGGTACGGGTACGGGTAAGGAATCAAAACCCGTTTGCGACCTCTGCCGCACGCCGCCACACCAGCGCGATCGCTGCTCGTCAAGTCGGCTCTGCACACCAAGACACATTTGCACGATTTGCTTCATTGACGCACGAAAGGAAATCGTTCATATTGGATACCGCCGCAATTACATTTTAAATGGAGCCTTTTTGCCACGTGCGAATGTGTGCGGAAGTGAGCGTCAGCGTGCGTGGGTGGGTCTGAATGCGTGAGCATATGTGTGTACGGGTATGCGTGCATGAGTGTAAATGTGTGTGAGTGTACGTGTGAGTGCGTCTGTACGTGTGTGTGTGTGGAGCGGTTAGCGCGCTGCGCGACAAACCCGGCTACCCGAGTTCGATTCCCGCTCACAGCCACCAACACCAGTGACAATTATCTGAACCGGTCCTGGGCCTCCCCGAAGTCGACTCAAATGGATATCTGGTGCGGTGCGTAAACATCGCCACTAAGGAGACAAAGGCAGCCGGGCGGGCTGCTGGCCACCCATCCCCTTGAGTGCCGTACCAGACGGAATGCACCCAATGTCATCAGACCTGCTCAGAAGCTAAGCAGGTTTTGAGCCTGGATAGTCCTTGGATGGATGACCACCATGCACAAACATAACTGTAATAAACTATTAAACATTTTTTTTTATTTTACCAGGTAAGACACTGAGTTAAATCGCTCTTTTTTTTCAGAAACGACCTGGCTATCGCAAATGATAGATCAACGTAGTGGCTTATCACGTGGAAATGTATTTAAATCAGCCAGATACTCTCAGGGCATGTTTCTAAATGTGGAGAGAAAAACCGGAGGATTCGGAGAAAAATTCACGTGACCACGAAGATAAAATGTGAACTCTAAATATAAAGGCGTCAGGGCCAGAATCGGACCCACTCCTGCATACCGGGCGAGGTAGTTAACATCTCGCCACCGCAGAGCCCACCCATCATATATGCCATTTAACCGCTCTGAGGTTACCCTAGACACACACACACGCGGCATGACAATGGTGGCTTGTAGGGCCGTGGGAAAGAAGCGCGTATTCTCGTTTGAGGACGTTTGCCTGGGACCTGCTTTGTGCTGCTGCCCCTTTGTGTGGGTGAGCGTCTCAAATCGCCTCTCCACTTCCTTTGACCGTTAAATATGAAGTGTGTTCCTCCCCCTGGCCTCTGCACTAACCCTCCCTACGCCCCCCCCACAAACCCCCACACTGCCCCGTCCCGCACCCCTCCCCCGCGTCCCCCCCCCCCCCGCATGCTCTGAGTTAAGCCAAAATTGCCTGTGGCACAGAATCAATGCTGCTGCCTTTTCTTAGCGGCAGGGGATGCGTTGTGCGAGCGCGCTAAAAATACACGGCCCACCCTGATGAGTTCCCTAACTGTGCATAGCTGCCACCGACCGCCGTGATTGCGGACTAAAACGGGCCATCTTTAAAGGAGAAGGGGGCAACTTAGAAGATGGGGAGAGGGGGGGGCACACCGTGTTTAACGTTATGCGTTGAGTAAATGATTTCTCAATTCAGACTTGGCTTCAGAACTGAATACGCTTCGAAGCGTAGTGTTCTGATGTGTATTCGGGTTGTGCCGCGCGCCGTTCGGCATCAACGACGAGCGGGTCCACGTACGATGGACTGGCTAAAAAGTGTGTGTGTGCGAGAGAATTATCTACGACTTATCCACATAATGCGCCAGTGATATGCCGACGTTACGTTTAGGCTAATTGCGGGAATGAAACCGAAAAAAAAATTATCTTCACATTTTTGTGACGCCAAATGTTTAATATTATGAAATGGCGACAATTCATCGAATCTTTGTGGGGATTAACTTCTTATATACTGAATAAGAAGTACTGCTCATACTAAATAAATCTCTATTTGTATCACCTGACATGGAAACGGTCGTTTAAACATCTCCAATTCTTTTAATTTGCACCAGACATAATTTTAACTTACATTTATTTAAAAGTTGAAGTTTGCATTTGTTTCACTTTGGGGTCATGGTTACTGCTAGATCAGTGAAGTTTCATGGCAGCCCTAACTTTAACGACAACAGCAGCAGCAGCAGCAACAACGTCGCCTGCTCGGTCTAAAAACACAGCCCGTTGCCAATTGCTAGGGTCCTTGGTTCAACGGGCGTCTCATTTGGTTTTGCTTTCTTGACCACGTCGGTACGTGTTGCCGTATAGTGAGCAGGTTGGGGTCTCGTGGCTGCCCATTGAAATTGTGATGGGGGCTGGAGTTTTCCAAATTTCATCTTGGCAGCTGAAACGTAAATTCATCATGGCAAAGTTTTTCCTTCTTGACACCGCGTTCTTAAAAGTTGCACGGACCACTTTTGTCGCAGCAGCAGCAACATAAAAAAAACATATCGAGGGCCTTTGAATTTCTCATTTGCAAGGCTGTATTTGTTTCAATTTAAAAAAGGGAAATAAATATTTAGCTTTCACACCTTTAAAACCGCAATTGATGGCCACATTAAGTGGCCCTTTTGTGATTTGGACATGAGCCAGGTATTAAGGTTGATTCCGTTTGCATAAATAAAATAGCATTTGATTGTGTAATAATCTGCATGCCGCTGACGGTTTCTTTTAATAGGAGAGTTAGCGCGCTAATGAATCCCAGAGACGCATCCACCCACCCACACTGGGACCACTTCTCCACGCACCCTGCCTACTAATGCGTCCCTTCACCTCTTTGTCTCACGCCACGCATTGTACTTGTTAACGCACTCACCAGCGCGTGTATGAAGGGGGAACGGTTGCAACCGGTGTCGTGGGGTAAATAAATATGAGAATACGCTTTGACACCTTTTGAACTGAAGTGGCCGATCAGGGCAGGTTCCCGATCAATCGGAGCAGTTTGCATGATGCTGCTCGGTTCCATAAATTATCCTGCAAAATAGGAATTCCGTGCAAGTAAAAGCAGCGTTTGTGTTAAAGTCCCATTCTTCAAAATAAGCTTTGCTTCTCAAGTTTTTATTTCTCAGCAATCCAGTATATGCCGTATACGTGTGGTTGTGCATTCACCGGAATATGTATGTATACATATTTTTTTGTTTATGTATGTCCCTACTAGTTATGGAGTGCTTAATTTCTACAAATACAAAAACATGTACTTATTTTGCACTGGTATAATTAGTTTCACTCTATTTACATAAACTGGTTTTAATATTCAGTGTGAAATACGTGTCTGGTTTATTGCATATACTGCTGGATGAAGCAGGCCCCGTGCCATTTCACCATTCAGCACGGATTGATTAAATTAGTGCCCGGGACGAATTTCACACGCACGACCCACACGACATGCACAACACGTGCGCGCACACACACGCACACACGCACCACTGGTGATTGGCCATGGCCGGGAATCGTGCTCGGGTATGGAGGTTGCACTTGAAGAAATTAGTTGTGCACTGCACTAAGATCACAGCAACATGTGAGATGCCTGGTCATGGACAACCAACCCCTAGATGAACTCAACATAAACCTAATGGCTGCTATTATCCAGTCATCATGAGTGTATGGAAACCACAGACACCCCCACCCCTCCCCCTTTATAGGGCATTCAATTCATATTATTATTAGGGGAGGCATAGTCTTGACAGTGCTTGCCACAGCAGTCTAAAGGACTCTGGTTATCTTTGTTTTTGTGCCTCTATATGTGTATATGCATACGGTGCACATCTCCGTTGCTCGTGCTTGTATGTAATTAGGTCGGCGTGTGTGCACCGTTGACTGTGTTTACGGTCTCCGCCGTGCGTTTGTAACGTATGGAGACATGGCCAAGCACGTTTTGTTAGCAGGGTAACTGAATTAAATCCACAACAACCGAATTAAAATTTCGATTTAAAGCTTTCGTGACTGCAGGGATTCATCTTCTTGGTTCTTTCGGCAAAGTCACGTAGAATGGAAATAATAAAATAATAAAAATAAAACATAATAAAATTATTCTCACGACGTTTCGGCCACAACGCAAGCAGCCGTCGTCAGGTGAAGAACAGGTCTGTCATTCAGACTCTTGTCTTCTCGACAGACCTGTTCTTCACCTGAGGACGGCTGCTTGCGTTGTGGCCGAAACGTCGTGAGAATTATTTTATTATGTTTTATTTTTATTATTTTATTATTTCCATTCTACGTGACTTTGCGAAAGAACCAAGAAGATGCTATAGGCTTGCTCCGAATCCCCGCCAATGTTCTCATCACATGCGGGATTAGAAAAAAAACGCTTTGATATTTGGAGTTGAGGTATTAAACAGCGAGGCCCTGTAATAAGTGCGAGCGTGTGCGTACCTTTAATATCCTCTTAAAATAAGTGTATCAATGCAGACCATTAAACCGCGGTATTGGTTTTGAAATTCAATCAGAAGGGGAGACTTTCACAAATCTTCTCCGTATCCCGTGGCTTATGGAATATGGGATCGTGCATCTCGAATCCCGAAGAAAATACCCATGGCAGAGCTGCCTCCGATGAGGTGTTTACCGTAATTCCAACACGAGAGTTTACACTCAAAATTAACAACAAACGGTTGGAGTGTGCGCTGTATCACTCTAGTGTCCCCCCCCCCTCCCCCCACCCAGTCTGAGGAATACCATGTGTACAAAGACAAGCATACCGTACGAATTTCTTTCTGAAAGGTACATTATGGCTTTGGTCTGACAGAACGGGAGTGTTTTAAAAGTTGCTGCATGGAGAGACATAGCAGCCAACAGCAGGATTATTGCCTCCCAAAAATTGAGGCACGTTTTCGGGTAGTGTTGACGCACACACGGAGGCAACGGTTTCCACCGTGCGATGCACTTTTCACGAGAGAGAGCCATTTTCCTGCATCTAGGAATGATGTGGCCATAAACAGTTGGCTAGGTGTTCTGGCAGCAAATCCATCTTCCTTTCCGTAATCCTGAGTGTAATACATGAAGCATCACAATATGGACCTTTACACACCTTGAAAGAAAATGGTTAGTGGAGTACAATATGTGGACATTTTGGGTTATACAATCATCTGTTGTTTTTATAAACCAAGCATCCTCCATTTCACAGCCATGACTCACTTCATGGGGGGAAGGGGGGACGGCGATTTCTGAACTGGTTGTTTGCCCTCCTTTCCCCATCCAGCGATTGACCAGCGTGGTGAAGTATGGTGAAGGAAAAAAAAACCCCATGGCCGTCACTTGAGCACGAAGGCCTCCGTTGCAGGCTTTATGTAATCACAGTGTATAATTTACAACCGGTATAAAAGCGTACCTTCATGGTAACATTGGCAGCAGCCTGCCAACTAAATAAAATTAAAATTGAATTACGTGAGATCATAAATATGAAGGGTATACAAAAGCCTTAATAAGTAACTTAGTCTTAAGCCTGGATTTAAAAACAGCGATAAGATGCGGGGTATTCTAATGTGAAGGCCAAGTGCATTGCCGGGTCCATCTGAGGCTCATCCTAAGCACAGCGCATTATACTTGAAAGCTCCTCCAGGTCTTCCGAGGCTTCCCACTCCAAAGACGCCCACTGTCCCATAAGCCCCCTGGGATTGTGGGAGAGAACGCGTCTTGTGCAGCTCTGCCCCGGATGGGCTTTCACTCCTGTATCCGGCCCACACACAGTGATCTCAACTTGGAGAGAGCGAGAGATGGACCCGTTAAATGCCCGTCTCCCAAGGTCCGTCCTGTCCTCTCTTTGAGGTTGCTGTCCTGAGAAATTTGCAAATCTCACCCACAACATTAAAAGCCCCGATCTTGTGAGATATTTTTCTTTCCATGAAAGATCCTGGATTTGTTTTGGTGCCTCAGAGTTGGCATTGCTACTGACAGTTAACATTTCAAAATAATTCTGAAAATACATATAGGGTGTTATTTTGAAGGTTGTTGTTTATAGTTATAGAAAGTATAGCTTATTTGTCGAATGTTTCAATAATTTAACACCCACACAAAAATAAACACACCGTCACCACCACCATCCCAGTGTGGATGAAAAAGTAATTCATTTTAAATACATCTGACACCGCGGTATTTTGTGAGGATTTCTCCCTTATCACGCATAGCGGAAGTATTAATTTCCATCTGAATTATAGTTCTAGTTGGTCGACATACTATGCACCTGTATAAAGCCACTTCATGATGTTGTTCATGATAGCTCACGCCTTTCAAGAGTCTGAAATGTGCGTCCAAAATCGTTGAACTTGCCATCTGCGTCTTTGGCCGGCAGACTTTACGAGGTCCTGGGCTCCGCATTGTGGCCTGTTTCATTCTCTTTTGCTGAAGGTTAACAGTCGCTCGTTATTTCCATCGTGCCTGCAGAACGGTGTGTGTGTGTCTGCATCTATGTGTGCCTGTGTACGTTTGTCTCCCAATGTGCACTTTTCGGCAAAGACAGATGGGTTGTATTTTGCAATGTGCTCACTCAAACGAGACGCCACATGCAGAGAACTAAATTGGATCAAGCTAAGGGAAGCGTTCAATGTCCAGAAGTTTTAAGCTCCACAAAACCGTCCCTTATGTTGCCTGTCTTGTTCTCAGAGTTACGTTCAAATTAATTTGAACATGTTTATCCAACAATATGCAAGAGGGCACATTTTTTTTATTTCAGACCCTTTCAGACAATAATGCTTTAAGGAAAATATTAAAGTCATAGTCAGTGTTATCAGAATATTATAGGGGAGACCTTAGAAAGCATCGCTTTGTGATATGCCAATGACATTGCTGTGGGGAGCGGTGGTATAATGGTTAGCGCACTGCGCTACGAACCCGGCCACCCGAGTTAAATTCCCGCTCACGGCCAACACCCGCGACTATTATCTGAACTAGTCCTCGGCCTCCCCTAGGTCGACTCAGCCTCAAATGAGTACCTAGTGTGGTGCTGGCCACCCACTTCCTCGTGTACTGCGCCGGACTTCATGGGTGCTCGCTAACAGCACTTGCCCCAAAAAGTCTGTAAAGGCTACACGGGGGATCTTTGTTTTTTTTTTGCTTGTATACACATATAGCCCAGTAATGTCTAAAGACACCAGACTCTCAGTCCAGAGGTTTTGGATTCACTCCTCTTGAGGTGATTGACATCTCAACCCTTCTCTCCGCTGTCGACAACCGGCACCAGGCACAGCAGGCGAGGGTAGAGGGTGGTGAGGGCGTTGGAGGAGGCAGGCTGTCTGCCTGCACAGGACGAGACCCCTTGTGTCGCTGCCTTGCTCCGCGTCCTCACGGGGCGGGGCGGGGGGTGGGGACAGAGGCGAGCATAAATACAAAATTTGCGCATTTCCCTTAATGGGCAAATATAAATATGACGGCAACGTCAGGTGATTCCACATCTGTTACGAAGTCGCCCTCGCGGCAAAATCTCTTTTCCCGGTTTATTGTAGTCGTGTCTCACGAAATGCGGTGATTTTTTTCGCCTTCCGCAAATCAGAGATATTGTGTCCGTTTTGAGGTGAAATTGGAGTTATTCCATTAGCTTTGCATCGGCGAATTTCCACCGTCGTTTTCTTTCCACCCGTCCAGCTGAACCTTCGCACCCCTCAAGCCCATCTTTGCTCGGCTCTTCCACGTAAGCTACCGTCCTCATCAATGTAGGCCGAGCGCCAAAAAAAAAAACCCTCATCGAATTTGGAAACATTTCTTTTGGCGATACTTGCGTCGGTAGTGGTGACAAAAAAAAAAGGGCTCGACGCAATCGTCAAAAACACGACGACAAATATCGTCACCTTTCTTTCACTTCTTCTTTACAACAATTAAGTGGCATCTTGATAAGAGGGCGTTGCGCGCATGCTGACAATGTTTTTTTTGCAAGAGCCGGCTATTGCTCTGAATTCAAGGTGCATATCAAGAAAGCTTCGCCCTTAAACCTGTCCGCAACCCCACGTATGCAAAACCCGCGCGCCGACAGCGACTCCCCGCCGTTATCTTTTTAAAGTCAATCTCTCTGCGGCATTGTTATATTTATTTCTCTCTCGCCTCTATGGTCGCTCTTTCCCCTCCCGCGTGTCCCCCCGCCCCCACCGCTTCCTTTCCCTCTGGGCACCCGTAGGGCACAGGCAATTTAGATGCACTTACGAAGCAAACACTGCTAAATTGTACACACCGTGATCGCCATAATGACGGTTTAATGTGTTGTCTGCTGTGCCTGCGCTCTGCGGCGAGTATGGCCTGTGTTATTGAAGCCCCACAGCAACGCGTAAAGGTTTCTCGCTCATGTGGAAAAAATCTCCTAAATTGTGCGCGGATGCCGGGGGTTCCGTTGTGAGCGTGTTCAGCCAATTCGCGTCGGTGCAGGACTGTGCTGCTTGCCGCTCCTCGGCGTTCTGTTGACACGCAACTAAGCCGGACTCGCACCTTTGCAGCCCGCGATTGGGTCGAATCGCGAGCTTGTTGTGCATTTTACGACCACCGTTTCAGGCTTTGGCAGGCATTCCATAATTACTCTGCCTGATTAAATTTGATTAATACCTAGAAACCCCCCATCATGCTTGTTCCATCCCCCATGGAATGAATTTAAATGCGATAAGCTGTCATAAGCTAGGTGTTAATGGCACACACGGTAGCTTTTCATTAATTCTAATTGCCTGTATGCTGGTTGTTCCGTTTAAAATACCTGCTGTTAAATAGTTAATTAAGCCAAAGAGCGTGGACGGTTGGCAGTGAGGAAATGTCGAGCTCGCGAATTACTTTTTGTTCCCAATGATCCCTCCACGGCGCGTGCGTGCTTCGGACAGGAGCGGCGGCGGCAGGAGTGGACGTCGATCATCCCCAACTCGCAGCTCATCGTCATTCCGTTCCCTAACGACAAGCCCAGGAGGTGAGCTCCGACCAGCGCGGAAGCCCAAATCCGCGGACTTGTGTCCGTGCGCTCGCTCGCTCGCTCGCTCGCACGTTCGCTGCCTCCGTTTAGAACCCGGGGCGAGTGACACCTTGCGCTGAGTTGAGGTCGTTTAGAAAGGGCGGTGAAGGCGAAATGAAAAGGCGTGGCGTTGCAAGCACTTGCTCACGGACACTGCTGCAGGCATCTGTAGAGGGCATCTCTGGAGGGTATTTGAGTTGCTCTACCCACACTTTAGCCCACCACACGCAACCCGCCGGTCGGCTAACTGTGGTGTACCCATTTATACTGCTTCACGCATTCACGATTGGGAGATAATGGCGCTATAATGGGATGGTCACTGATGCAGTTCTTGGCCCACTGCGCGATGCACCTGGCGACCTGGGTTTGAATCCCACCCATGGCTACCATCAGTGCCGAGTGAACCAGTATTGAGCCTCCACCATCGCCCACCCACAGCAACCGGCGCGGTGAGGTATGGTCAGCCAACACCGTTTATACAGCTGTTGGTGCAGAGCAGCAGGGGTGAGGGGGATTTAAGATCGAACCGAGCCTTAGACCTCTCGGATTTTGCAAGGTCCAGTGTGCAAACCATTACAAACGACCACGAGAGATGTGGAGAGAAATACAAAGTTGACTCTCAACGATAAAAGTCAATGCGGCTCAAATGAGTTGCGGTGCAGAGGTGTGAACATTGCACGTTAATACGGCGGAGGCGAGCCTACCCCAAAGGCAACAACCTCTGCGGACCTCCCACAAAGCAGACCTCATTTTTATCGCCTCCCCCCCAAAGGGAAAAAGTTACGAGTAAACTCCCCGTCCAGGTTTGAACTCGTAAATGCGATTGCACAGCTGCTGTCCAGATGAATTAAAATACAATGGAGATGAACGCACCTGAAATATGCCGACATTTATTGTTGCTGTAATGGTGCCTAACAAATAGGCATTTTTTTCCCGAAAGTTTTTTGTTAATTAACAAAACGATTTTAGGTACACAACAACGATATGAAAGGGTGTTGGACACCAGCACAAACACACATTACGGATCGCAGTGCGAAGGACCCCTGTCTAAAGCGCATGTTTCAATCAACTCTACAACCGCTGGTGTCTTCCTAAGTAAGCTCTCATACTCATGTAGAGAAAAAAAAGGGAGGAAGGAGTGCCTAAATGTCCCAATGAATGCCCTTAAGAATCAATGCCCACATAAAATAGCCATTTTTAAAACCTGTTGATTATGGTACCGGCCTATAAAGCACGCACTTACAAAAGTGCGTGCGGATAGGCACATATGTGTAAAATGCACATAAAAGCTAAATAATTCCGCTTTTAAAAATTCAACGAAAATTGAAAAATTCCACATGGACTAGCTCCTCAATACCCCAGAGCATGTAAGTGCTTTTTGCACGCAATATTAGACAATAATCTGCACAATACATAATCCTTTTCAAGTGCATTATTGAGTGCATTAAATCCCATGTGTATAGATTTGTATCTAGCCAATGCAGCAGCAGTCATTCAGCGATAATTGTACACCCTTTAAGCTTCTATTGTGGAGTATCTTCCTGTTCAACGCATGGTGCGCAGCCATAGACTTGCAGGCTCTGTACGAAATACGTTGTTTGAATATGTGCTGTACAGCCATCCCAATATTACCGTTAAAAATGTAGATCGTGTGGAATGGTGAGTGGTGGTGCAGTGCTTTTATGCGCTGCGCTATAAATCCTTCGTTTGATCCACGGCCAGCACCGGTGATGATATCAGAATCAGTCCTACCTTCCCCCCCATCATCAAGTCAAACTGACCAGCTTGGTGAAGTATGGTCCACTAACATGGCACAGGGGGGAGGCTTCCATCCAGTGGTGGATTGAGAATGGCTGTTGATGATTTTCAAAGCAGAAGCATCATCATCAATCAATCAGAATAGGTTGGACATTATTTATTTCACACCTATATTTCAGATTTTGCAAGGTGCCTCCGTTGTTTGAGCACCTCCAGATCGGAGCAGGGACAAAATGCATTCACGCCAAACACCGCTACGGGGGAAGGGAAGGAGGTGGGGGGGGGGTGCCTGTGACCCGCACAAAGCCGCGATCGTCTCCGCGTACGAGCGACACGCGGGCGGAGAACCTCGGTCCGCTCGCCCCCGTCGCCGCCGCTGCCCTCCCGGCGCGCGGCCGCGGCGACACGGCGCGCGGCCGTGCCGGAGCGCTCGCCGCCGCTGCCGGCGGGGAGGAAGCGTGGGGGGGGAGAGCGGGAGCGGCCGTGGCTGCGCGTGGGCACTCTCTCTCCCTCCCTCCCTTGCGCCTTCCCTCCTCCCTCTCTGTCTCTGCCTCTCTCCACTGAATCGATAGAGCGGCCGCACCCGGGGCCGTTTGGCAGTCCGGGCGCGCACGCCGCCCCTCGCAGCGTAAGCGTCGGCCAAGCGCGCTTCAACAGAGCCCCTCTTTGTTCCAATTTCTTCCTTTCTGCCGCTCCGTGCCTTTTTCTTTTCCGGCTGGCTAAGGTACGCTCTCCAAGCGGGACCGAGAGACGGATGCGAAATGAGACCGAAACTGTTGACTGGTTGGAAGTCGGCAAAACACAACTCGCTCACAAGAAACGCATTTATGAGCAAATGAAAAATGACAGCAGTTTTTTCTTTTTTAAACCCAGATTTCTTACTCAGCCTTCAACTTGAAGTAATGTGCATCACTGCTATTAGCACGGTTGGCTACGTACGGTGCGAAAGAAGTTAGACAAACATACATACTTGGAGGGTCTTGGGTTTAAATGTTACAGGGTGATGTGAAATTGTAGCGATGCTGAACGTTAAGAGGGACTGTCCTCTACGCTTCCCTTTTGGACTCCCGTAATCGTGCGATGGATCTGTCGGCGGTGTATGACAGTCGACCTTGCCACTCTCTCTCTCCAGCCCCACTCGATTTAGCCTGACCTCTTTTGCACTCCCTTTGCACATCTGTCCGCACTCGTTCCCCTTCAGCCGTTTCACCGACTGACACCGCCACCCGGGAACTCGCGTGCGAGCCTCTGCCCCTTTATTTTTCATAAAGTTTTCATTTTTCCCGTTTTTTCCACATTTTTTCTTTCACTCTCTCTCTCGCTCACTCGCTCTTCTGTTTCTTTCTGTGCCTTCATGCTCTACGCGTAACGATTCACACCTGTGGTTTGAGGAATTGTTACGGTTTGTGGTCATGGTTTGACTTAGGAATCGGTCAATTCTTGCCTCATTTCTTCCGTCTCATCCAACCATTTGCGTGTAATCGTCATACATTGTCAATAATGTGTTTGTGCGTGCACGATTGTACGCACTCACCAAGTATTACACCAACATCTATTTTAACCGATATATCATTATATGCGGGACATTTGAATGTTTGTGTCTATGCAACAGAGGCACAGATCCCCCGTATAGCCTGCTGTTCGCGAGCACCTATGAAGGCTGACACTGTACACAAGGGGGTGGGTGGTCAGCACCATGCCTGACCACCTTTGTCTCCCCACTGGCGATGTTTACACACAGCTCCAGGTACTAATTTGAAGCTGAGTCTACCTAGCGGAGGCCCAGGACCAGCACAGATAATCATCACTGGTGTTGGTCGTGAATGGGAATCGAACTTGGGTCGCCTGGTTCGTAGCGCAGCGCGCTAACCGCTGCACCGCCACTCCCCACACACACGCGCACACACACAGAATGGGGAAATAGCGGTTAGCGCATTTTGCTATTGCCGTCGCAACACGGGCTCAATTCGTAGCTGTGAAACAATACCGGTAGCAATCGGTGTCTGGACCTGCCGTTGGCCTCCATTCATCTCGACCCAAAAAATAAGTACCCGACGCGCTGCATTAGCATCAGCACGAGGGAGGAATAATGTGACTGAGCCCCTTGCGCTCGCCAGAACACCCGCTTTTGTGCTCTGCTGGGCATCCGAGGTGCTCACTCACCACTGCATTTGCCAAAAAGATAAAGGCTAAATGAGGGATATTTTACCTCCCCACAATTCCTGCCTCTCTCTCTCTCTTTCCGCCGTTTCCACCTCCGCCGTGGGAAAGCAACTTCTTACACAATGCTCGACGGGGGTTGTCATTGTGTCACAATCGTGTTACGTAAAACACGTCATGTGTTAGGCATCACATTGATCGCGGCCTCCGTGTCTTGTAAATAAACCGAGGCAAGAGGCCTGTGCTCAATTACCCCCCACCCACCCCCCGTTCGCCCGCACATGGCTGAGCGCACAGAAGATGATTAAGTGTGACAAACTAGGCTTGCTCGCCCATTCTAATCCTAATGTGGAACCTGCAGCTTTAAAACGAGAGCCACCATCGCTACTCAAGACCCCGGTGACCACCGGCTATTAATTTGCTTTCTGCAATTCTGGGTAAAAAAACCTTTCCCATGAAGCCAGTGAATGAGAAAAACGGCAAAGTTCAATGGGCTATATCCTGGCAGAAGACATTTCTGCAAATGCATCGGTTTCTTTTTATTTAAACGTAGATATTTCCCTGCAAAATATCAAACTGCTGGTAATTTAATAATGAATAAAGACACGACAAATGAAAACAACATTTTAGAGCATCAGCCCTTGGGCCTTCCTTTTACTGCAGCATCAGCAAGCTCTGGAATAGAATCGACCAAATTCAATGATAAATCAAATCAGAGCAATATGGTGTAATGGCTATCGTGGTGGATTGTGGGTGATAAAAGAATGAAAATAGACACTAATTTCAATTGAAGCCCTGATTGGCGCCTCTTGATGGGACACGTGAACGTACCACATAGCTCGGCTGAGCTGAATGATTTCGTTAGACACAGGTAATTGTGGGACACACAGTGCGTCTGTGTGGTCGGCCCAAAATAGCGTTCAGCTTTTCACGTAAATATGCTACATTTGATGTAAAAAATATATTGTGACAATAGTGCACGCATCGCATACACGTGCTGACTGCGTTTACGTACGCAATATCTATGTTCTATGTGTCTCATTTCCAAATCTCAATGTTAGTAATTTTCTTAAATGAATTAGCTGCATTGCACAACGACCTCTCAACAACATCATGGGCCACAATTTATCCACTGCTGGATGAAGGCCTTCCCAAGCTGTCGTCGTATCTCACAGGAGCGCGCTGCAACAATCTGTCTAGCTCCTGCGCATTCGAGCTAAAGTTCATCACTGCTTCTCCACGGTGGATCTCCTCTCTGTTGCCACTCTGTCGTTAGTTTTGACGACAGATTATCATCCTTTCAAGTGGCATATCCTGCCCAAGCCACTTGCTACGCTTGACAACCTTGTGCATCTTGACTTAAAGCTTTCGTGACTGCAGGAATTAATATTCTTTGAGTCTTTCAGTAAAGTCACATAGATCGGTTCAAATGAATAAAAAAATCTAATAAACGGAAAACTACGAAGTTTCGATCGCGACACAAGCGATCGTCATCCTCCTGATCCTATCGACGTGATATTACCAAAAGACCCAAAGAACCTTGTCCGTGTTTTGGAATCCGCGTGCTTCTCTTTCTGCCTCTCAGCGTGATTAAAAGAATGGACCTCTCCAAGCTGCTTTGTGCACTTTTTAGCTTTCTTTTCATTTTATTTATCCAATGTCCGTGTTTCTGATGCGTAAATCACAGCAGGTAACATTCACTGATAAAAAAATGTTCCTTTCCAGAGTGCTGTACATTTTCATTTATTGTGTTACGGTAATCGTGGCTATATAAATATATATTTTTTATTTTGGCCAATTTAGATCTGCCGTGCACAGAAAGGACCGTGTGGGAGTTGAATAGTGTAAAACGAGCTGTAGTTTTGCACGTTGCCTCGCTGACAGCTGACAGCCCTGGCGTTCTATGTGCACATAATCGCGCGTGTACTTGTGCGCGCGCATGTGTACTTGTATATGCGCGTGTGTAAGTGTGGGGAGCGGTAGTTTAACGGTTAGCGCGCTGCGCTACGAACTCGGTAGAGTTCGATTCCCGCTCATGGCTACCAACACCAGTGACGATTATTTGAACCCGGTCCTGGGCCTCCCCGAGGTCGACTCAGCCTCAAATGAGTACCTGGTTCGGTGTGTACACATCGCCAGTCGGAAACAAAGGCGGCCGGGCGTGATGCTGGCCATGCACCCCCTCGTGTGCCATGCCATGCCAACCTTCATAGGTGCTCACAAACAGCACTTGCCTCAACAGTCTAGTAAGGCTACACTGGGTGATCGTTGCCTTTGTGTGTGTTTGTGTATTTGTGCTGTGTCTTTAGCTGGAGCACCAAGCTGTATCTGACTCCCAGCCAAGGTTTGCTGACGGGCATTGCCCTGCTCTGCATCTGCATTGCCATCCTCATCATCATCGGTATCCTGCACTGGAATGAGAAGGTAAATCATTTCCACGTGCCAAAATCTAATGTCTGTGTGTTGGTGTGTTTGTGTGTGTGGTGGGGAGCCATGGTGCAGTGGTTAGCGCACCGCGCTACGAAGCCAGCGACCGTTATCACAACGTAATAACAGTGGAGAATATTTGAACTGGTCCTGGGGCCTCCTCTAGGTCAACACAGCCTTAAGTAAATACCACGTTGCGGTGTGCAAACATCAGCAATGGAGAGACAAAGGTGGCCAGGCTTGGTGGTGTCCACACCACCCCCTTTTGTGCTGTGCCATCCTTAATTGGTGCTTCTCTAAAAGCACTTGCCCCAACAGTCTACAAGGTTACATAGGAGATTTTTGTTTTTATCTGACACCGAGTGTGTGTGTGTGCTCATGTGCCTTTGGGCGTCTGTGTGTGTCTATACAATTCTTTTCTGATTGGTTTGACTCTTCTTTATTACATCAATCTTTCAAAATCCCACATTCAACTTGTGAATATTATCACATTCAAAATACTCGTTAATTTTACGTCAGTATAACTGTCAATTTTAGTTTCTCGTTCTCAATGCATTTCAATTTCCAGAAGCATTTGTACACTTACAAAAGTAACACAGATCACATCCGCTTCATGCTTTAGAACGAAGTTTGTCACGTGCCGATCAAACTCACATTTTCATGTTTTTAACTGCCCGATCTGCAGAGTTTCGCCAAATTAATCACAACCCACAATTTTACGTGATTGGGGTAGTGTACGGTCAGTGGTATTCACACTGAGACCCTAAGCTCACGACATTCACTAAGGTCATGGTTGGCTGAAACCGGGATTTGAACCCAGGATATATCTCTACGGTACTGGCTCAATGCGCTAATCCCTAAGCCACCTGCCCAACTCCCCAGTGGAGCAGTTTAAAAAATGCAATTTTTTTTTACTATTCAAGGGCCTTCAGTTGATAGCTTCACACGGCTCAGAGTTGCCAGGCAGCGTTTTATAATGAGACCGAGCAGCGGTAAACACGAGGCAAGATCTTCACACCAACCGTACGAAGATATAAACACGAAACATAAAGTGTGTGTTTTATTTTCACATTTTAAGTGAGGCGAGGCGGTTGGGAAAAAGTAATAAGTGTTGCTTGTAATTATAGCATAATTTTAAGTCACCCAAGGAGTGATTAGATGTTCAAATTCAGCTCTAACTGAACTGTGTGTAAACCAAATGGGACATAAATAACAAAAAAAATTAAACCTTCACCACACAGCAAAAATTTACATGAATAACACAGCGAAGACCTTTGGTGGAATATTTATAAAACTACATCTGGTCCGAGATCCCTCAGGAATGCCAGCCGGACGTTTAACAATGCCACATGCAGAATGTGCGCACGGTAAAGCCCTCCGGCGGGAATCCCTGTTGATTATTTATAATACCACATGCAAAGCCTGCATATAGTCAATTACAATTACCGCAAACCAGGAGTCAAGGGATTCATTAAAATGCAATTATTAGCAACCAGGCCGGGCTCTTCACTCGTGCCTACATCACGCGTGAACGAACGCGCTTTCAATGTGAAACGCATTCGACGACGGTGGACGGTGATCACGACCACCACGTTAACCACGGCTGGCGCAAAGTTGTCTGCCAACATGTGGGTCGGCCCTTGCCGTTGGCATATGCAGAGGATTTAGTTTAACCACATTTCGATACACTGCAGCCGACCATTGAACTAAATCCCCGCTTGTTAGTTATGTTAATTAAACAGAAATTAGGCCCTTTTTGTCGTGTTTTTTATGTTTGATTCATTCCCGCCCAACGATGCCGCCAAGTTATAAACGTCTGCTCCGGACAGGTATTTACAGTGTCGGCAATTTGTATCCATTTTCCGTAACGGCCTGATCGTGCCTTTGTTTTGGAATGGAAATATGAATGTGAGACGGGCAACCTTTCTCATGTAACATAACAAAGTCATCATTACTGTCTAGGTTTTCGCGATCGTGCTCTATAGCTCGACGATGTGTTTTCGGGTTGTACCGCCGATTTGAGCGGCTCACTTTCTCGAAGTCACCGCTGGCCTCCGTCGGAGAGCTCGCCCTATCGGCGTCAAAAACTCGCAAACGCCAACAGCAATCGCGGGAGAATGTGCGCTGCTCATTTGAGTTCCTGAAGACGCTCCCAGGAACGTAGATGCGAAACGTCGGACATCGTGCCGACCGGCGTGCCGCGGTGCAGCCCGAAAACGCATCGGAGAGCCACGCTGAAAACGTGAATCCACAAATGACGATGTAAAAACTCATTGCCGAATAAATTGTCTTTTCCTTGAAGAGGAAAAAGTGTGCGAGCAAAACATGGTCACACACCCGGGTGCACATAAACAGAGTGCCTGCGCTCACTTGCCGATACACCTCGAACTAGATATCAACACTCGCTGCTTTCCTTACGTGCCTGTCAACCCAGCCGCAGTGATTGTGTGTCAAACTCGCTAATTGTCACATGCAAGGTGCTATATATGTGTATATATATACTCATTCAATGTTGCATCTCAACATAAAAAATGTAAAACACGTAGGCTTTCTATTATGGAGGTAAAATGCTGTTTGGGCTTTTTCCCCCCCATTCCTCCGTTTATTCGTTGACATTTTTCTCAAGTTTGTTTTGCACGTTCCATATTGCAGAGGCGTAATTGTCCCTGGGATCAGAGGGCGGGGGTAGACTTTTAAAGCAATCCAAGGATTCCTTATTTTGAATGGGCGGGCAGCTGTTTTGCGACAGGCTGGTGAAGAGTGGTGAGTGACTCTTGAGAAACCAATGAAAGTGCTTTTAAATAATCCACTCTTGCACGATGAGTACCATTCAACAGCGGGCTAGCAGTTTGGCACCAACGTTTTAAATCCATTTTCAGTTTCGATTTCTTTTTTTTTTAAATAATGGATTTCACGATTCATAATAGGTTTTCCCCTTTTTTCTGGCAACAAAACAGGTAGAATCTTGACTTAAAGTTTTCGTGACTGCAGGGTCTTTCGATAAAGCCACTATTTACGGGGCTTTAACAGAAAGACCCAAAGACTATAACAAAACACGTGTTAAGATGGTTGAACACCAAACTGAAACCTTTTACAAGGAATCATGTCTGCATTAACCACAATACTTGTGGTCAGAATGCTAACCAAAAACATACTCTGATAATATATGCATTGTCTTTGAAACTGATTTGTCCACACCAGAGACGGTTTTCTTTCGAGCCTAGTCTCAAACGGTGTTAGACCAGAGGACGCCAAAAGGTGCCAAAAGGTGCCAAAAAGCGTCCTCTGGTCTAACACCGTTTGAGACTAGGCTCGAAAGAAAACCGTCTCTGGTGTGGACAAATCAGTTTCAAAGACAATGCATATATTAGCAGAGTATGTTTTTGTTTTGCATTCTGACCACAAGTATTGTGGTTAATGCAGACATGATTCCTTGTAAAAGGTTTCAGTTTGGTGTTTTAACATCTTAAAACCGGTTTTGGTGCCATCAAATAAAGGGAAAAACCTATTCTTGTATTTTATCAAATCGGCAAAAATTGGCTCTCCCCCCTGCGCCTCACCAATCCAGGCCAACCTGAATGGTGAAGTATGGTCTGACGACGCCATAAGCAACTGGGGGGGGGGGGGGGGGGGTGCGGAGGCCACGCTGACCTGGATTTACTGTGATCTGTCTTCCGGTGAAGTTTTATTCCTTACTCCATTGCCACTGAATGGAGTCGCCGTTTTCGTCCGGCTGTTATCTCCGTTCCAGTTGAGCTCAATTACACTGTTGGGCGCTCACCTTTTACATTTGCACTTGCAGTTCCTGCGGATAAGATGTCGTTCCTGCTGAGCTGTGGCCACGAGAAAGGTTCATCTTTCCCAATTGGCCAGAGCAGTGCATCGGCGGACCCAGTGTCGTTGACAAATTTCCATGGAAAAACAACTGCAATTACTGAGATACAGTGTTGTATTTCATTGGGCTCCCAGAGGGGGTGCTTTCAAATAAAGCAATTGATTGATTCATTTAATATACGTGTGCAACTGGAAATTGCATCGGGACTTTTTGCAAATGAGTTGGGTACAATTCAATGACGGCATCATGTGTAATGATGATGGTGATGATGATGATGGTAACGACGTGCCACCAACGTTCTACCTCGGCACTTGTTCAGCAAATCGGCTCCCACGTTGATCAGCTTGACTGCGTTTCCAGGAGCTGTTAATCTGTCTCCTGGGTGGATTTTGGCTCGGGGTGAAATGGCACGAAGTAATATGTTCATCCACTCCTCTAAACAATCATGGTAAAACCTGGCCAAATTACAACCGCTCCCGACCAAGACCTTTCCCTTTTTTTTTACTCCATAGACTCTTGGCACGCAACAACTGCCTTACTGTTGATGACATAACGCGGATTGCCTGGCTTCTATTAAAGTGTGAAGGTTTCGTTCCACTGGGCAAAATTGTGTCCGCCCCACTACCAGTGGCGAACATTCCCGTGGGCTAGCATTTGCATGCAACGCTGAGCAAGCAAAGGGGAGCCTTGATTGAGGAAGCAATCGAAACCAGAAGCGCGGGGCATTGCAAACGACTTCACAGGCATGCGTTGAGATAATTTGACCAACCATCATCAGCCATGGTCAATCCGCAGCTGGATAAAGGTCTCCCCAGGCCATTGCTGTCCACCGTTGTCCCGCGATGTGACCAATCCATTTAGCTCCTGCACGTGACCTCTGTTTTCACCGCTCCGTCTCCTCGGTAGCCGTTTTATTTGCCTTGTTCCCTCCCTTTGGCTGTCACTCCGTAATTAGGCCCCGTCCGGCGACGTGCCCCGCCCAGGCCCACTTTATTTTTCTCGAGCGTTCATTTTGATGCCACGCCACTTGGAGAGGTGGCCGGCTACTACTATTGGCTGAGTCCTAGTCAGTTTTTCCTTTATCAGTACTGGACTTTGCAGCGAGCGAGCGAAATGCAGGCTGCTTGGGGCTTATTTTTGTTTTATATTATCCTAGGTATTTATTATTTTTAAATATTTTTTTAATATATTTTTTTTGCAAAAAACATTGTGGAGGCGGTATATTCTCCCGATTGCAGCTGCGCGCACCGGCCAATCCGCTCCGGGGCGAGACGTTGGGCAGATCGCGCGAGCGCTGCCGGGGGAGCCGCGATCGACAGCTCGTGCGGGGAGCGGCGCTCGCTGGCTCGTCGGTTGGCATCGATGACGTGTTGAGTTGGCAAAAGTTAAACAGAGGCCGGACGACGATCTATAATGTGAGGGGGGGGGGGGGAGGGGATTTGTCCAGGCGTTTGATAATTGAAACTGTGAATTTCCGAATGCAATAAAGCGCATGCACGAGTTTGCCTGAATGGGGTGAGTATTGACATTTCCTCTCCGACAAGCACAATTGTATTTTTGCCGCTCGGAAGGTAAAACATCGTTCAATAATGGGCCCGCCAGTGGTAATGATGACAGTGAGAGACAACTCTTTTCATTTCGTAGTGCTGTATTTCACATAGCTGAATATAAATATTGCGTGCGGTTATTATTATTTTTCATTATTTTTGTTCTTCAAATCACAAGGGGGACACAGTTGTGACGCGTTCTTGATGTGCGCCGAGTCTTGTGCCGAGTCTCGCGATGATGATGAGTACAGAGATTATATTGATGGTGGTGATGATGATGGTGGTGGTGGTGGTGATTGTAGCGGGGATGTCGGATGTGATGCTGTCGGGACGGTGGTAATTGTAATGACAATTTGACGCATTGTGACGTCACGGTATTTAAGAAAAAACATTTAAGTCTGTAAATGACGATAATCGCCCCAACGTAGCCGACAAAATCAGCGCAGGCCCGTGAAACATAGTTTCAACAGCAGCACGTAGTTCTTGTGCATGCAGTGCACGAAGCAGAATCGAAGGCTTTGAGTCGGTGACACTGATGATGAATGGTGGTAATGATACCAGTGCCGAATGAGTTGGTCTCGTTTGACGAGTAAATCAATGACCCCTTAGAACATTCATATTATGCACTTATTCCTTCATGCACTTTGTTCGGACTGAGATCACGGGTTCCGTCTAGTTCCACTCGTGAGCGCTGACCATCATGTCCACCCTCACGGTAGTGTAAGGAGAAAATGATTGAATGGGTATGAGTGCACAGACACGCACGAAAGACAAAGATCCCCCATATAGCCTTACCAGACTGTTGAGGCAAGTGCTGTTAGCGAGCACCTATGAAGGCCGGCACTGTGGCACACGAGGTGGTGGGTGGCCAGCACCACGCCCGGCCGCCTTTGTCTCCCAAGTTGAGATGTTGACACACCGCACCAGGTATTCACTTGAGGCTGAGTCGATCTAGGGGAGGCCCAGGACCGGTTCAGATAATCGTCACTGGTGTTGGCCGTAGCGCGCTAACCGCTACACCGCCACTCCCCACACACACACACTCTGTGAAGAAAGGTGGAGTAAATACATGTGTATAGGCTTCTACAACAAAGGAGAGAAGCATTAAAGATTGCCTCAAGGCTACAGGAGGAAAATAAAATATATAAGGTGTAGGTCATGTGAGATGTATCACAATATAGATTCAAATACTAACAATGCTACGGATGTAGGTCACATTGGAAATTCCATGGTTAAATACCATAATTAAACAACACAATGTGAACAATATGTGGACACAATTGCAGCGGGGAAATATATGGAAGCTTTTTCAGTTCATCTTTTACTCGAGGCAGTTTTTTTTTAAATTAATGACTGTGTTCATTTAATAAAAATCCGCTGTTATGAAGCATTCATCCTCTGAAGGTGAGGTGCAATGCTTTGTTATGGCGGAGAATTATTTGCAAGTTTTACATTTTTCGGCATAAATTCCCATCACACCTCCTATCCCCAAACTTGCACGGCGTGGCGGAGATTTGTGGCAGACAGCTCGCGCATGCTGCGTCGCCATGACCACTTCGTTTAGCATGGCTGGCTACGTTACGGCGCGAAAGAAATTCAACATATCGAAGCCAGGCTGACCTGATTCGTGAATCAGGCAAGAGTTCCCACGGCAACCTCACCAGACCAAGCGAGCTGTAACCGGGACGTGCGGCCTGCTTCTATCGCGGCCAATGAGCTTCCAGCTTTGAGGCGGGCCGCCCCTTGTGAAGGGTCGCGAGGTCACGGACGCGACGGGTCCCATCAATGGCTCGTCTCGCATAATTAGTCATCTTCGTGGTCGTCTTTAAACATACATATAAATATCACGAACAACAGATACTAGCTTGAAATAATGTGAGCTAACCCAATAACGCGTAATGCCCTGTTGTCTTATTTTAAAGCGGTGACTTTACACCTGTCACTGCCAGAGAGAGAAGGTTTTGGGGAGAGGTGGATCCTGGTCTGTTCCAGGCAGGCATTAACATGTGAATGGGCTTGAAGCGGACCAAGACCTCGATACGTTTCCACACACAGCACATTGTAGAAACAAGTCCTGGCCAGTGCTTGTTTGAATGTGGGGCGACCCTTGACTCCGTTAAAATAAATAACAATACAACACTTTTTTTCTTCTTGGTTCTTTCGGTAAAGTCACGTAGAAGGAAAGTAATAAAATAATAACAAAAAAACATTATTGTTTTATTTATTTTATTTTATTTTTTTCCTTCTACGTGACTTTACCGAAAGAACCAAGAAGATGAATCCCTGCAGTTACGAAAGCTTTAAATCGAAATACAACATTATTTGGTTCTTTCGGTTAAGTCACGTCTAAAGATAAAATAATGAATTAAATTAAATAATAGAATACGACGTTTCGATTGCAACACAAGCAATCATCATCAGGTATAATGAAATAGCGACATAAAATCTAACCAGAAAACTATAGACAGACATATTAGCAGACAGATATCACCAAGATACATAGCGAGAGCAACACAGGTAACAGAGAGGGGTGATCGTCTCTGTGGGGTGGCCTTAAATAGACAGAGGGGGGGCGGAGGCAGAGAGAGGGAGGGGGGTTAGAGAAAAAATGAGCATATCAATGAGTGGTCAACAGACGTGGTGCTGCAAGTACGATGACACGGCAAGCAAGCCTGAAAATCAGGAGAAAGACACACTAAAATTAAATAACTAATTTTCAGGCTTGCTTGCCGTGTCATCGTACTTGCAGCACCACGTCTGTTGACCACTTATTGATATGCTAATTTTTTCTCTAACCCCCCTCCCTCTCTCTGCCTCCGCCCCCCCCTCTGTCTATTTAAGGCCACCCCACAGAGACGATCACCCCTCTCTGTTACCTGTGTTGCTCTCTCTATGTATCTTGGTGATATCTGTCTGCTAATATGTCTGTCTATAGTTTTCTGGTTAGATTTTATGTCGCTATTTCATTATACCTGATGATGATTGCTTGTGTTGCAATCGAAACGTCGTATTCTATTATTTAATTTAATTTATTATTTTATCTTTAGAAGTGACTTAACCGAAAGAACCAAATAATAATTCCTGCAGTCACGAAAGTTCTAAAATTAAGAACGAAATACAACACTTGGCTGGGTATTATGCACTCTCCTTATTGGTCTTCAAGTCAAGGCCTCGCTATCCATTCACTCAATTTGCAACTTCAGGTTATGCATTGTTATATTGGCTGTTCTTGCGGGGTACCTAGAGAAGCACAGCCTAAAGGCTTCTCCACTGCTGTCTGTGATCATGACGAGCTCAAGACCAGAGTCACTCCAACAATAGATCTGTCTTTCCTGGAAGCCAGAACAGACCATTAAGTGTGGGCCTTACATCGTGCTTATAAGTGGGTGGGTGTCATCGCATGACCAAAGGCGTGAGAAGCATACTGGTTTAGGGTGACCTTAAACCGGGCGTGGTGAATGGGGAGCATTGGTTGCAATTACCCTCTGGACAGGTATCAATGTGTAACTGACTCGAGCTGCAAAGCTGCGTGTGGGTTGTTGAGAGGGGGCGTCCATCACGGGCGTCCCACCTGTCAAATCCAACAGTTAATAAATTCACTCTCGTGTGGCCGTGTTTTTTCTTCACAAAATCAGCCGGGTTTCGGCCGCGCACTGTGAATCCACGCGAGCCGAGAGGGAATGAGCACAACTCATTCCCATCATGGTCCAGTAGCGCTCCGCTCCGGGCCACGCGAACGCATCTATCCCAGGGGCTGCAGTGTCATCACAAACACTGTGGGGCCGTCGGGCGGCGAGGATGAGCGATACCCGGCTTGGTCGACCAGACAGACATCGTGTTCCAATGTCACCCCAGCCGCTCGCGCTCACCGAGCAATTAAACACACGGTGCTTAGTGCCCGACTTGAACAAGAAAAAAAACAAGCAAAACATTACGTGTTAGACTGATGAACCTCTGTGCAGTTGGCAGCTTGAAATTGCTCATTTGTGATCGTTATTATAATGGGGACATTTGTCTGATACTTTATTATGCAGCGCAGCATAACGCCCGCTCACTCTCTTTCTCTTACCGCTTTACCCTTCTCTCCAGTAATTGCAGGTAATTTTCAACGATATCAACTTGGACTAGGCGGCTTTCCCAATTGGCATTCCCCTGCGAGCAATGCCAACTATGTCTATAACATCCGCTTTGGCTCAGTCGATGAACAACATCTAGTCTCACTCTGGCTAACAGGACAATGAGTCCACGGCTTTGATTTGACCCGCTGGACTCTTGCACAGCTTCACGCTCACGAACGACAAATCCAAGCTCGAACACGTGAACTCATCGATCTTGGCAAACGCATATCTGGGCATGGGAAAAAAGTTCGGATGTTAGACACGCTTCGTGGGAAGACAGTAGAGTCGGACATTTGATGCGTGGATACGGTGGATTGCGTGCGCACCGACACGGTGTGGTGGTGGTGGCGGGTCCACAGTGAGCTGGCAGCGCACAAGCGAAGTCCCCTCCCCTGAACGTGTTAATTGTCATCATTAAAACAGTTGTGGCCTCGTGGTTCGGGGGAGAGAAAAATATATGTATACCCTCGGCAAATTTGACTCTCTCCGACATGAGACATTAAAATTATGCAGACTTTGGGAGTGCCCGATGCAATGATCGCATCAATGTGCTTAGATAAATGTAAGCTTGTGTGTGTGTGGTATATACCCAAATGTTAACTGATTGTTTGTGGAAGTTTGGTACGTAAGCGCCTTCCCACGCCAACTCGGCAGGGGGACTTTAACCTAAAACACATGCCTAGCAAAAAGGGCAATGTGTTCATTTTGTCATCTCCAAAATTGACTGTTACATTGGCACACAGTGACCTGTTGTTGCAAATGATGCCGCTGTATCTCTTCAGATGACATTTCGCATCCCGTACCTTTCTTTCGGCGAGGCCATAAAGCATTCACAGGAAGAAGTGCGGTTTGACCCAGCAAACCACTGCAAATTTGCACAACAGTAACTATCGCCTTGACCGATAGATTGTATAGATTTCAGAACCAAAATGTGGGTACCCACGTGTGTGCATGTTGGTGCGTGTGCTTGTCGGAAGCGGTGGCACAGTGGTTAGCGCACTACGCTACAAACCCGGCGACCCGCTCACGGCCAACACTTTCTGAACCGTTACGGGGCGTTCTCTAGGTCAACTCGGCCTCAAGTGGATATCTAGTGCGGTGTGTAAACATCAGCACTGGGGAGACAAAGGCGGCCGGGCGTGGTGCTGTGCCGGCCTTCATAGGTCCTCGCTAACAGCACTTGCCCCAACAGTCTGTTACAGGCTATATGGGGGATCTTTGTCATTGTCGTCTTGTGTAATTGCTGCTTGCGCGGTGGGGGGCCCCCATGAGGCTGCCGCTTTTAAGCTCAACTTTAATCCCGTAACTCGGAGCAGTTACGGGACTCGCCCCGCCGTTGTGATGAGGTCAACCTTCACAGCGACGGTGTCAGTGCTTCGATTGGGGACACTTACCTTTTGAAGAGAGGTCCCAGGCAATATAGCGTCACGTTTAAACGCGCGCAGTGCTGCCCAGCGCCCGCCATCTGGTCGTGAGAACGGCAGGGCGCTTACAAAGACGTCCGGGCCGCAACGACACCAAGCCGGCCACGTTCTGATGTTGACGCAGCCACACCAGGACCTTATTTATGGCCGAGGCGACCCGAGAGAGGCACGCGCCAGTTTCGTGTTACTATTTCCACTGGTGTCGTGCAATGCCGGGGACTCAAACCGAGTCTCTCCCGGTCTGTGGTGCATTGCACTCACCACTTTGCCACCACATTAGCACTGTTGGCTACGTACGGTGCAAAATAAGTTCTGCATACACACACTGTGTACACGTCGATGCGTGTGCGTGCACGCGTGCGTTGGTGATTGACAAATGACAACAGAGTAAATTGGAACATTAAAGTAGCATTGGGAGAAGGCTTTTTGCAGCATGTGAGTGGGGCGTGTGGATTTTGTGTGGTTATGTGACGATTATTTTGTTATCAGTGTACTTTGAGTGCATTGCCCTATTTGAGTCGTCTAAGTCAATATCAAACCACCACCTCCTAACCCCCCCGCCCCCCGCCCGTGTCTCTGTTTTGCAGAAAGCAGACGATAAGGAGAAACGGCTCGAGGCTCACCGATTCCACTTTGACGCCATGTAGACGCAGCGGCGACGAGCACACTCACCACGAACGCACTTCACGACACTCCCCACGCGTCGCACGTCCAGCCCCGTTCGCTGCTCGGTTTCAGGCTGGCTCAACCTAAGGGAGACCCAAAGCCAGGTCTAGACACCCCCCCCTAACAGCTGCACCGCCGCTCCCCACGTAACCCACACGAACGCACGCAATTAGTAGCGCGCACACGCACACACACACATTCATCACAACTGCACCCCTCGATTGTTGTTTTAATACGTTACAATTGGTGACAGGGCGGGGGGGGGTCCTATTCATTTTGTTTCCTCTTTAATCCCCGAACCTCATCAGCTCACCAAACGGCCTCTGCTCGAACCCCCCCCCCCCCCCCCAAGTGAGCGGGTGCCCCATGGGTGACCTCGACACTTCTCGATTGAGTGGACCGGTGGGGAGGGAGCGGAGGGGACGGGGGGTGCCGCGCTCCACGCTGACGCGCGACCAGAGGTCGCAACCGGGTACCCGATACCCGTACCCTACCCGGTACCCGTACCTTACCCGATACCCGTACCCTACCCGATACCCGGCTACCCGTACCCGGCCGGGTACGGGTAGGCCGTGAGTCACTGGCGAGTCACCGTTTGTCACTCATTTCCCAACGTCTTGTCTCTTCTCACAATTCAAGTTCCTAGAATCAACCCACCCGCGCCTGCAACATGGCTTCATCCCAGAGGTCGCAATCAGGTACCCGAACGGGTACCCGTTTGCGACCCTGGTGCGGCCGGGTACGGGTACGGGTAAGGAATCAAAACCCATTTGAGACCTCTGCGCGCGACCCGGCTCGGCGCGCCAAGCTGCCCGCTGCCCTCGGCACCGCGATCCGTCGCCGTCGCCGTGAATCTTGCGATGCACGTGACGCGACGGCCGAGCCCGCCGGCCGTCGCCTGCCCCCTTAACGCCGAGAGAGCATCGGAATGCGCTTGCATGGACCCACGAGCGTTATCGGGGCACCTTGATTCATCAAAGGTGAAGAATCCCCTCCCCGATATCGCCTTAACAGATTTTTTTGGGGCGAGTGCTCTTCGCGAGCACCTATGAAGTCCGGCACGTTACACGAGATGAGGCTGAGCCGATCTACGGGAGGTCCAGGACCGGTTCAGATAATCGTTACCGGTGGTGGCTGTGCCGCCGGGTTCGTAGCGCAGCGCGTTCGGCACCCACCGCGCCCATTCTTATATCGTACACGCAAACACACACGTATGCGACGTGCACACGCATGGGCTGATTCAATACTCGTTCAGTGTTCATTATAACGTGGGCTAGGGCTGTTGTGGGATCACGCATTTACTTATAAGATGGGTTCTTTAAACGGAATTATTTGAAGAAATGTCGACAGTTCCACAAATTAGGCACCTTCGCTGTTTGTGCAAATGCAGGGTGTAAGTTTCGAAGTTAATTATCAAGTTTTACTGAATAGGGATCATTGACGAACACAGGTCAATGGTTTGAAGCAGATGTGAAACTCAGCTTAAAAAGGTTAAATATAATTATCTCTGCATTGGACAGCATGGTATTTTATGAGCAATTACGAAAACATTTTGACAATTTATTTCCGTATATGCCCAAGTAAAAATCCACTTCACTTACTCGAATGGTGTGCCATTGCTTTGTGGCAGCAGTGGTAATAACACGGGAGCCTCAACGAAAACGTATCCTGAGTTCGATTCTCAGCTCGGGTGCCGTTCTGTGTGGAGTTTTGTCCGTCTACCCACCTGTTCTGCATCACTCCCTTCTGGCCTCTCCTCCAGTGTAACGCCTGTCCCATGCCAAATCGGTTTTGTTCAAGCATCCCAATGCCGAAAATTTCGACCTGCGCATTTCAGCGCTGTCCTCAATTGCAATTCCACGAAGCTGTGACTGCGCCCCCTACTGTGGCAGCCTGGCAGAACCTTCTTGAAGAAGTGTCCAGACTCGGTGAGGATTTCCTGGGTGAACGAGCATAAATACGTAACGCGAAGCAAATCTACTGTTTGAAATATACGCCCCGAATCGTGGAATATGGCAATGTATTGGCGAGAGAAAGGGATGTGTCTTCTTGGTTCTTTCGGTAAAGTCACCGAAAGAACCAAGAAGATGAATTCCTGCAGTCACGAAAGCTTTAAATAGAAAGGGATGTGTGGACTGGATGGCATTGCTTGATATTCATGAGTAAGGCAAGGCCATTGGAATCTATGGGGTTTCTTTTCTTGTGGGTACCATTAATCCCTTTGTGTTTGGAATGTACGCATGTTGTATATGTGCCGTGCTAAAAATCAGGATGCATCATTTATTTCAATCGCACATTTTTATTTTGTAAATACTGTACGGTAACTTAATGGTGTGGTGTACGTACAAGTGCCAGTAAATGTTGGTGACTGTAATTATTTCCGTCCGTCGTCTCTGTGTGTACAATTACAACAGCTGAGCATTGTAATTGTTGTTTCGCGACTACTGATGCATTGTTTGCAGTTTACATTCACTGTGTTCTCAATTTAATTGGCACTTTCACGGCTTCTGGGAGTGCGTTCAAACCGCGGGTGTTGACTCTTCTCTTGAGCGAGTGTGCGTTTTCTGCTCCAGAAAACAAAGCTGTGCCATGCCACTGGACCTACCACCCGGTCTACGTAACGAAAATCGACTTGTTATTTACATGTCCAGCTCACACAGACGTATCGGAACGCTGCTGAAGCTGCGCGTACTCGGACGAAAAGATGAAGAGAACATAATTGTCTAGGATCTCTCGTCCAAAGTCACAAACCCCCAAGTCGACGGACCCGTTCTCTCTCTCACTTTAGCCCGAGGCTGTGAGCCTCCGGCTGGGTGAAAAGGCGTGAGGCTGAGAGATGAAATCGAGGCGGCAGAGCCGAATGCTGGAGGGACCAAGGCCACGTGGATGAATGAGACTTTCCCCCCCCCCCCTCTGCAGCAGTTGCCGGTGCGATTTGGGATGACAGCACAGGGCTGCCTTGCTGCCAGAGGTCGCAAACGGGTTTTGATTCCTTACCCGTACCCGACCGCACCAGGATCGCAAATGGGTAGCCGTTCCCTACCCGTACCCTACCCGAAATGAGTGACAAACGGTTACTCACCAGTGACTCACGGCCTACCCGTACCCGGCCGCACCAAGGTATCGGGTAGGGTACGGGTACCCGGTTGCGACCTCTGCTTGCTGCTCACAAGTCGCTTGGCACCGCAGCGCTTTAATGAAGGGAAAGTCGCCCTCCCAGAGTGAATGGCGGGCAACCGAGGCTGCGTTCGTCCCACAGGGAGGGGGGGGTGGGGCAGCGATTTGTAGCCGGCACGCGGCACGGTCGCGCCGTGTACGCTGACGGCTGAGCACATCACTCGCCAATGCACCGGATTCTCGGGAGCTAAGCAGGTGTTGAGCCTGGAAAGTACTTGGATGGGTGGCCATCGTGCGTAAAACGCGGTTGTTATCGGCTGCTGGGTGGGAAGCAAAAGGGCAGTAGAGAGAGAACTCCATTGTAGTCCTTGTCCTGTGCTCACAAGTCTATGCGCCCACGCTGGTATAACCCGCACTGACCAGCGTGGTGAAGTATGGTCAAACGTCCCCCACGACTGACGCGGTGTTGGGGGGGGGGGGGGAGGCCTTCATCCAGCCGAGGATTGATCATGGCTCACGACGATGTCTGATTGTCGTCGTATTGACAGCAACTTGGCGCAGTGCGTAGCGATGCATAACCACACGGAGCTGTGGCACCGACGCCGCCGCCTCCTCTCTCCACCCGCCGCCTGCCCCCACCCCAGCCTAACCCTGCTGCTCCCTCCGCCATATCCCCCCCACTCCCCACCTACCTACACACTACACAGTATCCACAACCACTCGGGCAGCCTGCCGTGTTTGTATCCCCGCCGTCGCCGCCGCTGCGGCCGCTGCTGTGTGGGAGGCGCGAGGAGCGCGGTGTCGGACGAAGTTGAACGCGGCGCTAATAACGCGACTCGACAGACCCAGCGCGATCGACGTTCTCTGCTACGTGCGCGTGGTGTCGTCGGTGTGCGTGCCGGCGTGCGTGTGTGTGTGTGAGCGTGTGTGTGTGTGAGCGTGTGTGTGTGTGAGCGTGTGTGTGTGTGTGAGCGTGTGTGTGAGCGTGCCGGCGAGTGTGAGTGAGCGTGTGTGTGAGCGTGTGTGTGCGTGCCGGCGAGTGTGAGCGTGTGTGTGAGCGTGAACGTGCGTGTGTGTGTGTGAGCGTGCCGGCGTGTGTGAGTGTGTGAGCGCGTGGTGTCGTCGGTGTGCATGCCGGCGTGTGTGTGTGAGCGTGCGTGTGTGTGTGTGCGTGTGAGCGTGTGTGCGTGTGAGCGCGTGTGTGTGTGAGCGCGTGTGTGTGTGTGAGCGTGTGTGTGCGCGCGCGTGTGTGTGAGCGTGTGCGTGTGTGAGCGTGTGTGTGTGTGAGCGTGTGTGTGAGCGTGTGAGTGTGTGTGTGAGCGTGTGTGGGCGTGCGCGTGTGTGAGCGTGTGTGTGTGTGAGAGCGTGTGTGTGATCGTGCGTGTGTGTGTGAGCGTGTGTGTGTATGTGAGAGTGTGTGCGTGTGTGAGCGTGTGTGTGCGTGTGTGTGAGCGTGTGTATGTGAGCGTGTGTGTGCGTGTGTGTGAGCGTGTGTGTGTGTGAGCGTGTGTGTGTGTCTGAGCGTGTGTGTGCGTGTGTGTGAGCGTGTGTGTGAGCGTGTGTGTGTGTGAGCGTGTGTGTGTGTGATCGTGCGTGTGTGTGAGTGTGTGAGCGTGCGTGGGTGTATGTGAGAGCGTGTGTGTGTGTGCGTGTGCGTGAGCGTGTGTGTATGTGAGAGTGTGTGTGAGTGTGTGAGCGTGTGTGTGAGCGTGTGTATGTGTGTGTGAGCGTGTGTGTGAGTGTGTGTGTGTGAGCGTGTGTATGTGTGTGTGAGCGCGTGTGTACGTGTGTGTGAGTATGTGCGTGTGTGTGTGTACGTGTGAGCGTGTCGCCAGATGCGCGTGGTCGTGCAGAGAGCGCAGCGGGTGACACGAGCCGACTCGCTTCGAGACAAGGGGACCGACGCGCCTGGATTCCAGGGCGCACTTTCGCACCCGGCGTTTTCCGGAACGCGGCAGCTCTCTCAGGCTTGGCTAGGAAGTAGGGAATTACCCGCGTAAGGCGACGGCCACTTTAAAGAGAGTATAATACATCCAACGTGGACAGCACAGAGAGCGAGCGAGCGAGCTAGCGGAGCGAGATATATGTGGCGCGGTCCATTACGGCGTCCCGGGACCCTTCCCGACAGTCGGGGGTGCTAAGATGAAGCGCGCGGCGTCTCGCGGCGTCGTCTCGTCGCGCTAGGAGGCTCCGCGCGGTCTTCTCATCGGCGTCACCGCCTCGCCGGTGTGGCGGGGGTCGCCGCTGCGCTCCAACGCTGCGTCGCGCTCCGCACACGCGGCTGCGTGCAACGTGAGTGGCGGGGGTGGTCTGTGCCTGCCCGCTTCGCCAAATCCCCCCCCCCTCCTCCCCACCCCACCATACCCCCCTCCCCTCCCCCCCGCTCAATGAATTTGCCGTCATTGGATAGTTTGGAGGAGGTGGCGGCGCTTTTGGTGGTGGTGGTGGGAGACGGGGAAAGAGCGCATCACACACAGCGCGCGTGGATGCCGTGCACTCGCGCGCTCGCCGCACGATCCAGCGCACGACGTTACATCCACACTGCCGCCTCCACCACGCGTTGGACTCGCGATCATCAGCGGCAGCAGCAGCAGCAGCGGCGGCAATATCATCAGCGGCATCGTGCAGCGTGCGACGCGCAAAGATGCGCTTCGCGATTGCGTGCGTAAGGAGCTGAAGACCGTTTCTCATCTCGTGGCTCGTTCTTTGTGCTTGACATGCAAACGAATCGACGGCCGGAACCTTGACTGGTCATTAGCATCGACATCCTAACGATGATTTAAGCTGAAACTAATTCAAATGATTTCGACGAAATCAATGAAGATGATGACGATGCTGCTGCTGCTGATCGAGAAGATGTGCTGAAGCAACGGTGTGCGTCGTTGATGGATATGTCGACGTTCGCCGGAGAATCTTTCTGCCATCGATCTTCCTGACCGAGTTGAACGCGGGGTTAGTTCTACTGCCGCTGGGACTGCTGCTGGGACTGCTGCTGCTACTGCTGCTGCTACTGCTGGTACTGCTGCTGCTGCTGGTACTTGCTGTCACTGCTGCTGGAACTGCTGCTGCCACTGCTGCTGGGACTGCTGCTGCTACTGCTGCTGCTACTGCTGGTACTGCTGCTGCTGGTACTTGCTGTCACTGCTGCTGCTACTGCTGCTGGTACTGCTGCTGCTGGTACTTGCTGTCACTGCTGCTGGGACTTGCTGTCACTGCTGCTGGGACTGCTGCTGCTACTGCTGCTGGTACTTGCTGTCACTGCTGCTGGTACTAGCGCTGGAACTGCTGTTGGGACTGCCGCTGGCACTGCTGCTGCTGTCACTTCTGCTGGTACTGCTGCTGGCGCTGCTGCTGGTACTGCTGCTGCTACTGCTGCTGGTACTGCTGCTGCTGCCACTGCTGCTGGCACTGTTGCTGCTACTGCCACTGCTGCTGGTACTGCTACTGCCACTGCTGCTGTCACTGCTGCTGGTACTGCTACTGCCACTGCTGCTGGCACTGCCGGTGCGGAGGCTGGGAGCTTTGACGCCGTGGGAGCGGTGCGGGGGGTGGGGGCCATGGAGCAGCCCACGAGCTCGTCCGCTTGTCTGCACGGCCCCAGCCGCAGCCTCTGCTGCGCCCTCATGCTCAGCGCTCGCAAGCTCGTCCTCTTCCAAGGTACGCGACGACGCCTCTAGGTCCGCTCGGCCTAAACACACACAGAAAAAAAATTGGATTCTCGCTCATCCTTGCGGTGACTCGGTCTCGGTGTGGCCGTACAGCTGGCGAAGCAGATCCCGCTCGGCTCGGGAGACGCGAGGGGTGTGTGTGGGGGGGGGGGTTGTCAGGGGTGTGCTGGGTAGGGTGCAAGCTCATAGAACCCCCCCCCCCCCCCGGTCCACCACCACCATCGAGAAGACTGCTCTGGTCTTGCCAGTCGTAATAGGCGCTCGCTAACAGTACCCGCTTCAAACTGTCTATGTATAAAGGCGAGTCCGCGCGTGGTAACGGAATCCTGTAAGAGAAATGCGACGACCACGTCAACGACCAGGCGTTCAGGTAGGTCCTTGTATGTGTCGGTAGCAAACCAGTGTTAAGGGAACATTCAGGAACTAACGATATCGGGGTTAATGTTTGTAATCCCAAAAATGTCCAATGCACCATATGCATATTTGAGTGTTGGCTACACCCACACACATACACCAGTGACACTTGCTCTCGGTCTGTGCCTCGCCTGGGTATACTCAGCCTAAAATGAGCTCCCCCGTTGCATCTTACTCGGTGCCGAATGCATAATCGGTGCTCGCAAACAGCACTTGACCGCGACGGCCTGTGCATCTCTGTGTGTGCTCATTAAAAAAAAGAGAGATTGCAGCCGATAAACAACATCAGTGATGTGATTTAGCAGAGGAGTACACGGAGGAAGGGACCAACGGCGTGGAGATGGAGTGATGAACCTCGGATTGAGATCTATGGATGAACTGCAGCTGCACAAGTCCAACGGCGTCAGCGAAGATAAAATCCCTCATCCAGCAGTGGAAAGAGAGTGCCTGATGGTATTGATACATTGTGGGGTTGCGTCTGGATTTCATCAAAAGATCCCGACCAGGCGAGCATCTTGCAGCATAAGATCAAACAGTAACACATTTCTGTGCAAATCAGGCTCGTCATACTGATTTTCATTGCCCCAATATAATGATTTGTTTATTCAAGGAAAAATAGATGAGGAGGAATCATCCTTTTGCCTGTGTATTGGCACCAGCCCAGCCCAGCAGCTTTTAGATGTATGCCAATTTTATTGTTTTATTATTCAGTCCCAGGTCGCAATGAGCCGTGCCATCGTGTGCATTGTTAGTGTTTTGAAAAGTATCGTAATAGTTGTGGCGGTTAGACAATTGATAATGTGTATGCCCAGTGCTTACTAAAAAACGACGACGATATTGATGATGATGATGATGGTGGTGGTGGTGTTGATGTGACCTTATAAATGGCAGGAAATGTTCATTACATGAATTGCACGTTTTGCAGTGGAACTCAGACGATTGCTGCACGGATCTGAGTCAAGAGCCACTCATTTATTTCTCATTATTTCTTGCACACTCTGCAGGCGCAGCTCTGCACCAGTCCGACTCCTTGCAAAGTGGCAGGTTTTGACATAACATTAAACGGAATGCAAGGCTGAGCCTACCTTTTAACTAGCTGTGGAATTCGCCCTTAATTGGCCTCATCGCTCTGACCGATAACAAAAAAATGTCACGTCGCCTCGAATTACATTCAAACAATGACATTAACAGCGCTGGAACGGCGACACAGCAATTGATTATCAACGGCGTTTGCACATTTCATGACCAAGCGTTCAAGTGCATCAGTATGAATTGAATATGCCAAGGTGACTTTCCGTGTCATGCCCACATTCACAAATATAAATGGACAAACGCATTTTCTGTTCTCTCTCTCATCACGTAAAGAAAAATGAATACATCTCCGTGCCCCCACGGTGCTCCATAGAATTGCCGTGGCCCCTGGCCACAGACTTACTGGTGGCATTTGGAAACGCGAGGGTAACGCCACCTCGCCGAAGAGGGGAAACAAAGGCAAGAGGTTTTGTTATAATTTGGACGCGCATGAAGCACTACAACGTCAAATAGGCAAGGTGTTCAATTTGAAAGGTGAAAAAAAACTTCATTCGATGGGCGGGCGGGCGGGCGTGAAAGGAGTCGAGAATCAGATCCCCCCCCCACCACCCTCGTGATTTGCGAATCTCATTATGATCGTGTGGGAGGCTTTGGAGGCTCCGCTTCGAGCTGCCCGCACTGCAGTGCCGTGTCGGCAAGCTCCACGAGCAGGCAGCCGAAACCAGCGACGAACGGGAGAGTTTCGCATGCGCGAGAAGGAGGCCTCTGCCGTTCATTGCACGAGCTGCCAAAACCCGCGACTCTGGGGCTGTAGCGTTGTTGGCAAGGGCCCTGGTAACAATTAATAAAACGGGACGTCCCCGTCCACGTCACCTTCCTGTTAAAGTTTTCATCTCCTCCGTGGCCCAGTTCCTTGAACTCCTCATCCGGCTCGTTGGCACCAGCGCTGCTGCACCGCCTGCACACTCGATGGCTTTGCCACACTAACAAGTCTTGGTTTTTTTTACGTGTTTGGTGCACGTACTGAACGCGTATGAACGCATTGTGCCATTTTATTTCACTACCCATGTGTGGTTCATGTTATGGTACTGGTGTCTTTTTAGGGATATATATGTATATTTCGTGTTAAGTTAACATCGATGTGCCATCACGCTCAGACTGCTTGCAGCTCGGCTGAAATTCAATGTTATGTAAACATTGCACTGTTTTGAAATGCCGGTGCCATTTGATCTTGAAGAGCGTTGAAACACAGAAGCGTTGCATCGCTATACACTAACAGGAATTGACAGGTACGAGTGTGGGTTGCGTGACATATGCAAGGACGAGACAAAGCAAGTGATGTAAGAGCGCATACAATTCCATTTTGCAAGAAACACATGTGATACGTTGATGCAGAGTAAATTAATATTCATCTAAATTATGCATCGCACAGACTGAAAATGTCATCAGTGTGATAATAAAAAGGTGTGGGACGCTTAGATGTATGGACTTTGGGCCGTATGTTCTCGAGAGTGTGAACATCAGTGAGGAATGATAGCCATCTCCTTTAACCCTTTTATTTGATGATTAGGGGGAGAATGAGAACGAAGGGTACATAATACAAGCTCAACATGAAATAGCATGCTGTCAGTTTTTTTCTATTTACCTGGTAAAGCCCACTAAGCTAGAGAGCTCTTTTTCAAAAGCGACCTGCCCACAAATGAGAGCTCAACGAAGCGACGTATCATCACGTGGAAATGTACAGCAGCAAAATTACTATAAACGCACGATTCTGATTGTGGACGGGAAAACCCCCAAAGGACCAGGAGAACAATCCACTCGACCACGGGGAGAGGGACACGCAGACTCCAAATGTACAGACATCGTCAGGGTCGGGATCGAACCCACGACTTCCTGTATACCAGGCGAGGTGGTTAACATCTCGCCACCATGTATCCATAACTACATAATTACCCATGTACTTATGCTACATGGGCAGTAATCGCAGGGTATAGGCTCAACTTTTAAATAATCTTGTGACATTTAATTCTTGTTTTACAGTCTTTTAACCGCCCCTTCCCCCACTCGCCCCATTTATTTCAAATGGGCTTTCTGGCACGATATCACGTGATATATCACTATAACACGTCATATATGACGAGGCACAAACATAATTTGTAAAATCTCGGACATCGTTGCGCCTCCGAAGACGAGCTTTTTCATTTTTTTTCCAGGGACTTCTGACAAATCAATTCTTCATGTGGCATTTCTATCCTTCACACAGTAGGGGGCGACCTCTCCTGTGCATGTATGTTGAACTTCTTTCGCACCGTACGTAGCCAACCGGACTAATCGGAGGCGCACTCTGCAGCGAGATATTTTTCCCCATTTTAAAGTCCAGCTGATATTTGCAATACTCACAGTTGGAATTTAGCCAATTCAAGTGCAGCACCAGCTACAACGTGATGGGGTTTTGTGTGCGTGTGTGTGTGAGGTGTGTGTGCGTGTGTGCGTGTGTGCGAGGTGTGTGTGTGTGCGAGGTGTGCGTGTGTGTGCGCGGTGCGTGTGTGTGCGAGGTGTGTGCGAGGTGCGTGTGTGGTGTGTGCGTGTGTGGTGCGGGTGTGTGGTAATAGGTGCTCGCTAACAGCACTTGCCCCTACAGTCTGTTAAGGCTATACGGGGGATCTTTATCTTTGTGGTGACGAGTGACCGGGTCTAAGACCAGATCTCTACTCGCCACGCTCCTCGAGACCCCGGTTTAACGATGGCCTTGCCAGCAACGACTGCTGTGACCTGCGATCCATCCCACCGCCTCCGACTCCTCTAAGACAGAACACCCGACTGACTCCCTCACTCAGTAGCCCGTGACCTTTACGACTATTGGCGACCCCAGTCGGGGGTAGGGGGGGGCTGCATGAAGGCGCAAGGCGAACAAAGCCGGCAACTTGCTCCTCCAGATCGAGAGCAAATCCAATTGCCCTTTCGCGATAGATATTGCCGACAAGGCGCGCACACACTCACACACACTCACACACACTCACACCCACACACACACTCACACACTCACCCACACACTCACTCACACTCACTCACACACTCACACAATCACACACTCACACACACTCACACACTCACACACACACTACAACACACTCACACACTCACTCACCCACACACCCACACCCACACACCCACACTCACCCACACACCCACACACACACTCACACACACCCACACACACCCACACTCACACACTCACCCACACACTCTCACACACACACACGCACACACTCACACACACTCACACACACTCACACACACACACTCACACACACACTCACCCACACACTCACACACACACACTCACCCACCCACACTCACACACACTCACTCACACACACACCCCACTCACACACTCACTCACCCACACTCACCCACACACACCCACACCCACACACTCACACACACACTCACACCCACTCACACACACACACTCACTCACACACTCACACACACCCACACACACTCACACACACCCACCCACACTCACACACACTCACACCCACACACACACACTCACACTCACACACACACTACAACACACTCACACTCACTCACCCACACTCACCCACACACACTCACCCACACACTCACACACACACTCACCCACACACAACCACACACACTCACCCACACTCACACACACCCACACACACACTCACCCACACTCACTCACACACACTCACCCACACACACCCACACACACTCACCCACACACACTCACTCACCCACACACACTCACACACACTCACCCACACTCACACACCCTCACCCACTCATTCACATACCCACACTCACTCACACACACTCACACACACTCACACACAACACACTCACACACACCCACACACACTCACCCACACACTCACACACACTCACCCACACTCACAAACACACACTCACCCACACACACACACTACAACACACTCACTCACACACACTACAACACCCACACACCCCCCCCCCCCACACACACACACTACAACACACTCGCTCACACACACTACAACACACTCACACACACTCACCCACACACACACACCCACCCACACACTCACCCACACTCACACACCCACACACACTCACACACACACACAGACACACACACTACAACACACCCACCCACACACTCACACACACACACCCACACTCTCACCCACACACTCACCCACACTCACACACCCACACACACTCACACACACACACAGACACACACACTACAACACACCCACCCACACACTCACACACACACACCCACACTCTCACCCACACACTCACACACTCACCCACACACACTCACACACACTCACCCACACTCACACACCCTCACCCACTCATTCACATACCCACACTCACTCACACACACTCACACACACTCACACACAACAACAACAACAACCGCCATTCGCCACTAAGTGGCGGTGACGTCACCACGACGCTTGTGCCAGGCCATGTGCACCTTGAGGCCACGTGAAGTGTCGAACGCCCGCTGGCAGGAGGTCACGGGGCAGACCCATGTGCCACGGGTCGACTGACCGAGATGACCGAGATGACTGGCTGATGCACCACCTGTGCCCCCTACTGTGCCAACTTGCTGTGCTTTAGCCACCCGGCGCTCCGCTCGTTGTTGTGAGCGTCGCTCCTCCGCCCTCCGTTGTTGTTGGAGGGCGACTGCCTCCAACTGCCCAGTAGCGTCCTTCACGAGCCTCCTCCACTGAGGCCGATCTTGACACCGCTGGTACCAGTCATCGGCAAGTCCACTCAGCTCCACGTCCTCCTGTACCACATCACTCCATCTCTTCTCTAGCCCGTGCCGCGCCCGTTTAGCCCCCTCGATCCGGCCGAACAAAAGCTGTTTAGGCATGCGGTGGCTGGGCATGCGGGCTACATGACCCAGCCAACGCAGCCTTGCCTGCCGGAGGAGCTCACTGATGGGACTTTGCCCAGATCTTTCAAGGACTTGTGAGCTCCTCACACAATCCAGCCTGGTTAAACCCAGGATGGATCGTAGGCAGGCCAGCCTAAATGTTTCCAACCGGCGAAGATGCTCCACTAGGGGGGTCCACGTTTCGCAAGCGTAGAGAAGGGAGGGAATGACCGTGGCCGAGAAGACCTGAAGCTTCGTGCGGAGCGACAGACCAGGTAGCTTCCACACAGCGTTACGCAACCGATGAAAAGATATTGCCGCTCGACTGATTCGGAGTGAGACCTCTGCTGATAAACTGGAGCTGGTCATGAGCACACTGCCCAGGTATGGGAAACTCTCTACTCTCTCCACAACTGCCCCATCACCGATTGGGAGTTGTGGGGGCGGAGTGCCCGATGGTACAAAATACCCAGGCAGGTGCTTAGTTTTGGTGGGGCTGATGGCAAGGCCCCACCTCTTAGTGGCACACTCCAGTCTCAGCAGCAGCGTCTCCAACTCCTCTTCTGAATGAGCAGCTATTACCAAATCATCGGCATACATAACGTGGTTGACCAATAGGGAGCCATCCCTTGATCGCACCCGGGCGTCGATCAGCCTCCCATTATATCTGTACCAAATGGTAATTCCCCCGGTACAGCTATTGAAGGCTTCACGAACTACGCAGTCGAAATAGATGTTAAATAATGTGGGAGCCAGAGGACATCCCTGTCGCACCCCAAGGTGTACAGGGAAAGGCTCCGACTCCCGGCCACGTAGTTTTACCCGGGCCCGCTCACCATCATGAAGGTCCTTAATGATCGTGAGCAGAGGGTCAGGGACTCCGAAAGCACGAAGAACAACCCAGAGCCCAGTCCTACTGATGGTATCATAGGCCTTGACCAGGTCAATAAAGCAGAGATGTAGGTCTTTTTGGAATTCCCTACACCTCTGCTGTAGCAGACGGACAGAAAATATGGCATCTGTGCAGGACCGCCCTTTCCTGAAACCACATTGGGGCTCCGCAAGCCTCTCCTCAGCATGCCTAGCAAGGCGATGTTGAATAATCCTTGCCAGGACCTTACCCGGCACACTGAGGAGTGAGATGCCCCTGTAGTTGTTACAGTCTGTGCGGTCCCCCTTCTTAAAGAGGGGGACCACCAGGGCATCCTTCCAGTCCTGCGGAACCCGTCCAGTGGTCCAGACTGTTGTTATGATGTCAAATAGGGCAGTCTGTGCACAAACGCCACCCTCCTTCAGCATTTCGCCTGGGAGATCATCTCTGCCCGGTGCCTTCCCTCACACACACCCACACACACTCACCCACACACTCACACACACTCACCCACACTCACAAACACACACTCACCCACACACACACACTACAACACACTCGCTCACACACACTACAACACACTCACACACACTCACCCACACACACACACCCACCCACACACTCACCCACACTCACACACCCACACACACTCACACACACACACAGACACACACACTACAACACACCCACCCACACACTCACACACACACACCCACACTCTCACCCACACACTCACACACACACACAGACACACACACTACAACACACCCACCCACACACACTCACCCACACACCCACACACACTCACCCACACACACACCCACAAACCCACCCACACTCACCCACACACACTCACCCACACACACCCACACACACACTACAACACACTCACTCACACACACTACAACACCCACACCCCCCCCCACACACACACACTACAACACACTCACACACACTCACACACTCACCCACACACACACACACCCACCCACACTCACACACCCACACACACTCACACACACACACTACAACACACCCACACACACACACACCCACACTCTCACCCACACACTCACACACGAGCTGTGTCTGCGAGCTTGCGACGCTTCTCGCGTTTTTCGCTGTCGCCGCTAACGAGTCGCGGCGCCACGACCCACCCGCGCGCTGCTTTTGCGCATCCTTGAGCTTCAACGCACGTGTCGGGAATGTTACGACCCTGCCAGATTGCCGTCATCCGCCGGCAATCCCCCATGAATTGGCAACGTTCGCTGCGTCGCGACGGCTCCGTCGGCTGGCATCGCGCTGCGTGGGCACACGTGGATGAGGACGATGTTTGGTGGTC
Source organism: Lampetra planeri (assembly GCF_965212315.1). NCBI lineage: Eukaryota > Metazoa > Chordata > Hyperoartia > Petromyzontiformes > Petromyzontidae > Lampetra > Lampetra planeri. The sequence goes on from NC_136132.1 coordinate 4,805,961, forward strand.
TTTTGGGGCAGATCGCGTCAATATATATTGATGTGTGTCGTTCACACCGTCATTCACTAAATGTTGTGGCTTGGCTCTCCAACACCGCGGTGTTGCTGGACTCGTGACGAATTGACCACGTTCTGTTTACGTGACGACAGCTTGCTAGTTGGCTGTGTCGGGTGGTGGCGGGTTTTAACGACACATTTATATATTTACGCGATCTAACCCAAAACACCTCTATTATGGATGATATTGGTCGCGAAAGCCTGCTGCTGCTGCTGCTACGTGTCAAGGGTGGCACAGTCGGGTTTTTTATAATCGGGTTTGTCTTTTTATATTAAACCCGATCATCTGAAATTGGGAGAAATTCGGTTTCATTGGTTCTAATTTCAGAACCGCACTTCTCAACGATGGGCTTCATCTATTCCAACCTAAGGAACTCACTGGCGCCCACGATTGTGGAGGAGAAGCTCGTGTTCATCACGACCAACCTGCCCGCCGCATTCTACGACTACCCCGTGCCCGATGGCCCCCCCGAGTACGATAGCAGCAGCGACGAGGAAGCAGCCTAAGCCTTGGATCAGAGTTTCGTATTCATTAAACCAGGTTTTAATTCCCCGAAATCGGGTTTAATTGTATTCAAGAAAAAACCCGATGCCTGCCGCTGGAAAAATCGGGTTTTTTCCACCCATGCCACGTGTTGAAATGAATGTGGACGCCTGCTGTAGGTGCACAGGCGTGGCGCGTTCACGGATCCCTGCAGCCACGAGCGTCCCTCTCTCACCCTGCGTCCCTCTCTCACCCTGCGTCCCTCTCTCACCCTGCGTCGCCCGTGCAAGTCGCACGCGACCGAACGCCGACAATTTCTTGTTTTGCCCATTTTATACGCGACGCGTATTATTTTCTTTAAAAAAATTTTAACGCGACACATCGCTCGCACGCAACGCAACGCCGCTAATGGTACTCGCCTGGCCTTGACAGGTGCCTGCCTTGTTCCGTTATCCATCAAGAGACGAACCCTCATACTCTTTGGTTCTTTCGGTAAAGTCACGCAGGTATAAAAATAAAATCAATCACGAAAGTTTCGGGCGCAACACGCGCGTCCGTTATCACGTGCTTTCCCACCTGATGGCGGACGCTTGTGTTGCGCCCGAAACGTCGTGATTGATTTATTTTTCTACCTACGTGACTTTACCGAAATAACCAAATTGTATGGATTCCTGCAGTCACGAAAGCTTCAAATCAAGACGAACCCTCCTCCTCCTTTGCAGCGATTGCTGCGGTGGTTCAACGGCGATGCCTGCCCCCTCCACCCAGAGAATGTGTCTGCAAATCGCAGTGGGCTGCGATGAAAACAGCATCGAGGAGCCCGATGGGATCATTTCCAGCAGCCCGAGGGCACGTGATGCTGGAACCTTACTTGATATGTACAAACTCAGCTTCGGGGTTAAGCCGAACTTAAAGGTTGCTTCTGGGACTACTGTTGTTGTTGTTGCTGTTTTTTGCATTACCCAATCTTCCATTTGGTGTTGACAAATCGGCGGGAATTAATGTACCTGCGAAAATGAGTAATTGTGGACTTTATTTATTACGAAAATGAGTAATTGTGGACTTTATACAGGTAGGAACAGCAGGTTCCACATTGCCCACCAGGGATTATGTGTCTGTCTGTCTGTCGTGCATATGCGGAATTCCGCCCACCCATGCCCCTCCCCACCGAACACCGAGCTACGCCGCGATTGGTTGACGATGTCGGGGAGGGTGGGGGGGAGGGGTCAACACGCCCACTCATCCAACTGCCCCCCCCCCAAACGCCGCGCTGTCCAACCAAGTTCCTACCTGCCCACTCCGAAGGAACGTGTTTTATGAATAGTTCAGCGACTTGCTTACTTTTACTCTCATCTTGCTCTCATGCCGTGTTGTTACACCGTTTGTCGACGTCACCTGGTGGCCTGTCCCTGCTTGAGGTCTGAGCAAAAAGAGCTTCATAGCTCATCGGATTCCTCCCGCAATCTAAATAAAGATTCAGATTCTTGTTTTCTTATTAATATATATACAGTATATACAGGGTATCCCATGAGTCTGGAATCATAGGAAAACCTATTTTAAAAAGTAAATAACGCTTTTTTTCACTGAACGTGCATCAATGTGTCCACCGTTGTCCCTGAATTATCTGGACTCGTTCTGCCTTACTCAGAGACATCTTGGGCCTGTAGAAACAAAGACATATGAATTAGTTTTTTCCCTACGATTCCAGACTCATGGGACACCTTGGAGATTTTCACAAAGTATTTTGGCTGCACCTGCAAAGATTGCACGCACGCCCTGCCAATGTGACCACAAGTACAGTACGCAAATGGGTTAAAATATTTTGTGTTCTGATGGAGGCCATTTGGCCAAAATGTAATTGCTGTTTTTTTAATATAACAACAAAAATTGTGTTTTGCTTTTAGCAACAAAATTTTTTAATGCCGCTAAATGTGAACGCGCATTGTTTATTAATTTATTTCCCTACGCATTTATTCGCTTTGATGGCGGCACTTAAATGCGAACGTGTTTTGACCCTCCGCCCCTCTACGTTTTCACGGAGACCGGCATTGCGTTCCTCGGCGGCAGTGCCACGTCGCGAGGTCCACAGCATTTGCAAAAGGGACAAATGACATCCCAAGCCTCGTGCTTACTATTCGCGTCTCAAATGTAGAAACGGCGGCGACGCTCACCCGTAAGGCTTCACTTTGGCGCGCGCGCATCTGCCTGCCCTGAACCCACACCAGAACGTGTTCCATTAGAAAGTGACACGGTGGACCCTCCACCTGATTGTAAACATTTGCATGCCGTACATCCCATTAAGGGGGCCCATTAGGTCTTCGTATTTTTTGTTAATTCTCCGGCAGATTCGCCGCGACGCAACGCGGGAGGGATATTCTCGCGGTTGCCACGTGCCCATAGCTCGCTAGTGGGGTTCTCAGGTTGTTACGCGTCTCGCCGGAGTGATATGTCAGACTCTTCGCTGAAGCAGTTCCAGGATGAAATCAGAATCAGAATATTTATTTATGCTGCAGAAAGCCGATGAGCTCCATAGCTCCTTTTTCACAGACGTCCAATTAGATGCACAAGCACGAATTACACAAACTGAAACACAGTCGTCAATGACACTGTGGCCTTAAAAAAAAGAGATGTATATATAATCGGTGACGTTTCTAGCAATATATGTGTGTTGAACTTCTTTTGCACCGTACGTAGCCAACCGTGCTAATCGGAGCACTGGGCCTGTTTTCACAGCGCATAGCGAGGTCAAGAGAGATGGAGTGAATCAGAGCAGTCCTCAACTAATCTGATGTACTCCACCTGTCTGGCCTCGAATCACTTCGGCTGTGAACTGATTCAGTTCTGAGCTGAAACAGTTCTGTGTTGCGTTTCTACGCTTGTTATTTTGATTATCATGAAGAATCGCAATCGGACCACACGAACTGCTCGGATTCCTCCGGTATGAATAAATATATCTAACGAATGTCATGGACATCTTTCCTGCCACAGCTTCTTGGTATCATAGAATAAGTACTTTAATATGTCACAGGAAATACAAAATTAAGCATATTGAGAGACCTATAACAGTATAACATTTTGAGCCATAACGAAGCATAGGCGCTTGTAAATTGTCCCAAATTCGCACGAACTATCAAACGTTTACAGGACCGCTGAACGGGCCGTGGAAAAAAATTAACCCGTAAAAACAAAGTTTTTCACTATAAATCCTTTATATGCGTGGCGGCTAGAGTCCTCTCGTCATCTGGCTTGAGATGACTGCCACCTATGGGTAATTGGTAATTAAATATAATTCATTTTTTCATAAAAAGTGTAAAATACATTGTCACGCACAACGAGTCTGTGTGCAAAATGTCAGCTCGATTGGATCACGGGAAGTGGGTTAAAAAACGACCGAAAGATTTGCACGGTCGTAAGCGCACAAGCAAGCAAGTGAACTTAATATAAAGGATTTTTTAAAAAACACCCAGACGCGCTGCGTGGCTGTTGCTGCTGTAAGCACTCGGCGAGCAGGGATTTAGCAAGTCTACGTGTTCAAACACCGTCGGGTTGATTTGACCTATTACAGAGAGAGAGAAAGAGACCCATACAAAACAGATCTTTAATAGGGGGAGAATTGGAATGTCACCGCCACCTTAAGTGACGCGTATCCTCTTCTACAGGGTGATCCAGATGTCTTGTGAACCCCATTTAAGTCTATAAAATGTAATATTTTTTAAAGTAAGATTTATTTAAAACAGAAATGAATTTGCAAAAGGGGGAAAAAAATGTCAGGGGTCAATTCATTTGGGGGGGGGGGTGGTCACAAGACATCTGGACCACCGTGTACAATATATCTTTTTTTTTCAAGAGGGTGGCGAATTTTTTTTAATTTGAGAAAATTTGAGTTGTTTGGTGCGAGGAAGAGAGAGAGAGAGAAAGAGGGGAGTGAGTGGCTGTGAGATAACTGATGGCTGTGCTAGGATAGTGGCTGTAACAGGCAAAAGCTGCCATCTACTGTTGTTCCATGTCACACACCAGACGCTCAATTTAGCCGCACCGACTCGTCGTTAATCGGCGCTCCTCTCGTTGGACTCCTCTCACTCTCTTATTTATATTCCGATCGTTGCCTCCACCGGGGAAGTCTATTGCAATATATGAAAACAGCATTTTCCAGCAAAACCAGGATTTCCAGCAGCAAAACGTTTTCACGGTGAAGCCAAGCTGATTACTGTGCAAACAATCGGCGTTTTCACCGGAGTTGTGAGAAAAGAGCAGCGATCGGAGTATTTGTAGAATTCTGTTTGATCTGCCCATTCTATTAGGGTGAGCCTTGTTGGCGTCATTCAAATGTCAAGTGTTTCCCCATTCAATAGTTTTAACTACATCATTAAATCCATTTTCAATGCAGGGGCAGGAATTCAACCAAGAAAGAGGGAATAATTAGGGCCAATTTTCAAAATGTGCTCATTACTCTATTCACTGTGGGAGAGTGACCCACGTGCTTGAGAATAATGCCGTGAGACCGATTTCTACCCTTACAAATCATAACGTGTCTCATTTTGTTTTTAGGGCGAATACCGAGTACACGTTGGTCAGAATAGAAAAGAAAACACGGTTGTTATTTTTTCTTCTGCCAAACATTGCTTCACCGTATCGATTACACGTACGGTACAATACGCAAGACAAGGCGACATGTATTATGTCGGTTCACAATGAGCAACCTCCCTCGCAGCGCGAACGGTGCCCAACGCTCACATTCACCCGCACGTGACGTGCCCAGGAGCTCATGTTAAACATTTCATGGCGATTAAACAAACATGGCAATTGCAGAAATCACTATGCACCGCAGGACCCCCGCCCCCCCCCCCCCATTAATCTCAAGAGCGCTCCGTCATCGACCGCGATCAATTCTCCACGAATTTCCCCCCAGGGCACAGGTCCGAGGCCTCGCAAGGCCGACGTGTGGGTGCACGGTGGGGTCACGCGCCCACCAAATGGGCCCGGGCTCACGTACCAGTGGAGTTAGTGGACGCAGCCTTTCCCTTGCCAATGGAGATGATAGCACAGTGCTCGACTCGCCGGTTAAAGAGAAAAACAAAACCACCCTCGGTATCATACTCTTAGTTCTTTCGGTAAAGTCACGTAGGTAAAAAATGAAATTAAAATTAATAAAAATTAAATAAAAAATCACGACGTTTCGGAGGCAACACAAGTCTCCGTCATCAGGTGGGACCGTCACAGCCAGATTTGCTGCATCAAGTGAGGCAGGGATTCAAGATGCAAGCTCTTAAATACAAGTTAAGGGGGAGGAGAGGGGGGGGGGGAGCTTATCAGAATGTGGTAGCCAATGAATGGAACGTATCGGGAGGGTGGGGGGCGGTATCGCCACACAATGCAAGACTGTTGAGAGGCTAGTTGCCGTTAGCGGGCGTCTCTGATGGGTTGGATGGTTGGGTGGGTGGCCAGCACCACGCCAGGTTGCCTCTGAGTAAACCTGGTGGGGGGGGGGGGGCCCAGGACCGGTTGAGATATTTGTCACCGATGAGCGGGAATGGACCTCGGGGTCGCTGGGTTCGTGACGCTGCCCGCTTAATCGCTGTGCGCCACCGCTCATCGCACGCAAAGCACGCTCTCACAGTGACACGCAGTCTCATATAGGCACAACCCCTGCAACAACTGCTCCCCATGGCCTTGCAGGAGCGCAAATTCGCCGCGTGTTGCAGAGGTTCACGGTTCGAATCCAGCGGCTGCCCCCTGGTTATTCCTGCGGGTGTTATGACCGCAATAACAATATACGTCGTATGCTTCAAAGGGGACGTTAAAGATCGCCTGCCATCATTCGCAAGAGCAGGCCAGTGTGTTGCTGGCGTCAGCGTCAACGTTTGACAAATTTGACAATTGCACGAGCATATTAGGCACCTCCGATGAGCACGGTTGGCTACATATGGTGCGAAAGAAGTTCAACATATATACACATTTCGATTTAAAGCTTTCATGACTGCAGGGATTCATCTTCTTGGTTCTTTCGGTAAAGTCACGTAGAAGGGAAGTAATAAAATAATAAAAGCAATAAAACATAATAAAATAATTCTCACAACGCAAGCAGCCGTCCTCAGGTGAAGAACAGGTCTGTCGAGAAGACAGACCTGTTCTTCACCTGAGGACTGCTGCTTGCGTTGTGGCCGAAACGTCGTGATAATTATTTTATTATGTTTTATTTTTATTATTTTCATTCTACGTGACATTACCGAAAGAACCAAGAAGATATATACGCATACATAGCCATAGTCCCCAACTGGCAGTCTAATAACCCAGGCCCCTTGTGCACATTCGACTCTCTCCTTGTTCCTTGAGTTTTCACCTCCTAGATACACAAAGAAACGTCAACACCCTCACACTATTCAGCAGTCTCATTAGATCACAGCGCGAAGCTGTCCTGGGCTCACCCCAGGTCGACTGATGAATATGAGTTGCTGGTAACTGTGGTGTTCAACATCGACGTTGGGAAGATGAATGTGCGTGTGGGCGTTGCCTCGTGCTAGCTGTACACGCCATCATCAGTGGGTGCTCACTCAAACTCACTTGTCACTATCACCTATTCACGACCAATCGGGAGATGTTTTGTCTTTCACGAACGGACAACGAGTGCGCTGTATCAGCAGATAGCATCACCTGGCTGAGCCGGGCTTGTGTCTCAATATGCGACCGCCACATGTGTATACCAGGTGCTGTAGGCTGCGAGGGCTGCTTGGTGCAAGGAGATGGCAGCACAGCGATGAGTGTGGTTCACAGATGGATTCTGTTCCACTCACAGGACCGAGTGTGTGTGGATTGAATCTCCCCGTGCTGAGCGTTGAGTGTTTACCACCTGATGTGCGCGATGGGGTTTTTTTCCTACGTGCATCGGTTTCTTCCCAAAATATACTTGAACTCGATGGCACCTGTGTTTTTTTTTGCCGGTATCAAAAACGATTAATAATAAGAATAGGTTTTACTCTTTCTGGCAACAAAAACAGGCGTTAAGAAGATGTTCAAACACCAAATAGAAACATTTTGCAAGGCATCAAGTCTGCATTAAGCGCACGTACTTGTGGCAAAAACATGCAATCATGCTCTGAATGTAAACACGCATTGTCTTTGAAACGGACAGCCTCCTTTAACTGCTTGATCTGAGCTTCAAGTGTTCTGTTACTTGTGTCGTCTTAGTGCTGTTCGCCTTTTAGAGTTCGCTGGGCTAAAACTGATAGTGAGATAAGCCCATGATGAAGGCTCTCTCTGGTGTAGGCCAATCCATTCCAAAGACAATGCCAGATATATAATTATATTTCGATTTAAAGCTTTCGTGACTGCAGGGATTCATATTCTTGGTTCTTTCGGTAAAGTCACGTAGAAGGGAAATAAGAAAATAATACAAATAATACATAATTTAAAATGTTTGTATTATATGATACAAAAGAAAACATAATATAATAAAAAAATGTATTAGATTATGTTTTATTTTTATTATTTTAATATTTTCCTTCTACGTGACTTCCCGAAATAACCAAGAATATAATTATATTATCAGAGCATGTTTGTTTTCATGTTCACCACAAGTACGTGTGGTTACTGCAGACTTGATTCCTTGCAAAAAGGTTTCTTATTTTGGCGTTTGAACATCTGAACACCTCCTGTTTTATTGCCAGAAAAGATAAACCCTATTCTGATTTCTCATACTTTGAAACTGACAAAAAGGTCCCATGATGTAGCTGTTCACCCCGAGCTTTAACTGCTCTGATACGTGCATTGTCTTTGTGCTGCTTGCCTTTTGGCGTTCTCTGGGCGAACACTGGTGCTGAGACAAGGCCATATAGAAGGCTCTCTCTCGTGAAGGACAATTCGTTTCAAAGACAATGCATAACCCTTATGGGTACTGGCCAAACATCACAACGCAGGACTCTCCTGAAAAGGGAGTTATGAGACTCATTGCAGGTTTCCTGGGTAAAAACCTTTATTAGACGTCTATGCTCCAACATCTAATCTCCCAACTTTCATTAACCCACACTGACCAGCGTGGTGAAGTATAGTAAAGTATGCATCGTGACCTGCATGGCAGGGTGAAACACTCATCCAGCAGTGGATCGACCAAGGGCTGTACATGTGCATGTATCTTCTGTAGTGTATGCATGCCAGTATGAATGTAGATTTTTATTTTTTCAATGTATTTATAAAAAAATTCAAATTTTTTAAAATGTGGTTTGTTGCTTTTATTATTTACAATTTTTTTCCATTTTGAATTTATATTTTTTGTTTTCTATCTACGTGACTTTACCGAACGAACCAAGAAAATGAATTCCTGCAGTCACGAAAGTTTAAGTAAAAATATGAATGCAGTATTTATATGACGGCGAAAGGAAATAATAAATACCGTTTAACATCTGGAAGGACGTGTTTAGACAGCTGCCATTCTATTCGTAGCAGGCCAGCACCAGTGACACAGAAGTGTGTGTCTGTCTGGGAGTTCAATTTGATTGGTCTCTTTTTGGCACCCATTCGTGCCATTACTTCTCAGAATGTGTCAATACAACAAACTGGGCCATGCAGCGCACATCCGGCACCGTGCTGGAATATCGATCATCTGTTCTGTTTATAGGCATTAGAAACGATGCGTTAATAAGGGAAATAGACCAGATCTGGCCTAGGATCTTCTACGCACACACTTTCAACTCGAAAGGTTTTTAAGGCCAACTTGCAATGCAAAGTTGTTTTACTTTGTGTTCGCTGTTACCGTCAAACAGCAGGTCACTTTGTCTACTATCGTGAGTGGAAATTTAGAAATGTTTCGAGCATCTGGGCCCATGTGTGTGTTTATATATGTTGAGTGGTGACACAGCTGTGTGAGCAACAGCACTATGCACCTAATATCTGGGGTTGATTCTCGGCCGTGCAAAATACCAGTGGAAAGTGGTATTTCTTTTTTTCTCCTTCCAAGCCTACCATAGGTCAAGTAAAGGTGACGACCAGGTGTAGCACTGGGCAAACCCCCTTCCCCACTTGTGCACTGTCTCCTCTACTGGACAGCTGTGAAAAAGAGCTTTTTAGCTCATCGGATTCCTCCAGTATAAATATTCTGATACTGAATAGGCGCTCGCTAACAGCGCTTGACCCAAGCGTCAAAAACATTATTAATTGATCTTGTGTGTGTGTGTGAGTCAACACACTTCTGCAACTCCTGGCCATGCCCAGCTTTTGCTCCTCTCTTGCAACTCAGCCTAAAACATGAGTAGGTAGTTGTTCATGCAGTCTCATCATCATCATGAGCTGTAACAGGTGCTCACGAATAACGCGTTCCTATCGAGATTAAAATTGTAAAAACGCGGATTTGTCTTTGGTAAACATGGTGAAATTTGAGAAATATAAGTATTGCCCGTGGATTTTAAATAACAAAAAAACTATCGCAAAATAAATTTTGTCAGAAACCCAGTGCACCGTTACAAGTAGATTCATTGATTCCACAAATTGAAATTGCCAGACTGGACCGCCACTTCGCACCACGTATGATTGGGATTTATTTTGTTATTACGAAAAAAAACTGAGCGATTGACCGGTAAAGTGGCGGTGAATGAGGAACAGTGGGGTCATCATGTTTTCTCGGTGGGATACCGTCCCTCGTTGCCAGCGGCCATCAAGTGCAGCTTTTTGTTGTTGTTGTTGTCTTTCCGATGATGACAAATGCAAGCCGGGACGGGTGCTGTGAAAACAAAACGACCTCAAGGCACAATCACATTTCTATCAACTTGTCTTTTTTTTCTCTCTCTCTTTTTCTCTCTTTCTCTCGGACATAGCTTGGACGCTGTGTGTCTTTGCAGTGTGGGCGAGCGTCGTGGTGATGCCAGGATGGGGAGGGATGACGTGGAGAGTGGCAGGTAAGTTATCTGCAATCGTCCGGTCGGCTCAAGAGGCCTACGTGCGGTTTGCTGGAGCACTGAGCCTCTTCAAACCGCAAGAAAAAAAAAACTTGATTTATCTTCTTGGTTCTTTCGGTAAAGTCACGTAGAATGGAAATAATTAAATAATAAAAATTAAACATAATAAAATAATAAAGTTAAACATTATAAAATAATATAATGTAATAATATCATATTTTTTAAAAAGATTATATTTTTATTATTTTATTATTTCCATTCTACGTGACTTTACCGAAAGAACCAATAAGATGAATCCCTGCAGTCACGAAAGCTTTAAATCGAAATAAAACTTGATTTACTTAGCTTAAGTGGTGGCTTGTTATTGAGGGCTGGTGGAGCGGAACTCCTATTCGTATAAAATGTTTATAGAAAAAAAAACCTTAACAATACTAATCTCTTCATCATAGAGATTGTAAACTCCATACACTCCCTTCCCTCACCACCCCCCCCCCCCACGAGATTCTATGCCCTACCAATGAATTTACCTATTGGCCGCCACTGACTTAGCTGACAGCGGCTGGCACTGACTCAGGCCAGCCCAGTGATGACTGCACTCAACAAAGAGAATTGCACCTGAAATTGGTGTCAGAATGCGCAGCCCCAGGGGCTGCACGAATAGCGACGGATACAGAGGAGGGATGGATTGCATCTCATTGCATAAGGGTGAACAAAGGGCTACCTGAGTCTGTGCTAGATGGTTTTATCGGTCCAGTATTACGTTTCTGAAAGTTCATATCAGGTATGGTTATGTCTGGTGTCTTGTACTGAGGCCGGGATATCACTGTTGATTGTGAATCTGCATGAATGTATTTAATACTTGAAATAGTATTTATTTTAAAGAAAAGTTTAGATAAATCGTTATCGTGCTCGTCAGAGAAGAAGCCATATTACACGTGCATATTACACGTGTTCAAATGTACAGGATGCCCACGAATGTATCATCAGCTCTTCGATAATTGTCAACGTACTGTGCAACATTTCAAACAGAAGCACACAACGAAATACACACTTGGGGCACAGTGCGATCATTTTATCGCGCGAGTGTCAATCCCTAGAATCCCTCCACATGCCTGGCACTGGTGGCATTAGCGACACAGCCGGTTGAGACGGAGAATAGTCCCCCAGGTGCTCTCTCGCCAGCGTCTCGTGTGCGTGCGATGGCTTTTGAGTGTTTCTGCTCTGTGCAGTCGGAGAGTTCACTCGAGCTTTTGAGTTTTGGAGAGAGAAAAAAAACACCCCCAACTTTATAAGGAATGTGTTTTCAACATTTTAAAGCCAATTAGTTCACTAAAACTGATGTACATGTTGGCAATTCTGTTGTAGTGGATGATAATTTTTATGGACACCCTTTATAGATATACTTGTTTACAGAAAACAGTTCTGAAGCTTAGTTTCAGTCTGGGTGCACGGAATGTACGCGCAGTGTAATTGGCTCACTTTTGCACTATCACTTCTAACCAGGGCTGGATTATGGTTACGATGGGCTAACAGGAGGGACGGGCCTAAATATATTACATACTACAAACATATTGTCATGAAGTCATCAAACATTTGTATTTACTCATGTAAAAAAATAAAAAATAAATGATTCCGCTCAAGGTGAATTCATCAAACTTAAATCGCTCACGACACTCATTTCTTCAAACAAACAAAGCAAATGTGTCCCCTAGCTTTAGCTGCGGCAAAGTCACGAATTATGTCATCGTAAATTTCGATTGAAAGCTTTCGTGACTGCAGGGATTCATCTTCTTGGTTCTTTCGGTAAAGTCACGTAGAAAGGAAGTAATAGAATAATAAAAATAAAACATAATAAAATAATTCTCACGACGTTTCGGCCACAACGCAAGCAGCCGTCCTCAGGTGAAGACCAGGTCTGTCGGGGAGACAGCGTGGTGGTGTTTCATTCAGACGCTGTCTCCCCGACAGACCTGTTCTTCACCTGAGGACGACTGCTTGCGTTGTGCCGAAACGTCGTGAGAATTATTTATTATGTTTTATTTTTATTATTTTATGTCATCGTAGTTCGATGGCCGCAGTACGACCTCGCAACGTGGAATGGGAGGGCATAAAGCAGAGTCCTACAAAACACAGAGGGGGCCCATAGTTTAAATCCGGCCCGGTTTCCATCACTGCGGGCGCTTGGGACGGGGTTCGTTTGACAGCTGGTGTAGCGGTTGTACGCTTCAACATCATCCCCCACCTCTGTGACAGCCAAAAAAAATCCTTCAAAAGAAATCCTGGACAGCACGTGCATAACAATGGCAACAGTCGCACCTACCTGAAAATGCAGTGCCTTGTGCCTGAGAGTGAGGAGTGGGGGGGAGGGTGAGAGAGTGATTGGCAAGAGTAGGTCACAAATGTCACTACGCAAAGTCTGTTACTAATTAGGCCTATATTTTTTTTAGAAGAACCACTCTGCTCATTCTGCTCAATTCATCAATTACGTGTACTAATTTATAGCCAATCCACAGCACGCCGAGGCAAACATCTCCCGTGTGAGAGATATCTAGGGTAAATACGAGGAAAAACAAAACATAGTATGCAATTCATCTAACGTGTATGAATCGCTTGCAATCGGAAACCCCACGGTCAGAATTTGTCAGCGAATCAAATTAAGCCACGAGCCACCACTGACTGCCACGTGTCCTGTTCGCTGTTGCTGCCTTGAGTGCGGTATTGATTCTTGGGCCCAATAAATATGGGGGCACCAAGGGTGGCGGTGAGTGAGGGGCAACCGCCCAATATTAGGGGCCACCTATACTCGCACGCTCAGCGACAGAAGCGGGACGAGACCGCAAGAGCAGCCCGTTCGCTGTTGCTGCCTTGAGTGCGGTATTGATTCTTGGGCCCAATAAATATGGGGGCACCAAGGGTGGAGGTGAGTGAGGGGCAACCGCCCAATATTAGGGGCCACCTATACCCGCACGCTCAGCGACATAAGCGGGACGAGACCGCAAGAGCAGCCCGTTCGCTGTTGCTGCCTTGAGTGCGGTATTGATTCTTGGGCCCAATAAATATGGGGGCACCAAGGGTGGAGGTGAGTGAGGGGCAACCGCCCAATATTAGGGGCCACCTATACCCGCACGCTCAGCGACATAAGCGGGACGAGACCGCAAGAGCAGCCCGTTCGCTGTTGCTGCCTTGAGTGCGGTATTGATTCTTGGGCCCAATAAATATGGGGGCACCAAGGGTGGCGGTGAGTGAGGGGCAACCGCCCAATATTAGGGGCCACCTATACCCGCACGCTCAGCGACAGAAGCGGGACGGGACCGCAAGAGCAGCCCGTGGCGGTGAGGTGTCGACCGTCGCAACTGCTGCAAGGATCTGGCAGACGCAAGGCTGCGCCGGGTGAATTGTGGTGGCGTCAAAGGCACTGGCGGTTGATTGACCTGTCTTTAACATGAAGGCGGGTGCCTCCCCGTCTGGGAGGAATGATCATGGACAGGGGTGGGCAACCAAAATAAGAAGAAGGGCCAATTTTTTGTTTCGAATTTGGTAACAAACAACAACAACAACAAAAACCCCTCTTCTTGGTTCTTTCGGTAAAGTCACGTAGAAGGGAAATAATCAAATAAGGTTATTATTTTTATTATTTTATTATTTCCCTTCTACGTGACTTCACGTAGAAGGGAAATAATAAAATAATAAAAATAAAAAGCCTTTTATTTTTACTATTTTATTTTTATTATTTTATCATTTCCCTTCTACGTGACTTTACCGAAAGAACCAAGAAGATGAATCCCTGCAGTCACGAAAGCTTTAAATCGAAACAAAAACCCCCCTCAATATTTCGAGAGCCGCAATGCGTGTGAATGACGTCACGAGGCAGTTTTGTTAAAAAGCCGCACGACCAACGATGACGGAGACGTGCAGGGGTCACGTGCCATCCCAAGCCGTGGTGGACCTGGGAATTATTATTTTTGCTCCCCTCCCCTCCCACTCGGCAATTTTATATCTCGGCTATTGAGTTTACGGACGAGAGATCGACAAGAGATGGAGATATCGTGCGATGAGAAAAAGAGAGATGCAGATGAGACGGAGATGTGGTGAGATGAGAGGGGATGTACATGGGCAACGATGGAGTTATATGAGAGACCAGGGGTACAGACATCACAGGGATGAAAGAGAGTAATTAGACGTGTTCATGTCAATTAGCTTAGATGCATTTATTAGCATTTCAATACGAGCTGATTTTTGGTTCACCCATATTTATTCAGAAATACGTCGCCCCTTTAGCTGCTTGGGGCCCTAAGGATTTGCTTAATTTTCTTGTCGAGATTATTGCAACTACTTTACGGAGTACTTCAGACATAGCGAGATCCATACGGGCCAACCCCTTATGGGTGCCCTACCTTATTAAAGACCAATTCAGACCTTATTGGTCACCCCGTGCCCATTATACATCTCAACGTTCATCCTACAAAGTCCCATCACAAGGGAGAAACACAAACAAATAGACAAAAACAATGTTGTTGCCCGTATTGAAACGGCTGTACGCCGTATGGACCTGAAAACTCAATTTCCCTGTACAAGAATACGGGGTAAACCGTATGGGTTCACAACTATGGCTACAACGCCTTCATAATCATCCAGAATAATGCCGCTAGACAAATTTTCAATCCACCATAAATCATCCCACATCACGCAAACTCACAAAAACAAACCTTACACTGGCTACTAATTAAATAGAGGATACAGTACACGTAAAAATCATCCTGTGAAGATACAAAGCAATCCAAAACCGAGCTCCAACTCACAGTAGAACCCTCATACGGATTAAGTAAAGCTACAGATCACTTCGCGCTCCTCAGCGCAAACAACCACTCCTCTCCAACCACCAACAACCAAACACACAGCCCATGCGGTTGGACAGAACATTTTCATTGGTAGCGCCAACACCTCTGGGACAACCTCTCCGAAGCGTTCCGCACACTCGACTCCATCGCTTCAAGTCGAGTTACAACTCAAAGCTCATCTCTGTAACGCTTGCGTACGAAGACCGCCACTGCATCGCGCGCTTTCGGATGCGCTTCCGCGGCCGTCTGGAACGTTCTTCCGATATTTGGAAGCCACCCGAGCGCTGTGCACTTTTAAATCTAGACTGCAGACGAATTTCTTTAGAACTGCGTTCTGGGTTTAGTTTGTTGTCCTTCCCCCGCACCTCCGATTATACGCGGTTGGCTACGTACAGTGCTAAAGAAGTTCAACATACATACAATAGCACACAACCACAACCTGATTTCGATTTAAAGCTTTCGTGACTGCAGGGATTCATCTTCTTGGTTCTTTCGGTAAAGTCACGTAGAAGGGAAATAATAAAATATATTATATTATTATATTATTTTATTATGTTTTATTTTTATGATTTTATTATTTCCCTTCTACGTGACTTTACCGAAAGAACCAAGAAGATGAACCACAACTTGATTTAACTTTATTTGTCGTCCTGTGGCCGCCGCTGCCTATCACTCACGTCATTAATCCATTCAAATGAAGTTATAAACAGCAATGAACAGTAAAACGAACAAAATCTAACCGTATACAGAATTGTTTTTTTTTCCGTTTCAGGATGTGTTGATGTTACGGCGGCGCATTGGGTTGGCACATTTGTGCCGGAAAGGCGTGGGCACGCGGTTTTTTTTTTCCCGTGCCCAGCACCGCCACGGATTCCGGACGTGATAGTCGGCGCTGCTCTCTCGCTCTCTCTCTCTCTGCCCGTGATGCTTCTGTGCAGAGAGCCAGATCGCTCCGACGAGGGAGGAAACGGCACGCTGCGGGGTGTGGACAGACAGCAAGTGGGGGGGGACTTTCACCTCGCCCAAGTACCCGGAGCCTTACCCGCCCAACCAGGACTGCATCTACATCCTGGAAGGTGCTCCGAGGAGGAGGATGCTCGTGCACGTGCAGGCGATGTTGTGATTGTGATTGGCTCTCACGAGTATCGAACAATGCTCTCGAGAGCTGTGCTGAAGAGAGGCTATGCCCGTATGTCCTGTGTGTGTGTGTTGAGCTTTTTTCGCGCCGTACGTAGCCAGACGTGCTAATCGGAGGTGCGTGGGAAGGACTAAACGCTGCCCTGTCGCACATGGCGATCCAATTCTAGGACACCCCACTGATTTCCAATGACCCTCTGCTCTAATGCTGTTTGGAGTATTGCGAATGCGACGGCTCCGTCGCTCACACGGGAGAGCGTTCGATGATTTCATCGGTGAATTGAGGCTGGTGGGAGACATACAGAGGCTCTGATATCAAATGTTGTATTCTCTATCATTATCCATACATGGACTACCCTGTATGTATGTTTTCTGTTAGTCACTGTTCGTAGGCGCTGTAGGTGGTCAACTGACTGGCGTGGTGTAGTGTGGTCAAACAACCATCACGACTAACAGTGCATTGGGCAGTGTTTATCCAGCAATTAACTGGCAAAGGGCTGTAATTTAATACATATTATAACAACTTGATTAGTGATTTTCATTTTGTCATGACATCGATCTGTGTTAGATATTTAGCAACATACACACACACCCGTGTGCTGTGCAGCATTGCACGTGCAAAGTGTCGCGGCCTTATCCAGACCACCAGCTCAAAAGAAGCTCACCCGTGTGGCCAGTTTGTCGTTTGGAACCACCGCCTCCAAAGAGTTGCGACAGTGTGATCATCCCAAACAAAGCCACGTTTTTCGCAATTTCTCAAATCGCTGAAATTACCAAATGGCCACACATTCAGTTCCTTTGAGGTGGCGTTCTGGATAAGGCCGAAGCGCCTCCGCGCATGCAAAAGCGCGCGCCTCTCCGCGGTTGCTCAACATATTCGTGTTTCAGCCCTTGAAGCGTCATTTTTTCCCGTGCCCCGTAGAGTATTCTCGTCACTCACAGAGTCGTATTATTGATCCGCGTTGTTATCACCGTCGTCGTTAATACCGTTTCATCCATTCATCACGCACAGTCCGCGAAGGACCGTTGCGCCAAACGTGCGACCTCTTCGCGTGAGCCGCTATCGCTGCCGTACGCCGGTGTCTCGAGTCGTTTGTTTTATCCACGTGTCACATGGGGGGGGGGACCACGTGGGGAGCGGCGCCATCCCGCCCAGGTTCGCGGTCCGCTTCGAAACGTCGACCGCCCACCGAAGCGCGCAACTTTCTGGAGCTTGCGCGTCGAGACGGGCGGGAGTGTCCAACAAAAAAGTGACAGCCGTCTGATACCGCTGCCGCTCTGCCGCTCTGCCGTTCTGCTCTCCGCTCAGCGCCGGCGCGGCAACGGATCGAGCTGAGCTTCTCGGCGCCGTACTCGCTGGAGCCGTCGTGGGACTGCAAGTTCGACCACATCGAGGTGCGCGACGGCCCCTTCGGCTTCTCGCCCCTCATCGGACGCTTCTGCGGCCACGTGCTTCCCCGGCCCGTCAACTCCACGGGGCGATTCATGTGGGTCAAGTTCTTCGCCGACAGCGAGCTGGAGGCGCTGGGCTTCCGCGCGCGGTTCACGTTCATACCAGGTGTGCGCACGTCCTCGGTACAAAGCAAAAAACAACTCTCGCGGACAAAGAATCCCCCCACGTGGCTTTCAACGGACTGCTGGGGGGCGAGTGCCGTTAACAGGGAGTGCCGAGAAGGCCCTCACCTGCATGCGAAGAGATGAGTGGCCAACACCACGCGCGGCCGCCTTTGACTCCACAGCGCTGATGTTCACACACCGCATCAGGGGCACAGTTAAGGCCGAGTCAAGCTAGGGGAGGCTCAGGACCGGCTCAGTTTTTTGTCGCCGATGTTGGCTGTGAGCGAGATCGAACTTGGGTGGCCGGGTTTGGAGCGCAGTGCGCTAGTCGCTGTGCTGCCACTTCTCAACACCACAAAGACATACACACGCACACGTACATGGACACACACACACAGCTGGTTCAGTGTTAATTGGGTTACTTTGTAGGTGGTGGGAATGAGGGACCCAAGATGCAAATACACAGATGGAGAGAGACAGGAACAATGCACAGAGAGACACGGAGCGAGACAGACACACAGAGCAATGGACACACATACAGTGACACACAGTGTGAGACTTACACATACAGGGCCACAGAGAAATATACAGACACGAGAGACATGGGGAGAGATAGACATGCTGAGAGAGATAGACACACGAAGAGACATGGAGGCACAAAGACACGCAGAGATTCAGAGAGACACGGAGAGACATAGAGGAAAAGATCCAGACACAATGACAGAAATGGATACTCCTTGGGCATGTACGTGTGTTGAACTTCTTTCGCACTGCACGTAGCCAACTGTGCTAAACTGCGTTGATAATATGGAACAAACAAACACATTCTGTACAAGGATCTCCCATTCAATGAGAGTGTGTATGCCTATTAAGTCCAGCACGGCGCACAAGACGGAGAAATTGCGTTGCCACGGGCACCAGCGCTGCCTTTGTGCCCCCGATCCTTGTTTTATGCTGAGTCGATCTTGGGGTAGGCTCAGAAGAGATTCAAAGAGAAAGCGCCACTGTTGTTGTGCGTGCCTGGTTTTTGAAAGCGTGGCTTCGACGATCAAAGCAACAACGGCGCTCACCGAACTACGGGACCACAACTCACCATACGTAATGTCACCCTTCCACGAGACGTTAAATGATGAAAACAGTGCATGAATATTAATGAGCCTTTGCCTAATTAAACACAGAACATTGGCTTTAATTGATCAATTTATAACGATGCACCAACCCTGGGCTCTTGCAAGTACCCAGTCATCCCTCGGAAACTGCTCGCCTTGGCTTTCAATTTGGCCCCATCTCTTGGAGGACGATGCAAGCAAATCGCTTACACGACGCAAGTCAAATAAACATCACGGCCGAATTCCATGTTCTCATCCCGTGCTCTTTACTTCCTGTGCCCTGATTTGTGCAGATCCAGACTTTAAGACGCTGGGCAGCCCGATGCCAGGTAAGGGGCCACGTGTGGTGCCTCATATGACATTAACTGTGGTTCATCAGCATCATCATCAACCATGTTCTATACTCTTAGGTTTTTTCGGTAAAGTCACGTGGGTAAAATATTTAAATTAAAATTCATTAAAGTAAAATAAAAATAAAATAAAAAATTACGACGTTTCGGAGGCAACACAAGCCTCCGTCTTCAGGTGGAACCGTCACAGCACGATTGCTGTTTCAAGTGAGAGAAATTCCAAGAAAACAGTCCTTGTATATATACTGGTTGAGGGTGGGAGGAGCCAAGGTAGGCCCTGGATAATATTATTATTATTGTGAGGTTCGGTGCGGCTGAAGCACGCTGCTAGGAATGAGCCTTTGTTGTGTAGACTGGTTGAACTGGGAGGTTCCAAGAGTTGTTAAGATGCGGCTGATGTAAAGGTGCGGCTGCTGTGAATGGGACTGAGCCTTTGTTATGTAGATGAAACATCATGTTCTATACACTGCTGGATGAAGGTCTCCCCACGCTGTTTTGGTGATACGACCAAACCGCACCCCGACCCGTCAGTCTGAGCACTCAGCCAGCACTGCTGAGGCCCTGGGTTCGAATCCAGGCAGTCGCCCATTCACTGAATCGTATTCTCAAGTGCAGCGAGTTCATGGCCCCTGCACAAAGTTACCAATGGCTGTTACAGAAAGCCCAAGAAATTAGCTTTCAAATAAATTTGGCCTGCAGAGAGTGTGTGCGTGTGTGTTTTGACTGCCAACAAGACAATCTCGTAGCAGAGTGTGCGGGAAAGTGTCGACACCCCCCCCCCCTTGCGGTATTAAAGGATAAACGGAGGCCACTTGATGGATTTCTGGGGAGAAGTCCAACTGCAGCCAATCCTCTGTACCGCTTTGCGAGAGTGCCAACTGTTTCCCCCCCCCCCCCCCCCCCATTAAATTCTTCAATAAGGCAAGCCAGCTTAAACAATGACTCTTTCTTTGTGTTCTTCTTGGTGACAGTAAATATACATATATGTCTGTGCTATATTCCTAATTACCAGGGGCGTTTCTTCATTAGGGTGATTGGGCGACGCACCACCAATGTCATTCAACCACAGAGTCACGCTAGCCGTCACTGTGCCTCTGGATATAGTCCAATCAGCGTCATGTCACGTTCTGTGGAGTACCGCCTCTTTTTGGGCGATTTCCCTCCGGCTGAGAATCGCCCCGAGTGGCCCCATAGACTTACATTCAAAGATGTTTTTTTTCGAACGGGTGCGCTGCAATGCATTCTTTATGGCTTCCGGGAGGGCTCGCCCTAACGTGCTTACGTCATCATACGTGCTTACGTCATCATACGTAAGCACGTTTCATCCAACAATATAATTTGTCGCCACCTAGTGGAATCTTTAATAAAGAAACTTGAGTGGTTTGTTTTAATAGTGAGTATAGAAACAAACAAGATTATTGTAACAGTCACTTTATTTTTCATTAATATTAAAGAAGTGAAGTTGCCTTTACATGCTTAAGCTGTTAATTTATCCATTGCATGGGTGGACCTTATCCTTATCAATCATCCAGACATTTGCCCCCCCTGAGAGATTTTGCAGGAGCCGCCACTGCTAATTACCCTGTTATTCTTTGCATGAATAGAGCAGGCTGCTGGAGGTAGTAGGCTGTGTGTACGCGTGTGGTCCTTGCCACCCACCCCCTCGTGTGCCGTGCCGGCCTTCATAGGCGCTCACTAACAGCACTCGTCCCAACAGTCTGTTAAGGCTATATGGGGGATCTTTGTCTTTGTACGTGAATACCTACACAGCTGTGACAACTTTGCACAGTGGGAAGCAGAGGCACTCCAACCTACCAAGCATCTAAGTTAGAACACCTGAGTCTGTCTCGTAACCTCCCGCCAGCGTGCCTTCGACATTTCACGTGGCCACAAAGTGCACCGAGCCTGGTACAATCACTGTGGTGGTGACGTATGCATGCATGTTGAACTTCTTTCGCACCCTACGTAGACAACCGTGCTATTCGGAGGTGACGTGACTGTCAACCAGCGGTGAACGGCGGCCACAGTTGTTATTGTTGTTGTTATTGTTGTTATTGTTGCGCCCTACACAGACTGCGAGTTCGAGATGAGCGGTACGGAGGGCGTGGTTCGTTCGAGTCAGATTGAGCACGAGAGGAAGGCTCAGGCCAACGAGGCGGTCGACTGCATTTGGAAGATCCGAGCCCCCCCTCCCGCAAAGGTGACCCCCACCCCCAGCCTCCACCCCCCCCCCCGCCAATCCAATATCCCAGAATTCACTATTTCTCCCACTTGTGGTAGTCTAATATCGTGAATAGTGGAACATCCTTTCAGGACGCTTCACAGTTGCTTATTCAGAGTGTACCCACGTGGGGACAATGTGACGTAATTTTGTTATTTTTAAACACCGTGTGTCTACTTACGCTTTGCTGTGCACTCGGGCAACGGTACATTGATTAAACATGAAGTGAGTTAGAAAAATCGGTTAACGTTAGATCAAGCAATGTCCGCCCGACACAGATTCAGTTAATAAGGTCACTTTAGATCTGATAATTCAGTGCTTCCTAACCGGTGGTCCGCAAGGATGTTGTGATACGAGCCACTGTTGCCCATCCTAGGATGCTATTTTCACAAAACACCAGATTCATCACCGCCAATTGCACAAATATTTAGCTTAGTGAATAAAAAAACCGATTTGATTGTTTTATGGTGTTTAAATTTAAATTTTACAGAGCTTTTAGAATACTTCTAGTTTTGACTCTGAAAAGTATTTTGTTGGTGCACGCCTTTTTATTTTTTGAGGTTTGGCAGTCGCGCGGGTGCCGAAAGATTGTGAACCACTGTGATAAATCAAGTCGGGTCAGATTAAGTAAATCAGGTCAGATTCATTGAGACCAGGCCACGGGAGGTCAGATAAACACTGGGTCAGGTATCCGTCAAGGATGGCCGGATTAGAGACGTCAAGGTCTCGCTTCTAAGTAGGTTTGAAAAACGTTCAATTTTAGATCGAGCAATGTCAGGTCAGGTCAGACTAAGTAAATCAGGTCAGCTCACATGAAGTAGATTACGTAAATCGATGTAAATCAAGTCAGGTCACGTAAGATTGGGTCAGGTTTCCATAAAGGAAGGTTCCATTTGCGACGTCAAGACCTCGCCAACCCTGAGGCATGGCCTTGTTTAAAGCGGGGCATACAAGAACCCGAGCGGGCATGGCATAGTTAAACAAACTTGAGACAAATACCCTGCACAGAATGAGTAATCTGTTTTTGTCCATTCTGCACGTTGCTCGAGCAGACGATGGGTGTTTGCCGAGCTGGCGATCTTCAAAGGAAAACCTCTCACTTGTTCAGTAGTGTGCCAACATTGACCAGAGTAAAATAATAATAATAACTTAAAAGAGGGCCCCCTGAGCAGTGAGCCGGGCGAGGAATGGGCACTCCAGCCCAGCCGACGTTACGGGGGCTGACGATTATTGCCCCCCACCGCCCGCCCCCCCAAACCACTCCCCCACATTCACTCAGCACTCCTCGGCACTCAGGCTGCGACCTCAATCCGCCCCCCCACCCCCACCCCCACCACCCCTCAGATATACCTGCGCTTCCTCGACTACCAGATGGAGCACTCCAACGAGTGCAACCGCAACTTCGTGGCCGTGTACGACGGCAGCAGCGCCATCGAGAACCTGCGAGCGCAGTTCTGCAGCACGGTGGCCAGCGACCTGATGCTGCGCTCCGGAGTGGGGGTCGTGCGGCTCTGGGCCGACAACTGCAGCCGACTCAGCCGGTTCCGCATGCTCTACACGTCCTTCCTCGACCGTGCGTTGCCCGACGACGCGACCGGCGCATGGCACGCGCGCACGTGCACGCGCACGCATGACACGCACACGCCTGACACGCGCGCGCGCGTGCGTAACGCTGAGAGACGGTTTAACACGTAGGCTTTTTACGCGAGCAATATCGTCCCCGATACAGGTTCTTTTTTATTGAGGCGGCCTTCTTTATGGCCTCGTCTCACCAGTGTTAGAAAATGCCAAAAGGCGAATAATGCATCTATTATCAGAGCGTGTTTGTTTGCATGTTTGCCAAAAGTATGTGTGGTTAATGGAGACTTGATGTTCTTGCAAAATGAATCTATTTCGTGTTTGAAACACCTGCTGTTTTATTGCCAGAAAGGGTTACAACCTTTTCTTATTTTTATCATTGGTGTTGGGCGTGAGCGGGAATCGAACTCGGGTCGTCGGGTTCGTAGCGCAGCGCGCTAACCGCTGCGCCACCGCTCTCCGTGATGTTTGACCTTCGCCCCTTGTCGGACGTTCACGTTGACACTCGCGCCGCTCGGCCGTCGGCCCCCCCCCCCATCTCTCTCTCCGTGCGTGTGTGCGGCGCAGCGCCCTGCGACCGCAACTCCTTCTTCTGCCACAGCAACATGTGCATCAACAGCTCGCTGGTGTGCAACGGCGTGCAGAACTGCGCCTACCCGTGGGACGAGAACCACTGCAAGGGTATGTGGAACGTGGGAGCGGCTAAAGCGTGCTGGCAGAGGCTTTGCATTTGGTATCCTTTATAAAATATGCACAGGATGTACATGAGATAACTCTTTTGATTAATTCGTTTTCCAATGTTTGTCTGTTTATATGTTTGCCTGCCTGTCTGCTGGTTTATCTGTATGTATGTGTAGTGTAGCACGAGTCGGAGACGAGGTAGTTGCAGGAGGCACCTTCTTTTATTGTAACACCTTTCCGGGGTCGCCTCCTTGCTTGCTCACGTTGCCGTACAGCCCGGCCTAGACACAACCCTAACCGCGTTGCACCGTCGGCGTCGACCGAGACAGCCAACCACTGTCCGGCCGCGCAATGATCGGTCGAAGGCGGCAGCGACGACGAGACGAGTCCACTCCCAGAACCGGCAGCCCGGAGCTCTTGCTCCCCGCTCCTTTTATTCTACTCGGTGTGGCCTGGCTCCACCTTAGCCGCGTCTCCCTTCTCGAACTCACTAGCGGGTTTCAGCGACTTCCCCACGAGGTCTACCGTGACCCTTGCCCCAGTTCCTCCGCCCTGCCGGCACACCCGTGCATTTGCTCGACGGCGTGTGCGCGAACTGTCCACTGCTGGACAGCAGTCGGCGCTATGTCACTACATATGTCTGTTTGCCTGTCTGCTTGCCTGCTTGACTGCCTGCTAACCTGTTTGGATGCCTGCCTGTCTGCCTGCCTGCCTGTCTGCCCGCCTGCCTGCCTGTCTTATTCCCCCATCCGGCTGGCCGTTTCCTCGCCCACCAGAGCGGAAGAAGCCGAGCTTCTGGCAGCACATCACCAAGACCAACGGCACCATGATCGGCATGTCCACGGCGCTGGTGCTGGTGCTGCTCGCCCTCTCCGTCTACGTGCAGCTCACGCAGCCGCGCAAGAAGCTCACGGCGAGGCGCGTGTCGTCGAGCGTGCGGGACACGTCGTGCGCCTCCCCGACGGCCGGCGCCGCCGCGTCCCCCTCCATCGCCGCCACCGCCACGTACGACCCCTTCCCACTCGGCGACAAGGAGACCTACGTGGACCTGTCGGACCTCCCCGACGACTTCCAGCCGCTGTCGGGCATGCGCCGCTCCTCTTCGACGGCGCTGTCGCGGTGCGTGCGCGAGCACCACTGCGGAGGGCTGGCGACGTCGACGCTGCCGCACAGGCCGGCCGCGCGGGAGCGCGAGAGGGAGCGAGAAAGGGAGCGGGGCGAGAGGGAGCGGGAGAGGGAGCGGGAGAGGGAGCGGGGGGAGAGGGAGCCGCGTGAGCTGAGGGAACGGGACCGGGACAGGGAGGGCCGGGGAAACCCGCCGTGCGCTATAGTGCCATCCGATCACCCGCTGCTGCCGCCGCCGCTGCCTCACACGCAGCCGCAGCAGCACCACCACCACGTCAACAGCCTGCAGAGCTTGCACAGCCTGCAGGGAGTGCCCGGGCAGGGCCTGACAGTGACCGCTCAGCAGAGCGCTGCCAGCCTGCTGGGAGCCAGTGCTCACTCGCCACAGCAGACACTGCAGCAGCAACAACAGCAGCAGCAGCATCAGCTACAACAGCAGCATCATCACCAGCCACAGCATCACCCGCAGCAACATCACCACCATCTCCACCAGCACCTGCACCTGCAAACGTCCACGCTGCCACCACCGCTGCCCGCGCCCAAGCGGAGCTTCTACACGTTCAAGCCGAGCCCCGGACACGAGGGAGCGGGCACGATCGTCGAGAAGGCGGCCGCGGCGGCCGGGGCGGCTACGCCGACGACGGCGGCGACGACCCCGGCCAAGGCCGTCGCGGAGGCGGCGTGCGAGGGATGCGTGCCGCAGGAGCGAACGCGCACGTTGCAGAGGTCTGTGTCCGTGGAGGTGTGACCCCCGGGTCCGGCGCGGAAGCAGACAGAGACCCCCGTGTTCCCTGTCGTCATCTACAAGTCCACGGAAAACTCTTTTTTTTTTTGCACGTTTCAGGAATGGGGATGAAATTGGAATCCCCGGTGGGCCCGCCGGGACGACGATGCGCAACGGCAGTGCCACAGCGCGGGGGATGTGTATGCCGGTTAGAACTTCCTCCACGGGACCCTGCAATGTAATTCCGAATTTCTCTTTCGCTCCGTGACGTTTTGAGATGACGGGGAGTAATGCGGTGCCGTTCGAGTGGTGCTCACGGACCGCGCGGTGAGAAGTGACGAACGCCCATGAACGCCGGAGCCTTCTTCTGGGGGTTGGTCTTTGTGTTGTTGTTGTTGTTGGAGCCTTGCACAAGGTCTTAGCATGATGTGACTGCGGCTTAGAGGGTGTCATTGTCGATGCTGGAGCAATTAAATTAAAACAACAACAACAACAAATGTGAACCTAAACCCATTGTTTTTGTCCTCTCAATACTGTCGTATTTTTTGATGAATGACGAGCGTTTTGCTTTTTTTTTCACATCAAGTGCACCCACTTCCCAACATTCTCACACGCACCTTGAATTAACAGGGCATCGAGCTTCATTTTTTTTTTTCCCGGTACCAGTGGGGGCGACCAGACGCCTCTGTCTGCTGCATCGGCATTTTGCCCTCTCGCCGCCATGTGATCATGAACGAGCGTCAGAGACAACAGAGAGCAAAAGAAAATTCAGTGTGAGAATTGGGGTTGGGGGGGGGGTGCTGGAGGATGAGGGATGGCAATCAAGAGAGTTACATGAAAACTGTGAGTTAATCTATTCGAGAAATGTACACAAACAGATGATCTCAACGATGAAAACGCAGTGGGAAGTCTCAGCCAGCAGCTGCTGTACATTTGCTCTCTGTTCCAATGCGTTTGGACAAGGGGTGTGTGCCAAGACTTCACAGAAACAACTCGACATGTGGACACTGTTGTGACATTCGAATCGCCGAGCCGGCTTATATTATTGGTTCACGCCGTACTGTTACAGGGTAAAGCTGTGGTCAACGAAGCGTCTGTATTTGTGAAGCTGAGTATGCGAGGTTATACAAACGAAAATGGTTGTGGGTGTGGTTCGGTTTCTCTCTTCCCGTTGATGTTTCGCTGAACACATTTTCTCCGTGTAAAATTCACATCGATCTTGTGCACTGAAGATATCTATCTAAATGAGGTCAAAAGGCATCCACCTGAATTGTCAGTTTCTCGTGCAGACTCATTGATATAACGCTGAGAATATGCACTAATGGACACTTGTTGCTCACGCTGTCCGAGTGTTGCTGATGACCATATTCAGGGTTTTCAAATTCAGATCATGGTGGTCTCAAATCTGGCCCTCATTTTCGTCAGGGGGTCAGTTAGTGCGGCGGGTAATGGGACGTGCAAGCAGCATTGACCAAACACGGTCAATCTCACTGCATCAACCACTCTGCCAGCACGGCCAATTTCAAATTGGACGGGATGCGTTGCACACAAGTGGCTGGTTGAAATGCGAGTGGCGTCCAAACGCACAAGGCCGAGTGGGCGGTTTGCATGGCCCTTGGTTCAAAGGATGAAATGGGGGGCCCTGGCCAATTCACCCCCCTCTTCCTGGCCTTGTGCCTGCCCCCTCCTCTGCCTCCCCAGCCAATGGGGCCCAAGTGCGGTCGCACTGCTCCTGCTCTCGACAGCTGCGCCACTGATTTAGAGCTATTCATTCCGGCTATTGAGTATTTTAATTCCGGCTGAAATTCGATGTCTAATTGGAGATGGTGCGATCCTGTTTGTGTGGCTCTGTTCCTTCACTCATTTTCAGAGGGTGGGGGGGGGGAGCCACTTTCGCCGATAAGACTTCGTGAGTGTGAGGGCCGTCTCACGGCGC
The DNA here is from genome assembly GCF_965212315.1 of Lampetra planeri. Lineage (NCBI taxonomy): Eukaryota > Metazoa > Chordata > Hyperoartia > Petromyzontiformes > Petromyzontidae > Lampetra > Lampetra planeri. The sequence goes on from NC_136132.1 coordinate 4,833,632, forward strand.
TGTAGGTGGGTGCTTTCACGTTTGTGTGTTGCCGAGGGAGCCGCACGTCAGGGGCCGCACTAAAGGCCATCATCAGGGGCCGTCAGTGGCCCGCGTGCTGCTGTAGCTTCACCTCTCCCTGGCTGCACCAGAGTCCTTGTGCAATTTTACGCACCGATGCAATTGCTAATGTACGAACGATTTGAACGCGTAGCCATAAAATGTAGTTTAACATTGGGTGAATGTTGGATTTACCACAGCGACGGCGCCTACCTAGCAAATGCGTTGCATTTGTCAAATCTAAATTCTGTGCACCTGGCTGGATGAAGAATGAGCGGACAGGTGGCTCTGCGTTGACATTAAGCCATTCAAAATATCACTCGGAAAAAAAAGCGTGAGAACCAGACTTGGGTAAATATTCAATGTAAATCAATTTTTTGGCATGCCCTGAATCATCCCAAGGACATTGTGCTGATGTATAAGGTTTTCTTTATTACCGTCAAATCACGTGGGTCTTTGAGTGTCAGATAAAAAAAAATCAAGAATTCAGATTCAAACCCAGGGTGCAATAAATTGGCTGCAACTCTGGCAAGAAGTAAATAAATCAGAGCAGAAAAACTGTCTCCCTACCCCAGATGAAATGCGCACATCTCCCCTTGTTTGCTTACATCGTTGTACTGTGTTTTTTTTTGTTTTACAAAAAGTTGAGTGTTGAAGGGGTTATTTTCTCTCTCGCTAATGTTTAACAATTTGTAATTGTAATTGCATTTTTGACCAATTATATCTTCGACCACTAAATGATGACTCCACGTGACTGCAATTGCAGTTGGGGTTGGGAATTGCTGGTGTAATTGTCAATTAGTGTTAAGTGCTGCGGCAATTCTAAACCAGACCTAAACAGCAGTGGCAGCAGCAGCACCCGATGCAACGGCCCTTCTGCTCCCAACTCCCCCCCCCCACATCCAGAATTGGAGCTGATTTTCTCCTGCCAGTGTGCTTTCACATCGGCAATTACACACGATGCCCTTACGGCAACTTGCAAAGAAAGCCACGTTCAATGAGTTGTGCAGGAGTGAAAACAACAACAAGAAAGTGACACTTTAAAATACATATATTATCGGTGGAAGGAATGAGCACAGAGCTTAGGGCAAGGATTTGAAGTTGAGGATTGCAAGACATTAAACTGTGGGTTAAAGGCCGAGCCACCATCGTTGTAATCATCATATTTCAGTATGAGGTTTCTAAGCACCAACACGGCACCTGTTTCACGTTTGAGTTGATTTATTTCTAAACAACTAAAATGGTATACATATGAGTAATGAGCTTCTTGAATAAAAGAAAACACGTGCAATAATTGTCTGCCAGCTGTCGCACTTGTTAGAAACTGAATTTTTTTCTGGGAAAACAAATAAAATTGCCAAGAGTCTCGCGATCAACAACCCGAGGGTATTAACCGATGATGAAAGCGAGCTCTTAGCGTTGCACATAACTGTTAGTGCGACAAAAAAGTCAAGCTATTTTGCGCTAGCTCAAGCTAAAACTCAATAATTTTTGTGACGAAAACTTTGTACAGGGACTCCTCTACTTACGAACGAGTTAGGTTCCAGAGGTCTGTTCGTAAGTCGATTTGTTCGTAAGTCCAACTTTACTCCTGTCGATTCCAAACACGTTGTACGGCATGTACACTAAACACGGGGAATGGCTTTAAAGGTTGTATAATCTCCTGTAGATGCAGATGCCACTGGTTCTTCACGTTCTGCAGATGCAGATGCCACCACCGCCATCTATTGCGCAGTGGTTAAACTTACGATCTCGGTCCGGACAGGCAACTGGACACACGAACAGGTTTGTTCGTATCTCTGAAAGTTCGTAAGTCGAGTGTTCGTAAGTAGAGGAGTCCCTGCGCATTAACTAAATACAGTCGATCAACTTTGAATGTAAATTGGCTATGAAATATATATTTAGGCGCTTTACAGCACACTGCTTAATTGTTCTAACGTGCGCACCTGAAACATGATTGTATAGCATTACGAAGTTACACTATGGTTCTTTCGGCAAAGTCACGTAGAAAGAAAACAGAATAAAATAAATAATAGATCACGACGTTTCGATTGCAACACAAGCAACCGTCATCAGGTGAGAACTGCAAATAAAGGCAAGCTCGGAGAGAGACATACAGAGAGAGATACCCAGAGAGAGAGACAAACAAACAACACAGAGAGAGAGAGAGAGACACACGCACAGAGAGGAGAGACACATAGAGAGACACACAGAGATATACACAGAGAAACAACGCCTCTGTGACGAGGTATTATATAGATCCCAGAGGAGGAGGGAGGGGGGAGAAGTGGCTGCAGTAACAGGAGAGATCGGCGTAGAGTAAAGAATAACTCCTGGCAGTCACGAAAGCTTCAAATCAAGATTCAAAAGTTCTCATACGAACAACTTACGGAGCGCATATGAATTGCAATTCTTTCAACTATTTTTTTGCTCTCCACTTTTATTTCAACGCAAATAAATTCTCTGCAATACATTTTAGAAACGTGGACAAGTTTGAGATAAAGTCACGTAGAAGGGAAGTAATAAAATAATAAAAATAAAACATAATAAAATAAAATAATTCTCACGACGTTTCGGCTACAACGCAAGCAGCCGTCTTCAGGTGAAGAATGAGACACTGCCAAGCTAGGAGCTTATATATAAGCTGGGTTGGAGGTGGAAGAAGAGCGCCTTAACAAAAAGAATGATCTCAAAGTTATATGGAAACCCTCCCCGTAGAGGCGGTTAAATTTCGATTTAAAGCTTTCGTGACTGCAGGGATTCATCTTCTTGGTTCTTTCGGTAAAGTCACGTAGAAGGGAAGACTTTACCGAAAGAACCAAGAAGATGAATCCCTGCAGTCACGAAAGCTTTAAATCGAAAAATTAAAGTTTGATATACATTGTGACGACATTTGCACGCCTATTTTGCTGGCGTTCAATCGGGGTTCGTGTTGATTGCTGGTGGCAAATTGCGTCGAAATATTTAGTCGTCATTCGCCTCGATTTGTCCACACTATTGCAGACCACGCAGTGAATAAAACACCGTGCAAAGAGAACACAGTGGCGGTATCACGGCGGCAAAAACACGAGTGCTTTATTCAGTGTTGCAGAAACACTGCCCAAAAAAAACCATGCTTTTGTTATCGAAAATTTTATATCAATAAATAAATACTTTTTTTAGACACGGTAGAGTGTATAGCCTGTGTTTTCTACGGTAATATTTTGCAGATTTCACAGTTCACACAAATTTGTTTATTTCACGTAAGCCTCCCAAAAGTCGACACGATGTTTTTTATTCACTCACAAATATGCTCATGGCTTTTAAATACACTTTCCATATCGTGAGCATGTCTAGAGGTAACGCGTTATGAGTATGTATGAATGAATTCATGTTATCATGACAATGGTTTCAATGTTGCTGAAACTTTACAAGGCAGTGGGTGGACCGATTATCAATAGTACTACAGTATAGCTGCTTAATTCTGGAGGTGTGTTTCATTCTATAGCCCATCTTAATTTTTTTCACAAGCCTAAAATATTTCATTCTCAACTTGGAATTTGTGTATTGATTACAGTAATTCGTTTACAATGTGATGATACCTCAACGAATTTTTATTTTTATTTTCTTTGTCAAACTTTTTTTTCCAGGGAGCGTTTTCGACCTTGGATCTTTGTTCCAGTATTTTGCTAAAACTATAATCAAATAATTGAGGCTCATGTGAACACTTCAACAGGCTATTTCTCTCCCCATTATACATCATACGTTATGACAATTACAGACATCCATAATCAGGACACAACGCATTCTATGGTAAATTCAAAAACAAGGTTCTGATTCATCATGTTTGTGAATTGTATAGCAAGCCTTGCATCACAATCCTTTCTTGATTAATGTATGAAGATCTACTGTGTCTTACCTGGAGCCTGGAATCACTGATCTCTGGACTCGAACACCTTTAGTACACATTGAATTAACCTGTCAATGTGGCTCCATTCCGTTTAGGTGGTGTTGTTAATCTCTGGATGGATTTACTGGAAGCTACCATACACCTTGATTTCCCCCACATTCTACAAATGCTCAATAACAAATCGGCTCAACTCCCCATACAAAGAACCTTCTAAAAAATTAACCCGTAAAAACAAAGTTTTTCACTATAAATCCTTTATATGCGTGGCGGCTAGAGTCCTCTCGTCCTCTGGCTTGAGATGGCTGCCACCTATGGGTCAGATGATTGCCTGCCACCATTAAGCAATTGGTAATTAAATAGAATTTATTTTTTCCTAACAAGTGTACAATTTTGGAAAAAAATTGTCACGCACAACGAGTCTGTGTGCAAAATGTCAGCTCGATTGGATCACGGGAAGTGGGTTAAAAAACGACCGAAAGATTTGCACGGTCATAAGCACGCAAGCAAGCAAGTGAACTTAATATGAAGGATTTAAAAATGAATCTTGGGACTCAAGTAAAGCTTGCCTGTAAAACGTATTTCCTCTACCTAGCTTTATTAAAGTAAAATCCGATTTGACTCGATGGGTTTTATATTTAGTATTCTCTTTGTGTTTATGTATACATTGATAGTTCGGCTTCAGGGGTTTGTGGCTCGTTTATTACAAGAAAGATTGAATATTTGAAATCTTACCCAAATCTTGCCTCTGCTTTCCATGAACCCTGTCAAGCATAATGTGCTACTTTACATCTATGAAACTCATACTGTGTGTGTGTGTGTATATATATATAGAAAGAAAGATGTTAATCTTTTTTCAGTGTTATCACTTGTCCAATAAAATATGTTTTGAATAAATATTTTATGTAAAACAACGGTGCAGAGATTTGCTTGAAAAGAAGTTACATTTTAAGGTCACTCACCCGAAATACAAATTATCACTTATTCCTGAAAACCCTCTTATGCTCACTGACATGTGTACGACATACTTCATGAATACATTATGTAGTTTCACACTCCCTTATTAAAGTAAACGTTATGTAAATAACAATTCACTCTCTAGAAAACAAAGGCTAGGAAGAGTCTCTTGTGGCCTATTTTCAAGTGTGGTTTGTCTTGAGAAAAGACGACATCCAGTTCACATTGCCACGTTAGAGCAGTCATGAACCAAGCGACCGGTTTAAAATTAGCATTTTTATACAAACGAATGTTACATGGGGCATCAAAAATTAATATAAAGCCAGATTATGTTATCTGGCTTCAACTGAAATGTTTTTGTAAGCTGTATATCTAAACATGCGCGCATCATTTCAATTAGTTGCCACTGCACACGTATAACGCACGTTAAAAGGGGAGTATGAAAGATGATTAGATGAAGTATGCCAATTATAACGGTGGTCTTGAGAGAATATGCCTCCGATCACCTTGTAAGAGGTCACTAATTATTAGCCATGGGTCAAAATGTGACAAATGATTGTTTAGCGTACGCAGCTTATTACATACTGCAAACTATATCTGTGTGTAGCAGATGGTGTACAGAGCAGATGGCAGTTCAGCAGGGTTCCCAGGGTGGTTTAAATTTGCCACAAACTCCACTTTCTATACAAAGTACAACCAACGTTATATAACACGTCTTTCTTTACACTATCGCACAACATTAGCAGTGGTTCTCTGAACCTGGCAACTCAAGTTTGATTCCCAGCCATAACTATCATCAGTGGTGAAACATATTTGCATTGGTCCTGGGTCCCTCTTTCATCAACTGATACTGATCAGCATCATGAGGTTTCGTCGAACAATTCCTATGAACTAAACAACTCAATGCATTCATCAATGTCACTGTAGCCTTAAATGGAACTTATATATGAGACGATGTTGAGGGTAATGACCATTCTTTATCGTACAAGCCCACGAAGGCGAAATGTTAAATACCTCGCATGGTATACAGGAGGTCGTGGGTTCAATACCGACCCTGACGATGCTTGTATATTTAGAATTTGCATGTCTTTTTCCATGTGGTCGCATGGATTTTTCTCCAGACCCTCCGGTTTTATCCCTCCAAATTTAGAAACATACGTTGAGAGTATTTGGCTGCTGGAAATTTCCACATGATAAACCACTTCGTTGCGCTATAATTTATGGCTGGGTCGTTTCTGAAAATGAGATATCCCTCAGTGGGCCTTACCTGGTAAAATCATTTTTGTAAATAGTATAATTGTTTTACAATACACGACTCTTCTTCACTCTATCTCTATGTACTCTCAATATTTATACAAGAGAATAGGGTCATTTGCCTAACGTGTTTCCATTAATATTTTTTTCCTTTCTTAGCTCACAGTGTAATTTACAAATGTGTTGAGTTTTTTGTTTGTTAATTGTGTCTTTGCACACCTGCCGACGCACTATTACCATGCAATGTTTTTCAATTCCCACGAAACAGAGGTGTGGGAAAGCCTTCATCTCGCAGCAGGTTTACAAAAGGCTGGATATTTTTACGTTTACCGTTGTTAGATTGTTTTAAACTGTAAAACAAGATAAATGACCGTGGATTTGGAAGTGCACGCAATTACATCACGGTGATTTACGTACTATTATATTGCATTTTTGCTGCATTTGTAATCTCTCACGTCTCAGGAACAATGTATTGCACACATGGAAATGCTTATTGGCATTTCTATATGTTTATAAACCTGGAAATATTGACTCACCAAAGCATATTTTTTGCTCATGTACTCATTTAATTAGACTTTGCAGGACTGTTACAACTGATTTATTATTTTATCTTATTCCATTGAAAATAAGTGAATATATGAAACTTGGTTTTTTTGTAGTGTCTCGCTTCTAAAGCATGTACTGTATATAACACTTTTTCCAATCATTAGTTTGGTTACAAAGACTGTATATGCCTTTGTAAATTGTGCATTGAAGCAAAAAAAAAATGTATCCTCTTGATTCTGTATTTACACTTTGAAAGTTTCATTTGATGAAAGCACTCTAAATGGAAAAAGTAACAACTAATATTACAACTATGACATTAATTTAAACACATACATCCACATTAAAAAAAAAAGCACATGTGTTAATAACACTATGCGACATTTTGGGAAATGTTTTTTAACACTTATGAGAATTTGCAACAACACCACAGGAAATGTGCTTCCAAGATCTGGAGACCAACTGGAAAAGATTCCAGGCAGGTGTTGACAATGATGGTGAACAAGTGGAGACTCTTTGATTTTTTGAAGCTATTCACCTACATTTATTATCATGTTACAGTGCATTATCCATTATTTCTCCATTAAAAACGATAGTCCCATAAAAGCGTTAAAACATTTTTGAAGAACCCTGCATAAGGCGTGAGCACACATTTACTATGCAAACAGTGGCAACATACAGGCTGAATACGATTAGATGGTGGGTTGGTACACGTTTCGTTGAGGTTTGGCACACACACACACCCACCCACGTGTAACTGCCGGGCGATGTGGTGGCGCACGCCTGTTATTCAGCGCTGTGGAGGCGCGGCTTTTTAAATCCTTTATATTAAGTTCGATTGCTTGCTTAGGATCGTGCAAATCTTTCGGTCGTTTTTAACCCACTTCCCGTGATCCAATCGAGCTGACATTTTCCACACAGACTCGTTGTGCGTGACAATTAATGTTCGTGAAAAATTTGTTCCAAAATTTTACACTTTTTAGGACAAAAATATTATATTTAATTACCAATTGCTTAATGCTGCCATGCAATCATCTGACCCATAGGTGGCAGCCATCTCAAGCCAGAGGACGAGAGGACTCTAGCCGCCACGCATATAAAGGATTTATAGTGAAAAACTTTGTTTTTACGGGTTATACTTATTTAGGATCACAAAATGTCGTGAAGCTCTCTTTAAATATCTAAGCGATCTGACCTCCACCCCACCCCCCAAAACAACAATCTGATCTTGATTTGAAGCTTTCGTGACTGCAGGAATCCATACTCTGGTTATTTCGGTAAAGTCACGTAGAAGGGAAATTAGAAAATATAATTTAATATAATTTTATTAGTATTTATTATTTTATAAGGGAAATAATAAAATAAGGAAAACATTTATTTTTATTATTTATTTTATAAGGGAAATAATAAAAGATTATTCCATATTATTTTATTATTTCCCTTCTACGTGACTTTACCGAAAGAACCAAGAATATAGTAACAACAACGATCTGCATTACGACTGGCCGCGAATAGTAAAATATAATCGCGTTCTTGAGTGTCCGCACGCGAGCTCCCGTAGCGGAGAGTGTCCCGGAAGAGGCCTCCCCACCCGCCCGCTGCCACAAGCACGAGGGAGCCGCATGGCCGCTCGCACTCCGTGTCCTTTCCTCCTCCTTCATCCTCCTTCTCCTCCTACATCCCCGTCCTTCCTCGGCGTTCGTCCCGGGCACCGACGCGGGACGATGCCCGAGCAGTGAGCGGGCGGGCGAGCGGCGACGATGACGACGACGCTGCTGCTGCTGCGTGCGGCCTCGACCCAATGTTGCTGCTGCGGTGTCGGCGGCGGCGTCCTGGAGCCGGCGATGCTCGCGTCTCGGAGGGCATCGTCACTGGGCGGCGCGTGGACGCAGCTTTTGCCCGGGACAAGGTCACCGTGCAGCGGCTGGGGCGAGGGTTCGCGCGGGGCCAAGTCTCTGCTCGTCTGGGGACCGCCTTTAGCCGGGGCGAGGTCGCACTGCACCTGGCGGTGGTGGACGCACCGAGCGAGCCCCGCGCAATCGCCGCGCCTCTGCCACGAACGGCGTCTTTACGTCCGTCCTGGTGCGAGTCGCAGCCCGAGCGGGGCCGTGAGCCCGCGGCGCGGTCAGGTCAGGGGGCTGTCGAGGGGTGACGGCGTCGGGGCGAAGAAGCGAGAGGAGGGCGGCCGCGCATTGGCGGAACGAGCGCAGCGCGGAGCCGGGCCCGCGACCACAGCGCAGAAAGGTGAACGGGGGAGAAATCCGTGGATTATTTGCGCCGCGAGGTCGTGAAGTCGTGGTCTTTGCCGGCTATAAAGCGCGCAATGAGATATCTTTGTTGCCCGCAAAACAAAACGGTGCGGATTTGACATGGGATCTAGCTGAGGGTGGAAAGCGTTGGCCATGTTGGCGACTTGTATTTGGGGTGAGTTTAGAGGACACGACTCTGCGAGCACCAATGGGGGTTGTCCGTATTGACACCCACCATGTAATGTCCGTATCGGTGTGAGAGTGTGAAGAAGCAGCATTACCTTGTGGTCACGTCTCTCTCGACTGTGGAACTGTTGAGCGATCTGGCTATGGTGCGAGGTGGTAAACGGCAACGTTAATTCGATGTCTGCCAATGAAGGGGCACACTTTAGATTTTGTGTTTACTAATTAGTGTGGGTGTATGTATCTGTCTCCCAGGTGCAATTGTAGAATCAACACTGCTTCTTTACAGGGCGCCGCTGGCTTATATGTAACAATACATAAGCAAAGTTATAATGTATCGAGTCTCCACGTGAAAAAATATGAAAGTACTTCCTGTACAACCCATCGGCTGGCCTTCTGAAAGTTCAGAATTTCAGCAGCTATGATTCAGCATAGGCATACCGGGCGGACCGGTGTTGACGTTAATCTCATCAGCAGTCGGGCTTACTTGAATTAGTGCTGGTGAAATGACAGATGTTCAGGCAAATCAGACCGGATATGTTGGATAAAGTGTTAAGCTTCTTATTTTAGTGGTGTGTCTATAAATCGATCACCTTGTATTAACTATTAACATGTTACATTTCATTTTTACATTTTAGTCGGTGCGTTGATGAGTAACCTTAGCAAGGATGAGTATATACATACATTTATATTTTGAGAGATGGTAAGAGCTTGGGTAGGCCTTTATCCAGCAGTGGATTGATAATAGCTGATGATAATGAAGACAGTCAAGCAGGGACTTATTGATAACAGAAAGAACCCGGAACAAAAATATGGTATTGATCATTAATTAATATCGAACTCATTATAATGAGTTAGATATGAATGAGTTAGATATGAACGTTAACCTAAGAAAAACAAACAATAATGTTGGTTATCTTATCGGGTATGACCCGCAAATTTTAGATTTCTAGAATTATTGGCGTTCTACTATTCATATTATGCCCTATTAATATTGGTACGCTTCACAGTTTGAAATAGAGAAAAAAAATGTACCCTACTTATAGGTTGTGCTTAGCATTTCTCAAATCACATACGATGTACACTAAAATTAACCTTTGGTTTTCAATGCGAAATGCCGTGAGATATCGCTGTGACGACTGCTTATAATGTAACTGCGCATGTTAATGGTATGCCCTTTTAATACTGCAATGCCACACAGATCGTGGGCTATTAGCGAGCTTGTTGCAGCGGTGAATAAAGTCCATGGCATTTTCATAACATGCTTTATTAATAGCTATTTAAGAGGCTACGCTCAATTTAGTGCAAGTGTTTGATAAAGCAGCGACTTTCAAGCGCAATGTAGCTTGCAAGGATACGCCATAAAGAGCAAGACTGCAATACACTTTCCTACTCAGACATGTAGTCGGAACACACATTCCTTGTGATGAATTTGCAAAGATAATGAAAACAAATGGAAATTGTATTAACTATAAAAAAAATTGGTAATAACTAGTGTTACATTATTTCCTCACCAATCTCACAAATGCACAAAGCAGCGCTAATAAAACAGCAATTATAATGCATTAATATATTTTCCGTTTAAAGTTATTGTATGCATTCGTGCGCAACTAAATAGGCAATCAAATTGGTTCAAGATCAATAGCTTCAATTGGCTTATTTCTTTTGATCAGCCATGAGGGTCGTGAATAAATTATTGGAGGATGCATATTGGAATTAAAGAACGCATATGCAGTTAAACGGATGTGAAATTCAACCTTGCTAATCGAAGGTTCTGTAATGGTTAGCATACTGGACTTGCAATCCAGAGGTCACTGGTTCAATCTCCCTGAATGGCAGTTTGTGACAAGGGGGCATTTTTATTTATTTGATCTTGCCTATTAGTGAATGGGCTTTCCACAGTCGATCAGCCATTCGCGCGTGGTAGGATAAACTGTGGGTACTCCTACTTCTTCCAAGAAGCCTGGCCTACATGGCAGAGTAGGCCAAAGAACATCTATCGGGGCTCTATAGGGTTCCTTCAAACGGATGCCCTTCCACCAGCAGTGGTGTAATTGCAGGGCTGCACTTTTACCATCCTACGCAATGAATGTTTCCTTGCAGTGAAGGATGCAGGCCGAGACTTGACGTACCTCGGAGTCATTCTGCTAGGTGTCGGTCTCACTGGTGAGTGAGATCCTTGCACCTCTGCACACAAGGTAAATGTCACATTTGCGGAGGCTCGGTGACCGACAAGAATCGTGCTCGTTAACCTCCATTCCCCAGGCTCAATATTCCGTGACCTCACGCCAGCCACTTGATAGTAATTCAATATGGTAATGCTACTAAAGCAGCGGACATTTTTTCGAGGGGATTCCAATTTCCTAATTGAAGTCCACATAAAAGTCAATTTGAGAGGGATAATGGCCTCGTTAGGATGCTGAGCCGGTACTGCTTAGGTCTTAATGCCTGCTCGAAAGAAAAACAAGTTGTTGTATATCGTGAGTTTATTGGCTGCAGCCTTACTGGGCTTAAACAATACCAGATGTAAGATTTCACAATTGAAATTTCATAATTGAAAAGTATTTGGTCTTGCTTAATCTTTGGACACATAGAAAAACTATTAACCTATGTGCACAGCTCAAGAAAATAATGTTGAAGGATGAATCTATTGAAGAGATCACAGATATTTCTATCAGGGCCGTTCTCCAACAAAACAGTTTGTCGAGATACAATTTTAAGATTCCAATACATGTATGAAATATAAAATTGAGGTACAGTATATGCCTGCACCAACCCGCACTGATCAGCGTGGTGAAGTATGGTCATATTACCCACATGACCCACACTGTGGGGGGAGGCTGTTATCCAGCATTGGATTGACAGAGTGGCTGTTTAAGTGCAGGGAATTTTTGTGAGTAAAACGTCGCTACAAACATACCTAAATTGGCAATTAAAAATCAATGTGCGCAAAATATCACTGCGTGTAGGCTTAAGAAATTCTTTGCGCGGGTGTTTGTACAGCAGAAAATTGGTGTTGATGTTATACAAGGCATTCGGAGTTCCACCGTCTGCATTTGGGTAACTGGCGGCATACCTCTGGGTTTCCTTAGAGTATTTTTCGTGTGTGTCTGCAGGCGCCTTGCTCTACCCAGTGTTCATGGAGCTGTTCTCCTCCTGGAGTCCCAACAGAGTTTACACATCTGCCTTGGGACGCTGCCGAGACCACCCTGAGGTCACACACTCGCACAACCGCTATGCACTTTTTCCCTGGTGTAAGGGTTATAATTATGATTTCACAGGACAAAGTATCCATTCGGATGTATCACAGAGCAGTGCCACCGTAGATGTTCGAAGAATGGCTCACAGAAGTGGATACCTCTGAAATCTCTTCAAGTAACCTCAGGTCCACACAGTAGGGGTCAGTACTTGTCCAGCCATTGTCGCATGACAGTTAAACCGATATATTTAATTCTCGGAGGGTGGTTTAACCTCACAGTGCTTCATAAACAATGGGAGATTGAAAGTTTGTGCAAAAAAAACCAGAAACATTTTCTTTAGACACATTCAAAATGATCAGGCTCAGGTGAGAAAAATGAGGATTGATTTACTGAATTGTTCCCATTTCTCAGTGCACAAACGGTGGTCACGGGATCAACGTTTCCCTCTTCCATCTCATTGCCTGCAGGTCATGGCTGCCCTTGGACTGCCGATCAGTGGCTATGGGGAGACGACGCGCCGTGGCCGAAGGCAGCATGTCAGGTAAAGCCTTAAGTTGGCACATGCTCGAGAGGACTGCAGTCGAACCAACTTTACCCATCTACTACATGGCTATGGGGGATGACCTGTACCCAATTGTAGGCAGCATTTTTAAAGGCAATGGTGCTATTTTCAGAATTGTATTTGAAGAAAGATGCAACCCACCGTGCACAAACAGGTTGGGATGGAGGCTTGTGGGGGGCTATGCAGTGGACAGTAGAGGGCAGTGTATTAAAAGGTATTGTTGTGCTGTGCTTCTTTGCTCCATGTTTGCTCGCCCCCTTGACCGACGCACACTGACCATTGTATGTATACATGGCTGTGGGGGTGGTAATGGTGACATTGTGAAATATGGGACGGTGTAACCATTGCACGTGTGTGGGAAATACGTGAGGCTACCGGCAATTACTGTGTAAACATGAAGATGGTTATCTGGGAGATGTCTCCTTTCCCATTAATGAAACATACATGTCACACAGCCAAAGACAGCCTAGGTGCAAGGTCTACAAGATAAGACGTGGTCGTTTTTTGGTTGAATTTTCCGCATCTTCCTGTAAACATCTTTTTGAACCATATAAGAATATTGTATGATCGTTGTGTAGAAAGTCTGCATGAACGCTGGCATTTGCATTGTTCAAACACTTGGATGGTGAACAGGTTCAAGTTAATTTATTAGGTATAGCCCTGTGAGCCATTCGGCTCTTGAATCGGGTGCAACCGCAACAAACAAAAACATGGACAAAAAACATCTTAAAGTGAATATGTGACTGAGTGCAAACAGAAAATCCAAGAAAAGACAGCAAAATATTGCAGAAAAAAAATCACCGTACACCAACGCTGTGTGCAAAAATCCCAGTGGAAGAGATTCAGTGCTGCATACCCATTATTTTGTACATGTTGGGACTCCAGCAAGACAGTAACCCCATCCGTAATTTATGGCCCCAGCATGATTGAGTTGACCGTGCCGTGACCAGGGCAGTAACCCTCAACATTGACCCGTAATGCAAGGTAAATGTTAAGAGAGCCTTACACAAGAAAGTCACGTCGCTTTATGTTTGGCTACGTCGTCTTTGGTGTAATGTGAAAGCGGGCCTTTTCCTACACGTGATCATTTATACTTGTAGAATGGCCTGAAATGCCCCGAGTCTAATATTTTATTTATTGAATATTTTATTTCCACATCTAGACATTTCAGCCGTCTTTAAAATTTTATGAATTACGACTGCGGGCTATGCCAGAAACAGCTTTTCTTCGTAACGTCTCATTGAAAATACATGGGGAATTTGAACTAATCAACTATTTTAGATGAGGTCAAGTAACTTTAATTCCTACTGTTATTTACATTTTTTTAAAATATTCCGGTATTATTTTCTCAGTTTATCCCGATTGTGCTTTTGGCATTATGTCGCGAGACAAAGTATCCAATTGGATTTCTCGCAGAGCCCTGCTACAACCCTCATGTTAAGAGGACAGCCCAAGGAAGTGCATATCAAGAGCTCCCTCTGAAATTCCTTCATGTGATCTCTGGTCTTCACAGTGAGAAGGCAGAATATGTTTTACTCGCCCTTCCACGGAGTATCATGTTCGTTACATTAGTCAATCCGATCATGCTCAGCTGAAATGTAAATAAAACAGCGCAGAACCAATTACATTTTATGGGGTTTCTGCAGTCATTGGTGACTAAGGAATTCATTCACTTGTTGTAAATAATTTTTATTTCCTTTTTTACTCAGCCATTTGGAGTTCGAGCAGGAAGGAGTGAAGCACATGCGTGTCAAGTTCTACATTAGTGGTAGCGAGCCGATGGCAAAAGGCACAGTCCACGCAGAGGTGGTGCAGGTGAGTTTACAGCACAGCGCCGTGCAGGAGCATCTCCCATGTAGCCGACTTAGCCTTGCCCCATGCATGCCACATTTGCATGACCTCTGGGAAAACGTGCCTCGTTTCACAGACCGGGTTTGCGAGCTCGGCTTGTGTTTCATTGGGAGCCATATTGTGCTGATCCAAAACCACTTGGGTGTGGGATGAGAGCTTAGGAGTACGCATGTAATCGTTCGGCTTTTCCCCAGCCGAACCGGTCATGGTGACACAGGATCAATGCAGAAACAGGATGTGTTGTTAGCGATATCCATTGTTCATCTAAATCGATGGCAGTTATTATAAACGAATCATTGAAAGTTTACAAAGTGAGATGTTAAGCCTAAATTAACTCATGCCCCATGTTAAACATTGTAAAAAAAAAAACATTAACCTGGGCCGCTAAGCCCAGTTTTCCATTGGTCATGGAAATGTTGCATTGGACTAACCCAGTGTGCCCATTACAGAGCACTCTTTAGATGCTCGTAAGTTTGAAAAGGATATTTAGTGCACATATCTGCTTAAACCATCTCATAGGGGTAAAAAATAATAAAGTTCTGTGTGGCTATTAACAGGTTAATTCACAAAATAACTGGTGTTAATATGAAGGGCTTTATAACAGCAGCAATTTAAGTCAATTGTTAATTTGTATCTCGCCACAAATTATGATTATTTGCTAAAACATTTGCTTCCTTTAAGGCATCGATATGGTACGAAACATGTTTAGTCAATAGCCAGCCATTATATGTAATAAATATACTGTTTTAAATATACATATATGAAAACAATACTTGATGTTGCATTTTGTAAATAATAAACCTTTGCAAATAACGTATGCATGTATTAACTGGAGGTATGTGTGCATGTTTGTCTCAGACTCCAAAAGGCAAGTTTGAGTTTAGATATCTGTTTGTGGAGCTGGAGACGTATCCAAGACGCATTATAATCATAGAAGACAACCGCTGATATTCAACACACGGATGCACAGACACATCAACATGGCGCACACCTGCTTTTCGAACTTTGGAATGTTTAATTTCACAGTACAAAACCACATGTACACACATGCACTATCTTATGTTCTGCTTGTAAAAATGCAGTATATGCACAAATATAACTATAATTTTACAAAACATGTTTGAGCCAAAAGGAATTTATAACATTTTTGTTCAAATAACTTACACACTTGATTTATAAAATGCAGAACTTGAATGTGTGAAATAGAAAATAAAGCAAACAACATATGCCTAACAAAACAAAGATTCTTGATCTGGTGTTCATTGAAATATTAAGTAATTTTAGAAACTGTAATTGGGTGGTGAAATGTAAAATATACTTAAGATAATGCTGTGAGATTCTATGCTGCAATGTTTACACCTCATTAAGGATCATTGAGCCCATAATAGTAATAAAGGCACATGTTACAATTTACAGAAAATTGTCTAAAGCGGTCCTGCTTTGCCAAGACTGGCGTTCTACATCTGTGAATATTATGCCAGTAGGGTTACAGTATTGCATCCCTGTTTCCTTTAAGGCATCGATATGGTACGAAACATAAACATGTTATCCACTGTATGCATTTTATCCCCTGTAATACAATTAACTTCACCTGCTGTGGGAAGATTAAGGAACGCAAGTGATCAGTTACACCACATGCCTTATGTGCTCTTTCTACATCCTGGATTTAATGCAACATGCAATGTCGTCCCCACTGAAATGAAATAATTACTGAAGCATTTTAATCTTTTTTTTTATAAGGGGCTCAACATATGGGTACAGATTTGGTTGCAGTGCATTGTCCAGACTGATGTCCCTGATGAGCGTAGAGGCCATCTGCTGTGCAAAGGTGTCATGCTCGGTGTATTTTGAAGGGGTTGATGGGGATTGTTCGGAGAACCTGATTCTCAAACACAAACGTTTTGATTCTCTGGAAGACCCAATGGAAGATGAGCAGAACGCTGACGTACTGCACCCAGCCAAACTTTATCTGCTCCCAGAAGCCTGGCTGGTAAGTGTCAATAAGCATGTTAAGGCAAAACCTGAAAGTAAGCCACGATTACATTTATAGAAGCACATGCCAGCTACTTGCTATGCTTTTCAAGTGTCACACGGACATCATTTAGGCACACCATCTGCTAATTGGCACGGATATAAAAGGTCCTTTAATAATTTTCCTACTGCTGGCATCGAGAAGAACTTTGGTTAACTGTAATTAACACGAATGGCTGCACCGGGTCATGGATAGCCATGACACCACATGAATACATAAAGATTATAAACATAAAAACATGAAAGGTAATACTGGACAGGAAATACAACTGGGAAATTCTGAATTGATTCCTAAGGCTGCATGCAGGTCTTACCATTGTATACTGCAAGCTGTAAAATAAAAATAATGCAACGTAAATATTAATGACCACAGCTGTTAACGTATTAAGTTGTACTGTTAGTAACAACCGTTAACGCATTTACTGAAATTATTGAGCGGCAGATGTATTCCTGTAGAAATTGCTGTGTCGAGTTATCAGCATTCATCAATGTGAAGTATAGTACAATGGTGAAGGATATAGGATGGTCTCCTCTGGGTAGCGGATGAGCAGGTTAATGACGAAGGGAGTGGTATCAGCTCGGCCAGACTTCCACATAGCCATCGTGTTGCCAAGTACTGTACTCACTGAAAATGCAAATTTACAAATGGAGACATTAGTATTTAAATAGAAAATAATCACCTTTTTTCTCTTCCCACCTTTTGTAAATCCAATAACTTTATTTTGGTTCTTGATGGGGAAAATGTAAGTATTGCCTCATCCACGTAAAAGTGTTTTACACATTACACACAGGCTTCTGGGAGTGCACAATTTCAGCAGCATTGGGTCAATACGAACAAACTACCGTTTTTTACATTTGGTGTCTTATCAGCAGTTAGGCTTGCTTGACCAATGATTGATATCAGTTCTTTACTATAAGCAGTTCACCAGCATTTGTATGAGTAGCCTCTACACTTTGAATTGACTATCACAATGACCTGTAATACTGCTGTGTGCAACTTATACATTTTTATTTGCAGCCCTTAATCGACTGCTGGATGAAGGCCATATGGGTTATGGGGGTTTGCCCATAGTTACCAAGCTGGTAAGTGCACGTTGGTAAAGGGAGGCTCAAGACAGAATATCGAATGTAGGTCACTGGGTTCACAGCACAATGTGCTAACCACTGCACCACCACTAGTGTGTGTAGTATAATGCACAGTATCTCACCATTCCTTTCCTGATAGGCGTGGATTATCTCGGTAAAATCGTAAGCTTCGGCAAATGGACTGCTACCATTGACCACTGAAACCTGAAGTGAAACGTGAAAAGGAACAATATAGAATTCAATAGTTATTGGTATACGTTGTGAGCAAGTGACTACTTGTCAGTGTAAACAATCTTTACTTGTCAATGATAATGTGTAGGTTGGCTGTAACTAAGAACAAATGAAACTAGTTCTGTTTCAATAGGACAATAATCTGTTGTAGTTTTGGGCTTCTGAAGATAACCTACATATATTGTTTTAGATCTGAAGATTAACTACACTGCATCGACAATGTAGGAGCATCGACAATTATCTGGAAATAATTAAGGAAATGTTTCGTAAACTAAAACTAGAGCCTCTCTTGGCAATGTATGCAGTAACTTACAGCATATGGCGAGTATGTGTAAATGATTTGTCCATGATTTGTTTAAGTATGCGGTGACTGATCAGCTGTTCATAAGATTTTGGGAGGAAAGTCAGACAAGCCAACGGTTATTGATGAGTGGCAAAGCATTGCCACTGGTTGTACGTTGTAACGCGTGTCCAGGCCACGGTGAGCAAGTGGCTCTCGCTGCCGAAGACGCAGGTCTCCATTGACGCTCAGCTCGGAGCCATGCAGCGGGGAAGAATGCTGCGCCAGGGCCAGGCTCTGCATCACCAGCGTGGGCATTCGCTGTACCCACATGCAGACCACAAGCTTGTTTATTCACAGGAGAATGACCATATGCTTATGCAGACACACATGAACAGTCAAACCAACAATGAAAATGTGTTTGTGAGGTGCTTACAAACAGCTTGTAGGAAAAGGTGAGCAGAAGATGCACACCGACCACTTCATCTGCAGCGTTCATTGGCATGGACAGGGAACAGTGCAACCGGTCTGCTTTTCCGTCCAGATTCACGTCCTCCTCCCTTGCCTGTGCCAGCCAAGCATAGAAACATTATTTCACTTGGCAGCTGTGGGCTCATTCAAAAGAAACGTTGTAAGAGGTGAACTGTGCATAATAGTTTTATGGATAAATGAATTCCCGTTGCTAAATACAGCGGAAATCCACTTAACCTCTATTTTTCACACCCCCAAATGATACATCTCTCATCTGGGTGAATAGTCATGCTTATCCATGGATTAAAGGAGTACATCATAAGTTTGCAAAATTAATGCTATCTGTGCGCAGTTGAAAATCATGCAGTGGGTCTGTACACAACAATAAAAAGGCAACGATTTCCAGGCCATGCGCAACTTTGGCGGCGGCAATAGTTAGCGGTAAATGAATAATACTATCTGCACGAATTTGCAGATTTTACCGAACCACTATTCACTCAGAAGCAGTCTTCCGGAAGCACGCCATCTTATTCGCCATGCTGTTTTGTGGACAAGAGTGGTAACACAGAAGTGGTGGGAAATTCACCCTGGATAAGGGGAAAATGTGGATAAGCACAAATAAATGGATCTCCCAAAAGAGTATACCCTTAAAATTAGCAGGTTTTTAATCATCGCGGCTTTGCATTTTCGCAACAAATTTATTGTAGTTCTGTCTGAAATTCGCTGGGTTTTAAATATTCGCGGCCATAACGACTCCCTGTATGGTACATATTGTACCGACGCATGGGGCGGTGCAGTTGGCGAGTGCGCCAAAGTTACCAACTATGCGGACGTACTGTGTTATCGTTAACCGTGGCCCCTAAGCTAAATAAATTGACATTTTAAAAGTTTATATAACACCGCAAATTCATATTTTAAATAATAAATGTTTATGTTCATCATTAAAGGTGAGTTAAATAACAATAATACTATACAATATATGTACTCATAAATATATGCATACAATTTATATATTTCAATGTAATGTTTATGCCCCATAACCATATATTCCTCATGAGCTTTCATTATAAATATTCGCGCTGCTATACAGGAACTCTTCCCCGCAAATATTAAGGTCTTATTGTGGATAATACACAAGTCTTATTTCAGGAGTTGCGGTACGACATTGTGAAACCCAATCATTTTGATTGCGGAGCATTGTGGATAACCCTCGGCTGATATTCTCGGCACAAGCACAGAGGGCTTCATCCTGCCGCCTCGCTAGTTCTGCTGGGACAGACGCACGGTAACGAAAGGAGTGCGCAGCTCGGGCAGCAGAGAGTTGAGGTTCTCGAACGTGCTCCATGCGATGGGCGTTGAGCGCGTCTCCAGCAGCAGCATGATGTTGTAGTTGAAGTTCACGGTCGGCTGCTCCACAAATGAGGCTGTTCTCAGCCAGAAGCCTTATGGTGCATGCCCGCAGTGAGTGGAGAGCAGGGGTGGGATGGGAAACAACAAAACATCACTTAACTTGGTCGTTATAAACCTACAATCCTAGCCAGATGTTGCAGGCAACGTTCATGTTTCCTGGATAATGTGCCAGCCACTGGCACTGCTGATCCGCTGCATTTTTGTTTTTACAGGCAATTGAGTTTAGGCCAGTCTCAATACATTGATAACTGGATTTCCAAAGCATCTAAATGTGAACCGTACCATTTGTAGCAAGCTGACAGGTCTCAATCTGATCACCAATGAGAGGTCTTGTGAAGTGAAGCAAAAAAGACTTAAGTGGTATCATCTGCCTCGGCAATTTATTTTGTCGTACAAGATGTTCTGCTGATTTATTGTGGAAAAACATTAAAATTTTGACTTGAAACTTTCGTGACTGCAGGAATTCATATTCTTGGTTCTTTCGGTAAAGTCACGTAGATAGAAATTAAAAATAAATTACAATAAAAGCAAAACACCCACGACGTTTCGATCGCAACACAAGCGGTCTTCATCAGGCGGAGAGAAAAGAGGGGAGCAAGCCTTCAAATGCAACTGCTTCTAAGGGCTTCCAAAGTTGTGAGTGGGCGGGGACGAGAGTTGCGAGGCAGCAGCAAGTAAAGCTGTGAAGCGTGAGATCGAGGTGGAGCTGATGGCGAGGGGCAGTCCCCCTCCCCCCCCCCCCACATTGTCTAACACACCTGGACTGTGCCCCTCGCCTTCATGTCCACCTTTCTCCCCCTATCTCTACCCCCCTCTCTCTCCCCCCATCTCTACCCCCATCTCTACCCCTCTCTCTCCCCCTATCTCGACCCCCTCCCTCCCCTATCTCTACCCCCTCTCTCTCCCCCCATCTCTACCCCTCTCTCTCTCCCCCCCTATCTCGACCCCCTCCCTCCCCCTATCTCTACCCCCTCTCTATCTCCCCCTATCTCGACCCCCTCCCTCCTCCTATCTCTACCCCCCCCCCCTCTCTCTCTCCCCCCATCTCTACCCCCCTCTCTCCCCTCCCTCTCTCTCTCCCCCTCCCTCCCCCTATCTCTACCCCCCCTCTCTCCCCCCCTCTCCCCCCCTCTCTACACCCCCTCCTCCCCCCATTGTCTAACACACGTGAACTGCGCCCCTCGCCTTCAGCTCCACCTCCACCCTCGATCTCGCGCTTTACTCCGACGTTGGCACCGGCTGCCTCGCCCCTGCTGTTTACACCACACAGCTTTACTTGCTGCTGCTGCTGCGTCGCAACTCTCGTCCCCCGCCCACTCACAACTTTGGAAGCCCTTAGAAGCATCTTAATTTAGAAGCAGTTGCATTTGAAGGCTTTGCCCCCCTCTTTTCTCTCCGCCTGATGAAGACCGCTTGTGTTGCGATCGAAACGTTGTGGGTTTTTTGCTTTTATTTTAATTTATTTTTTATTATCTACGTGACTTTACCTAAAGAAGCAAGAATATGAAAAACATTCAATTCGCAAACTTAATTCCTTTACCTGATGGCCCGAATTAAATATAGCAGATAATTGCAAAGAAAATAAAAAGGCCAATCTTTCCACATTACTAATCATCGTATAATGATTATCAATTCACATCCGAATGGACAATGCAAATAGAACATTGGGTTAAGGTGACGAGATATTTGAATCACGGATAGTCTCGTGGTAAGGCACATGTTTAAACATAACGCATATCAAGCACTAGATGTCAGTATCAGGTTAAATACAACTTTATATTCTACTTTACGTGATATCTCACTTTAAATGACACCGCTTTCATTGACAGTGAAACTCCCTGAAGGTGTTTTACGCAACTAGCCACATTAGGGCAAATTTTACACTTGGGTTGTAATTTACAGCAAATATAAGTTTGAGAAAATGTCTTTATTCTAGATTTGAAGCTTTCGTGACTGCAAGGAAAGTCACGTAGTTAAAAGTAAATAATAAAAATAATAATAGAAATAAAATAAGTAGAAATAAAATAATTATTTCTATTATTATATTATGTTAATAATATAAATAATAAAATTATGATTCCTATTATTTTTATTTCCATTTTTATTTATTACTTATTTTTACCTACGTGACTTTACCAAAAAAACCTAGGAGTATGAGTTTGACAAAATGTGTTTGATGCAACTGACCATTGCATAGAGATAGCTTATTAAGTCTCTGACCGCACACATTAACATGTTTTTTTTTATTTCACAAGTCACTACACATTGCAAAAAAAAATACTAATCATTTCTACAGCTGTTAAAATGTTGTAAATGTGTACAATTGTTAAAGGATGTAATTAAAATGGTCTTGTATTGACGATAAGGAAAGCATGGGCCTTCCGTAGTTGCTAGGTAACCGGCGATTGGACGCCTCTGCACGTGTCTGCCTAAGCCGCAGCTCGATCCAAAACAATTAAACAATTTACACCGAAACATTTCTCTCTTTGTTTTTAATACCCTGACGTTGTCGTTGTTTTACTCTTGCGCGCTAACATTTTTAAAGAGTCTCTAATTTTTTTTTTTTTTATAAACCAAACTCGCGGCCGTTCAGAAAAGCCAGGGCCGCTTGGGCGTTTAAAAAGTGCGAAACGCGATGGGAATCTGCGACCCACCTTGGCTGCGGTAGACGACGAGCAGAGGCGGGATGTAGGTGAGCAGAAGCGTGGCGACGATGAACAGCGACGCCTTGGAGAAGAAACTCGTCCTGTAGCGAACGAGAGCCGGGTGCGAGAACACCTCGTAAGCCATTGCTGCTGCACATACACTTCAAAGTCCCTAGTCCGCACAAGCGGCAAGCGCTCTGTCGTCGGTGCCGATTGGCTGGCGCGGCACGCGGCTGCGCTCCGTCAGCCAATCGGAAGGGGAGACTCGGTGAGCCTGGTTTGTGTGTACTACCAAATACAATGGGGGCAGGCTCAGAATATTAATGGTGGAATCCGATGAGCTGTAAAGCTCTTTGTCCCAAATGTCCAATTGGACGTTAGAACAAAATACAAAAAAACGATAGGATTGCAAAGTATAGGAAATGTGAACAAATAAAGAAATATACAATAAAACTAAACATTTTGTTTTTATTTTACCAGGTAAGGCCAACTAAGCTTGTCGCTTCTTTTTCAGAAGCAACCTGGTAAAGTATTGGAAAGTTAATACACAAATAAAATAAAATATTTTTTTTATTTCACCAGGTAAGGCCCACTGAGCTATTTAGCTTTTTCAGAAGCGACCTGGCCACAAACAACAGTTAAACCAAGTGGCGTATTTATCATCGTATGGAAATTTATAGCAGCTAAATAATTGAAATAATCGAGACGCATATTTCTAAATGTGGAGGGGAAAAACGGGAGGACCCAAAAATCCACGCGACCACGGGGATAGAGACACCGCAAACTTCAAATACACAGCAGCAGGCGTCTGGGTCAGGATCGAACTCATGACCCCACCTTGCACACAAGGCTGGGGTTTTCACACCTGATGATGATTGCTTGTGAGAATTGTTTTTCTTACCCTTTAATCTGGCAACAAAACTGACACCTTTTTTTACAAGGAGTCATGTTTGCATAGACCACAATACCTGCAATCATAATGCAAACAAAAAACATAACTCTGATAATGTATGCACTGTCCTTGAAGTTGGAAAATGAGCTTCCAATGATGATTGCTGGTGTTGCAATCGAAACGTCGTGAGAATTATATTTTTGATTTTTATTATTTCCCTTCTACGTGACTTTACCGAAAGAATCAATAATATGAATCCCTGCAGTCACGAAATCTTTAAATCGAAATTTAAGGCGAGGGAGTTAGCATCGCACCAATGTTGAGCTATTGCATGACAGCGATACACCAGCTGAATGTGACATTGCAGTTGTCGCTCTGCGATCTCTCTACATCATCAGCCGCACGAACGAAAGAAGACGAATTCATACAAATTGCACTTTTATTTAATCGCTCCAATTTCGTAGCATGCATGGGAAACGCGCGTGCTATCGTTGGTTCCGATTGGCTAAGGCAGCGTTGTACCCGCTCTACCAGCAAATCAGAAGAGGCGTTTCATGAGTTTGGTTTATATGTAGTAGAAAATACAAACGGTAACATGCACTGCTTTTAACGCATTATATTAACAATGAAGTAATTAGGGTAATTGTTAAAACTAACCGCTATTTATTAAAACCTCTATAATAATTGCGTAATGATTATGCAACAATTTTCTGGAAAACTAATGTCTATGCAAATTTGTGTGTCTATTTTTGCAAACTTTTTAAAATAGGTGGAATATGCCAGGTAAATATATTTGTTCACTGCTGTAAAGTTTGGGGTACATCTTGTGCGTGATTTACCGGCGCAAACATCAGGAAAACAGAAAACAAGAGGTGGATTCACGAAAGGCTGAGTCAGATGATGGCCCCTTGGCTTTATCCCCTTTTTAAAACGTGCCAAACAGCGACGCAGCTTAAAATAAAACGATAACTCATGTACAGTGTTCTATTAATATTAAAGCCGTACGACTTGGTTGCTACGAAATGCTTGCGTTGGTTTTCGCGTTTCCACTCAAGAGTGTTTATCAGAGCATTTTTTTAGGATAATCCAGTGTGACGGTCACAATGGAAAATGTATTCTCATGCAATATGTTGGAATGTTACGTAATTGTAAACGTTTATTCACTGGTACAAATCGGTTTTCACGTTTATACTTGTTTTGCTATGTGTATTAAAACAACAACACTCATGGATTTGCCATGCACATTACAGATAATTCGATCACATTTCAATGGAAATATCCAGTGTGTCCAGCCCTACCACTATTAGTTTGCAAGACCACTCCACAGCAGACTATCTCAGCAGTCAAATCTCTACAAATACACAATGTTGCATGGAGCTATCACCAAGGCTTCCTAAAAAGAATTGCCCAAAGGCCCCCTACAGAACTCAAACACCTTTTAAAATAATCACCCATTAACCCTTCCTAAATCGTTAATTCCTAATTAAGACATCTATTGTCTCTAGATTTGAAGCTTTCGTGACTGCAAGGATTCATACTCTTAGTTCTTTCGGTAAAGTCACGTAGGTAAAAAATGAAATTAAAATTAATAAAAATAAAACAATAAAAATAAATAAAAATACATAAAAATAAATAAAAATATTTTTTATTGTTTTATTTTTATTAATTTTAATTTCATTTTTTTACCTACGTGACTTTACCGAAAGAACTAAGAGTATCTATTGTCTCCTGTTGGCCCTTTTTTGTGTTTACTCGACTTTCTCAGAGAGAATGTAACCAGGGCCCCGTGATATCTCTAAAGCCAGGGTCATCTCAAGAGGTTTTTGGAGGCTTGGAGCAAAATGCCCCCAGTAGCCTCACCCCACTCTCTATGGCCCTGCCTTCGAGATGGTTTTTTAAACCATTGAAATTAAGCAAACGTTATGTATGTTGAACTGTTCACAGCTATGTAAATGTGTAAATTTCTGAAGTTAACTCCGTTGTTGTTAATTTGGTACATGCTGTTGGATGGAGATTTTCAGACCGGCATCTGCTACATATTGAGCTTTAATTCCAAAAAAGTCAGACGTTACTTTGTACATCACGTCATTTTAATTCCTATGTTCTGGTGTTTGAAGCGCCTCATCAGAGGTGGCATATGGTTATAGAAGCTAATTCCAAACCAAAAACTATATTGTTTTCTAAAATACACGCAGAGTAATATTGTTAATTGGTCAACAATTTACCATTCGCGTTGAAATGGATATTGAAATTAAATGGCTGATCTCAGCGTGAATAACATGAAGTTACCATATACATTGAATCATTTTAAAATATATATCAACTTACAGTAGTAGTGTTATAAAACAGAATACATCTTGTACGTGTATATAAATAACACAACTTATGTATACACAGTCTGTTGTGTTTATCTTATTAACAGATTTTTTAAATCATGCCAATTCCAGGTTACATCCAGCTATCTACACTCACATCTACAAACGGTGTACATTTTTACATCACTTTAATTGCTGGTGTACGAAACAAATCCCATTGCATAAACTGTATGCAGTCATAGCAACACCGCATTGGGTATAATGCCTCCTCCCCATTGACTGCGAGATTCAATCTCAAGAAGCTCCCACTGTTAAGCCTCCCGGAATGCCAGGCATGGAGTTGGCAAAGCCGGGCGTGGATTTAACAACGCATGGCGTGGAGTATGCAAAGCACGGCGTGGATTTGACAACGCATGGCGTGGAGTAGGCAGAGCCGGGCGTGGAGTTGCAAAAGCCGGGCGTGGAGTAGCAAAAGCCGGGCGTGGAGTTGCAAAAGCCGGGCGTGGAGTCGGAATAGACGAGCCTGGAATGGGAAAAGCCGGGCGTGGAGTGGGAAAAGCCGGGCGTGGAGAAGGCAAATCCGGGCGTGGAGTCAGTAAAGCCAGGCGTGAATTCGGCAAAACCGGGCGTGGATTCCACAAAGCCGGGCGTGAAATCTACAAAGCCAGGCGTGGAGTCCACAAATCCAGGCGTGGAGTCCACAAACCCAGGCATGGAGTCGGCAAATCCACGCTGGCACATGGAGCCATATGCGGCAAAAAAAAGAGTCCAGCATCCGCAAGGTCCTGAGAGAGCCACCCACCCCAACACCACCACCACCACCATCGCCTCCACCCACAACAACAACCACCCCAACACCATCGCGGAGCCACACAACTACAAGCTACTCCCATCGTCAGGAATATACCGCTGCTATGAAGTGGATGTTTAAGGAAGACCACTCCTTTGGTACCACGAATGAGTCTCGTTTCTCGTCACGATTGTTGTGTTTGTTGATGTCATCGTTGCGGTGTTTTTTTGTGTATCTACACAATACAATATAATTGTGTTTTATGCCGTTCCTGTCGCTTGTGTATTTATGTTACGCGACCATGATTACGATGTTTGCCGTGTCCTACTCACAATATTCATCTCTCGCAGTTGGGGTTTTTTCTCTCTCTCCCGGCGATAAAAGACGACAGAACCCTTGTTGCTATTGTCCCCGACAGCAGAGCCGACCCTGTCCCCAATCGTTTTGGCGACCGTAGGGTAATGTCACACACGCGGGGCGAGCGCGTCCCTTTAAACTGTCCCTTTTCAACGGTGCCATTTAACTCGCAATATCAACCTCGGTACGGTCATTTTGTTCATTGTTGCTACTGCTCTTGGTGATATTGATGTGCAGGATTTAAAGATGAACGTCACGCAATCATTTGTTTAAAGCCACACGTATGTTGGAGCGTTATGCATCGTGGTGGTTGTTGTTGTTGTTTTTGTGGTGGTTGTTGTGGTAGTGGTTGTTGTGGTGGTGGTGGTTGTTGTATTGCACTCCGATGCTAACGCAAACCCATAAGTTGGGTTGAAGGTCGCGCCTTGTTTGACGATTCTGCGAATAATGTTGAAATGTTGATTGAAGAAGGTGCTGTCATTTTGTCGTTGTCTTTCCAATGAAGGCAATAATTGACGAGTCAAAGCTATTGTTAATCGAAAAATGCCCCCTGTCGTGTTGTTATTGTACCGTTGTTGTCGTCTTTCCAATCGCTTCAGGTATCCATTTGCCCTGCACGTTCTGCTTGCGTAAGCACTACACGGCCCCAATGCCGCATAAGCTTATTTATGATCGTGTGATTAGCCACTACTCTGTTTAATTACATTATTCGTAGCAAACTGGGGTCGGGGTAAATATAAAGTGAACATTTTACGGGATAGTGGTGGCGGTGTTCCTAGTACAATATAGTAGTAACGACTTCTGTTCTTTAGGTGACGTGTTCTTTGTGTTTAACAGTCGTGGATTTGAATGCCATTTTGGCTGACGGGAGGGCCTCAATTCTAGACCAGCAAGAGAGTCTCAAAATGGGACGCTGATTCCATCGGTGGATGTGGTCAGCACATGGAAATTGTGCTGTCATCCCATGCCTAATGCTGTGCCCCCCCCCTTCACTAACCCGCACAAACGTGCGTGGGTGACGTGTGGACAAATATTCCCTTGCGACCCAATTGACAAAAGGGTGGCATATGGCAGAGGTGTGGACTCGAGTCATGTGACTTGGACTCGAGTCAGACTCGAGTCATGAATTTGATGACTTGCGACTCGACTTGGACTTGCATAACAATGACTTTGTCCCACCTCTGGCATATGGTGTGGCACGTGAACCGAAGGGAATAAACGTGAATCAATTATTTGGTAGCAGTTGTGGTTTTAGGGCTTCTTTCTAGACCGGCTAGTGAGCCTCACGATGGGACGGTTTGATATTGCAAACCTTGTTCTTGGTTCTTTACCGAAAGAACCAAGAATATGAATCCCTGCAGTCACGAAAGCTTTAAATCAAAATAGCAAAACTTGTTCATGTCTGTGGGTGTCTCTGACGTGTGTTACAGAGCACAGGCGTGCTGAGTCGAACAAGATTCGGAACAAGTATCCTGACAGAGTACCCGTAAGTGCATCGGAGGGAAAAATCGAGCTGCCCTGTGTGTCATCATCACCGTGATGTCCTACTCCTTGTCAACGGGAATTCAAATGAAATGCATTGTGGAATTACAGAACATTTGCCAAACACGTGGGTGGCTACAGAATTAATGCAAATGTGTATTTATATATATACTGTGAAGTATGTGCAGTACAGCTATGATGCGGAGCAGACAATGACAAATACTGGACAATGGCTGGTGATTGCATACAGAGCTCCCTTGAAAAATACTCCCAAGGCCATCTATGGTATCTAGTGTTTACAATATTGTTCAGTGTTTCAATAGACGAAAAAAATCCATATCAAACATTTTCAAGCCACATTTTTTGCAAGACAGTTTTCTACTCGACTACACAGTGTAAAATGTACCTTGTATTCTCAATGGCTCTGGTACATAAATACAAATGTTAGCAATTGCTATTTGCAAGACACCAGTTCGATTAAAGTGTTGTAATCACACGCTGAGAAACACAACCATCTTCAACAGCACAGCCTTTGAATAGAAACAAAGTCAGGTATCAGTTAAACATTTGCCCTTCGTACACCATTTGCTGGTTTTAATCTCGTAAGTAATTTGCAATTATTGATATAACTGCACCAGAAAAACCCAGACCAAAAGTAGAATGGTAGACCTCGGGGAGGGGAGGCACTACTGCTGCAGCCTGTGCTGGTTTTTAATCTGTGCTTGCTCCATGTTGGGATGTGCATGTTCAGGTCGTGGTGGAGAAAGTTCCTGGCTCCCAGATCGGAGATATTGACAAGCGCAAGTACCTGGTGCCAGCCGACATCACGGTGGCGCAGTTCATGTGGATCATTCGCAAGCGCGTGCAGTTGCCTTCTGACAAGGCCATCTTTCTGTTCATAGACAAGACAGTGCCACAGTCAAGGTGTGCCATACCATGCCAAACATCATACCGTACACACCAAACAAAAAATACCGGTGTATGATGCTGTGCATGAGACCAGTTGAAGTGGATTCTCTTACAGATTTTTCTTGAAGGCAGTGAATGACATGAGCTCAGAGTCCAGTAATTTTCCATAATTTTAGAACATGTCTATGAAATGTAATGTCTGCATTATTGGTAACATTTTAATAGGAAGCTTCCCATCCATCAATAGATCAATAAAAGACAGTGCGCTGTGGGTGGGGCTCTCGTCCATAGTGATGTCACTTGATGGCACGACATGTTATAGCACAATGGCGCATGCAACTGTCATACATAATAGGATCACTGGTTTGGCTCTGAATGCAAATACATTGTGGATTCTGGCCACCATTTTGATAAAATTTGGTTGGTTTTCCCTGAAGTAAGACCCTATTAGTAACAGAAAATCTATACTGTATATGTTTATGACATTATTTATATTGGATCTTTATGAACGTTTTTTTCCCCTCTGTTACAGATGGATAATTATTTCATGATTTCAACCTTCGCTAGAAAGTATTGACTACTTAGATGACTAAAATAGGTTCTGGTTATATCATTGCACGTTGACTTCTGCACGATTATCATATCCTCCCAACTGTGAAATTTTTACCTTGCTATAGCAGTGAAAGTCATTTATTAGGATTATTTTCATGAAGCTTCATACTAATGTTGGGCAGTCCAGGGCATGCAGCCTAGGCGCTAATTTGCAAAAGCTTTGTTCTTTGGGTTGGTTTTAGATACTTTTACCTTGACTATCCAATTCTAAATGGAAACTGAAAATAAAATTCTTGAAATTTTAACAATAACGTGATTTTACCGTATAAAGTGATTCAAACAAAGCTCGTTGACCCTTTAAATTGTTTAAAACGTATTTTAATGCAATACAAGACAGCCCTTTAATAACTAACGTCACCAAGCGCTCCTGAAAGAGCCGCGTGCGGCTCCAGAGCCGATGGTTGCCGACCCCCTCTGCTTGGTGGATTATCACATCTCAACATTGTGAGAGATGGCCAGTGCTTAGGGGGGGGGGGGAGGCCTTTATCCACCAGTCAATTGATGATAATGATTAACACCATATCCTTGTGTCCAGTGCTTCCATTGGCCAATTATATGAAGACCAGAAGGATGAAGACGGCTTCCTGTACGTTGCCTACAGTGGAGAAAACACCTTTGGACGCTGATCCCGGGCCAGTCTGCGGAGTGCACTGCAAGAACCACTTCTCCACCAACGCAGGACAAAACCACAACCAAGACGGAATCACCTTCCAAACACCGCAGCCTGCAGTTAATGAACCACGTTGCTTTCTCCCCAAAATCAACACGCTCGTTAAAAGATGTGCAGTGTCGCGGCATGTCAGCCATGCTTTTACGCTTCAGGACAGGGCGCGGTTTTAACAGTGGAAAGTTGAGATTGTTTAAAACTTGTGTGCTAAATTGGTGTTAGAATTTTGTGCTAAATTATTCATGGATATATGCGCTTTTTTCCATTAGCGTTTAATCTGCCTGGCATCTGACAACCCACGTTTTTTTTTTACTCAAGTTTTACTTCTATAATATTTCAGTCTTGTCTATTTTGTTTCTTACACTTTGTGGACTGAGTATTCACCCGGTTTTTCTGAATGCTTATTTCACACCCAGGTTCACATTCGCGTATATACATGCGTGCTGTGCACATTTCAGGTCTTTTTATTTGTGTTTATGTTCGAGTTACATGCTTCAATCTGTAAAAAAAAATATTAATAGAATAAAAAAATGATATGTATTCCTGCATGGTGACACCTATTTAAATAATCCTAATTTAAACCGTGATGAAAATGTATTGTTGCAATTTGTCAATTCCTGTTGCCGAGTTCTTGATTGTCTGAATGTACGTCCAATATAAGTAAAAAAAAAAGTACAGCGTGGAAATTCACTTGCGTCCATGAATAAAATGTAACGTTTTTAATATAGAAATTTAAACCATCACAGTGGGAAGTTGGATATTAGCAAACACATCTGGGTCGTTTTCATCACATTGCACATTGTAGCTGTATAAAGTAAATTAAATATGTATTGTGGAAAGTTGTAACATCATTTAAGGATGCTTTAAATGCCTTAATAAACCAGGCATTGTGAACTAGTTGAAAGTTTAATTGTTGGAAAATTTACAGCATTTTATCTGCATTTGTTTGATCCGTCTGATACACTAGGACCAAGGAAATGTGTAAATATGCATGTTAGAAACCATACACGATAGTCCAGGATTTACACTGAGCTTGCATTCTAGACGTCTTCATACTCTGCCATAAAGATGTAACCCAAAAAAACAACTAGGTTGTGTGTCCTGAGGTGTACAACAAACGTTGAAGCTTTGTTAGGAAAATGAGTCCGAAGCTTTATACAGCACTGACATCTTTACAGCATGACTCCCCCACACGTTTACTGTCATTACAGTCTTTGTGCAGTAGAATCAAGAGAATATGCCTGTGATTTTTAAACCTTTTTCTCATGAACGAAGCTTTACAACTCATGCCGATCATGTAAATGTAGAGACCTTGTTTAAGCGAATTTCTGTACAAGAGTCCATCCAAGCACGAACCAGGCTCAACTCTGTTTATCTTCAGAGATCCAATGAGATTGGGCACATTGTGAGTAATTTGGTCAAAGGCAGAAATGTACGAATCGATAAGAAAATAACTTGATTTTCTGGGTCGTGCTAACCTTTTAAGCAAACAGCTTTACATCAAGTCATGGCTTAGGTGAAGTCAAGATACTCTCTGGATGATGACACCCATGTGCAGAAGACCTTGCTCCTGAGTTCAACCCAGGCTGTCTGATAGTCCATCGCTGCCTGCTTGTAGTCCCAGTAACTATGCAACTTTCCTTCCGGATCCCTGTACACAATTTTGGGGACAAAAACAGCAACCAATTAGATTCACATGAACTTACAGGCAGTCTGCCCAATGTATGTAAATGTGATGCATATTTGAAGCTTGTTTGTTTGGTTACATGACACTCATATTTTTCTTGGGTTTTATAATCCATACACAGCTGTCTTGTTAGTGGAAATGTATGGCATGTGGGTGTGCATGTTTGTGTATTGAATGTGTGGATGTCAACATATTAATATCCAGCAAGCGCAATTCACTGTGAACACACCAGACAGCGATGGGACTATTATGTCTCACCTGAGAGATTCTGGGAGTTTGTGTTTCGGAATGGAATCCTTTAAATTCTTAAATTCATTAAACAGCTCCAGCTTGCAAATCTTACACCTTGTCATTCAAAGCACACGCACACAATGCAGACAACCACATTTTATACTCGTTACAAGCCCTCTGATGTATTTTAGGTTGTACGCTGTTGTGTGCTACAACCCAAAACAATATCATAGATCCAATACATTACAACAGTAAAATAACACGTGCAAATGTAGCATATTAAAAGCTCTTTATTGCTTTTACGTATTATTTCTTGAACAGTTTTTTTCTCTTCTTAGTGTTTCAAACAATGCTCACCTTGCCTTCGGCGTTCCAAGCATTTTCTTGGTCACTCCCTGTCGGTGCCCATTGACGGAGACCTCAAGGGGCGCTGAAGGCACGGAACACCAGCTTACAGCTGCATCCACACACAAGGATCCACCGCACGGGCAAGGCGAGGCACGACTTAGCAAAATGAAACATTCGTGACCTCCCAACTGTTCACTCCCCCAGCATTCCCACCATTAAAATCACATTTGCCAGATCTGCACCACCTGCCTTGGGAGGAAGGCACGATTAGATTTAAGAATAGGTCTTTCCTTTTTTTTCTGGCAACAAAACTGAAACCTTTTTACAAGGAATCATGTCTGCATTAACCACAATATTTGTGGTCAGAATGCAAAAAAAAATTCTGATAATATATGTATTGTCCTTGAAACTGATTGGTCTATACCAGAGACAGCTTTCTTTTGAGCCTAGTCTCGACCAGAGGACTCCAAAAGACTCGGCTCAAAAGAAAGCTGTCTCTGGTGTAGACCAATCAGTTTCAAGGACAATACATATATTATCAGTGTTTTTGTTTGCATTCTGACCACAAGCATTGTGGTTAATACAGACATGAATCCTTGTAAAAAGGTTTCAGTTTTGTTGCCAGAAAAAAGGGGAAGAACCTATTCTTAAATTTTGGTACTGGCATAGGAGGCCTCATGAAGATTAGATTTGTTTCGTACTGCCAGGGATCAAATGAAGCTGTTCTGGAAATATTTAGTTCTGAGTGCATTGCATCCAATTTTAGAAACATTTTAAAAGGTCAACCGCATGTAATAGTGTTTTGAGCCAATTGTAAACAACTGTTTCTTGAATTTTCCCCATTTTAAAATAAATAGAGGCTGGTTCGCAGGCACAATTTATGGTGAACGGTGCATTTGGCAGTGCTTGCATGGATCCTGTTAATGCATCATGAAGCCTGGAATGGAAGCCCTGTTGACATGGAACAGAGCCAGGTAGGTTGAGTGTTTATTTGTCACGGTGCAGCCCTGAAACTGCTTGCTCATGCCACTGGTGGCAGAAGGGCCTCTCCACTAGAGGGAGCTCTAGAGAGCCCCTCGAGGGTATTTCACCTCTTCCTTTTTTTGAGGCATTATAAATGTGCCACAACGCTCACCTACCATCAAATACAGCTTCTGCCTTGTTATATTTATATACACAGAATTTCCCTATGTTAAATGTGCATTTTTGTAATAGCAGTAGCAGCAAGCAGGTAGCAGTATCAGCAAAACAACGTCCTAACCAGAATGAGCCCATGATTGTGACCAGATAAGGGCTTCATCTTCTTGGTTATTTCGGTAAAGTCAAGTAGAAGGGAAATAATAAAATAATAAAAATAAAACAATAAAATAATTCTCACGACGTTTCGGCCACAACGTCTGTCTCCCCGACAGACCTGGTCTTCACCTGAGGACGGCTGCTTGCGTTGTGGCCGAAACGTCGTGAGAATTATTTAATGTTTTATTTTTATTATTTTATTACTTCCCTTCTACGTGACTTTACCGAAAGAACCAAGAAGATGAATCCCTGCAGTCACGAAAGCTTTAAATCGACAGATAAGGGCTGTGCCTGCGTTCGGCAAAAGTCACCGGATGCACAGGGCCCAATCCGTGCCTTTCCATCCGGAGGGGCAGTCGCCTCCACTCGAGCCCGGCTTGACTCGAACTCCAGCCGGGACTGCAGGAGGACAACGTCTCGCACCCCAAACCCAGCAGTGGTGCACTCTGCCGAGCCCCACCTGTCCCCGTAGACCAGGGGTCGGCAACCAAAATAACAAGAAGAGACATTTTCGAATTTGGTAAAAAAAAACTAAAAAATTCGAGAGCTGCAATGTATGTGAACACGGGACGGTACTTCGTGAATAACATTAAACCATATTTTTTGTAACCACTTTAAGAACACGCGGTACAATTATTTGTAATTCCACATTACAAATCATTGTTGGGCTTTTAGGCGTTCACCGTTTATTGAAAATAATTAGGTGGGGTTTTTGTTTTCTTTGCAATTATAGCGTCAGGAGCCACGAATCGGTCCCCAAAGAGCTGCCTTTGGTTCCGTAGCCATCGGTTGCCGACCCATGCCATAGACAAACACAGGGGCATCTGTGAACCCATCCACACGACAGCACGACAATCCCCACCCCCATACTGTAGGTACATGCGTCAGCTGTGGGACGTGAACATCCCACGCGGTTTCAGAGAGCTTTACAAAAGTGTGCACAGAATTTTTTTTTCTTACAAATCGATAATTGATTGTTCTCAGACTTCTCAAGCAAGCCTTGCTTTGTAAATTATTTGTAAATCATTTTAACATGAAAGATACGGTTCAAATATTTAGAGGTATTTCTGTTTGTGATACCTCTTTACAGCTGCATTTAAATAACTATAAATATTGTAGTTTTCCCTTACAATAATGAATATTAATGATTTTTTTCCACTGACGAAATGAAAGGCAACTAAAATGCCCGTGATGCTGAATTGAAACAAGAAAAACCTGACTCCAAACATCACATTACAGAACCATGGGAGGTGGCCTCAACAAGGTTGAGGTAATACATGAATCCTGCGGTGAACTGAGACTGCTGCTACATTACGATGCGTCCGCCCCCCTGGGATAGTGGAAGCAGCCAACCATCACCCCACCCCCCCATTCCTTACCTGCCCACAATCGCGCGGTCCATAGCGGCGTGGCTGTAGGGGCAGTGGCCCGTCACGATGGTCTCCAGGCGGACGGGCGCCACCAGAAAGTGCGAGAGTAGCGCTCCCTGGCAGCCCAGCGCAGCCCAGCGTGCCAGCTTGTCGCTGCAGCTCATTGACAGCGTGGGCTCACCGCGGCCTGGCTTCAGGCGCAGGGCTCCTTCGCGATGGTAGTGCAAACCCGGCGCCAGCCGGTCTCCGTCCTCGCCCGGGGCGCACTTGGCACCGGTTCGATGGACGTCGAGCACGGGCAGAGCTGGTGGTCTGTTCCGAACGGAGGTGTCGCAGATGTCGTTCTCCGGAGAAACTTGCGCGCCGGTCGAACTTGCTGCGCTATCGACTTTTTGTATTTTAGATGGCAAGGATGCAGTGATTGTGTCCGTCTTTCTCTTTCCTGAGTGGCTGAATTCAATGTCTCTTTTGCTCCGAGGGTCCTGGTCATTACTCTCCGATTGTACAGGCATCATGGTTGGAGTATCAGATGTTGGTGTGGGATTACGCTTGAGCCGGAGCTGTGTCGATGTCTCTTCATCCATCGGCACGATTGAGGCGTCCCCACCTACTCGGCACACGCAGCACTGGGTATGCCTTGGGAAGCAATGTGCATTATATTACTACATACGCACTCATGTGTAAATGAGTGTGTTCTGGGAGGATCGACACAAGTTTGAAATTGTCTTAATAAGATTTATATATATGTATATAACTCACAGGCGCAATGTACTGATGTCACTGCGGGGTCATTCCTGTTCTGTTCAATATATTATCGTGGTGAGGATCACTAGAGCATGCCTGACATAGTTTTAAAGTATTTTTTTTCTGTGTTTAAAGCAATGGTGAACATCTTGGGATACACAGCTTAATATGTACCAGGGCTATTTGAATAGAGGTTTGCCTTAATGACAACGTTCTGGTATTGTTCAGTATGTATGTATAACTTATTTAGCAGCATACGTAGCCAACCGTGTTCAATTGGAGGTGCGGGGAAGGATAACAAACTAACACTAAAAAAAAGTATGGATGTGCACTATCATCGAGGTTCATTTGAACCATTGCACTAGTTTGGAAGTGGTCGTCCAGTGGACAACACACTGTACTATGAACTTAGTGACCCGAGTTTGACTGCTGCCCATGGTTAAGATTGGCGAGCTAATTATTAACCTAATCCTGGCTACCGCCCCACCTCCTTCAGCAACCTCCATTGACTAGCGTGATGAACTATGGTCACACAACTCCCAATAGCAACATGGCACAGGGAGGCCTTCAGCATTAGATTAACAAACATCTGTTTAACACCTAGGCTTTCGCGACCGATATTATTCATGAAGGTTTTTTGGGTTAGATTGCGTAAGTAAAAATGTGTCGTAACCTTCCACCATCTGACACAGCCAATTATTAAGGGCTTTTTCACGTAAACAAAACGTCAAATAGTTAGCATTTCAGCCCACCGGTGTGTTGGAGAATAAATCCACAACATTTACAATTTGAGTACGACGTTTCGCTGGTTATTACATCCGGCATCATCGGGCGATTTGCCCGTTAACGTGACAAATCCCTTACTAATTGGCTGTGTCGGGTGGTGGAGGCTTACGACACATTTATACTTACGCGATCTAACCCAAAAACCTTTATTATGAATAACCAATATCTGTAGCAGACAACAGTAAAGTGGACTAGGGAGTGTGTTACGGTATATTGAGCGTACATGGCGTGTGGCTGGTGTAGAACACGAAGGAAGCTCCAGGATGCAGAACGCACTTGCCGGTGTCGGGGCACGGTGTGAAAACTGCACTCTCCCCACCGGTCAGCGCCAGGCGTACCTCGTGGTAAAGGTACCTGGTGGAGGTACGACAGAGTTGCCATTAAGTCGCGGTGTGTAAATAGCAAGGATTGTTGACCACAGCTGTTTGCACACCGGTGACGTAGCTCAAGCAGCGCGCAGTCAAATGCCCCTCGACCAATCAACCGCTGACAACCTTGTGACCATCACAGTGAACAATTCAATTATCAAACGACTGTCACTATCTGTAGACATAAAGACATTAATCCCTATGTGTATCTCAAATCCTCTAGGGTACTCCCCGACAAGGTAGAAAGCTGAAATTTGGTACATAGATAGCTTTTAGAACACAAACAACATGAAAAATCTGAAAATCCGAGATTTTTCATTTCAAGGCCCCCAAATCTCGATATTAAGTGCCCCATAAAAATGTTTGTCATTCAGAAACCATTCAAAATATATCGCGGGTTTTTTTTTTATTTTGACAGAGCATTAAACAGCAACTGAAATTCAAACGAGAACTATTGTTCTATCTTTAATTGTTTTTGATATATTTAAGATTAAAGCAGTTTTGGATTAAAAAAATACGAATTTTATGATGTTCAAATCTGAATAATTCGAAAACGGTAAAAGATAGGAGCTTCCTCTCAGAGTATTAGCTTCCTTATTTTGTGTTCTTTCTAATAAAAAAGAACGGAATATTTACAGTGAGCGGTTTCTGTTGGAGTAGTTGTTAGTGTCTGATCATGAATTTCAAAAAAATCATATCAGGTTAATTATTATATTTATTGAAAACTTTTGCCTGTTGAAGACAGGCTTCATGAACTACCAATCTTTGAAAAAAACCCATCAATTATTGGGAATATATGAAAGCGTTGAGTCGTTGAATAAAACCGATTATTGCTTTCATGATAAATGCACCAAATCCGAAGTGTAAGGAATCGACTCTTTTTTATGCAAATATTTTGTAAGGCTATCACCAAATTAACCAAAATGTGCCCAGCTCATCTGGTCTTGGAAGCTAAGCTAAGCAGAGTTTTGGCCGGAATTGTGCTTCGATGGGTGACCATCTTACACAACAGCCATTAAAGGCTTTGGGGGTATATCGTGGGCTTTAGAGGAAATTGCAGCAAAATACAATGTTGCATTGTAGTTCTATGCTCCCACATCTATTCTCCTCGCCAACACAACCTGCACCGACCAGCGTGGAGAAGTATTCTCAAATAACTCTCAAGAACTGCACGGTGTAAGGAGGCTGTCATCTAGCAGTGGATTTACAAAACTATTTAACAATTAATAGATTCATGTTACCCCTGCAACCACCAAAGGATATATATATAAACCATTATACGATCTATACATGAACCGAATCATGAGGTTGAAAATCATTAGATGCTTAGTCATCATTCTCATCATCTATTGTAAGCCACCCTTAGCAGGGTTTGGGTCTGTGCAAGATCACCTCAAGAATCCCCTCCGCGCTATGACCTCGGCGTGGCTGTCATTTAAAACGTCACCTGCACAACAAAACACAGAGACATGTGGCTTTATACTCGAAGGGAGCACGTGAACACAAACACACAGAGCTGTCAGCCCTGTTTGAGGGCCACCTTTATGCTATTGACAAGTTCATATTACCAAGGCTACATTATCATTCATAATACGGGCAACATTACTTTAAAATGAGTACCATCGGACAAAGATGGCCCACTGCATCGCGCGCTTTCAAATGCGCTTCTGTGGCCGTCTGGAACGCTCTTCCGATATTAGGAAGCCAGTCGAGCGATGCACTTTTAAATCTATATTGAAAACTAATTTCTTTAGACCAACTTTTTGTGTTTAGTTTGTTGTCTTTCCCCCTGCACCTCCGATTAAAGCACAGTTGGCGAACGTACGGTGCGAAAAAAGTTCAACATATAGTACATACGTCCATGTAAAAACCCTCTTGCCGATCTCAAAACCAGCCTGATGAGTGAGCAACTTGCTTTACCAGTGCAAAAAGTGCATCTTACCGGCTTTGCTCATGCTTGACCGCCCGACGCATTTGGATCCAGTGCCCATGGACACCACTTCAAGACGTGCATCTTAGGGTAGGCAGCACGCATCGAGCTCAGAACATTGTCACGCTAATGTAATGTTCGCGAAAACAGCAAAAAGTGCGGGACTTCGTGAATTTTCAGCACAGAGCACTTTGGTGCAATACAAGCACTTTGTATTCGCATTGCTGTACATACTGTTTTCTGATTCTACAAGGGGCTAAGCAGGACAGACCATCACGGACCAGAGTAGGGCATTGACCAGGGCAGGGAGGAGGGCATTGACCAGGGCAGGGAGGAGGGCATTGCTTGGAGTCGGGTGGCGGGCTGGCCGGACATCGCACGAACGAATTGGACCAAAGAAAGACCACCCCATGTACAAGCGAGTGCGATGTAAACAAGGCACTGTGAGCAGAGCACTGGGCAGTGCCAGATTATCCCAGTAACAAAAGTAGCTACAAATGTAGCTACGGGCCCCACACTTTCAAGGGCCCCGCGCTAAATGCTTTCATGCTATCAATTCCCCTTCAGTGATTCTGCACTTGCTCTATTACTATCGTACTATACCGCCTTCAACTTTTATGAACGACTGGGTGTTTAAGGTTAGCGATTTGTCGTATTATCTGGCTGTATAGCAAATGAAAAAATACAATTACTATGCAAGTTAAAAATTTATGTGTTTTAATTTTATTTATTTCGGGATACCTTTATAACGTATACTACAGGCCCCGCACTAGCTTCATCCCGCACTGCCACTGGGCATGGAAGGCCGCAGGTAAGAGATAATCAGGGCAATATCCAGGACATGAAGAAAGACCCAACATGAGGCCAAAAGAGGTCAAGTCATGGCAGATGGGAACGGCAGGGCATGGCCAGGGCACGACAGTAGCTAACAAAGGTCACGAACCGGCAGGGAAGCAAAGGTCACGGCAAGTGTTTAGGTCACGGGGCAGGGCACAGAGCCAGGCGGGCCACTGTAAGCCAAGGGACAGAAGGAATGGCAAGGCAATGATTGAGCCAAGGGAATGGAATGTCAAGGCAGGGCAGTGCAATAACAGGCCAGGGACAGGTCAAGCAATTCGCAAGGCATTGCCATGCTAAAACAGGGCGGGCCATGGCAAGTTTACACAGACCGGAGCAAAGGGTCAGGAGGGCACGGGCAGAAAATTCAGGACGAGGTAAATAGCACGGTTGGCAACAACGTACGGTGCGATAGAAGTTTCAACATTTCGATTTAAAGCTTTCGTGACTGCAGGGATTCATCTTCTTGGTTCTTTCGGTAAAGTCACGTAGAAGGGAAATAATAAAAATGAAACATAATAAAATACAATTCTCACGACATTTCGGCCACAACACAAGCAGCCGTCCTCAGGTGAAGAACAGGGCTGTCGTTCATTCAGACGCTGTCCTTCCGACAGACCTGTTCTTCACCTGAGGACGGCTGCTTGCGTTGTGGCCGAAACGTCGTGAGAATTGTAGTTGTATTTTTATTATTTTATTATTTCCCTTCAACGCGACTTTACCGAAAGAACCAAGAAGAAGTTTCAACATGCACACGGCAGGGGGAAAGGGGTCGTGGGCCAGTACCTGCACTGCCGGGCTCGGTGTGACCTCTCCTGAGCAAGACAGCCGCTAGCAGGGTCCACTCCCGGCCTCGCTCCGGTTTGCCCGTCCTCGGCAAGGCCTGCAAGTAATGGGCATGGCAAAGCGCCGCCACGCGGTCTTCCAGCGGCATCAGCTCGCCGACTTCACGCAAACAAATCTCACGGATCGGGGGTGAACTTGGTTTGGGATCGCGATTAAAACATTGCGGGTGAGTTGGAGGAGCATCGCTGTACACGTGGTGCCAACATCGCCGCCGCGTCGATATGAAACACGTGCGTGCGTTCCCCCAACGCGTTTCATTTCCCCTTACAGAGATTCAGCAGAAACTCGGCATTTACCGTATTTGCTCAATCGCACGCGGCTCGCTTGAAGTAAAAGACGCGGCCCAAAACATAGCGCCCGGTGTGGTCAATGAAGACACTCAGATTGAGTTTCACGCAAGTAATAAACTAATTTTATCGCGTGATTATTTGACGCGGCTGTAGCTTTCGAGTTAAAATACAACGAGGGTGGAGGGTCCTTCATCTCTGGAGCTTACGGTAATTGTCGGCAGCAGCACCTCTGACCAATAGCGGAACGCGCCCCATCCACGATGGGGAATGTGATGAGTGGTGGCTGAACCACGTGGTTTGTGATGAGTGGTGGCTGAACCACGTGGTTTGTGATGAGTTGGTGGTCAACCCACGTGGTTTGTGATGAGTTGGTGGTCAACCCACGTGGTTTGTGATGAGTTGGTGGTCAACCCACGTGGTTTGTGATGAGTTGGTGGTCAAACCACGTGGTTTGTGATGAGCTGGTGGTCAACCCACGTGGTTTGTGATTAGTTGGTGGTCAACCCACATGGTTTGTGATGA
Organism: Lampetra planeri; assembly: GCF_965212315.1. NCBI lineage: Eukaryota > Metazoa > Chordata > Hyperoartia > Petromyzontiformes > Petromyzontidae > Lampetra > Lampetra planeri. The sequence continues at coordinate 4,875,789 of NC_136132.1, forward strand.
GTTGATGGTCAACCCACGTGGTTTGTGATGAGTGGTGGTCGACCCACGTGGTTTGTGATGAGTTGGTGGCTGAACCACGTGGTTTGTGATGAGTTGGTGGTCAACCCACGTGGTTTGTGATGAGTGGTGGTCACCCACGTGGTTTGTGATGAGCGGTGGTCACCCACGTGGTTTGTGATGAGTTGGTGGCTGAACCACGTGGTTTCAGGCTGTGTTATGGGCACAGTCAACCCGTGGCACCTGTGGTTCGTTCCGTGACCTCCTGTTGGCTACCCTTCCGACACTTCACCTGGCCTCAAGGTGCACCTAGCCTGGCACAAGCACCGTGGTGACGTCGCCGCCATTTAGTGGCGAACGGCGATTGTTGATGCGGCGTGTGGGTAACATATGGAACAACACTGCGTGTGCTGTGTTATAATTCTGATTATTATTGTTACGTATCGTCATCAATCTTCTCACACACAAAATATGGAGTAATTGTGAGTGTTACTGTCCGGATATATCTTTTACAAGCCTATTTTTTTTTACACGTAATATTTGTGAAACATTTCTAATTAAATACTGACTTCATCCCGGAGGTCGCAATCGGATACCCGATACCCGTACCCTACCCGGCTACCCGGGTATCGGGTAGCCGGGTATCATTTCACGTCATCAGCCTACGGGCTTTCGAGACCAATATTTTCGAGCAGCATTTGTTTCAACTCTAGACCGGTTTTAATGTCAGTCTGATGAGCATAGTGTGGGGTTTAAACCCTGCTGGGTTGCCTGATGTTATAGGCTGTGCTCATGTCGAGGAAGTCAAAACCAGTCCATAGTTCGCCTGCTTAAACATACGGTACGTTGCCGAAGAGAACAGCTCAGAAAAGCTCTCGCTTCTCATGGACCAGCAATCGTCATCTTTACGTGTTGAAAGACCCGTCTTCCGCGGTATTTAATATAACTTTTTACGCTTGGGATTTGTAAATAACCCCCCCACCCTACCACGACTTTTTCATGAGCATATACTTTAGCATTCACGTAGCAGTCTTCCTGTATATATGGCTCTGTATAGCAACTCATAATTCCAAATCCAGGTCTCAATGCCAAGGACAGAAATGAGGGAAGTTGATGGATGTAGCCAAGGACAGAGTTGGGGGAAGTTGATGGATGTTACCCAATGCCCTGATTAATTTCCAAGGTTCACAGTTGTTCAAAACGTCCACGGTCCGGTCTGGCTTTCCGCAGTCGAACATCGGGATTTCCCACTTGAATAACTGTTGGTCAAATTTGACAATGATTATCACGGATTCTGTTTAGCGTGCACCATGATTTTAGAGGCATGTTCCATCCAGGTGGTTCAATAAAGTATGATAAATCAATTCAAACTGAACATTGTAGTGGTGGTCCTGGTGGCTTGAGTAAAACCATGACCGTAAAACTCTTGGCTTTGCTTCCCACTACCACGTTTGAACCAGCTTTCCACGTAGGTCATTGAGGCGGTGAGAAAGATACTGAAGCAAGTAATGTAACACGAAATATTGAAGGTGGTGTACCGCCGTTCTATAAATCCGGTGAACTAAGCTTGATTCCTGGTCATGGATAATGGCAGTGACGAAGGACATCGAAAGCATCCCTGGCCATCTCCCCCCCCCCCACAACTTTTCAACAACCTACACCGATCAGCACGGAGAAGTATGGCCAAACAACTTCTTGGTTCTTTCGGTAAAGTCACGTAGAAGGGAAATAATGAAATAAAAATAAAACATAATAAAATAATTCTAACGACGTTTCGGCCACAACGCAAGCAGCCGTCCTCAGGTGAAGACCAGGTCTGTCGGGGAGACGCTGTCTTTATTATTTCCCTTCTACGTGACTTTATCGAAAGAACCAAGAAGTTGTTTGAAAAGTTGTGGGGGGGAGATGGCCAGGGATGCTTTCCATGTCCTTCGTCACTGCCATTATCCATGACCAGCGTCTCCCCGACAAACCTGGTCTTCACCTGAGGACGGCTGCTTGCGTTGTGGCCGAAACGTCGTGAGAATTATTTTATTATATTTTATTTTTATTATTTATTATTTCCCTTCTACGTGACTTTACCGAAAGAACCAAGAAGATGAATCTCTGCAGTCACGAAAGCTTTAAATCAAAATGGCCAAACAACTTCCATGACCGATGCGGCGTGGGTGGGGGGTGAGATGCCTTTCCATCGTGGATTAACAAGGCAGTGTAAAGCATCTACATATTGCACAGAAAACCACTAAGGGGCAGCACATGCCAAGCTTTAGAAGCTTGGCATTAGCGTGGCAAATGTCTGTGGTAGAAGGTGCAGTCTCATGCGGTGCTGTTATTATATTTGCTGGCACCGAGCCAAGCTGCCTAGCTGCTGTCAGTACGAGGATTAACCATACCCTCTGCGCTAACCATAACGCACTGGCACAAAGCCAACCCAACGTGACCGCTGCCGAGAGTACACGTCTTCCGATGGGTTTAGGTCAGGGGTCGGCAACCTACGGCTCCGGAGCCGCATGCGGCTCTTTACGGGCTGCTTCTTGACGATATGTACGTATGTACATAGATGCATTGCGGCTCTTGAAATACTGAATTTTGTACCGAATTGGAAAGAAATGGCTCTTCTTGTTGTTTTGGTTGCCGACCCCTGGTTTAGGTAAAGATCAAAGTGCAGCATCTCCAATTGCTCGCTCACGCCGCAGGGAGCACCTCCTCTTTCGTGGTGGCCAGACGCCTTGGAAGAACGTAGACGTGCCCACACTTTACCCCACCGATCGTGACCTGCCCCCATCCACGAATTGTGTGGTGCATCAAATTGGCCTGCTTTTGGTGGAACGGAGACGGGGAATTTAAGAAGCTTGGACCATCGTTTCAACTGCCGTGCCTGGAGGTCGATCTGAACCGACGGACACCTGGATTGCAAGCCCAATGTGCTCGCAGTTACACCACGCACTGCAGAGCGGATATCTATGTGTAGTTGATAACACGTAGGCTTTCGCGACCAATATCATCCATAAGAGTTTTTTTTGGGTTAGATTGCGTAAATATATAAATATAAAAATTTGGATGTCGTCCGATGAAGCTAGTTGTAATTACTGGTGAAACGTCGTACTCAGATTGTGAATGTTGTTGTTTGGCTCTCCAACACACCGGTGTGCTGTACTAGTACACGACACTATACACTACACAATACACTACATTACACACTACACTACTATAACTACACTATACACTACACTATACACTAGTGCTGTACTAGTGACGAATTGGCCACGTTCTGTGTACGTGACAACCCTTACTAGTTGGCTGTGTCAGGTGGTCTAACACGATCTAACAAAAAAACTATTATGAGTTAATACTTTATTTACTGGCTTGTGAGTAACCTGTCCGGGTGACATTTTACCTCTCATTAAATATATTTAATCGTTAAAAAAACCGGAACCAAAATTGAAGAGCGTGCAATAGTAAACACGGAGATGTGCACGTTTGGAATTGCACTGAAGCGACACAAGGGGAACTAATGGATCAAGAGGACACAGAGATATTGTATTGAGCGTTAAGAAAGGTGAGCTTGGGCAGGAACATCGCTAACACGCATGATCACCGATGGTCGAGGCTAACAACAGAGTGGCGGCCAAGGGAGGCGGCGGCGGTGGTGGTGGAGGAGGAAGGGGAGAGACACACGAGAGGGACGTCCGCCGTGGAAATGGAGCGATGAAATGGGAGCGTGCAGGTTTGTTCTGCGGATTGTTAAATCGCAAGACCGCGTGAGGTGGCGACGGATTTTGGGGGGTGGAGGGGGGAGGCATTCATCCGGCGGTGGATTCATCGTGGCTAATGATTACGGTGAGTGGTCGAAAGCCTTTTGGAGTGCCCTGTAGAAAATGTGCAAACGTGTCGGGCAGTGACATCAGGTCAGAAGAGAGAAGTCAAACTGGTGTGTATGTAGGAGACGGTTACAAAAAGATGACTCATTCGGAATAAAAAAAAATATATAAATTAAAACCCTTCACTTTAGCCGAGGGCAGCGGTTTCCTATAACCACATTGCAGTGCAGAATGCATCGTTCGTCAGATGTCTAACCCTATGGAGAATTGAGCCCTGGTTAGTCCAGGGCTTGGCTGGAATACTTGCATGCGAATACCAGGTGTGCTGTAGCATTGGACTTGGAGGTGGTCGGGAGATGGCAGTACAGCAATGGATTAAAGTTTGAACTGTGCATGGCTTGTTGAGTGTTACACCATCGTATGGCACTGTACTTGTGCTTTCATCCCATATGCCAAACGCTTATCAATAGATTTGTCCATATATCCCAATACAGGGACCTCCAAAAAGAGCCTTGAAAATCATTGAGTTATTTAAGGATTTAAGAACGCTAATTTATAACAGTGCTATCCCAGAGCATGGTTATTGGATGTGCAACACCTGCATTTCATGGTGCTGGTGAGTAGTACCGCCTGCTCCAGGAAAAAACATTTGAAAACACAAGGCGCCAACCGGCTCGTGTTGACGAATACCGCAGCAGCGATAACACGGAAAGGCAGTTTCGGAGGAAAACCAGGCCCTGCGATTAACCATACATCATGTCTTGTGTATCCCCTGCTCAGTGGCCATGAAGGGATGGAGAGAACATCAAAAACACACGTGTGCACCTTAGAAGATTGAAACGGCTCTCCTAAAACATGAAGGAGGATAATCTTTCCCAGTGCATGTCCTGGTGTTCAGCTTTACAAAGGCCTGTAAATGTCGTGTTATGGTGCCTTCGTTTTCTCCACCCTTTGAGCCTTAGGCATTTCCTGCTAAACTCACTCAAAACACTTTGAAGCCACCGACGGAGTTGTGAGCCCTAAAACGATAATTTCCAACGTACGCAAATAAATAAATGCGGGACCCATATGCAAATGTCAGTGAGCAGTGGACTGACTGCCTTTTTGCCGATCCACACGCAGACCTGCCATTTGCTGTACAGAATCCTAATTTATTGCTCCAGTGAAATGTTTGTGTCTGCATTACCACGATTACCAGCGATATCTGATGTGTCGCGCAGCTGTGTTTTTGGATCGGAATGTTGAGTAGATCCCATGATAAACGAGAACTCGTGTACTGTACCACTACCAACTTCATTGATGCGTTTGGGCCAAAGTCACCCAGACCAGGACCTACACAGAAACTTTAAAAAACTTCATTCACATTAGAACTTAGCTGCATGTCGGAGATAACTGTTCCGTCTTCTGAGTGGCGTTTTTAGCAAATGTTTCCGTTATACTTATTTTTGGCACTCGTCACAGTGATGGTATAAATGTCCTCTAGTTTTTTTTTCTTCTTAGTTTCGTGCCAATTTCACAAGCGTCTTGTTTTGACAGACTTCTTTCGAAAGCGGTAGTGTTGTGGGCATAGACATTACGTTTGAATGAAAAACTGTTGTAAAGGAGAGATGACCCATGGTGATAAACATCGGAGCGATAAAAACGTCTTCTTTCTGTAAACATTCAACACAGACTGTGACTCTGAACGCATCTGAAAAGATACAGCAATGAAGAACACCTAGATAATGTGGTTGAAAAGTTCATATCAATTGGAAAAAAAGTTGCTTGTGCTCAAATTTAGTTTTGTGTGCATTTAGGAGCATTGGATGAATTTTTCGTTGAGTGACCACAATGACAAATTATTACAAGATGTAGTTTATAATTCGGCAGAAACGTGGCTTCTTTCAGCTTCCAATGCGTATGGCATGCTATTCCTGTAATTATTCTGAATGTCACGTGCTTATTGAGTTTGTTTAATTTGTTACACGCATGATCCCGTTTGTCCAGTTGCCCGATTATTTTACAAGGGAGATCGTGTTGCTGCGTGAGCTACAAGCAAAATAAAATAAAACGTCATTGTTGCTGAGAACAAGTACAGGTTCCAAAGGAATATTGCACAACTCACCCTTGTTGAAAGGTGGTACCTGTCCTTGCAGTAATTACAGAGGCACAAGCTGCGCACTGTTGCTCGGGCTGTTGACAGGGGGGGGGGGGGGGGTCCGATAAATGAAGACGTAGTTTTGTTTACCGTGGCAAGGCAGCGATGCCCACATGAACACGATTTTGCAGTTATTGTGTCTACAGTTTGGTAATATGCTAAAATATAAACATATCACATCGGAGGGGAATAATACATTTTGTGGTCCATCATTTAAATATTCATAACCTTTTACCACCGCGCACAGGTTTAAATTCGTATTTTTTCGCTGTTATTGTTTACGAATACTCGTACCTAAAGACTGATGAAAATTCTAGCGATGTTCTAGAAAGACAAGGAAGATGGCATTTGATGCATATAAATCAAAGTCTGCTTATTATACTGTCTAAGAATATAAAAAAACATAATTTCATGTTTGGGCACCCACAAATGTAAAAAATGTATCATCAGTTACCAGAGGTGTGGACTCGAGTCATGTGACTTGGACTCGAGTCAGACTCGAGTCATGAATTTGATGACTTGCGACTCGACTTGGACTTGCATAACAATGACTTTGTCCCACCTATGAGATGTGGACTCGAGTCATGTGACTTGGACTCGAGTCAGACTCGAGTCATGAATTTGATGACTTGCGACTCGACTTGGACTTGCATAACAATGACTTTGTCCCACCTATGAGATGTGGACTCGAGTCATGTGACTTGGACTCGAGTCAGACTCGAGTCATGAATTTGATGACTTGCGACTCGACTTGGACTTGCATAACAATGACTTTGTCCCACCTATGAGATGTGGACTCGAGTCATGTGACTTGGACTCGAGTCAGACTCGAGTCATGAATTTGATGACTTGCGACTCGACTTGGACTTGCATAACAATGACTTTGTCCCACCTATGAGATGTGGACTCGAGTCATGTGACTTGGACTCGAGTCAGACTCGAGTCATGAATTTGATGACTTGCGACTCGACTTGGACTTGCATAACAATGACTTTGTCCCACCTATGAGATGTGGACTCGAGTCATGTGACTTGGACTCGAGTCAGACTCGAGTCATGAATTTGATGACTTGCGACTCGACTTGGACTTGCATAACAATGACTTTGTCCCACCTATGAGATGTGGACTCGAGTCATGTGACTTGGACTCGAGTCAGACTCGAGTCATGAATTTGATGACTTGCGACTCGACTTGGACTTGCATAACAATGACTTTGTCCCACCTCTGTCAGTTACCCAAGTAACTTGCCTCCTTTAGGGTGTGACACCAAAGTCAACGCGATGATGTTACACATTTATTGCAGTATGTTAGTAATAAGCTGTAGTAACCAAAGATGCTAGAAAAAAAAAAACCACTTGCTACCCGCGTCCAATATACTGGAACTTCAACTAAACTTAGTCAAGTTAATTAAAACAACACATTTAAGCCCCGTACCCACATCCATCCTTGGAGATGCATGACCAAGAAAAGAATAGGTTTCTTTCGCCAGTACATAACCTAATGAATAGTAATGCTGCTGAACACGGTTATATCTCATGAGTAGAATTCCTCCATATTCTTAGGTTTTTTCGGTAAAGTCACGTAGGTAAAATTTTTTTAAATTAATAAAAGTAAAATAAAATAAAAATGACGACGTTTCGGAGGCAACACAAGCTTCCGTCTTCAGGTGGAACCGTCACAGCCACCTGAAGACGGAAGCTTGTGTTGCCTCCGAAACGTCGTGATTTTTATTTTATTTTACTTTTATTAATTTAATTTTTTTTACCTACGTGACTTTACCGAAAAAAACCTAAGAATATGAATTTTTGCAGTCACGAAAGCTTCAAATCTAGAAAGAATTCATCCAGTGCAGCGCTCACCCACCCAGCCTGCCACCACCACCACCCCCGCCACTTGTTCGGAGCAGAAATTTGATCTTGTGGACCACGTGCAGTTCCTCCCACCCCATCCGCCTCCCCACTTCCACCTTCTCCGTCTCCTCCCAAAGACAAATATCCACCGCGTAGCCTGTAACAGACTTTTTTGGGGGGGGGGTGGTGGGGGGGGAGTGCTGTTAGCGAGCACCTATGAAGGCCGGCACGGCACACAAGGGAGTTGGTGGCCCACCCGCCTTTGTCTCCCTAGTACGCAATCGATGCCCAGTCGTCAAAGGTGTTGGCCGTGAGCGGGAATCGAACCCAGGTCGCCGGGTTCATAGTTAGCACAGCGTGCTAACCGCGACACTACCACTCCCCAAATCTCCTCCCGCGCATGCACGCACACGCGCACGCGTCCTTACCCTGCAGTGCCAAGCATACACCCACCCCTCCCCTCCCCAAACCCAGCCGCCTCCAGCCCTTTGCCTGTCTCCACCCCCGTCTTAAGCCCAGCCTGGCCATCTCCGGTCTGTTTTATGTGTGTGTGCGTTGCCGCTCGGTGCGAGACGCAGCCTTTAAACATCGGACGCGTTGGAGTGGTCGCGCGATTTCGCCGGCTCCGGCTGCTGCTGCTGCTGCGCGAACGAGCGCCGCTGCGTAGAGGCGTTGCTGCACAGTTGAGAAGTGTTTCGACCAGCGGAGCCCTCTCTGATCGCTAGCAGATGTGGCACACGTAGGAAACGAGGGCTGTAGTTTTAAAAAGCGTGCCGTTTGAAAGGGGCGGACGAGAAGGAGCAAAGTGTGGGGGGGGGGAGAGAAAGAGACTGGGAGACAGAGCGAGAGAGACAGAGGAGGGGAGGAGAGTGTGTGTGTGAGAGAGAGAGAACTTTAAAAAAAAGTTGCAGTTTCTTTGGGTAGGATTAAACATTTTTTTTTGCTCCCAGACTGGGATTGTGACTTAGTGGAAAGGCACATGCTCGGCAGAACCGGCTACACGGACTCGAGATGGCCGTGTGCCTGGGCTCCCTGACGGGGCAGCTCGGCTTGGCGTTGATCTTGTGCTGCTGCTGCTTCATCTCGACAGCCGAGGGGCGGCTCCCACACCCGCTGCTCTACTTCGACCCGGGCGACGCGCGCGTGCTGCAGCAGCAGGCGCACACGACGCACGCGCACCTCGCCAAGGTGATCCGCAACTCGGTCAAGAGCATGATGTCCAAGGCCACCTTCTACCTGCCGCCCGTCGAGCACGAGGCGTTTGCGGCGCGCTGGAACGAGATCTACGGCAACAACCTGGGCGCCCTCGCCATCTACTGCGTCCTCTTCCCGGGCGACGAGACGGCGCTCAAGTTCACGCTGGAGTACATGGACCGCATGTGCAGCTACCCGCGCTGGCAGGTGCGCGACGCGCCGCAGGACGAGGTGCCCGTCGCGCACTCGCTCGTCGGCTTCGCCACCGCCTTCGACTTCCTGTACCCGCACATGGACCCACGGCGGAGGGCCGCGCACCTCGCCAAGATCCGCGCCGTCACCGAGGAGATGTACGAGCTGTCCAAGTTCCGCGCGTGGGGCAAGCACTACCTGCACAACCACGAGGTGACCAACGTGATGGCGATGCTCACGGGCGCCCTGGTCGTGGAGGCGCACGACCGGGCGGCGGCGGCGCCCTGGCGGCAAGCGGCCACGGAGCTCATGGAGAGGACCTTGTTCCTGCTGGACCACGTGGTGGACGGCTCTCTGGACGAAGGGGTCGCCTACGGCAGCTACACGTCTCGCTCGGTGACGCAGTACATCTTCCTGGCGCTGAGGCACTTTGGCATTAACCACACCAACAGCACGTGGCTGCGCGAGCACTTCTGGTTCTACTACGCCACGTCGCTGCCCGGCTACCAGCGGACGGTGGGCATCGCCGACTCCAACTACAACTGGTTCTACGGGCCGGAGAGCCAGCTGGTGTTCCTCGACAGGTACGTGCTGCGTAACGGGAGCGGCAACTGGCTCGCGCAGCAGATCCGGCGGAGCAGGCCCCGGGACGGCCCCATGGAGCACTCGACGTCGCAGCGCTGGTGCACGCTTCACACCGAGTACCTGTGGTACGACGCGCAGCTGGTGCCCAGACCGCCCGCCGACCACGCCGCGCCCAGGATGCACGTCTTCTCCAACTGGGGAGTGGTGACGTACGGCGGCGGGCTGCCCAGAGCGCCCGGCAACACGTTTGTGTCGTTCAAGTCGGGAAAGCTGGGCGGGCGCGCAGTGTTCGACATCGTGCACAGCGGCGCCTACCCGTGGATCAACGGCTGGAAGAACTTCAACCCGGGGCACGAGCACCCCGACCAGAACTCGTTCACCTTCGCGCCCAACGGCCAGGCGTTCGTGGCCGAGGCGCTGTACGGCCCCAAGCACACGTATCTCAACAACGCGCTGGTGTTCGGGCCGTCGCCCACCAGCCAGTGCAACCAGCCGTGGGAGGGCCAGCTGGGCGAGTGCTTCCAGTGGCTCAAGTGGACGGGCGAGGGTGTGGGCGACACGGCGGGAGAGGTGGTCACTGCGTCGCAGCACGGCGAGCTGATGTTCACCAGCGGCGAGGCCGCGTCGGCCTACTCGGCCTCCATGGGTCTCAAGAGCGTCTACAGGAGCCTGCTGCTGCTCAACTCGCAGACGCTGCTGGTGGTCGACCACATCGAGCGCTCGGAGGCCTCGCCCGTGAGCCAGGCGAGCGCCTTCTTTCACAACATGGAGCTGGACTTCAAGTACGTGCTGCAGAGGGTCAGGGACAGGTACAACGGCGCCGTGATGGACGTGTGGGACGCAAAGTACGAGATGTTTTGGTTCGACAGCCAGGGGAATAGTCCCCGCGCCGCCCTGCAGGACATGGAGCAGGCGGCGGAGTTCAAGAAACGCTGGACGCAGTTCGTCAACGTGACGTTCGCGCTGAGAGAACCGCCGACGGCGACGCGCCTGGCGTACGTGTTCCACGGGCCGTTCGTCACGCTCGGCGACTGCCGCTTCGTGGACGAGCACAGGAACGGCGTGCGCCTGCACCTGGAGGTCAACGGCACGTCGCAGCTCGTGTCGATCGCGACGCGGTACCAGGACCCGGCCGCACGCCTCGCCTACCTGGGCTTCGCGGGGTACGCCAAGCTGGAGAACGAGCGGCAGATAACGCGCTTCGGCCTAAGCCAGGTGGTGCTGCGTGAGCAGGGGGGCGAGAGCGACCTGGCGTACCTGATGGGCGTCACGGTGAGCTTCGCCGTCGGCATCACGCTCGGCACGGCGCTGGTGCTCGTGGCCGTGCGCTGGAAGTTCTACATCTCCTTTAACCGGCTCGTGCGGCTGGCGATGCTCGGCGTGGTCCTGCTGTGGGTCGTCGAGCTGCTGGTGGTGTGGCGGGCCTGCGTGCACCCCTTATGCGGCCTCGGCTGGGAGCGCCGTCGCCCGCCGATCGCGACGGGGAACTACGGCGAGGGCCAGCAGCCCCTGCCGGAGCCCGACCTCCACTCGGTCCTGCCCACCGTCGTGGTCGCATCGTTGCCGGCGTCCGGCGCCGAGATCCTCAAAGAGCTGTTCGCCGGCACCACGGACTTTGCGTATATCGCGGCGCCCACGCGCCTGGTGAGGCTGCCCGACACGGAGTTCGAGGTGGACCCGTTTGTGGACGCGTGCGAGTGGACGTACGCGGACATGCGCTCGGGACGCTTCCCCACGCTGCAGGGCTGGTTCCAGTCCCTGCTCAGGAACCCGCGGCTTCACCTGCAGAATATGCCCCTGCATGGGCTGCTGCCAAAGAGGCGGGTGTTATCACATGAGAGTGGCGTGTCGTTAGGCGGTACGGCTCTGCCGGGAGATAAACCACTTCCGCTCAACAAAACTAACGGGCAAGGGGCACCAGGTGGGAGTATTGATTTGATTGAGATGCTCGCGCGAGATGCGCTTCCCACTGAATCCCTGAGATCGAGAAAGTTGCTGCATAAAAAACAGCCCAGCAAAACTCTGCGGCGGGCAAAAGCCAAGCAGGAGCCAGAGCCCCTCCTCCAAAAGAGGGTCCTCTCGGATGAAGAGAGCGAAGCGGAATACATCCGGGGCCTACGAGCTCACCTGCTGGCATACCCCAACACGCGCATCGCCCTGCACCTGACGAGCGGCAGTTGGAACCTGAAGCTGCCCTTCCTGCGGGGCCTCGTGGGCTCGTCCCTGCGAGCGCTGTACGTGGTGCGCGATCCGCGCGCCTGGGTCCACTCCATGCTGTACGGCAGCAAGCCGAGCCACTACGCCGAGCTGGACGTTGCCGCTCGGCTCGAGCGCCTCTTCCAGGCCGCCGGCGCCGGGCGCGCGCCGAGGCGCGAGCGCTGCGGCCTGGGGTCTGGCTACGCGTTCGAATTCGAGCCGCTGCGCCGGCTGGTGTCGGACGCGGATGCCACGCCGGTGGCGCTGCTCGCGCACGTCTGGCTCGCCAGCACGGCGGCGGCGCTGCGCGTCAACCGCCAGCTGCCGGAGACGAACTGCGCGGTGGTGCGATTCGAGGAGCTGGTGCAGCAGCCGCAGGCGGCCTCGGAGAGGATTTACGCGTTCCTGGGACTGCCCGCGCCGCCCGCCGCGATCAACCGCATCCTGATGGCCACCCGCAGCCAGGTGTTTCGCCTGCCTAACGAGGGCCTCCTCTCGGCCAGCGCGGTGAGCGCGTGGAAGGCGAAGATGCCGCGCAGAGACATCCGTGAGATTGAGGACATCTGCGCGTCGATGATGACGCAGCTGGGATACTCGAAATTCATGGAGTGAAAGAGTCGTGGGGGGTTGAATTTTTTGTTTTTTTTGTTGGCCCCTGCGTGAGTGACTCGTAATTTAGTGGAAGATTTGTTGTTTTCTTCTAAATTGAGGTGTTGTCAACGAAATCGATATTTACAACAAAGAATTTGTTTTGGATTGTTTTGGCCAAGGGACAATTGAGTTACCGATGTGGTGGATTTGAAATTGAGGGGTCAAATGAGGCCCGTTCGTTTTTAAGTTGTTATATGCAATATTTTGATTGTAAAGTATTTGTTTCACAGCGTTGTATAAATATTCTATTTATATTGACCGAGAAAAGCACTAAAGCACAAAAAAATATCTGCAACTGAACAAATAGCACGTTCATATTTTTAGGAAGGAAATATTATATTCAATACAACAGCTTGTTGTAAAATACTGAACCGCATTTGATGATTTCCTTATGGATTTGATCGTTAAGTGTGATGATCAGTTGTAACTGGAGTGTAACTGCTCTCTGAGCCTCCTGGTAGGGACACCAATGTTTTATAGTGAATCCTTGTTGGCGTTACAGTCTGTGGGAAATTGTATTTAAGAAAAAGTATGAATCACCTAACTGCAGACATCACATTTTTTAAGTGGCTCAGTATTCTACATTTTCAGTCTTCAGTGGATGACTGGCTTTTAAAATCCTTAATTGCATGTTTTTTAAATATATAAAGAGTTAACAGAGGGAGCATTACAAGCAGATACATTGACAAGTGACAATCTGTATATATTGGAGTGGGGGTTACCTTACTCGTTTAAATGACTATACGAAGACATTACGGATGATAACTCTCACGGAGTTATTCATGAATTAAATGCCCGATTACATTAATCCTCAACAAATTACAATCATAGGGCGAGGCCAATATTTGAAAAAATTGACATGTTAAACCAACTGTGAATGGCAATGAAGAGTTGGGCTACGCATTAGCAAGGGAACGTGGGATCGGTGCAGGCATCACTCCGTTTCCACACGAAAGCACTTTTAATCAAAGAGATTTAGCTCGGAGAGCTTCGAAGAGGTGGGTGGGAGTGGGTGGGGGGGGGGGCACTGTCACAAAAACTCATGGATCTTAAAGGCTCAGCAAATTCGCAATCATGCCTATCAGCTACCAACGCAGTTCCCATGTCACTTTCGCCAGCACATCATGGCCGAAGCAGGTATACAACATGTAATGACAGAAGTGTCGTTTTTTTGGGTTATATAATAATTCATAATTCATTATTATATACAAATAGAATATTCACAGTAACTGTGATTAAAAAGAGGCCCCGACAAGGGATCATGGAATTTCAAGACCGATAACGATTCATGCCACCGGCGACAAAATCATTCTCTTAGGTTGTTTCGGTAAAGTCACGTAGGTAAAAAAGAAAATTATAGTAAAAAAAATAGCAAATGAAAATAACTAAATTCATTTATTATTATTTTAATATTTTTTTTTTACCTACGTGACTTTACCTAAAAAATCCTTGCAGTCACGAAAGCTTCAAATCGACAAAATCATTGTCAAATCGATTTGGGCAGCTGTGAGTGGAACCACGTGAACGATATGGAAGAGGGGAAAAAACTCGCGTTACGCTGTGCTGATGATCCCAAACAAGGTAGAAGCTAGTACAACGCAACGGTCTGAATATCGGTTTTTGGTTAGGCCAGATTAACTCAAGAGACCACAGACCGATACTTTGTGTGATTGACGTCCGAAGCCTACAGAAACCCTAAATATTTGTCCTTCAAAACAAGAAAAATCACATCTAATCTCACTGACGCCTTGAGACTCTTTGTCACAGCTTTCTACACAGACAACCACACATGTTGAAACGCACAAATAAATAATGTATATTTGTGCGACGCTAACATTTGTAAGCTGGCTCGAGAGGGTTCCATCAGTGTTGTGCTGCTGGGTTCTGCGCGTGATATAAGCAACCCGCTGATGAGCACGGCTCTTCTCAGCAGCGAATGACCTCACCTGCCTTGCACAGCTTCACATTGCCGCCTTCTCCATCCCGTTTCACAAAATATTCAAGGGTATGGGGAGGGATGGGGGGAGGCTGTAACGGGGCGTCAGACAGCTGCCCTCCCCCCCTGTTGCTCGATCACCCGTGGCGTAGCCTGCCGCTGTTAAGAGCCTTGCGCAACCGACGAGATGCGGAGGTTGCTACAAAGTTGCGAGATTGAGAGAGGCGCCGACGAAGCGACCTTGGTGTTGGTTTCGTGGAAGACAAATTTTTTCACGGACCGGGGGGGGGGGGGTATTCATATTCTTAGGTTTTTTCGGTAAAGTCACGTAGGTAAAAAAATTTAATTAATAAAAGTAAAATAAAAATAATATTCAGGGCCTACCTTGGCTCCTCCCACCCTCAACCAGTATATATACAAATACTGTGTTCTTGGAATTTCTCTCACTTGATACAGCTATCGTGCTGTGACGGTTCCACCTGAAGACGGAAGCTTGTGTTGCTTCCGAAACGTCGTGATTTTTATTTTATTTTTATTTTACTTTTATTAATTTAAATTTTTTACCTACGTGACTTTACCGAAAAAAACCTAAGAATATGAATCCTTGCAGTCACGAAAGCTTCAAATCTGGAATAATAACATATCGGGCGTGAGCCACGCGCCGACTCACCGCTCTCACCTCCTGCTGTGCGGCCCGGTTCCTAACAGTCCCGGTCCGTGACCCCGGGGGTCGTTGACCTTTGGAGTTAGCTACGGAGGTCGTCGGGCAATCTCGCACCCTCTGCTGCCCCGGGTCGCGACCGCACGCTGCCCTCCCCGTGGTGGCCGTGGTTTCTGTCGGTTTTTTTTGGGAGTGGAAATGAGCCACAGCTGCGCGCAGCCTTCGTCCGTTTATGAAATTGTCTGAAGTAGTTTCGAGTTCTTAGACGGGGGAAGGGGGGGACAACACAAATCTTGCACTCTTCATTAGAGCAGTTGGTGATGTGGAAACGGAGAGAAGAAGGATTTTGCATATCGAAGTAAAACCGCGTATCATTTGCTGTTTAGGTGTATATTTCCTTTTTTTTCTCTCTCTCTTCGTTTGACACGAATGTTTGATTGGCAATAAATGGCTGTTTTGTGCAATGTTTTTGGTACACGAGATGCTCGCTGGACTCGCAATCTGTGTATTTCTCTCTTGACGTCATCTCTCCCACATGGCACTGTTGTTGCCAGCTCTGTTTATGATTCGCGCATCTGCGCGTTTACGTAAAAAAAAAATCTCTCCAAACCCTCAGGGAGGCGGAGGGTGGGGGAGGATAAGAGAATGCAATAGCGTGTGTCATTGCTCAAGACATTCTGAGTCGCCTCGGATCGGGTCTGTGGACATGCGAGCGTATGGGAGCGTGCATATGCGTGCTGGCGTGTTTGTATATGTGTGCAAGTATGCGTGCATTTGTCTGCGTTGATATGTGCATGCGTGCCGCTCTATAACTCTCCTGCCACAGGGTCCTGCCAAACAAAGTACTGATTCCGGAGAGGGAATGCCATTGGTTAACTTTGGAGAGTTTTTTTTCTTTCAAGAGATGGGATTATATTTTTGTTCGTAATTATTTGTGGCTATTTACATCTTGCTGATCGATACAAAAGCCTCTCCTTTTTTAGAGACCTCATTAGCAGCTGGACGAGTTCCTCCGCTTGCGGGAATCGTCGAGCAATCGTCGAGCAGTTGGTTAAAGTTTCCTCCCCACCACCGCCCCTACGCAAAAAAAAATGGGGATGCAATTTGCTGTGTGCCGCGTGGAATGCAGTGGTTTTTTTTTATAAATCAGAGCTCTGCATCGCACTGTACTGGCGCTTCCTCTCGGCTGGGAACAGCCTCCTCCTCCTCCAAATGCAACTCGCAGTTCCGGGGGTCACTTTCACGATGACCGCAGAGGATGGCCCTTCCTCAACCTTCCCGGAATCAGATAGACTTCCTCCCCCACGCCTCCACCACCACCACCAGCAACAGTAGTGGTAGCTCCACTACTGTTGCTGGTAGCTTCACGACTGCTGCTGTGGACGTATCTCTGAACTCCTTCAGAGACGCTTCCTGGGGAAAGCGAAACGTCGGACAACTTGGCGGACAATACACGCAACCCGGAAACCGACAGAACTTACCAAAGCGTCAGCATCAATAGCAATGACATTTACTATTCACGATCCTGTTACATATATGTGCAGGATTATTTTTTTGCGGCCATTGATTTGTTCCCAAAAGTAATTTATACAGAGGCATGGTTGTTCGTCTCTGTGCACGTATTTTTAGAGTATATACATTGACCCAGGTGAGCCTCCAGTTGACTTTGCATCACGCGTTTAGAGTATTTGACTGCTTTACATTTCCACGTGATAAGCCACTTCGTCGAGCTGTCATTTGTGGCCAGGTCGTTTCTGAAAAGGAGCTACTTAGCTCAGTGGGACTTACCTGGTAAATAAAATAGTTTATTGTATTTTCAGGGTGTCCCTCGTGAATGGTGGCCATAGGCGAGATCAAAGACGTCATCCACGACCTTCGCCCCCCCCCCCCTTCAGAGTGCTACTGCACGACAGCGACATTACATCCGCACATCTACTGGCCACGTGCTCGGTATTTTGCCTATCGTCGTGTGGAGTTTAAGGTTCTATCGTCGGCACAATTGGCATTTTTGTTGCCGCGTGGAAGGGAGGAAAACGCAGACTCAGAAATGACGTGTTTTTTTTTTTGCCACAAAATGTTGTGGGTTTCTCATAGCCACATCTCAACGTTGTGGGGGAGAGGGGTGTCCCTACACCGAGGTGGCTGCGTCACGCCGGGGCCCAACGCTGCCGTTGCGAGGAGCCCCTGGAGAAAATATCCTCGGTTCTGGGCCTCCAAAGCACACACGGTCGCACCGAAGGGCAACCGTGATCGCATGTTGCTTGTGGGGGGGGGGGGGCTCTGTGGACTGGGCGTTCGTAGTGACGTGCATGTCTGATGCGGCGTGGAAGTGATTTGTCTCGGAGCATTTGTTTTTGATAAGAGAGAGAGAGTAGAATATCATGGCCTTTTGCGCTTCTGCTTTTTCCTCCGCGGTCATATTCCGGTCGTGCTCTCGGAGCCAGTGTCATTAGAAAGAGAGACCTTTATTTCCCCATCGTGAACTCTCGAAGCGAAAGGGATGTCAGAGAATGGTTCCGGAAGACGATTGCACGGATCTACGTGTGGAGCCCCATCATGAGGATTTTTTGTATCTAGGCGAGGGGTACGTGTTTATTGCATACAAAAAAATTGTCCTTCACATGTTCAAGTTTAAATGTTTCATTTGCACAACTGGAATAAGCGGACATAAAAAAAAACACGTCATGTTATTTGTGCAGTCGTCAACTAGGCTGAGGAAATTCCTCATCTCAGCTTGAAAAGATTTGGTATTCAAATCCAAAACACATCTCTCTTCGATTCATATCAACGATCTTACTTTTTTGTTGTCAATGGGGTAAAGCAAACTAAATGATATCGGATCGAAGGAATGAACTCCGGTATAAATTGGTGATTTTCAACTCGGCCTCACGTCCTCACCGTGTTTCTCCCCAGTGAAAGAACAAGCATGGGAATGTAATAATCGAGCCACGACTCCAGGACAACAACAAAAAAAACCGAACTAATCTGTCCTGAGAAACATTAAGTCGTAGTGAAGTCACGTTAAAGTCATTACATAATTGCGCTAATTGCAGGAAAACGGTGTTTCTCCGCCAAAGCCGGATTCTGCGCTGCATATTTCTACGCAGCCGTCAGAAGAAAGTTTAGTTTCTTACTGAAGGAGGCCGCAGCAATCCCAGTAGACTTCTCCTAACAGGTTTCTCGCTCGCCCGTAGGAAACCACTTTTTTAAATCCTTTATATTAAGTTCGCTTGCTTGCTTACGACCGTGCAAATCTTTCGGTCGTTTTTTAACCCACTTCCCGTGATCCAATCGAGCTGACATTTTCCACACAGACTCGTCGTGCGTGACAATTAATTTTCGTGAAACATTTTTTTTACAAAATTTTACACTGTTTAGGGAAATGTTTTAAAATATTTAATTACCAATTGCTTAATGCTGGCAGACAATCATCTGACCCATAGGTGGCAGCCATCTCAAGCCAGAGGACGAGAGGACTCTAGCCGCCACGCATATAAAGGATTTATAGTGAAAAACTTTGTTTTAACGGGTTATGCTTGTTTTTATTTGGACGCAGCGTCCCGGGGGGGGGGGGGGGGGCACTCCATAGTCTTCAAATCTCTCGGCGCTCCACAAATGCCGTCAAGACTCCTTGGAATTCGGTGAAGAGCAATGGCCCCCTAACCAAAAGCGCACCCCCCCCCCCACAACTTGCAATACAATGCAAACAAAATGAGCAAAATGCTTTCATCTGGATCATGTTGAACTCACCCGCCCTCCCCACCAGTGCGTTTCACAAAAGGGCCTTTCCCTGCCGATGTTGCAGAGCTGGTTTGTTTCAACCGAGCGGACATTCGTAATCCTCGTGGCTGATACCGCCAACTCCTCTGCTCCGCGATAGAGGCATTAGAACAACGTCGTGCCCTCAACTGCCTTGATTGGCAATAGCGACAACGAAGAGCAAAACACTTGACGTTGAGCAATCGATGTGATGATAAATGTGCCTACGTTTGATGACATTGCGAGACGGTTAAGTTGTTCGTCTGTGAGCCTGAGTAAGATGTGGGGCTCAAGGTTTGGAAGGAACCAGTAACATATGTTGATTTTGAGCTGTGTGAATCCGAAGACCTTTGACTTTGGTTAATATTACAAATATGACCTTATGATAGAGGATAAGTAAGGCCTCATGATGCTTTCAAGTTTGCCATTTAATACAGTTTTATAAAGAACTGTAGTTTAGAAAATTAATTTCCTCCAAAGTATGCCTGGTATGACCGTGTACAAACATATATTGCCCGTCTTGTATACACAAGTAAATATTCCCTCATCGTCTGATCTATAACCCCATTACTCGTATGCGCCGGTCTCATATATCAGAAGCTGAAGCAGGGCTGAGCCTCTGGATGGGGCAACGGCCATGCAAAACAGATGTTATAGGCTGTGGGGCCACGTGGTGGGTAGGAGAGGGCTGCACAGCAAAATACATTGTACTGTACATTTGTGCCCGTACGCTTCACTACCTCACGCTGACCAGCGTGGTGAAGTATGGTCAAATAACCCGCACAGAGCGGATTGACAAAATCGCCGAGCATACGTTTGACGTGATAATTATTGAGCCACGGTTCCAGTTTATACGTTGCAATTATTGATAATTATCATAACCCGAAGTTAATGATGGGGAGAAAAAAAACACGATTTAAATTTAGTTTTTATGATATTCTCCGTAGTTTGGTGGCAGCGTGGCGCGATGGTAACACTTCGGCCTCGTGCTGGGAAGGGCCCGAGTTCGATGTGTGACTCGGACATGTGTCTCTGTGGAGTTTGTGCGTCCTTTCATAATAAAGGTTTTTGGGTTAGATCGCGTAAGTATAACCCTCCACCACCCGACACAGCCAATTAGTTAGGAATTTGTCACGTAAACAAAACGCCAACTAGTTACTACTCGGTGGTGGAGGGTCACGACACATTTATACTTAGGAGATCTAACCCAAAAACCTTATGCTCTTTGGGTCTTTTGGTAAAGTCAACACAGGCAATCGTCTTCAGGCGAGAAGACGATTGCCTGTGTTGCGATCGAAACGTCGTGATCTATTAATTTTCTATGTACGTGACTTTACCGACATACCCAAATAGTATGAATTCCTGCAGTCACGACAGCTTTAAGCCAAAAACCTTTATTATGAATAATGTTGGTCGCGAAAGCCTATGCATTAAACTGATTTGTACATCCTCCCACTGTTCTGCTTGGATTGTGTCTCATAGCTAAGAAAACCTACGGTGTACCTGGCATCCCCCAAACATCCCAGTCCAGAATAATGATCCGCGAATGACTCCATTTGGATTCCACAGTGGCAACGTCGCCCCCCGGCGCCGCGAAACCTCGGCACGACCCTCCCGAAACAAAAAAAAAGGAGTCTTGAGACTCGGCGAGGCTCTCCTGGGTGAATCGAGGTGTAAACAAAAAAAAAATACTCCGTCCGCCTGCCGCCACTTGTCCACTACCCCCACACCCTTGGCCCACGGTCTGGCCCGAGGGGGGCCCATGCGACGTGGCCTCATTAGAGGCTGCACCGGAAGGTAGAATCCTTCTGAGGGTTTCTCCGGATGCATCAACCACCCCCACCCCCCTCCCCCCCGGGTTTTCTCGCTCGCTCGCTTCACACCAGGGAGCCTGCCTCGTTGGCAGAGACAACAGGTCATCATCAGCAGTGGCATCACAAAGCCATCCATTCGTCATCGTCACTGCCATCGTCAATACATTGTTGTCAACCCACCTTTTGTTACCCCCGTGAGGTCGCACATCGTCGTTATCACAATCGTTGGCAATTATTCGTCATCGTAAAGCCATCCGTTCTAAATCCAGCCATCATCACCATCTATTCATCCATCAACAACTCATCTAACTATTACATACCTGTCAACTCTTTACCATTGCCTAGTTTATTACAGACCAATTCAGACCTTATTGGTCACCCTGTGTCCTTATACATCTTAACGTTCATCCTACAAGTCCCATCACAAGGGAGAAACACAAACAAACAAAATAGACACATTTTTTGCCCGTATTGAAACGGGTGTACGCCGTATGGGCCTGAACTCAATTTATCCTCTTTTTGGTTCTTTCGGTAAAGTCACGTAGAATGGAAATAATAAAATAAAAATAAAAGATAATAAAATAATTCTCACGACGTTTCGGCCACAACGCAAGCAGCCGTCCTCAGGTGAAGAACAGGTCTGTCGGAAAGACATCGTCTGTTCTTCACCTGAGGACGGCTGCTTGCGTTGTGGCCGAAACGTCGTGAGAATTATTATTTTATAATGTTTTATTTTTATCATTTTATTATTTTCCTTTTACGTGACTTTACCGAAAGAACCAAGAAGATGAATCCCTGCAGTCACGAAAGTTTTAAATCGATACGGATACACGTTTACGTTATGGAATTAATAAGTAATTATAATATACAATCATTTTCTCTTTAACCGTCCCCTCCCCTCTCCTCGCTCTTTTCCTTACTTGCCCCCCCCCCCTTGCACTGGCACAAACTTCCCCTCCACATGAAGCGAGAAGCACCCTCCTCCCTGCCGAGTTTCTGTTCCTTCCTCAACACCCACCTCTTCTCCCTGGCCCATCCTTCCCTACATCCCTAGGTAACCCCGTAATTCCCCAACCCACTAACCTCCCTCCCCATACCCCCCATCCCTATTCACGATATCACTTTTAGCTACCCTCATTGTACCACTCATAACCCTTGTAAAGCGCCTTGCATAAAGGCGCTTTATACATTTTAGATAAGATTATATATTTTCTGAAACGGGCGAATCGGTCGATTGACACAAAATTCTCTTCGATGTCGGGTAGACAATCTATGATATGGCTGTGGTGGTCAAGCAGCACACTTGAATTCGAGTCTTTTGATTATAATGTGTCGATGGTTGTTGCTGGACGAATAGAGAACCGCTATTGTGGCGCCCACAGCGCACAACGCTCCAACACTGAAACGTTATCCTAAGTTGTCACGAGCAAAGTTTCCCCAGGGGCAAGGTGTCCAGCAGTCGCTGAAACACAACACGCCTTTATTTAGTGGACTGCCCAGCATTGTCCGACCGCCTTTGTAGAAAGGAAAATTTAAATAAACAAAAAGTTTATCTGCGCGCCCAAGGCTGACGCCAAGTCGAACAGCAGACTCCTTCCCTCCGGGGCAACAAACCGTGGCATCAGCAAGATTATCCGATTCGAGCCGGCTAAAGCTCATTTTCAAATCTCCCTGTGAAAGGAAAAGTTTGAGCGTGATTGCAACTTGTGATCAGGTGACGTCATTCCTGGGCCTGCGTGTCATCGGCACGACTCTGGAGCCTTTGGCTTCAGTGCTCCCCCCCTCCCCCCCCCTCCAGTTTAGATTTTTCGTGACATTCTGTGACATTTTAAGGCAGTCACAGTAAATGATATTGTAAAGGCCCCTTGTTGGCCGCGTGGGTTAAGATTGAGCCTCTGGGAAGAGTTAAGAAGGGGTTGACCCTTGGCCGCACTCCCACAGCCAAGATGCAGAATGAGTGAACGAATGAAGCAACTATAATAGAGTTTTTTTTTGGGTTCGATTGCGTGAATGTATAAATGTGCCGTTAAACTCGCCACCGCCCCACTGGTATGCTGTACTAGTAACTAATTGGCATGTTCCAGTTTACGTGACAAACCTTACGAATTGGCTGTGTCGGGTGGTGGCGGGTTCAACAACACATTTATACATTTACGCAATCGAACCCGAAAAAAAACCCTGTATCATGGATGATATCGGTCGCGAAAGCTTACCACGTGTTAACCTGAATGAAGCAACGTTGCGCCATTAAAACAGAGCTTTGTTTTGCACTTGTGTTACATTTCACTTTCTCATCTTTATTACTGGATTTCATCTGTATTCTTCTGGGAGCCCAGAGACGTTCATAATCTCTGATTGCAACGGTGACTTGGAGTTGCGGGGGGAAGGGCTGTCCTTTTTTTTGTTATTCGCAAGTCAATTCGAAGCTCGAGTTGTTGAGCTACGACTCCTGCGCGCGCGGCGAACCGCCTGCGGTGGTTCGTTCACCGCGTCCTTCTGAATTGACGCGACGTGAACCTCACGACGTCGTGTGCCATTGTTTCCTGGAGATACTGCCCAGCGACGGGGCAGAGCGGTGGCACACGCTGCGCCTTGAGCCCTTTGCGACCGGAGTTCGGTGCCCGGCCACGGGGCTTCCGAGATGCGAAGTTGACATCTTAACTGGTTGTGGTAAACCCGCGTTGGCCGGCGTGGTGAAATATGGGCAAACGGTCCCCGTGAACAGCAGGAATCGCTCCGCCTCATTAATGAGTGCTCTGCCCACAACGCCAATTCGACCGTCTAAGTGAAAGGAGCACATTAGCGTCAGGAACCATGCCACGGTGACAGACGAACCGTGACACGTTGGCGTTTGAGTCGAGTGAAGTGGATTTTTTATTTTATTTTTCTCGCCGTTTCTCCGACTGACTGAGGAGTCCAACCCCCCCACCCCCATCGGCATTTCTTCCATTCCCCTTTCTCCCACTCGCTCCCGCTCGACCCCCACTCCTGCCGGAGAATGCGTTATTTGCCAGTTGGCGTGATCCCCCCTGGCCGGCGCTTGGGCCGCTGCCGCCGCTGCCGCAGCTCCAAGCGAACACGGCTGTGGCCTTGCCGTCCAAGGCAGACGTGAATAAATCCCGCTGTAAACGCAATGCATCGGCCAAATTGTTTAACTTTCCCACACTGGCCATGCGGCATTTTCACATTTATCTATACGTGGGACGGCGGATTAGGCTAAGTTATTTGGGCTCTCGGAACTCGGAGTAGGCAGATTTACAAGATTCGGTGGATGGAACCCCAAATGCACTGTTTGTATAAAGACGGTGCCATGTATGTGTTTCCAGAGTGGGAAATCCCAGTTGGGCTCTATTAGGACCTTGGGGTTGGAGCGGTGGTGCAGCGGTTAGCACAGTGCGCTTGGAACCTGGCAACTTGATTCCTGGCCACGGCTACCTTCAGTGATGAGTGATATCTGAACCATTTCAGAGCCCTCCACCCCATCTTTCCAACCTCCACTGACCAGCATGGTGAAGCATGGTCGTACAACACCCATAGCGAATTTGGTCTTGGGGGAGGCCTTTCTCCAGCAGTGGAGATTGACAAAGGACTGCGAATTATCATTAATAACGACCACTGATGGCGTATTCACAAGGGTGCGGAAGCAAGATCTAAGTGCCGGTTGAAAGAGGAGACCTGTGGGCTTGCGTGTGTAATTGTTATTTTCTGTGTTCGCGTTTCACACTCCGCCGCTGCTACGCGGGGCCTCTTGACGGGCCGTGCTTTTGAAGTGGCGCACGGCGCGCGCCGTGGCTGCCGGCCGCTGGCTAATTTGGTCGTGACACTGACATGGGGTGACCTTCTCTGGTGAAAGATCGGGGGGGCACGCGACGGGTTCTTTGAGGCTTAGGCTGCTCGCCCTCTGAAGAAAATGCCAATTTGCCAAACGTATTTCCTTTTGCGCTCCTGCGGGAGACGGCCGCAAAGGGCATGGTGTTGAGGTCAGAGGTCAGGGGCGTAAAGGCCAAGTCATCTACCTCGGCGTGAGACCTTTTACTCCCGCTTGCACGTGTTTGTGGCATCAGCAGGGGTAGAGTTCGGGTTTGAACTTTTCAACTTGCGGTTGGGAGCCAAGGGGGTCGAGTGGCATTCAAACCGTTTTTTTTTAAACCGTGGGAATCGGTCGAAGTGGAGTTGATTACAAACACCTTCCGTGAAAACTGACAACGCGTCCCCGTGTGAAACTCCCATCGGATGGTCGTCGTCCCGTCGAAGCTGCCACTTTTGAGGTGGAGAGGGAAAGGCGTTTGAGGTTTGCCTCCCGGTGCGGACGAGGCAGAGGTCGCAACCGGGTACCCGATACCCGTACCCTACCCGATACCCGGCCGGGTACGGGCACCCGTTTGTGACCCTGGTGCGGCCGGGTACGGGTACGGGTAGGCCGTGAGTCACTGGTGAGTCACCGTTTGTCACTCATTTCCCAACGTCTTGTCTCTTCTCACAATTCAAGTTCCTAGAATCAACCCACCCGCGCCTGCAACATGGCTTCATCCCAGAGGTCGCAATCGGGTACCCGATACCCGTACCCTACCCGTACCCGGCCGGGTACGGGTAGGGTACGGGTACGGCCGGGTACGGGTACCCGTTTGCGACCCTGGTGTGGCCGGGTACGGGTAAGGAATCAAAACCCGTTTGCGACCCCTGGGACGAGGCCTTGCTCGGGTTATTGCGGCGTTGCCGTGGAAACGACGGTGGCTGCGTTTCTGCTGCCGAGGCTCGTTCATGCCAAGCCCCCACATCCGTGGAACTGTAAACGTCTTTCGTTGTGCTTCGTTATCTTAACGGTTTCGTGCACCACAACGATACCATCTGCGTCTATCGTTAAAAGCGCTGTGCTTTTGTTTTAATCTATAAAAGCACACTGAACGTTGTTTGCAAAATCCCGGTTTTTTTCCATCTGGAGCGTTCTGCCATCATGTATTGCTAAACGCACGCAGCATAAGTAAAAACAACGGTACAAGAGTGTAATTTAATAAAATGAAGGGAAAAAAACATACTTGGCTGGGTATAAGTACAATTTTTTGTCATATTTATGGTATATAAAAAATGGCAAATATATTAAAATCAACTTTAATACAGTTTTGGCTGAAGATACTACTTAAAATTCCATTCTGTTTACACATGCCCTGCGAGGATAGTGTAGCCATTAAACCCATTTTTAAACATGAAGTCATATTTTATTTTTGCACCGTGAAAATGAAACGGTGAGTTTGCCAGCAGCAATACTGTTTATGGTCAATTCAGAATTATAAAGTATGAATCTGTTGCTCTTAGCAATTATTGAAATAATTCTCAAATGAGCAACATACTGTAATACAAATTTATAATTTACAGCTGAACCTAATGAGGACTCGCTGTGCATATGGTGTCATTCATGGGTGTTTGACCATACCTCACCACACTGGTTTGTCTGCATCGGTGAAGGGTGTGCCCAGAACAGGGTTCACTTATCACTGGCCACCGATGTTGGCCGTGAATGAAACTGAAGAGGCGCTGGGTTCAGAGATTAGTGTGCTAACCACAGCATGGCCATCTCCCTCCCCACCCCAATGTATATATTCATGCTGAAATAAAAACTCTGGAACTCATAGATTGCACATAGACATGCACACGTGTCAATGTGTCAACGTGTGCATTCATAATAAAATAAACAAACAATAGAAGATGGAAACTAAAGGAGGGCATTTCAACAAAGAAAAGATTCCCAGCCGGTCACATTCATTTATAGGAGCCTGCTGAAAGATGAAAATAAGTCTGGGCGCAAATGTTACATTTTCTTCTCGACTTATGGGAATGGAACTGCCAGGGACAATCGCTTGCCAGTGGTGTAATTTCCAAGGCAGAGGGCATCCAAAGCCCCACACAATTGATTTGCATCCTTGTACGAGGCCAACAGCGGGTCGCCAAGCCGTTCTAGTTTATACATTTTATTTTAATGGACCAATGCCAAATATGTAATTTAGTGCTGGGGGAGAGATCATTTGCTGTTACAATTATCGTAAACATTTGTGTAAAATGTGTACGACGTAAAATATGTACTGTGCGTAACATATAGCTTTTCGCACCAATATTATGAATCATTCATAATTGATTATGACTCATACATATAATTTAGCAATTTGATACAGTTGCTAAATTTAATTGCGGGGATTGTTCTTCAACTTACCAGTGAGCTGAAACAATAATAACTGACTCGTTACAAAAACATTATTTACCGGAGTCGGGTGATGGAGGGTTCTTAACGACACAAATTTGATGAGATCTTTGCGTGGCCTGCCCCAGTAATGAAAATTATGAATTCAAATTCATTCTCGATGTCGTTAGGTAGCTCGGAGGTCAGAGCGTTGAGATGGCAAAGCTGTAATCCAGCCAGGTCACATATTGACTGCGCATAAAAAAGGACATCGTATTAAATTTTATTTAGCGTTTTCTTTCGTTGAGTTACAGCTCTGAGAATTAACAACAACAAAAATCTTGATTTGACTGTCATGCGACTAGCATTACTCCCGAAAGCAGGATAGGTGGGAACGTGCAGCCCGCTTCTGCGCACAGTATCAGAGGTTACGTGAGAGTTCAGAAATCGATGTGTGATAACTGCTGTCATAGACCTTTTTGTAACACGGGTTGATATCCTGTTCTACGAGATGTACGAATGTTTCCTGACGTGATGCTGACAGCACAATTGGGGTACATTTGGGGAAAAAGACAAGAAAATTTGATGAATAAATTGATCATTACACTCTTGATGCTTGCATTGAATCGTACTTTTAAGAGTTCAAATATGACGATGCAATGACATGCAAATTATTTAAACTGAGAAATAGAATGTGAAACACGTGGATACGAGAACACAGTGACATCCTCAGATTGCCTGTTAAGAATGAGAGTGCGTTTTGGTTTGACACAGAGATGGAATATGCCTCATGGTCGAGACTGTTGATGCAGTGGTAGCCACAGGAGAGAACGTAGTCGAGTCGATGAGCAGCATGGAGGTAAAGCAATGAGCCAGCTCGCGTGCAGAAGCGCGAGGGATAGTGACGGCGTGGGGAGGTTTTCCTCCAGCAGTAGATGGGCAATGGCTGCTGATGATTATGTGAACGACGTGTACATTTTACACGTCGGCGAACGGAGTAGACAAAACAGTACGAGACGGGGAAAGAAAACGAGAAATCGTACGCGAAAAATAACAAAAGATTCTTGAATCGAACCTCAACTTCGAATCTTGACAATTCATCGGCTCGTCGGGGAAGTAAGTCATCATCAGGCACTCAAGTGACATGGCTGTCATGTCACCTCCATCGATTTCCATACGTACGTGTCTCGTGTCAGTCCAGCGCACCGTAGTACGTGTGACCGAGACTTTAACGTGTTTTTTTTTATGAACAAGGCTTACAACTTAAGAGTCGGACTAACCGGGGCGCACCGCCCGAATATACGTTATCTGCAAGATAAGAGCGGCTTGTCTTTTTTTGGTCGTATCTTCCGTCGAGTCAAATCTAAGGGACGTATCGGACGGATGGACGTTTCATGTAAGCCGTGGTTTCCCAACTTAGTGAGACGCACACCGATGTTTGGTTGGTGGCAGCAGTTGAGCTGAATGTTGTAAATGCTATTTTCACAGCACCGTATACATAGAACGAAACAGGAGGGTTTCTCCGCAAATCTGGCTGCCGCTTGATGATGCTAGTTGTAATTACAGATTGTACATTTTGTGGATTTAACTCTCCAACAAACCGGTGTGCTGTACTAGTAACGAATTGGCAAATTTATGCGATTTAACCTCCAAAAAACTGGATTATGGACCTTATTAAACTTCGCTCTGCTGATGGACACTTCAAGAAGTGTTTTCTGTGAGGTCACTGCAGCCCAGGCTGGGTGGTCGATGGTAATAGGGGCTACGTGGGGATGGAGTTGGGGACATCTCAAGAGAATGGGAGGAGTTGGAATTCGAAATAAAACAAATTAAGCGACTGCTTTGGCAGTCACACGTCAGTTCAAAAATCGTAACATTTCTTCGAGTTTTCCACCAATTTCTGGGCACCACACTGTGAAGTGTGATCTACAGCTGTGAGTCAACGAATAGTGGCACGCGAAAGCAAGCAGGAGAATGAACAGTGATGACCTCTGTACGTACTCTTAGTTCTTTCGATAAAGTCACGTAGGTAAAAAATGAGAGTACTGTTAAACGCTGGGGATGTTAACACTCGGTAGAGTAAAATAGTGCCTGTCAGATAAGATGGTCCAAAAATGCGACTTTACCGAAAGAACTAAGAGTATGAATCCTTGCAGTCACGAAAGCTTCAAATCTAGAATTATGGACCTCTGTACGCTCTGAAGAAGAAGGGCCTCTGTCTCAACCGTTTCACGAGTGAATACTTTTTTTTCCTGTTATAAAGCTATCGTCACGTCTCTTTTGTCAGTCCATCGCTGGATAGATAACCCTACTCATGCTGCGCGTCGGTCATAGGGGAGTGTTTTTGGCAGGGGCGGTTGTCAGAAGTATATATTTACGCGTTGGGTAGTCGGGTTGCACGAAAGGGGTGAGAGGTAACGCATGGTTGACACGGGGCGGGCGCGGTGTGTCTCTAGCGCACAGCCCCACGTGGCATTTTGACCGAAAAGAAGCCGCGTTGGGTTTGGGGGGGGGCGCTGCTTTAATGCTTCACCCTGAGAAGCGAGGCGCGATTGTCGTATGGTGGAGTTGTCCGCGAGACGCGGGCAACGAAAGTGGTTGGGGTGGGTTGCTGCCTTGTTGAGCGCGGAGTTCAATTATGGAGGGGTCGATTTCCGCAGGGATTGTACACGTTCACCTGTCCGATTCATTATCTTACAATATAAAAAAAAGTTATTTCAATTCATAGAGTGTCACTCATGCAATTGCATCCCACAACGCTGCACACCAATTAGCCAGTCCCTTACGTGTAAATAACAAGAAAGCGACCATCACAATCTTGGCTTAAAGCTTTCGTGACTGCAGGAATTCATATTCTTTGGGTCTTTCGGTAAAGCCACGGAGATAGAAAAAAAATAACAAAAATCACCTGAAGACGATTGCTTGTGTTGCGATCGAAACGTCGTGATTTTTTAAATATTTTTTTCTATCTACGTGGCTTTACCGAAAGACCCAACGAATATGATCATGACAATCCTCACTTTGTGTCAAAGGCCTGATACGCTTCATCCCCAAGGGCCGAATCCCGAATGTTCGAGCCGCCCTCCAGTGATCGGGGCAGCCACGCGACGCGTTCTCCCGGTGAAACTCCAAAGACCACCGCCGTCCACTCGTCGAGTTGCACAGGCCACGCTCACCTCTCCTCGAGTAAAACGCACGCGCAGCGTGTAGCGAGCACGTGGACACGTCCCGCGTGCGAATTTCCGAGCGGCCGTGGAGGTCAACTGGCGCTGCGCCCATCGGCTCGCGCAACTAACGAGCATCCGCGGGGGCCCGTCGGCGGCTCTCATCTCGCCGCGCCGCCGAATGCCACCCCCCCCCCCCAAAGCTCCCAACTCCCTTCCCCTGCCACCACCACCACCACCACCCCCCCCCTACTCGTCCTCGCTCGCATCAAAGGCGGCCTTGGAGCACTCGTGTCTGCGCGGTCGCTTTGACGTCGCGCTTTGCGGCGGAGCGAAGGCGCACGCGTTGAATCTTAATCATCATAATTTTTTTCTTGGTTCTTTCGGTAAAGTCACGTAGAAGGGAAATAATAAAATAATAAAAAATAAAACATAATAAAATAATTCTCACGACGTTTCGGCCACAACGCAAGCAGCCGTCTTCAGGTGGAGAGCAGGTCTGTCGGGGAGACAGCATCTGAATGTCTACTTCCATTCTACGTGACTTTACCGAAAGAACCAAGAAGATGAATCCCTGCAGTCACGAAATCTATAAATAGAAATCATTATCATCATCATCCATGGTCGATCCATTGCTGGATGAAGGCTGCCCCAAGCCGCTGCCGCAGCCGCCGCCTCTCGTGATCCCGCGATGTAATAGTTCGCCGAGTACCTGCAGATGAACTGCTTTCATCGCTCCGTCTCCTCGGTGGGCGTGCTCCCGGACGCGCCCCGTTTCTGATTCATCGATCGAAATTGAATCGCTGCACTCGTGATGCACGCGGACAGCCGAGTTTGTTGGTCAGTCCACTGCTCCATGAGGGCCTCCCCACATCTTGGCGTCCGTAAGGGATATTTGACCATACTTCACCACACCGGTCAGTGGGGGGCTTGCGAAGGTGCGGGTGAGTGCAGAACAACAACAACAACAGGTGTTGCTGCTTTTATGACGCCTGTTTTGGCGAGCTGTTGTGGCCCATACAAGCGCCGACCAGGTTCAAGACCGCTTAGCTTCTGAGCTCTGGAGGGGTTCGGGCACGTTCAGGGTGATGTGCATTTGATCGCGCAACGTAAGATTTGATCATTCTCAATGTTGTGCGAATCTACTGCATTCAGACTCGTGGGACGGGTGGGACAGAACGCAGTGGATGGGCATCACAAATAAATCATGAAAACAAAACGACATTATAATAATTAGCACGGTTGGCTACGTACGGTGCGATAAAAGTTCAACATACGCGCACTTCATCCGTAGATCCCAATATCCGAAGTGAATGGTGACCCTGAAATGAATAATTGAATCGCACAAAAGGGGGGTGGGGGAGCACTGGGGAGGGGGGCAGCACGATTGATATCAAGCGCAGACGACGACGTCGTGAGCAGCGATGATGAACACGCAGATGGATTTGGATCCCACCACCGCACACGCAGCGTCGACTCGCTGGATAAACGAAGCACGTCGCGATCGCACGCGCGGCTAAATGCGGACGCGATGGAGCGAAAGAAAAAACAATAATGACACGGAGCCGATTTTTCGATTTCACTCCGTGAGATCACTCGTGGTCCTGCTCGCTCGCCGTCGCGTTTAAGGTCACGCGAGCTCGTGGAAGACCGCCGCCAGATGGAAAAGTTTAGAACGAAAAGGGAACGAGAAACAAAAACAACAACAACAACAACCCAAAGCTCGTTGATAATGGCACTCGTTTGAGACGCGAGGCTTGATCCGGAGGCTGGGTGGTAATGAGTAGTCACTAGCGGAAAATCCGCAGAATCGGGGCGGCAGGGTGTCTGGGTTGTGGAGCGTGTGGGGGAGAGCGAGACGCACACACAGACAACGCTTCCCCGTATAGACTTGTCTGGCGATTGGGGAAAGTGCTGTTAGCAGAGCACCTATGAAGGCTGGCGCGATCCCACCCGCCTTTGTCTCCCAAATGCTGATGTTTACACACCCGACTAGGTATTAATGTATGGCTGAGTCGACTTAGGGGAGGCCCAGAATAGGTTAAAATATTCGTTACTGATGTTGACGACACGTACACACACGCACATCGAGTGATATAGTGTGGTAAGGAGAAATAAATTGACCCCGCATTGTGGCAGAGATGGACAAACCGACTGCGAGAGAGTGGGGGAACACACCAGGCGAGTAGGGAGAGATAACAGACTACTGGGAGAGTTTGAGATTGTGTACAGAGTGTGTTCGGGTGAGTTGTTGAGAAATGCCGAGCTGAAACCGGGAAAGGGGGAGAGAGAGAGAGAGTAGAATGGAGCGAGCAAGCGGAGGAGGAGGAGAGAGCGGATAGCGGTTTGGATAAATCATAACGGGCGGGCCCTGTCGACAATTCCCGTCTACTCGTAGCCTGGCATTTCCCTCCTTGCAAATGCAGCCTCCACCCGCTACGTGGAAGCCAGCCCCTCGCCCCATCATCGCAGGTAAACTTGTGTGAACTGTAGGGCAGAGAACTCCCAGGGTTTGACCAAAGGCCATTGACCAAACAGCCAGGCTTACTGGCTTGAAGCAGGAACGATTCGGACGAAACGTTTAAATCGTGTTGATATTTGTAATCATTGATCGTTCGAATTTGTCAATCCGATGCTGGATGAAGGGTCCCACTCCCGCACACCACGTTCGTCGCGGAGGTCGTTTGACCATACTTCACCACGCTGGTCAAGTGCGCGGTTGTGAAGGGGAAAGGGGGTGAGTGGCAGGATAAGTTTAGATATCACTCGCAAAATCGTGTTCGCCGTGACCGGGAATTTAACTTGGGTAGCTGGGTTCATAGTGAGAAGTGCCGATCACTGCACCACTGGTCCTTCCTTACGTACAATGTCCTTTATGTATTAGCGAACTAAACACAAAAAACAGTTCTTAATAAATGGGGTTTCAATTTTAAGAGCGGTGCATTAAAGTAGGGCGGCGCATCGCTTGTTTATTTTTACTGGCCGATACATTGATTAATGTCAACATTAACATCAAAATGAACACACACAACATATGATTCATTCGGGGGGGGTTCGCAAGTGCAACTTGTGGTCAGCACGCAATGGCTGTCTAGACGAAGGGAACCAGATTGCAGTTCACGCCTAAATGCTTACGTGCATCCTGTGTCCGCTGTTTTTAACAATAGTGCATGTGTGGGAGACACGTGTGTGTGTGTGTGCGTGTTTGTGTCTTTGGGGAACAGTAGTGCAGTGGGTTTGCACTGAAAACCCATGAACCTGGCAACCCCGAGTTCGATTTACGTTCATGGCCGACATCGGTGGCGACATTATAAAACCAGTCCTGGATCTCACCTAGGTTAACTCAGACTTAAGTTAGTACCTGGTGCTATGCGTGAACATCAACACGAGGGGAAAACAAGGTGGCTGGGCATGGTGCTAGCCACTCCATCCCCTCGCGGGTCGTGCTGGCATTTCACGAGTGTTCGCCATCAGCACTTGCCCCAGTTCCTTGTTAAGGCTATGCTGGGGATCTTTGTCTTTGTGAAATGGGGAGCAGTTAGTATAGTGGTTTGCACACGGAAATGCAATCCCAGTAATCCGGGTTCTATCCTTGGTAATGCACATCAGCGGTGAAAAGTGAAGTTTAATCCTTATCTGGGAATCATCCAAAGTCACGGGTGGCGAACCTGTATGTGTCCTGTGGGCCAGCCTGAAATGGGCCCACAATCTTAAGTATGAATGCGCCTTTTGGCGTCATCTGGTCCAACCCATGAGACTAGGCTCTAAGGAAAGCTGTCTCGGGTGTGGACCAATCAACTTCAAGGACAGTGCATACATTATCAGAGTTATATTTTTTGTTTGCATTATGACTGCAGGTATTGCGGTCTATGCAAACATGACTCCTTGTAAAAAAGGTGTCAGTTTTGTTGCCAGATAGAAGGGTAAAAAACCAATTATCATATTTTTTACTGGCAAATGAGGTTCCAATGGTTAGTATGAATGCATGTTGAACTTATTTCGCACCGTACGTAGCCAACCGCGTATAATCGGAGGTGCGGGGGAAGGACAACAAACTTAACACAAAAAGCAGTTCTGAAGAAATAATTTTTCTATCTAAATTTAAAAGTGCACTGCTCCGGTGGTTTCCAAATATCGGAAGGTCGAGCGCACGAGACGGACGCAGAAGCCTTTGTTCGACGGCCAGCGAAAAGCCTCTGCGAGGGTGAAATCGACATTCATCCATTACTCCGAGCATCTTAGCCAGCCACACGAATCAGATGCGAGAGTGGAATATTTTTGTTCGACGTGGCAACACTTTGTCACCAGCAGTCACATCTCGCAGCATGAGGGCCTCTTGCCGTGACAGAAGTGACCGATGTATGTTGATGTGTGGCTCGCAAAAAGATATTTCAAAGTGCCTGTTCAGCCCTCGATGTGAAAAAAATGTACCCAACTCCTGAGCTGGATTGACTCAGCCGAAACCCTTGGCAGTGCGTCGTCGACATCAACGCTAGAGAGAAAATAGCCGAATAATAAATCGGTGGAAAAATCAATCGATCGTGTAATTCTTTGTAATAATAATAATATAACAGTACTGTAATGTCATTTGTCATCATCTTCATCGCCATCGCCGCAGTCATTGTTTTTTATCTTCCATTTTGAGTGCCCACAGGACTCACGTCTGGAGAGAACGCACGCTGAGAACGAGTGTTGTTGTGACGTCGCCCGTCGCGGTTGGCTGCGTTGGAAACCACAAGACTGACATAAACAGTGAAAACAAACAAACCCAGAGCCTCCGCCGTCTTCTCAAACGATCGATCGCCGTTCTCCTTCACAGAATTCCTTTGCCCCAGGCGAAAAGGAAAGCTGGTGGGGGAGGGGAGAGGTAGGTGTGTGTGTGTGTGGGGGGGAGGAAAAGGAGGCTCGGGGCGGGTAGAGCAAAGTGCCGTGTTTTAGCACTGTTTTACAGACGCGAATCCAGCTGCCTTGGCGACCGGCTTGCTTTAGGTATTAACCCTGTAAAGAGGTGTATTGTGCTTGCTAATTCACTCGTACTTAAATTCGGCACCGAATGCTCGGCACGACGCCCCCCCCCACCTCCTCGAGGGAGTGGGGCGCAACGGCCGCCGATTTTGACGCAGCGAAATTTGCCGCTGTCGGGTAGGAGGGCCGCCCGCTGCTCTTGACGCCGTGTCTACGGCGCAGTGAGCTGGGAGAAAGATGAGAGAGCAGTGAAATTTGCACGGGGAAAAATTGGCGGTTTGCAAGGCATACTGGAGCACTCTGACCAGGTAAGAAGAAAATAAAACGAATACAAAAAGGTGCAAAAAATTGTGAAAACGAATGACCCTGTGGAGAAACCAAACCTCCTGAGCTTTGAGGTCTGCGTTTGATTATTCTTGCTTGGCAAAGGGTGACGGATCAGCTGAGCGTGTGTGCCAAGCCGAGCAGTGGTGTGGTGGTTCGTGAGCATCGGTGACTATACGTTACTGATGATTCCTAATAAAGATGAAACCGGCCTCCAGCTGTCTCTGCTGCACATGTTTTCAGATGTGTTTGATGGTGACCCAAGACAAGAAGACCACAATGCAGTTCTTCACTCGCTGTTGATGGTAGTTTCATAATGCACGAAGGCTGTGTTTTTTTAAACTCATGGTTAGTACTCTGTATGACAATTCCACATATTACAGGAATAAAAAAAATCTGCCATTTTAAAATGTATTGCTGGATGAAGGCCTCTGTGTGAAATGTTCGTAATGGGAAGTTGTTTGACCATACTTCACCATGCTGGTCAGTGCGTGCTGGTGAAAGGGGGACCAAGAACCGGTTCCGATGTCACTCGCCATTAATGTTAGCCGCGGCTAAGAAATCCACCCAAGTTTAATTCCTATCCATGCACACCAAAGCAATGTGCATCTACAGCGAACTCGCCTAAGGTTATGTATTCAAAATGTAACAATCAACGTTGTTTTAAATTAAAATACAATTTCATGAAATTGTTCCCAGAAATGAATAACATGCATTACATTAGATATGAATAAAGGTTTATTGCCGTGGTATTTATGAGTTCATTTATGCTTAAGAAAACACTCCATTGTGAAACCATTTATATTGCCACATGTACAGGTATTTGAATCTCGACTTTACCTCTGTAAAGTCAACAATTCGTCGAGATAAAATATCCCCTCCATCCATGACCCCCCCCCCCCCCTTTGCCACCGGCCCCACAAGTTCCGAGTGATTTCAAGTCTCAAATATCCACTTATTATTCCTATTTGGCAAAATTAGTCTGACACAGCAGTCACCGGCTCATCCCCGTGGAACTGAATCCTTATCTGATATGCTATTATTACCGAGCAGGCTGACAAGACATCCTTTGTGCAAACTTAATGGCAGTGTTCTGCAGGAGACCCGGCAATTTTTGCAATGTTTTCTCTGCTAAACTCCGAGCAATTTGCGCGTGACATTTAACCTCCTTTTATTTTCTCCAGGCGACTTGTGCGCCCTTTACGGAGAAAATGCAGCATATTCGAAATTTCGGTTTTTTTACCTTATACACAGAAATGTTTTATGTTATTCCAAACATTAATGACCTGGTGTCCTGGCTTTTTCTGTATCTTTTTTTTTCCTTTTCACTTTTTTTTTATCTGTTGCAAGGGGGAGCTCTGTTCGGCTCTACAGAGCGTATTTTCAATAATATTTTGTTCAGTTTATCTTGAAGTACCCTGTGAGCTGAGAAGCTCCTAAGTTCGAGTTTCATAAATACAAACCACACAGCGTGTCCATGACAGACATAACACGTCGGAGATAAATATATGGATAATAAAAAAAGAAGTAAAAAATAATATAATTTAAAATATAAAATGTATCTTTTAAAAGTTGTAGCCAATTAAGGGTATCAAAGAAGTGCAAGATTAGACATAAAAAGTGCCAGCGGTAAAACACACCGTTTCCCTTTAAACACTAAATTTAAATCTCCGATATTGCATCGGTGATGGAGGTGGACTAAGCATACGTAACAAAACCCGCAGCACATTCATCAATAACACTGCTGCTATTCCATGAACAATATCCATAAGAGGTGATTGTTTTGGGCGGTGGCCCTTCTCCGTGTTGAATAAGGACCATTGCCTATTATAGTTTTTATTTTATTTTTTGTGTTATTCTCAGGGCTGTGTTATTGACGGATGTCTTTAATTTTTTTGCCGCTTGCAAGGAGGCTCTTGATTCAGAGGTGCCGTCTGTGGAGGGAGATACGGACTGGTGATGTGTTCGCGATGCAATCGTCCACTTCCGTTTGTTCCCCGAGGTTGGAAATTTGCGTTTCTGCCGGGGCAAAGCGCCCGCTTTGCCTCAGAAACGCGACTGATGGAACAAAGAACTGGTCCATCCAGAGAGCACTTGTGCATCACCCCAAACAAGGAAAATGGATTCTAGATTTTAAGCTTTCGTGACTGCAAGGATTCCTACTCTCAGGTTTTTTCGGTAAAGTCACGTAGGTAAAAAATTTAAATTAATAAAAGTAAAATAAAAAAATTAAAAAATTCACGACGTTTCGGAAGCAACACAAGCCTCCGTCTTCAGGTGGAACCGTCACAGCCACGACAGCTGTATCAAGTAAATTTACAGCTGTCGTGGCTGTGACGGTCGTGAATTTTTAAATTAGTTTTATTTTACTTTTATGAATTTAAATTTTTTACCTACGTGACTTTACCGAAAAAACCTAAGAGTAAGGAAAATGGACCCTTCCCACGCCTCCACGATCATTGCCTTCACCTGAACCACGAAGCAGCAGGGCAACTGGGGGCACCTGCATGTAATTAGCGGTGGGATGTTCCATTCTTGTGTGCAGGGGTGTCTTTGGTGTTTCACTCTCCCCACCCCCCAGCTCCTAACTCAGCCACCTCCATGGATCGGCGACCGCTTGGGAATGTGTAACGAGCATGTTGAATGCCAATGTTGCGGGTGCTTGTCGTGTGTGCTTTACGTCAAATCACGTGCCTCTTTGTTTTCACCAAGATGCCTAAAAATAAGTGGATTCTTCTTACCGCTGAAGTTGGAAAAAAAAAACGTAAACTTTTTTTTCAGCTTTGAAAAGTGGTCGTTCGTGTTGCAGTGCAATCTGTATTCCGTGTATATTGTGCGATGCATTCTGTGTTCCATCAACGTCCATCCATCCACTGCACGCGTTCAGACGACCTTATGACCTCCTACGTCCCGGAATGCGCCTCATCTCTTGAGATCGTGGAAGCGAAGCATGGTTGAGGCAGGACTGTGCCTGGGATAGGTGGCCACCCTGCATGCCGGGTTATCACAGGCCTTGCATGCACTGCGTTCCACTCTACCTTCTATACCCCCACGTCTTCCCACCCATTCGGTGTGGGGAGGCTCTTATTTAGCAGTGGATTTACAAGAGGGTTGTACGTGCACATGCTTTAACATACGTTTCTTTTCAATAATGTGTTATTTTTATTTCAAATACTCTACTATATTTCATGGGACCTTCCTTGCCAGTATCAAAAATATAAGAATAGGTTTTACCCTTTCTGGCAATAAAACAGCTGTGTTAAGATGTTAAAACACCAAACTGAAACCTTTTGTAAGGAATCATGTCTGCATTAACCACATATACTTGTGGTGAACATGCAAACAAAAAACATGCTCTGATAGTATATGCATTGTCTTTGAAACTGATTGGTCCACACCAGAGACAGCTTTCTTTAGAGCCTAGTCTCAAACAGTGTTAAACCAGAGGACGCCAAAAGTATATGTGGTGAATGCAGACATGATTCCTTGCAAAAGGTTTCAGTTTGGTGTTTTAATATCTTAACACAGCTGTTTTATTTCCAGAAATGGTAAACCCTATTCTTATAATCTACTATATTTAGCAACTGTTCACCTACCACTGCCCCTTGACAGTAAAGGTTAATAGTTCACAGGCAAATTAATCAGATTCCTCCTCACATGAGCATATCTTATCCTCTCCGACGTAATCTTGTTTTGATACACTCATAATGCCCAAGTGGCCATTGACGGTAGCCCGTGATTGGCCGCTCACTGGTCGCACACATCTTCACGAGCCAGACTTTTCGGGAGCAAGGTCTGGAACTATTTTCGGGAGCGAGGTCTGAAACTATTTTTAAGAAATGCCCCTGATTACAGGAAGTCGAAAGATACAGTGGTGTGGAAGCACGGGCTTCTGCTTGCGTCTGGTTTTTTTTAGACGTTCTGGGTGCAGATCAAGGCTGGGGAGCTGGACTGGAGTAGTTCTCTTGGCTCTAAGCAAGGGACAAAAGACGCCACAGTCGCAAACTTGATCCCAGATGCCAGGGCTGACGTGATCCGGTCCGGGTTTCCAAAGCCATCGCAACAGACATGGCTGAAACATATGAAGTATCGGACTGTTACATAGAAAAACACGCATTTTCTGTTTCTATGCTATGGAACGTGTTCTGAGGTTACATATTGGCTTTGGCAACGTCTTCTGTGATGTGCAACTTGGAACAGACAACCTTGAGAATACGTAGCACACGGGACTTGCAATACAGAGGTCGCCGATTCCATTCGAGCTACTGGCACGGCGTTGGAAAAAAAACAAAATTGGCATGTTTAAAATATCCCCGCCTCTGTCCACCCACCACACGCAGGCTTCACGTGGTGCGGTACAAGTGTGGGTTACTCCCACCTCTTACAACATGTCTGGTCGGAGTGGAAGAGTAGGCCAAAATGCCCTCGATAGAAGTTATCTCGCACTCTCTCCAGTAGTGGCCTGAGAAAGTATGTTTAGGGCTGCACCACAGAGATGTACAGTATTCAGATTTTTGTTGGTCAAATATGATTACGCCTGTTTACCCAGGACAAAAAATGAATGTATGTACTTTATTTACGATTAATATTTCAAATTACTGATCTACCATACTGTAGTTCATATGCAGTTTTGCTAAAAAAAGAACAAATCAAAAGCACATGTTATTGTTTGTTACTTTTTGACATGATTAAAAACACACGCTCAACTCATCTGATCGCTATCAGCATTCTGGGATTAATCCAGGCTCCGAATAAGGAGAAAACGTCGCCAAAATTGTCCAAGTCTGAGTTTCGTTTATTTCACAGGGGATATCCAAGGTAGCTTGGAATCACATAAATGGTGTTAACGATTTATGACACGGGCGTTGATTCACAGGGTGTGCGTGATGCTAAAATAGTTTTGGGGAGAAAAAATCCTTGGCAACAATTTATGTTTCTGAGTTTTTTAAGTGGACGAGCATGGTGTGTGGGGGAGCTGTAGCGTTACGAACCCGGCGACCCGAGTTCGATTCCCGCTGACGACCACTAACACCAGTGACGATTATCTGAACCGGTCCTGGGCCTCCCCTAGGTCGACTCAGCATCAAATGAGTACTTGGTGCGGTGCGTAAAGATCGCCACTGGTGAGACACAAGGGAGGCTGAGCGTGGTGCTGGCCACCCACCCCCTCGTGTGTGCCCTGCCGGCCTTCATAGGTGCTCCCTAACAGCACTTCCCATTACAGTCTGTTTAGGCTACACGAGGGATCTGTGTTTTTGTAGTGGGTGCAGTGGGGAGATGCGGCGAGGTGGTTAGAAACGCTGCGTACCAATCCTTGTCTCCCCCAGCATTCGATTTCTGGCCATGCTTGCGAGGGGCGACCAGCACACCAATGCCTGTACAATGCCAGAGGGCCTTTCACCGAGGTCAGCTCAACCACATGTGAACAGTGCTTGGCTTCAGCGTCGTCAGTGGGGGAGACAAAGGCGGCCTCGTTTAGCTGGGATTGGCTCCGTCGCCCACTAGGTGCTCGCCGATAGGATTTGAGCCAGAAAGTTTAACAGGCTAAAACAAATTCGATTTAAAGCTTTCGTGACTGCAGGGATTCATATTCTTGGTTCTTTCGGTAAAGTCACGTAGAATGGAAATAATAAAATAATAAAATAAAACATAATAAAATAATTCTCGCGACGTTTCGGCCACAACGCAAGTAGCCGTCCTCAGGTGGAGAACAGGTCTGTCGAGGAGACAGAGCCGAAACGTCGTGAGAATTATTTTATTATGTTTTATTTTTATTATTTTATTATTTCCATTCTACGTGACTTTACCTTTTTGAACCAAGAAGAGGCTAAAACAAAACAAAAACTGGGCTTCTTTGTCGTTGTAAGTAGGCGAGGACGTGCTTGCTGGCGCATGAAAGAGCCTGTGTGTGTGTGTCTGTATGTGTATGTGGCTGTGTGTGTGTCTGTATGTGTATGTGGCTGTGTGTGTACGTGTCTGTGCGTGTCTGTGTGTGTTTGGGGAGCGGTAGTGTAGCGGTTAGCGCTACGCTGCACTACGAACCCAGCCGCCCGAGTTCGATTCCCGCTCACGGCCAACACCGGTGACGGTTATCTGAACCCGGTCCTGGGCCTCCCCTAGGTCGACTCAGCCTCAAATTAGTTATCTGATGCGATGCGTAAAAAAATCTGGCCACCCATCCCCTCGTGTGCCACAGTGCCGGCCTTCATGGGTGCTCGCTAACAGCACTTGCCCCAACGGTCCATTGAAGGCTATACGGGGGATCTTTGTCTTTGTCTTGCACGGTGTGTTTGTGTGTCTGTGTGTATAAGGGAAGGTTGTTCGTTTACTCCGCTGGCGGAACACGGGAACTGCAGTTGTTATAAACACGTTCGAGCCCCCTTCCTCTCTAACTTGAGGCTGTGTTGACAGAAGTCGATGGCCCCGCTGTTTGTGCTGCCAGCCGCGTTGGGGAAATTCCTTTGGGGGGGTGGGGTGGTGGGGGGTGCACAGGGGGGGGGGGGTGCAGAGGTGGGGTGGGGGGTGCACAGGGGGGGGAAGTGCAGAGGTGGGGTGGGGGGTGCACAGGGGGGGGGGGTTGCAGAGGTGGGGTGGGGGGTGCACAGGGGGGGGGGTTGCAGAGGTGGGGTGGGGGGTGCACAGGGGGGGGGGTGCACAGGGGGGGGGGGTGCAGAGGTGGGGTGGGGGGTGCACAGGGGGGGGGTGGGGGTTGCAGAGGTGGGGTGGGGGTGCACAGGGGGGGGAGGGGGGTGCACGGGGGGAGT
This sequence comes from Lampetra planeri, assembly GCF_965212315.1. Lineage (NCBI taxonomy): Eukaryota > Metazoa > Chordata > Hyperoartia > Petromyzontiformes > Petromyzontidae > Lampetra > Lampetra planeri. The sequence continues at coordinate 4,917,971 of NC_136132.1, forward strand.
TGCAGAGGTGGGGTGGGGGGTGCACAGGGGGGGGGTTGCAGAGGTGGGGTGGGGGGTGCACAGGGGGGGGTGGGGGTTGCAGAGGTGGGGTGGGGAGTGCACAGGGGGGGGAGGGGGGTGCACGGGGGGGGGGGGGGGTGCACGGGGGGGGGTTGCAGAGGCGGGTGGGGGGTGCACAGGGGGGGGGGGGGTTGCAGAGGTGGGGTGGGGGTGCACAGGGGGGTGCAGAGGTGGGGTGGGGGTGCATGGGGGGGGGGGGTTGCAGAGGTGGGGTGGGGTGGGGGGTGCACGGGAGGCGTGCAGAGGAGGGTGTAAGGTCAGAGGTCTGACAGAGTTCACTCACGACGGCGAGATCCACTCTCCGGCAGCCCACGGTGGGGTGTGAACTCTGCTCTCAGGTGCACTTCGTGTGACTGTCGGGTTTGTGATGTGCAGCTTTTACTCATAGCCACCTCGCGAGGACGGCCTTTTTGACCTGCCTCATATTCACATTCTTCTTCGTATGACTGATGCTGACGCAGAGCGACAACTGAGATGGGTTTGAGAAGGATAATTGCGTCAGAAGTGGCGGAGAGTCTCGCCATGATGCCTCCTTCGTGGTTGCGTTGCGATGTGTTCCATGGTCTCTGTTCTGGGTGACCTAAGACGCACACAGGAGATTTTTGTTTGTTTGTTATTTTCCATTTGTCCTATGACTGACTGCCTCTCTCTTTACAGCATCTTGAAACGTCGTCGCATTTATATTCTCTATAAACCCCGCGTTGTATTGTCCAGGCTACCGCACAGAGTTGTAAAGAAAATCCGTGATGTGGGACTCCTGTAACGTGAGCAGCCCTGATTAGAGCTGTGCAAAGATTTCCTTTTGCTTGGGCTAATCCCTTCCGTTATCTCGAGACGTCTGCTGATCACGAGCCACCCAGAAGTGGTTGTATGAAAGTGCTAATCATGCACGCTGTGCGTGATCAATTCGTCCTGTTATCCGCATTCGTGGAGTCCTTCGCAGATAAGAGGATATTGGCGAATAATTGGACCCACCAACAGCGCCCCAACATCAACATAAATAAGAGAAAATTCACTGTGCCTGAACTGACTCGCTTGAAACCACTGTACTTGCATGTCCATTTAACTTGTAAAGCGTTTAAATATTGTTTTGAGGTGGTTGTGGGAAAAAAAGGAATGAATTAGTCATCAGACATTGAGTACATTAGAATGGTGGCGGCCTGGAGCTTGTGGCCGCCAAAATTCTAGCTCCTGCGGAGAGCTGCTCCTCACTTAGCCCCCAACGATGTCCTCTTGATCCAAGAGGTTTCTAAAATGTTGTCAACCCCCCCCCTAAATATATTTCAATTCCCCCCCACCCCCCCCCCTAATGTGTGCAGATACTGCTGACTCTATTGTATGTAGGTTGTATAGGCATGTATGCCTACAAAATAAAAAAAAAATTGTGTGGTGTGGGGGGGGGAGTGAAAATATTTTATTTGGGGGGGTCAACAATTAATTTTTTTAAACCTGTTGGATAAACTTTTTACCCTCACATCTGGGGGGGTCCACTTTATAGAACTAAACGTTTTGATTCAGGCCTTCTGAAAGGCTCTTATAATTTAGTTGACGGGCAAACGGTACGCTGGGCTTTTATTTGGTGTCTCACACTACATACATCAGTACACATTTGAAAGCTAATTAAATGCGGTACTGGTACTGTAGCCAAAGTAATTAATCTGCTTCTTTTTTACATTTTATGTTCTATGAAGAAGAGCCATAGCCTGAAATGTTGCAAGATATATATTTTTCCTTTTAAGGCCACACAATGTTATTAACGAATGTCTTTCACATATTTGCGCCAACACAGCAGACTCGCCAAATATTTTGCTTTATTCACAGCTGTCTAAAGATTTGAAGATTTAGAGTGTCAAAGCACATTTGCTGCCCTAATCAATAACATGGCGCCTCCATAATGTCAAATTGATTGCTGCAATAAGGACAATGTCATAGGAACTGGCCCTTGTTTTGGAGCAGAGGATGAGAGAAGTTTGTGTTTCATGATTTATATTCTCAAGTTGCAGTTGGTGCCATGCCAAAGACTTACATTTGAAAGCTGAAGAAAATAGAATTCGGTATCTGAGCACTTTATAGTTTTTGCATAGTTTCCATCTCAATGCTGCCTCTTGATAGTCACGACCCAGAGGCATGATGTCAGCACGTATGGGTATTCAATAAAAGCTGACAAATTACCGTTACAGAATGAGCGGCGTACAGCTAAGTAGAGCGAATATTCTTAGGTTTTTTCGGTAAAGTCACGTAGGTAAAAAACGTCGTGATTTTTATTCAATTTTTATTTTACTTGTATTAATTTTAATTTTAAATTTTTACCTACGTGACTTTACCGAAAAAAACCTAAGAATATGAATCCTTGCAGTCACGAAAGCTTCAAATCTAAAAGTAGAGCGAACCCTGTGCGATTGTCTCTACAATACAATTGCGAATCTGTGGAGCATCTCAATGCGGTTGCGTCACAAGACGCTTTGCAGAAACAGTGAGCGTATTTATTTTGTAGAGGGATCCAGTCAGCCACAGGCATAAAAAAACAGACGTTCTCCCGTAACAAGTAGTGAAAAAGAGTGCCTTCTTTTCTACTTGCCTTCTCCCAGGAGAAGAAGGGGGAAAAAAATGAAAGACTTAATAATAATAATGATGATACTGTATTGAGAAATTGAAGCTCATGTCTGGGGGGGATTTCGCGATGTGTGTGCCCTGCACCCGAAGGGCACAACAGGATGCTGTGGTCCCCACTCGCACTTGACAACTGAGTCAGCCGAGTTTTGCGGGGCCAGTAATTCTGAGAACAACGCCGCGTGATGCCCTCCACAAAATCTCTCCGAACCGTGACCGCACAAAGTCTCGCGCAAAGCCTCTCTCCTCTCCCACGTACAGGGCCGCTCGACCTGCGGAACAATCGGCGGCGTTGTTCGGACGCCGCTTTCATCCGAGGGTCTGCTCGCGGATAAGGGGAGGTTGCGTAACGGCGGGTGATGCAGAAGCGATTGGCGCGCGATTTGCTACGTACGGTGCGAAAGAAGCTCGACATCCATACATTACGTGCATACGCACAAGTGAGCCCGTCCGTGAAACCGCGCAGCTTACGTGACAGTCAACGATGGTGCGCGGAGCAGATTCAGATGCCGGTCGCAACTGGAGTTGGTGCGCAGGATCGCCACCCTCAAGGGACAATAAAACCAGGGCTTGATCGTGGGTGGAAGAATGTCCCACAGTACCAGAGAGGGAAGGACTACATTTAAATGCCATGTCTTGAGCGGTGTATTGTTGTTGTTATTATTATTGCTATTATTACGCAACTGACACTAAAACCAGGGCTTTTAATGTCCCAGGGAGACTTAGAGAATTCCCAGGGCAGCAACATTCCCGAAGAGAGGCCAATCCTCAAGAAAACCAGGACAGGTGGCAGCCACAGTTGTGCATCCTGGCCGGGGATCGAAGTTTGGTGGCTGGGATTACAGCACAGCGGTGTTGTATACATTGTTGCGTGTGTGAAAGCAGAGGATCTGTCTACGCTACTCTTTTGCAAACTGTTTTGAAATATTCGTGGTATATATAACTGAAAATAATTTATTGTGTTTTGTCATGGTTTTTGTTTGTTTGTTTGCTGTACCGAGATGCTGAATTCAGCTCTGTATATTTTCCGTACAGCATCTCTGATATACCTTGCAAAAAGACACTTTTGTCAAAGTCGGCAGTGTCGCCGTGTTATATATACGCCATGGCTGGGCTGTACTGTATAAAACAACCGAGACACCCACACATACATCTTGCACTTACACATTTTTTTCGCTCTTAGAGAGGGGAAAAACGTCTACATATAAAAGAATGAAATATAACGTGGTAGTACATTCCTCCACGAACTGTCAGCTTTTAATGATGCGCTGTAACAATTTATCGGAATATAAATCCCCCCTGAAGGTGAGCATGTCTGGAGAGACGCGTGGTTCTTGCCGCTGGCTTGCTTGGCCGTGTCACGGTTCGAGGAGATCCGTATGTCTGGGCAGGACCGCATGAATAATAGAGCTCTGGGCGGACACCGTTGCTGTAGGGAGAAACCGCGCACTTCGCGATCAGATTGAGTTTCCATCGTTTTGTGGCCGACAGCTGTGACACGATTCCTGGACGTAGAAACCACACGTCAGTATGTATCTGTGTCGAACTTCTTTCGTACCCTACGTAGCCAACGGTGCTAAAGAAAACCCCCCCGTCATATTAAATTCTGTCCTGCACGTAATTTGGTTAAATGACATCTATGAGAAAAAAAAAGTATCGGTTTGACTGTGCGGACCACAGGGCTCTTGAAGTGATTCCAGAGGTAGCGCTGTGGTATCCACTTCTGCGGGGCATTCTCCAACGAGAACGGGTTGCGCTGCCCTGCGAGAGATCCGAATGGATTTTTCGTGTCGTGACCTTACGCCGATAGGTTGACCTGGATAAAATTCGGGGGGGGGGGGGGAGATAAAGGATAAATGGGATTCATAATCAACGTTTTTGGGTTTAGATCGCGTTATTTATAAATGTGTCGTAACCCTCCACCACCCGACACGGCGAATTGCCCGATGATGCTGGATGCAATTACCAGCGAAACGTCGTACTCAAATTGTAAATGTTGTGGTTTCACGCTTCAACACACCGGTGGGCTAAAGCAGTGAACTATTTGTCTTTTGTCAACGTGACACTTTTTTACTGATTGGCCGTGTCGGGTGGTGGAGGGTTACGACACATTTATAAATAACGCGATCTAAACCCAAAAACGTTGATTATGAATATTGGTCGCGAAAGCCTACTACGTGTTAAACTGATAAATGGGATATGTGAAAGGCAGTGTTGAGGCACAAACCTGGCCAGGTGTGCAAATTGCTGAGCTGGCTTTAATAGGTGGCCAGCAATAGCACTTGCTCTGGCCGCTATCCAGCCTGACAGGGAAGGATGTTTCACTCCATATGTATCCTGTGTACACTATTGCCCGACAGAGCACGTCATTCAGGCTGAGAGTCAATTGTAGGGCACCCTAGTGTGTGTGTGTTTTGTGTGCGTGTGCTCAGGATAAGTTTAAGCTGATATGAGCACGCCAGGCCACTTCGTAGCATGGCTGGCCAGGTTATAGGATGTAGGTGTCTCGGGGGAGGAAAACCTGTCAACCCCTTATCAATGCCTACCTTATTGCAGACCAATTCAGACCTCATTGGTCACCACGTGCCCTTCAAAATCTCAACGTTCATCCTACAAAGTCCCATCACAAGGGAAACACACAAACAAATAGACAAAAACATTTTTGCCCGTATCGAAACGGCTGTACGCCTTGTGGACCTGTACAAGAAAACGGGTATGGGTTGACAGGTGTGGGATACGATGGAGATTTGGGCAACGCATGAGAGACGGAAGGAATGATGGTCGATGGTCATGAATAGCGACGGCCAAGCAAATGGCCGAGTCGTAGAGGAATTCCAACTTAGAAGTGCAGGATTGCAAATCGGCTCAAGTGCAGTTTTTGGCTCGGATTGTTAACATCGCAGAATCATGGGAGACTTGCAAGAGGCCTTGATCCAGCAGTGGATTGATCGTGGCCGATGGTTATCGGAGACAAAAGTTATGGAATGGTGAGAAGGGGAAGCGAGGGAGGGAGGGAGGACGCTTGAACGAACCCACCACACCTGTGGTCCGGGGCAATGGCTGGTATGCTGAGAAGGTTAGCTGTCGTGATTGATGCATGGAACTCCGTCCCCTTGGGGGTGATTCCAGACATCACTGGCACTGCGTCTCCCAGTACAAAGTCCAGCTCTTGTGTATGGGAACACTGTAACGCTGTCGGCAGTGGAATATGAAGAGTGGCCAAAAAAGGCCGATGTAAAACACCCCGTAATTATGTCTGCACTGTACGTGTATATTGAGCGAGTCTAGGCGGTGTGCGTTATATGTAGGGCGGCAGCACTGAGGATTTGACTGAGATTGTGAAGTCAGGCACGACAGTTTCTCACTGCATACCTTTCATGATGTCTTCTCTTGTATGCGAATATATTTTTGTCATTTATATATACTGTATATTATCCCAAAAGATGCTGGCCATGCTCTCGAAAAGAGTGCCATTGCATAGCACAGCATTGCACAACATCAACAGCAGAAATATATGGCGTTTATCAATATGTAACAATTGATGAGAAGCTTAGGCTGGTTGTACCACGTGCTAAAAAAACATTATCTGGTTATCAACATTCCTAAGGATGATTTCTGTCCATTAATGGGTTTAATTCGATTTAGTTCTTATCTGCTGAACTATTATTAGTAGCTGGCCACTTTGTATTAAAGGCCTCCGGGTCTGTGGCTTAGCAACTGGGATACAAAAAAAATATATATCAGTGTCTAAGTTTCATGAAAGTCACCTTGGGTCAGAATTTACTGTAACTAACTTCACAAGTGTTCTCTGGGAGATGGCGAGCGTGTACAGAAGTTTCCAGTAAAAGTCTCAGAGCGACTGCACTTATAATTTATCACAATGCTACGCTTACACTGGTCAACAACAAAAAGAACATTTTTTCTGGCCTGGACTTTTGCAGCTGTTTTAGACTAATTTCAGGGTGCTGATTCCAAATCTGATCTCAGATTTGCTCTATCACATCTCGTTTTTATGCTATCGGCATACCCCATTTTCATTGATTTTACCCGAAATTAACTCTGTCACTTATGATTGCAAGTTGTTGCGAGTCAGTGACTGCTTTAGTGTTAAAATATGGTGCTGTATTTTTAGGATAGTGTGTTTATAATATAATTTTATGTAGATATCCACATTTATTTAATATTTTTCTTCTGCAGTTTTGATTGAAAATGCAATATTTGATATCTCAAAAACCTCATGTGATAGACAAAAACTGATGCCAGATTTGGAACAGCACCCCAAAATATAGATTAAAAACCCTTGGAATACCTTATGCCAGAAAAAGTGTGTTGACCAGTGTTGTGTTGTTTGAGGACGGAGGCAAGGGGAGGGTGAGCTCTTATTTTTACGTCTCAAGGTGTGTCTCGGGGAAACACGCCAGCCCAGCAGTGTGGTTTCATCGATGTTTTTTTTTTATTTTCCAGAGATCCCACTTCATAATAAATTTACCATCACGAGGGCCAAAAAAATATGCAACGCAATCCAATGTCCTCTACCCACCGCACGTAAAGCCCTCTCTCGCCGTTTCTTTCGCCCTTGGTGGCTCAACATTTTATCTTGCATCTCTCGCCCCTGCAAGACACAACGAGCTTGCGGAGATATTTGGAATGATGAGTCGAGCGCTAAAAAACCCGCCCCAAATAAGTCTCCATACCAGACCCTGGTTTCGCCGGCCCCTCGCCTCGTCTGCGATGTAAACATTTTGCAATGTTCTAAGAGGAGTGCTAACACCCTCCCCTCCCGCCCCCTCTTACAGATCCATGATTTGTAATTTAATTCTCCATTGCTTCCGTGTGAATAGGTCAATATCTACTTAGTGAAGCTCGGGACGAGTCTAACAATCCTTAGCTTGGAATCGCGTTTCAATTTTAAATAATCTGATAGTGGAATGGTGGTGGTGGGTTTCGCGAACTGCGTGGGACATTCAGGCAAGCAATAGCAGGCAGCTCCCGTGATTATTCTTGTCGCCCTATTAGAATTTCCACTGAAACGTATGGCCGATGCTTATGTAACCCAGCCAGTGGACTTTTAATGCACAAATCTTCCATGCCAGAACCTCCCCCCCCAATTCAAGCGGAATGGGAATCACCCGATATAAAAAGAATCCACGGGAGAATCGCAGAAGTATTCCAGCTCTAATGCTTACATCATAGTGAACGTTCCATCCGGCGGGCCGGTGGCTGCACCCTGGGGGTTCCGATTGCCATTGGGGTTTGTAACTGCCCACCTACATCAGTCATTCTGTCTTCCACTGCTGGACAAAGGCCTCCTAGGGCTGGTGGCATTGTGTATGGGGCTTGTGCCAAATGTCTTAAATGTTCTTCCCCAGCTGTCTCTGATTTCCCCCCTTAAATAGGTCGGTTACCAGCCTGTAGAGTTCAAAGGCTGCCGTTTCCCAGACAGTTTTCTTCTTGCTTGTCACAAGAGCGATGTCTTCCGTTTCTTCTTGTCTTTTCCACTTCTTGAAAATATGAACACTGCAATGCTGACATTGCCTTTTGTAGTTGTACAAATGTGCGGACTCCCGGGACTCAAAAGGATGAATCAGCAGCCATTTGGGTTGCAGAGATTGAGCATTTTTCCACGCGTGTTTTTGTCTGTTATGCAACATTCATACACACAGTGGGCTTTTGTGTTGTTGATTTTTGTCCACAATTTGTACATTTACAAAAGTGCATGTAAGTGCATCCCTGAAATAAATTGCTCGCGCACACCGCCTGCAGAACCTCCATTAGAGGGAGTTCTAGTGATCCTCTATAGATTGTATTTGGCCTACTCTTCTAACCTGGCCAGACGTATTAGAAGAACCCACATGCTACCTCAGCCACACGATCTGTTGTACCTGTTTATACTGATGGGGTGGATGGAAGCCAAGAGGAATTAAGAAACTTACACCACGAGATGAAATCAAACCGGCGACACCTGGATTGCAACTGGGAGTACAGTGTGCAAACTATTACACCACGGAAGCTCCCTTAATTTCTCAGTTTAATATGTAAATATGTTATGTTCTCTGAAAGACATATGTGAGCCGCTGAGGTCTTGATGGATTTAATATGCCTCTGAACCGCTCCCGTTCCGCTATTATGCGCAGCACCGACGCCTACTTTATTGAAGGAGATATTGGCACATAAAATAAAGATTGATAGATGTCCACGGCAAACCCTTAACCATTTTTCGTGCAGTTCCTGATAATGCGAAAAAAACACTTTCGGGTTAGCTTAAGATACAACATAACGTTCAATGTGACTCTGTGTGTACCTACAGCAACCCCTGCCCTGCAAAGCAAAAGACCTTTACAGCGAGCCATAATGCCAAAAAAGAAACGGTCTTGCAGCACACGGAAACCGAGCGTGTCTTAATTTGTCTCCGCGGCGACACGGGCTCTGGCAATGCTTGCGGATAAAAAACGATCTGAGCGGGTCGCTCTCTCTGAGACAGACGCTCTTCTGAGGCCACTCGCTGTTTATCCTCGGCTGACAAACCTCCCCCGGTTAGTGTTTGGGAAACGTTACAATGCGGGGCTGAAGGTGGTTGGTGGCGGCTGTGTGCCAATGTGCTCCATCTCCTCCTCTCCTCGTGTATTTGCCAAGGCTTGTACCGTTTCCACCGCGCGGGGCCTTCTCGCATGAGCTAGCCCCAGGGAATGCTTGTTTGAAGGTGGAATCCAAACAACGACTTGCCGTCATTTCACTATAGATTTACACTAAAGTGGAGAGGACAAAGCTGTGCTTTGTCTGCGGCGTTTCCAACCATCTAAACTGGAGGGCAACACACTGGAAGGTATTGCGAGCCAATGTCTGGATGGTGGGACACCCTGCGGCACATAATACACAAAGCATACGTGAGTAAAATTCCGGACAGTATTAAAAGGGCCGAAGGAGCTTACTGGGATGCACTTGTCAACATCTCGAAAATAAATCAGTTTTTAAAAAGGAACATCGCAAACACATCCCAAAAATTGGCACGTACACACTATTGATGGCTTATTCAGATACTTGCGCTATTTCAATGGGAATATTACACTTTTTAGTCGGTCATATCACATAATTTAAATTAATCTACATTTTTCTACTCCAGCGATTGCCCAATAACATTACTGTATGTGGGAAAAAGACACTCAATATCGTTAGATGGAGAGGGTAGACAGGGAGGCTCAGGGGTACAAGAGCTCAGCTCGCACTAATGAGGTCCTGGATTAAAATTCACACTGGCACTTGTGATTAAACGGGATTATTAACTGTAGCCCAGCCGAAGGGCTCGTCCCGGTAACAGTGACTGCACGAAAACAACCCAAAGAGATGTTTCTTTCTGTACCCTATCCGAATTAATTTGCTAAATACCATGTCTTAGGTATTTAAAAAAAAATAGGTTTGACTTTCATGCGAAGAACATTTATCTGTAACAGGGCATACGGGAAAGTCCACTCCTATTGCGTGAATAAAAAAGAAGTCACTTGAAGGGTCCTCAGGATTTCCATGAAAACTTGCGCAGGCCAAATTGTAACATATGGTCTGTTCTCATCGATGTGTTCCTACCCCCAAAATTCCTTTATGAACTATAAGTAAAGTGCATTATTTTCTACTCATTCTATTACGTTTAAATTTATTTGAAGGTTAATTATTTTTACCATCTGGAATGCCGAATAGAGAAATTCCTGAGAGTTTGACGTGCAAAAAACATGTCAGTATTCAGAGCCGTTTTTTGTAATACTTGCAAACATAAACACATCTAACTGGCACAGAGGCGTGGGGGGTGAATATAATCACTATTAAGACGCTACAAAAAATGTGCCTGCAGTAGCAGAGCTGGCTCGTTAATTCGAACCCAGCCGTAATGTTTTCCACAGAAGCCTTCCAACTCCCAACATCAAAAACCTACACGGAAAGACACTTTCGCGACTTGCGCAATAACATTCACAGCGCAGCCTCAAGGGACAATTGGGCTGAACATTGGAGTGCATCTATTCTAAATCTGCTTGCAGTAGAGAGAACTAGTTTGGCCAGCAATTTATAGCTGTGCATTGCTTCGGGTAGACTTACTAGAATGAGTTTTTGGTGCTCATTGAGTTAATGGTAGATTGCTGCCTAATAAGATTGCCACATAAAAAAGCAGAAGGGACATGTGTTTACATAATCTATAGAATTGTAATTTTGCCAAGCGATGGGAATGTAGTGCATGAGTTATAAACATTACTCTGTAAGTATGCACAGATCATGCCAATAACTCTATTCATGTCTGTTTAAAGAATAAGCCATATACGTTATGTAACAAAGTTTCATCCCAGATTAAACATTTAAATTAATTTAACGACAAACGCGCTAAAACAGAGCAGTCAACAGCTACGCTTAAAACGCATTAATTTAATTTCAATAAATAGCATAAATAATATAGAATACATAATTCAAATGCAATGCAGAGCTCTAAACACCTGTTTTTCACGTCATTAGTCGATTTAAGGGTGCACTCTGAAGATTCCATTTCGATAAAATCATGCATAGTTGTGGCCTTCAACACATGAGTCATTATAGAAATAACACTATAGCGTAATGTTGCAGTGCTACACAAGGCAAATATTGATTGGCATTAACAAACCAGTGACCTCAACTTTACCCATGTTCATTTAACAGTTTATATACCACCGTTACGTTATTTAATTGCAATAACTGCATGCAAAGCATCGACCAACCTCGAAAAAATTGCTTAACAAAAAAAACGCATGCATTTCACCTGGATGAACAGCATGTTGGTGACGCACTAGCATGCTATGACAAACGAGCACACATTTTCACCTCCATAAATTAAAACGCCTGGAGAGCACAACAGTTTCGAAGTCCCGCTAGTCAACACTACTCTCGTTTTCATGCATGATGACTGCTGTTTCAACCAGAGGCCTCGGTGGCCCCTGAAGCGCCAACTTGTGCACATTCCCGTCCTTATCCTCCTCGCAGCCCACATTTCCACCATCATCATAGCCGTCATCTTCATCCTCGTCGTCATCCTCGTCAGATCCAGTATAGCTCTCGTCGTCGTCGTCATCGTCGTCGTCATCATCCATGTCCTCGTCCATTTCTTCCTCATCCGTGAGTGCGGCATCTTGTCCGCCCGTGCCGCTCGGCTCGTACGCGAGATGCTGCTTCAAAGCCGCCACCTCGTCACCGTCGCCATCAACACCACCCGCCTTCCTGAGACGCAGCCCGTCCCCGCCACCCCGGGCACTATTCCACGCGTTCCCCGCCACCACCACGGTGCCATCACCATCATCCCCGTCGCCGTCGCCAGCCACCTGTCTGTCACGCGACGATGCCGGTCGAGGAAGAGGTTGGCCACGGACCCACAAGCGGCTGTAGCAGATGAGGGTAAAGACCACCACGGGCGTGCCGTACAGGAACAGGCCGAGCAGCACAGACTGCTGGAACACAGCCTGCAAGCATCAGCAGCACGCAGTTAAGCCATGCTGGTACGCAAGACAAGTGATACAAATATTTAATTGTACTTAACAGGCGACGTATGTTATCTACACACCTGCTGCCATAATTTCTGATGAACAAATCGTGCAGAATGTGCCCGATGTCATCAAATTTTTGAAGCTAAGCAGGGTTGGGCGAGCACCATGCAACATGTTATTGGTTGTTGCGGGAGTGTGTTGTGGGCAGTGGAGCGCCGTGCAATAAAATCCAGTTGTACTAAACTGTGTACTTTACTCCATATCAATGTTTCCCACCTTCAACCCACACTGACCAATGGCGTAGAGAGGCCTTCACCCAGCAATGGATTGAAAAAAGGATCTCTGTGTACGTTAACATAATTGTCCTTTTGTCATTGTGTGAGACAGCATTTTGAGACGCAGTTTCATTTAGATGCTTTGTATTTCATTGCATATTTTTTGTATAAATTAATGTAATAAATCAAGGTTACTTTTAAAAGTGCGATAGAATATGCATGATTAATTTCTATTCTTAACCACATGGGGTCAAACCCCTCATCTTTTTGCAGGCAGTAACAATGTATATGATTGTTCCGCTGGCTTATTAAGCACAATTCTGAATTTATTTTGACAAAGTCTATTGACATACTTCAAATTGAGTATTTTACACAAAGGTAAAAAGACTCCTGTGAGGTTGCATCAACAGTACTCAGAACAATGTATCAAATGAATGACTTCCCTTCTTTTGCAAGAACGTAAGACCATTTGACTGCAACATCAAAAGATAACTTGTGAATTTAGAAACATCTTTACAACAATTGGTCACGTAAAAATAAAGCAGTGCTTTGTAATAAGCACACAGCATGTTTTTTGACCGGCATGCTTATCGCCTTGCAGTTGTGTTGTTTGAAAACCCCAGAAAAAGACTGTTTGAAAGACAGGATAAGCATGTGTTAAATTACATCGCCATGATCGCGGAACCGAGGGTCGCACGGGTTAATACCAACTTCAACGGAGTTCGGTTAAAAAGGTGCTCAGGATTAAGCAGAATGAACAGCCTAGATGTAACGGAACTCCACGGTTTCCAGTTGCCGCGAGTGTCAATCTCTCACCGATATCACCGTGGAAGCGTCGTAGAGCAGCCTCTTGATTCGGAAGTAGGGACTGTTCCCTCCGTGAGCCTACGGAAGAGTTGGACGTTAGAACACATGAACCTTATGGTGGGACCCCGGGTCCCATAAGCCCCTGGCTCTCGCATAAACATTATATTATAATGTAAACAAAAACTTTGCTTTTTCACCAATGGGTTTGAAGGATGGTGGAAAGTGTTGTCTTGTTAAACTATGCCTTTAAAACTGAAAACTACTCTATTTAAATACACTACAAAAAAAATTATTTACATCCCTCTGTCAATCATTGTGTTTCTCGGTGTGGATTTGTGAACACACTTTGTAAACAGTACATAAAATAGAATGCTTTTTCAATGCGCTGTTCATATTGTAACAAGCGTTTATACCAATGTTACTCTACAGAGTAGTGGGTCGCTGCTCCCCTTATCCGCATTCATACGAGCGGTATGTGGGGACTATGGCTTAACCGCAAAAAAAAACCTATCTGCACAGAGGCATACGGACAAGAGAAGTATTATCAAACAGGAGGAATTAATGGTGCAATGCATCTCATCTGTTAAATATCTGCAGGTAATAGGATTGTCATCGATTGATCCTGGCTGCAGACATTGGTAGGTCACAAATAATAATAATGAAGATAAGAGAGCCGTTTCACTATTTTACGCATACTGTTATGACAAATAAAGGACTTAAGTGGTGTAGGCAGTTTGAGCAGCTTTGGATAAGACTTGTGATCCTGCCCATACCCGAGCATGGAGTGCATTCGCTTGTTCAGTTCTTCTGCGTTGCGCTTGGACGACATGACAACAGAATGATCCGCGCCAGGTGGGTCGCGGCCAAAAATAAATTTATTAATTACGATTTTTACTTTCATTTATTCGGGACCCCAGGGTCCCGCCATAAGGTTCATATGTCCATGTTCTTCCAAGCGTTACAAGTGTAAGGATCATTAGAAGGCACATGTGTATGTTTTAAATACACATTGCTGTATGTACATCTACATTTCAACGATGAAGAAAATTAACTGGCTATGAAAACCAAAATGGTAATGAACCATTTTCATTCCTCTAACACATGTGCATACTATGCACAAGTCTTAACAAAACAATATTTTCCCTTTCGCCTGGAATAAACAGTTGACGCAAGTGCTGTAAGCAAGCGCTTTATATATATCCTTCTACATATTGGAATGTAACAAAGAGAAGAGGGGTCACCAGACTGCTGCTGAGGTTTATCAATTCAAGAGTCAAGGGTTTTTACATACGCTTACACATGTACACAGCATAATCAAATACACACGAAATCTACATTTCAAATGATGCTGGACAGGGCAAATTAACTCGCTGTGAAAACAAAAATGGATACAAGTTGTTTTCCTTCCTCTAGCACTTCACTCCTACAAAACACGCAGAGCTGTCAACAGCTACGCGGCGTAGGGGAGGGCAGCCGCACTGATTGATGTCACATTGTTAGGGCCGCGTGTGAAAGAGGCGTGCCTTTCCTGTGTTTTTTATAGTGTTCCGAGCCACTCGCTCATGTTTTGCCCAAATACTCTCACCCCGAGCAGCATGCGGAACATCTGATGGGGGGAGAAGAGGTGGTAGAGGTGGGGGGGGCAACTTATAGAGATGTGGAAGCAAAGGTTTTTTTAAAGTCAGGCTGAAAGGTGAATGTGGTGTAAAAAGTTGATGCCCAGGGTGAGAGAGAGCACCACAGGTGCAGCACTGTCTAACAACGCCATGTTAACTCCACATTCTACTAGATGCTATAAATACGACGAAAACAGTAATTGTCACCATAATCATCCTTATCTCAAGTTATGCCTTTGGCAGTTTTTGTCCCCACACAAACCAGTCCCCCAGAGCGCTCACTGCAGTGGAGTTTAGCCATGCCAAGTGCTTATTGAAGGACAAAGCGGTCGTTTATTGATTGCAAGTAATTACCCAAGCCTGTCCCCCAGCACCCAATGACCTACTTTATCTTGGTTTAGTGCTAGGAGAGACGCTTCCCCCAGAGGTCTGACCTCCAGTTTCCCAGCCAGGTTGCTTGTGATGAAGGTGAAGAGGTCCTTGGCGGAGCGGAGGTCACCCTCGGGCAAAAAGAACTGCTGGGACGAGGTGTTCACAAGAATCACGCTTGGGACGTCCACCACGCTTGCGACCACATGGGAAGAGGAGAGGAGGGGACAGAGGTACCATTTTTTTGTGTTTTCCGTCAAGCCTCATCTACAAACATGTGTTTTGTGTTTTTTTTTTATCACAATCACATTTTTGTCATAAACATTTGAACCATGCGATTGGGCCTGGATGGAGTTAGGACTTTGGTTTACATTTACTTTGTGAGCTTACTGTTACATCGTATGATGTGGTTGGCCTTACCTCATGATCAGGTCATTGATGTGAATGTTGCCATCTGTGTATCCAAACTGAAATTGCCTGCAGTGGCATATGGGGGGGGGAGGCGGTGGAGAGTCAGGATTCGAAGATGTTCAACAGGGAGTGTGCGGACAAGATAACAATGCATGAGAGAGCCAGTCAACACACGAGACCGTGTGTCGAGCGCCCCACCCCTGTATATTGAGACTCAGTGGAGCAGGGTATAGAGCGGTCGAGGTAAGTGTGAATCTGTTCATTGTCAAGGTGCATGTTGAGCGCAGTGTGTCTATGACTCACTTGTGAAAGTTCCTCCTGTAATTTTTTGACACTTCTTCCACCATATATTTGAGCCTGTTTCAAACAACATTAAGGCATCAATTCATCAGCCTGAGGCCAAAAGTTGCTTGTTGGTAGCGCGTCTACTCAAAAAGAGACCGTGAAGCAATTATCACCCTAGATTTGAAGCTTTCGTGACTGCAAGGAATCATCTTCTTAGGTTTTTTCGGTAAAGTCACGTAGAAAGTAAAATAAAATAAAAACAAAAATCACGACGTTTCGGAGGCAACACAAGTCTCCGTCATCAGGTGGGACCGTCACAGCCAGATTAGCTGTATCAAGTGATACAGCTTGAGGAGGGGACAGAGGTACCATTTTTTCAAGTGATACAGCTTGATACAGCTAATCTGGCTGTGACGGTCCCACCTGATGACGGAGACTTGTGTTGCCTCCGAAACCGCGTGCTTTTTGTTTTTATTTTATTTTACTTTCTACGTGACTTTACCGAAAAAACCTAAGAAGAATTATCACCCTGCACAACTTAACACCACCGTTTCTGGTAATTACTGTAGAGTATATTTTTTTATTTAGCGACTTATTTCGATAATTATTAGTAGTAACATTTCACTTTTTCATTATCGATTTTCCATTAAATGTGCTCTCAAAAGGCTTGCTCATTCTTAAGAGCGATTTTATTTGATCTTGTGGCCGACACTTTATCCGTAGAAACGCATCTCCAATGTTATAATGAAAGTCAATGGGGAAATAGGGTTTAGAGACGGAATTTCACTTTACAGACAACTTTTCAGGAACGTAACTGTTCTGTATATTGAGGGATGCCCGTATTTACGTCTCTATTGTGAAAATGGGCATGCACTGTGAGCTTAAGAATCACTTTTAATCAATGAATCGATCCATCCTTACACTGCTGCTTAACATTCAGTGGTAAAATTGTACCTGTTGTCATGTTTAATGTTAGTTCCACTCAAGACTGCAAGGACCAATGATTTTCCTGCAAGAAATAAAAAGTATCATTCACATCACTCGGTTAAAATCGTAAGGTGAATCATAACATACATGCAAACCAAGCTCCATTTACTGTCATTTTGTGGTGAATTGTTGAATAAAATAAATACTTTGGAATGCATTATTTGTTGAGTCAACCCCATCAGACGATCAGTGTGTGCATTGTTAAATGCAATGAGACTGAACAAACCAGATCTTAAGTTTACACTTGCAATGTTACAGGAAATACAGTCAATGCGTTGGGTTAGGGCATGACTGCATTGACCAATCCTAAGACTCATTCCTCCCATGGCCTCTCTGCTCACCTAGACTGTAGCAGCTGCAAATACACAAGCCCCCTTGTCAGTGGATCTATCCCCCTGGGCTCGATGCCAAAAAATGCGCCCGTGTACCTGTGTCAGCCAGGTCATGCAGAGTGATACTGTCGATGAACAGGAATTCTGGGAACCTCTCCCTGTTCACCCACTCCTCCAAGCTTCCATCTTCAAACTCTGTAGTGGTAACAAAAGTAGATTTCTTCTATTTTTTTTCAAGCAATTACAATTGTGTTGTTTATCTCATTTATAAGATTAAAAAAATCTATTAAAATGCATGGAGAAATAATTCCTTTTGTATCAGAGAATGCAAGAGATTTTTTTCACAGAAATTCAGAAAAATCCTTCCAATGGCTTTTATATATATCAAAATTACACAGTAGGGGGTGCACTTCCCTGCAAGCTCTGCTAAATTGTCACATGAAAGTCAATCCCAAAAGTATTTATATTCACTCCGAGTTGAAATTTTGCCAAATCAAGTTGAAAATCAAATTTCACGTGATATAGTTACCAGTGACCATCAAATGGCACTACGCTTGTTGCTGCCTGGTTTCCAACCCAGGAACTGGTGCTGACTCAGTCCGCTGACCTTAGGCCAGCTGGTCACTTGCAGCTAAAGTATGTTATACTTGCTCCCAAATTTTTTGAAATGTCACCATGTGATCACCAACAAATGTGAATATAAAAACATTAAAGTACCAAGAAACTAAGGAGAAAGCAATGGGGATGTTTATGCAGTTAAGTTGGTTCAGCAAAGTTTTGGAAGGCCATTAACTTTGATGCAATTTTGTTCAAAGTAACACATTCCAGAGTGGTATTTCAGTAATCCTGAGAAGGCTGCAATTTCCTTCAGGATTTCTCAATCTTATATATTTTATGCAGGAATTTCCTACAATTTTTATGATTGAAGAGGCTTTTCATTTTTCCAGGAGAGATTTTTTGTATTCAAGAAAGTACATTGTATTAATTAGGTTTTACGTCTGCATGAAACTTGCACAAGAGTTGTATCAAGGTAATGGTTGCAATTTACTGAACCAAACTTCTATAACATGTATTGCTTGAAAAACACTTGGTAATGACTACCATTTCAGCAACTAAAAACTACGCGCTGTGTTATAACGTATACAGATTTGAGACCACCTTAAAAAAAACTTCCAACTTGACTGCTAAATCTGAAAAACATTTCAAAACCACAACAAAACAATTGAAAACATGACCTAAAAGCAAAAATGTTTAAGCCATATGCATCATAGTTGGCCTTTTAGGAGTACATACAATGACACGTTTTCAAGAATTCATTCTATTAAATACCAATGAAAATAAATCGGTATTTTTGGTTCCATGCAAAAACACTTTCAATTACTTCAAAATAAGACGGTCTTCAGAGATTGTTTCATGACAAACACAACAGTTAAACCTCAGTTTCTTATATAATTTTGAATGCTTTGCAATTAAATGTCTATGGGACCTCAGCGGACAATATGACCTCTCAATAACCCTCACGTCCCTCTGCTTCAAGACCTCTCCAGCTTCTTAACCCCAACAGGTGTCAGAGTCCATAATTAACTTAAGGCTCCATAATTATCTTAGCCACATCTGCTGGCGCTTCGGTTTGTGTTGAGATATGCCATTTAAAAAGGGAGCTCTGCATGCCATAGGTTATGTGGGGTCCGAAGGATGATGTCTATTCTAACGTTTAAACGTGAAGGTTTTTTTCAAAAGGATGTAATGTCTGAAACCGTGTTGTTGATGCAAAAAAGTATTTGTGAAATATAGTGAGTTTTTAAATGCATATATCTCAGAAACAGGAAAAATTCCAATTCAGCCCAGAAATGTACCATATAAAAGATTCGGTCTTTGAATAATTGGTTCTCTTCCAATTGGATTGAACAAAGTAAAAAAAAAGTAAACTGACAAAAAGACTAGAATGTCTACTCTCAGTACAGTTTAAGTAAAATGCAACTTTGTGGATCATGCAAGTTTAAATGTGTTTTTTGCAAAAAATGGAAAAGCGAATGAATCTCGAATTATTGTATCTAACACAAGTGCACTTGGCTGTAGACAAAGATACTTGCCTGTTCTCAATAACTTTGAACAAACAGCGCCTCCCAATGTCAGACTGCGGCCATCTCAGCGATTCAAATTCGATCTCATTTAAAGTGAAAATAAGAGCTCTCTGTGCAATGCCATACTTGTTTAAACCTAATTTGAGTCTTACGACGACACATTTCATTTTTAGATGTAATTGAGGCAAGTACAATAAACTAAAATTGTCACTCTCAAATTCACTCGGATTAATTATATTATATTCTCCCATCTTCCAGAGCAAAATCAATCATGTCATCCATCCGACGACGAGTTCCAGTAGCTGTGATTTAGATGGCGATTGGCCATGTGGTTCCTGGAAAGCTATACGGTCAAGGGTTAATTACTGTTGGGAATTAAGTGGCAACAGGAGTGTAGGTCTGTTCATACAAATGAGTGATCTACTCTTGGCGTTTGCAAAAGTCACACAACAGCTGTGGCTGGGTAATTGATGAGGATCCACTTGTTAAAGCAGTAACACAATATGTCCCTCAACACAGGCCTGTTTTTACATTGCATTATAGGGACAAAGCAAGTTTATGTTGAGCATAATGTATTTAGATTACTACTTAATTATCTTTGGTTATAGTTTGTTATTCTTGAGTATTAAAACACGGGCTATCAAACTTTTACTGGCAGACGATGTGCACAAACAGGCAGTTAGACTCTACAGAACGGTTAAGCAGAGCCTTTCATGATGGCCAATCCGGGAAGCCTCTTGGGCATTCTGGGAGTCCTAGAGAGGGGCTGCATGCCACATGTGGGGAACCCCTGAGATACAGCACAAACAACCATTATGTTGGCTACATGACCTGGCACATCCGCAGTGCCACTGACCCCATTCTTAAAACACAAGGCTGTGGACTGCATTTTAGAAGGCATGGGGCTTCAAAGGAAAGGGACGGGAAATAATGTAATGGGATGGGGTGGGATGATACGGGACATCATGGGATGACTGCGGATACACCAGAATGAAATTATACAAGAGTGGAATGTGATTGGAGATATAGTGTGATGGGAAACAACATCATGGTATAGAAATGCAGGGATGTTGAACAAATAAAATCAATTAAGAGGTGCAATGACTCTTGTGCTCTTGCACGAGCTGTAAATGTACCATCGAAGACGTAAAATGTTTCATCCTTGAATGCCAGAACAGCCGGCAGCTCGTACAGAACTACGTCCTATTGAAACAGAGACACGCCATACTGGTACTGTCATTTGCACCCTATTAGCCTCTACTTATCTGTACATGTAAAACTACTTGTTATAATGCACAATCATATTTAGAAACACATTTGAAATGAAATAATTCAAGACATCACAAACTTAAATGTGGTACAATTCTATTGTTCATGTTGTAGTTATCAAGCAGTACACGTGTGTAAACTATAAATACGGTAGAAATTAACCAATTAACTCTCACATCTATATACGGCTGGGTTTTTTTAAGAGAAAGCTATAGTTTGTTGAATATTATTTCTAGGTTTGTACGAAGTTCGATTGAGTTAATTTTAGCATGCAGTTTATACACAACACTAACGTGCTCTGACCTCAGGAAGTGCTTCCTTGATTGCAGAATAGAAGTATGTGTAGACGATCAATTCGGTGGCAACTTCAAGGTATTTCTCCTGAACGGCAGAATGAAGCAATAAACAAATAGGGTCAGAGGCACCGCGACCTTACCTCTCCAATTCCAAAATATACCTTAATAGCTCTACCACGTTCATTGTTGGTACATTTCCGTATATATATTTAAGCATTGACAAAGACAAAGATCCCACGTATAGCCTTAGCTGACTTTTGGGGCAAGTGTTATTAGTGAGTAGCACCTATGGTGGGGGTGAGTGGGTGGCCAACACCATGCCTGGCCGCTTTTGTCTCCCCAGTGGTGATGTTTACACACAGCACCAGGTACTAATTTTAGGCTGAGTCAACCTAGGGGAGGCCCAGAACCGGTTCAGATAATCGTCACTGGTGATGGCCATGAGCGGGAATTGAACTCTGGTCGCCGGGCTTGTAGCGCAGCACGCTAACCGTTGCACTAACGCTCACCAAAAGACAAAGACACACTCACAAGCATACACAGCGATGCCAACTCCCCCCAAGTATTGTTTTATTTTAATATTCTCATTTGGAGAGTGGTTTACCTTCAATGGAGACTCTCCACCCACATATACAAAACACGTGTCGTGGGCCTTCTGTGCTTTCTTAAATGCTTCAGGGCTGGACAGGGAAAGCACAGTTGGCCTGAAGAAACAAAACTAATTGTTATTACATGGGAGAACATATTTTAGACAACAAAACACACGCAACAATTTCGGATATTCTCCCACATGGTGCATATCTATTGCATTGTGTAGATCACATGTGTAGAGTAATAGCGCTGGCTGCTGACGGAAAGTGGTACCTGCAGTGTATAGCAGTACACACGTCAGCAGGCGACAGTATATACGGGGAGAAAGAGAACTCAGGGGAAGTTCATTAAGGAGTCCATCTAGAAGCCCCGGGAACCTGCTAGTAGGTTTCAGAAGAGAGGCGTAGGCCAGGGCGGAGCAAGGCCACGCCGGCAGCATACGAGGGAGCTCTGAGCGAGAGCTCGGGGCCGTTACTGGAAGTGGATCTCCTCGCCGTGCTGCTGTTCGCCACCATCGTTGCCGCCGTCTTCACCATCACGGGGCGCCGACAGCCTGCCAACTGTTCCCAGTAAATAGTGCCGCCGACAATAGACGGTTGTGTATATAACATCTGTAAAATAGTGTGCACCCACGTAGGGTGTGTAGAGTCCCGATTGTGTGCGAGAATAAAGGAAGGTGCCTCCAAGTATTTCTGTCTCCGAACTGCGTCACTACACACGCTTGACTAATCTTGATTAGGAGCATCAGCATCATGAGAATCAATGCATTGGCACGATATAAAACCGAAATAGAATAGACTTTTTAAGACTGTAAACAAGGGAAATAAACAATCCTTTGGATTAGAACCCAGTTTGTCAAACATAATGGCTCAGTGCTCTGGCATTGTCTTTAGCTGTGTCAAACCCTCAGCAATCAGGAATGCTAACTAGACAATTTCAGTGAGCTTAATGGTTATAGATGTTTTTATTGTTTGGCCTGTTATTTACACAGACCATGGATCAAACACCAAAAAGTGTACAAAAATCATGAGGACGTGCACACTTGGAATTACATTGAGACAGAAAGAGGAACATGTGGATCAGAGAACACAAAGTGAAGACATATCGACTGTTAAGAAAAGTAAGTGGGCTTTGGTAAGACATATCGTTTGAAGGGATTAGGGCCGATGGATCAGATTGGTGATGGAAATATATCAAAAGGAGGCAACACACACCCAGGAATATACCAAGCACAAAGATGGAGCAATGAGAGTTACTAATGTACAGAAGCGATACATTACGGTGATGTGCAGAGGCCTTCATCCAGCAGTGGATATATCATGACCGATTATGATGAGCAGCACAATTAACACTATGAACATTTTTCAGAACATCATTGAATCGGTAAGCCTGATCTTGCGTAAAAGTGCGATTGCAATTTAAATAAAATGTAAAACGCTTGGCTTTTTTGGGCATGACTTACCCAGACACTCTGTTGGCAAATTCAATAATCTTCTCTTTGCTGTGTGGCCCTCTGTAGTTATAAGCCAAGTCGCCCTTTATCCTGGCAAAGGAAACAAACAATTAACTACTTTACAATTATGTATTTGTGTAATGAGAATCCTGAATTATGATTTATATTGGTGCTGAAACACTTTTCATAATAGGTGTTCATGGATTAATATAAACTCCTAAGCACACAACATCCTTAAAACTGCTGAAGTATTGTTTATTAAGTCGTCGTATAAGGTGTATGTAATGGGTGCATGTGATCCCTTTAGGTATTAAAGCTGGTACATTTACCACAAGTTAAAAATAATCGAGTCATATCAAATGATAATACTCTGAAGTGTAAAATGGTCAAATCGTTACACTCTTACTTTGAATTAACATTAGACATATACTGACTCGTGAAGATGCTTAATCTTTAAGCCCAAATATGTAACATCATTTTTTTCCAATTTGCATATGGATAGGCCAATAGGTTGCTAATCTAAAATACTGTACCCAACGATGCAAGGAAATTGGACCATGAACCACAATGCAATGGGCACAAGGACAGTTTTATCTGTCTACGAGCAGTGGAAAAATAAATAACAGAAAGCCATTCAAGCACTGACGCCAAGAAGCCCTGCTGCCCTTAAGATGCGGTTATCTTTCCCTAAGTGACGTTATTCGTGGCATCGTATTCTGGAGGGCTGGTGCACTTGAGTGGGTTTAAGCTATGTAAACCCATCTGGGAATGTACTCTGTCAGCCGTCTAAAAGTCCCCTTGATAATATATCAGAAGCATCACCTTACCATTTGTTTTACAGATCTGGAAGATTCTCTAACGGCTGTGGAAAAAGTATGCCTTTGTGTGTCAGTATTTGTTCATGGTAACATTCCTCAATAACTTTCATTTATGAGCAGGATATGAGTCTATAGAGACAAAATTCTGTCTTTTTGAAAGGAGACAATGTCTATCAATTGTACAATATAAATTGTACAATAAGAGTATGTAGAATAAGCAGGCGATAAGCAAATGAAATGAGACCTTCATACCTCCAGCCTGCATGCAGCAGTTCAATCCTACCATTTTATGTGGCGTATTCAGTTTAACTAGCCTATAACAGTATCACCACATCTCAGAAGCTAAGCAGGCTCCTGCTTGTATACAGCTTGGATGGGTGACCACCATGCACACCTGGTTATATAGGCCACTACGGAGCTATGTAATGGGTAGCAGAAGGAATTACAGAAAAATACATTGTTGTATTGTACTTTCTATGCCCCACGTATGTGCTTCTCACCTTCACTAATCGGCACTTGACCAGCGTGGTGAAACCATCACCCAGCAGTGGTTTGACAAAAGGTTTGTCCATTCACATTCAGTATGAAAATACATTTAACAAACCAGGAGTTCAAGCTGTCATTCCACAATAACATATCATGTTAAATAAAACCTATTGAACCTTCTAAAGTAGTTATGGTTTGTGCACTGCAGATCATAAATAATGTCAAGTTTTCAGGTATTATGAAACATGACATGAAAACACTTTATCTGAGCACTGCTGGAATAAAGTGTAGCTTAAACTTTACGTTTGTATTATATCCTAAGAGTATTATATCCTTTTCACAGGTGTTTACGGTACTCAGTGATGATTTCATCTAAAATGGCAACAGCTGTTGAGATCACATAGGGATTCACAGGTTGTTTAACGGATGTCTACATTATTTATAACTTCCACTCACAAATCCCACTGCATTACCACTTTGAGTCGCTTGTTAATCTCTCCGAGTGCCCGGACAGCGATCCGCATGGTCAGCGTGTAATCACTGGATTCCTTCATCGCTTAGTGACGGCTCATTTTCCAGAAAGGACCTCTGGCAAATGTGTCAAACACTGTATGATGTAGATGCTATAAATATAACCATTTGGTATATTTTCTGAGATATTTCCTGTTAAAGTAATTAATTGCGAATACACCAATTGCAGGATATTTACAGATTATATGTATGCACATGTGTTTGTTTAAATATAGTTATATATAAGCAATTGCGGCCAACTTGTAATTAAAATGATCCAAAGTTCCATCTTTCCATGACAATATCGTATAGGTGAATGGAGAAGGCTGACTGATGTGGAATTACACTGTAAGTTGTCCATCTCTGATAAACCAAGAACAGTCCCTTTAAGTTTGAGACAGCTTACTGGCTCAATTAATAGGAATCCACCCCCCTGTTGAGCTTGCTAACAGAGTGGGTCCAATGTTAAATACCGCAAGGTTTTGTGGTTTACCACTGTCTAAGAGTACACAGAGTGGCGTGACTAATGCAGAGCTATAAAGGACCAAGGGGAAATCCCATGCGGAGCGCGTTCATGACCAAGTGGGAAGCACACACTCACAGTTTGATGCTTGGGAATCCTCTTGCTCCAAACTCTGAAGCCAAGGCTTCAGAATGCAACACAACAGCAACATTATTTTAGTGTCACAATCTATAACAAGTGTACCATTACCACCACTATTATTAAAAGTCACTTATTTAGATCTCACTGAGTCTCAAGACTTTATCAGGAGGGTCCTGCTTGCATTGGGCTGTTTGGCCAATTTCACACAGTAAAACCTTGGATTGCGAGTAACTTGGTCTGCGAGTGTTTTGCAAGACGAGAAATTTTTAAAAATAAATATTAATTTGATAAACAAGCGAGGTCTTGCAATACGAATAGTACGTATTCGCTTTGTCTGCCGAGCGTCACGTGATCACAACTGATATACGAGTGCTTTGATATACGAGTGCTTTGGATTACAAACACGTTTCCGGAACGAATTATGCTCGCAATCCAAGGTTTTACTGTAAATGTTTTTTTTATATTGATGGAGGATTCGGAGTTCATGGAGAAAACCCTTGCATATGAAGGGCACACACTCAAAAGTTCCACACCGATGGGTTCACGACCCATTTGGTGTGCAGCCATTTTCTGGCCACCTCATAGTCGAGTAGGTTTGGAGTTTCACAAATCTATGTGATTTACCAACCCTTGCCATCAAAGTGCTGAATTTCAGGTATGTGCAACCCTACTCTGCTTCCATGTTTTCTGGAAAGGGGGACATTTAGCCACACCAACAGTTCCTTAGATCAACACGGGTGGCACAGAGGTCAGTGCACAACCGACAATCAGAAGGTTGCAAGTTCAAATTATGATCGGAGGTTGATACAGCCCCCAAAAGTTAAATTCACTTGGTGGGCCACCACCAGGCAAGGAACATCCGAGTTAATCTGAGCCCTGTTGGCACATCACATATTTAGCCGATGTGGATAATGGATAAACACTCAACCCATGGACCCTTGGGGTTAGATGGAACCAGCAGCTCTGAAAGCTCAGGTTAAAGCTTTACAATGACAACTCACATGAATGCTTGATGGCGTCCATCTTCCCGACTCGCACAGGCGAGCCTGCCTCGTGTAAACCCAATGCTACGTCCCTCCAAACAGGGTCCAGCTTTTTGCAATGGCTGCACCATGGTGCGTAAAACTGCAAAGAGAAAAAAAACCCATGTCAGAATACACCGTCCTTGAAATAAAAACACCTGCACAGTGCAAACACGGATCCATTGCTGGCCTCAATGTTTAGACCAGGGATAACTGTTATTATTCCATCTCTATGTTTCATTATATACGTTGAATAATATATAATGGAAATCGTGAATGCAGATTTTTTTTTTACCATTTCAAAATGCAGGCAACTAAAGAAACTGCTTTCATATGTAATAGCCGTTGAACTGTTATCCTTAGCCAATTGGCTGGCTTCATATTCAAGCATTGAAACGTTAAAATGTATGTAACACCCATGGATGAAGAATAATAACAATGTCTTACTATTTTGGTTTTCTAAGTAATTTTTTTATTAGTCATTAAACTTCTTTTGATTTGTTGTTCTTCTGCACGAACATTTTGTACCACAATATTATTTGCATGGATCTTCCTTGCAAAACGAACTTCACTCAGTCGGCTCTCATCTAGTTATAAGCTTATCATCAGTAGTAGTATGTTCTATTCATCACCATATTAAGGCATCCCCAACGCCATCCTTCATGGACCTGTATGCCACAATCCATCTCTTGTCCACACATGAGATAATATCATATCCAAGGAGGTTGTCCTCTCAAATGTGTTCTTTCCCTTTGGCTGTTATCCATTCACCAGCCTCAGTCATTGGCCATCATCCCTCTTATTAATGTGTTTGGCTGAGGCTCATTTTTAACAGTACTAAGAGTCTACACTCGTCTATTAAAGAAATTGTTAAATTAAAGAATACAACTAAATCAAATTAAGATAACAAATGCGGAGAGGTAGCACAATGGCTAACACACTACACGATGAACCAGCGACCCAAGTCTGATTCTTGGTCATGGTGAACATCATTGATAAGTAGTATGACCTTTAACCAACCACACCAACCTGGTTGGGTTAAGTATGGTTAACCAATGATAATTGCTTTTTACCCTTTTATCTGGCAACAAAACTGACACCTTTATTTTACAAGGAGTCATGTTTGCATTGACCACAATATCTGCGGTCGGAATGCAAACAAACAACACAACAAAAAGGTGTCAGTTTTGTTGCCAGATAAAACGGTAAAAGGCAATTATCATATTTTGCTACTGGCAAAGGAGGTTCTAATGGTGTATGGTTAAACAACCCTCGTAATCTACTTTTATCTAAGAGTGCCTTTAGGGGCTGCACATTATGGCTCCTTCAATATCCTGAAACTCACATTCACAAGCCAGGGTTCTTGTTGTCTCAGATCATGTAACCTGAAATGAAAGGGGGACATTTAAAACACTTGAATATTAAGACACAGGGTCCAACATTAAACAATCTGTCCCAACGTTAAGTATTTTGTTTCATTAACAATGACATGCTACAATTTAACTTGTGAGCAGCAGAGGGCAGTGTACGGCACGACACAGTATTTGTTACTGTATGTCAAATGTAGGTTTTAAATCTGCTTGGTTTTCGAATACACTAAACCAGTTAATGTTGCCGATAATTGAGAATACACAAAATACACTTTGTGGTACACAGTGCCAAGAATTAAACATTTTTAAAAACAAATCAAACGTAGCCAACAAATACGCCAATCGCAGTGCAACGAAATCCATTGTTTTGTTGTTTACCACATTACACATCCCTCTTTCATGACCACTTCCACAAACCCCCCACGCGGCGTGGGATTTAAAGGTCCATCCAGCAGTGGATTGACACAAGGATCTTGTGCGTGAGCCCCGTGTAGGAGGTAAAAAAATGTTTATTGAATTACAACATTTAAACCCCCCCACCCCACTTCAACTCACGTTGACGTCAATTCGACAATTTCGCCTCCCGCATTCGCCAGCACTGAGGGAGATAACAAAACAACCACCGTCACACAAACACACACAGCTCACGATAACCTCTTCTCAAATGTATAAGCAGCGAGTTAGCGAGTGAAATGTCGTCGTCGTCGTCGAGACTTGCCGAGGAGACACGCGCCCGCCGCTGCGATCGCCACCGCAGCTGCTGCAGCAGCAGCGGTAGACATCGCCTCGTGTCAATCACGCGCCGGGGGGGCCGGGGGGGGAGGGGCCTCGGGCACGGTCACGTGACACGGGCTGAAGACGGTCGGGGTCGCCATGTTGGGTAGGGGGTTTAGGTGGGGGTGGGCGGTTGGCGGTTGGGTGGAGGGGTTGGGTGGGGGTTTGGGTGGGGGTGGGCAGTTGGGTGGGGGTTTGGGTGGGGGTGGGCGGTTGGGTGAGGGTTTGGGTGGGGGTGGGCAGTTGGGTGGGGGTTTGGGTGGGGGTGAGCGGTTGGGTGGGGGGTTTGGTGGGGGTTTTGGTGGGGGTGGGCGGTTGGGTGGGGGGTTTGGTGGGCAGTTGGGTGGGGAGGGGCGGTTGGGAGGTTGGGTGGGGGCGGTTGGCGAGGGGGTGGGGAGTGGGTGGGGGTTTTGTGGGCAGTTGGGTGGGGGGTGGGCGGTTGGGAGGTTGGGTGGGGGCGGTTATTGTGGAGGGGTGCGGCATGTGGAGTGCGCGACCTTCTTGTACTTTCGTGCAAATTTCCACGCGGGCATGAATATTAATGAAGGGGGGGGGGGGCTCTTTTGCAGTGACGTCACACACGAATGTAGCACTGTGCTGCGTATATTATTTTTTACTGTCACTTTCTGTAACTAAACGTTTCAAGTTCAAGTTTCATTTATTAGGTATAGCCCTGTGAGCCATTCAGCTCTTGAATCGGGTGCAACCGCAACAAACAAAAAACAAAAACATGAACAAAAAAACATCTTAAAGTGAATATGTGACTAAGTGCAAACAGAAAATCCAAGAAAAGACAGCAAAATATTGCAGAAAAAACACCGTACACCAACGCTGTGTCATATTTGAAGCGACCTTCCGCTGCGTTGTTGTAAAAAAAACACCCACTCATGAATATTAATGATGGGGGGGTGAGCCTCATGTGGAGTGACGTCACGCGGGGGGCCCTCATGTGGAGTGACGTCACGCGGGCGGTGAGCCTCATGTGGAGTGACGTCACGCGCGGGACGCCGGGGACGGACAGACATTTCTGGGTGATTATTAGGATTCTATATTGATTATAGGAGGTAATATTTCCTTTAAATGCATTGGTGTTATCGAGTTTGTTTTGAGTTGGGGCGCTGGACATCTGCGAGAGAGAAAAGAGCTTTACAGCTCATCGGATTCCATCCGCATGGAGACTGTGATGACGTCACGGCGGATGACGTCACGGCATCTCCCCCACCCAACGTGGCGATTGCAACACACGCACACTCACCCACACAACGGGCAGGGGGTTCATATCGGAAGACGCAGATTCGTCTAACACCACCCACACACACACGCAAATATTAAACTTGAGACCAAACATTTAAAACCACTAGCGCGTTGCGAATTAATACTTTTATAATTTTGTCTTGACTGACGTTAACCGTTTATTTGTTTTTTTTTTACCACGTTTCATTTGTTTCATTTTCTTCTTTCTCTTCCTGTCAGGTAATACGCGCGCGTGTGCCGATTCGTCGTTCGGCCGCCTTGCGAATCGCCAGTTGAGTTTTACCGCGGCGAGCACGTGGGGCGTGGTGGTGTCGTGGGGACATGGCGGCCACTGTTACCAAGGGGGTGAGTCGTGGAGATCGCGAATTGCTGACCCGTGGTTCTCTGTGTGTCAAACACTCGCGCCGGTTTACACTCCGTCGTATTGTTTATTGCAACAGAGACATTGAGTTGTCGGGGCCATGCGGCGTACGGTCGTTTCAATACGGGCAAAACAAAACCCCCCACATTTGTTTGTCTAATTGTTTGTGTTTCTCCCTTGTGATGGGACTTTTGTCGGATGAACGTTGAGATTTACACGGGGCACGGGGTGACCAATAAGGTCTGAATCGGTCTGTGATAAGGTGGGGTACTGATGATGGGTTGACGGATATAGCTGCTGTTGCTGCTACTACTAATGTAGGTGTTTTGGGGTGGGTTAGATCAAGTAAATATAAATGTGTCGTTAAACCTGCCACCACCCGACACAGCCAATTGGTAAGATGTCACGTAGACATGGCAATTCGTTACCACACCATGCGGTCTGACTTCAATTCACATCTTAACAATTTGTCGTTCCAACATTCGATCCGGAATCATTTAAATGTTTATCTTGCGCGTACTGTGTCTCGAAGTCTGTGTCTCTTTCTGTCCGTTTCCTGCCGTTTAAAGCCATAAGCTAACGTCGCGTGATAACTGCGTTTGTATAATGTTGGTGAAGAAAAATTAATGTGCCAAACGTAATTGTTGTATTTTTACACTCGAGAATCGAAACGTTGTGGTCGTACCCGAGTTTAATCGACAAGCCGAGCGGTTGGGCCTCCTCCGGGCCCATTCTTTCTAGATTTGATTCTAGATTTGAAGCTTTCGTGACTGCAAGGATTCATACTCTTAGGTTTTTTCGGTAAAGTCACGTAGGTAAAAAATAAATAATAAAATGCAAATAATAGGCCCATTCATTGTGGAGACGCGCAGAGTTGCTGCTCCAACCGAGCTTGTAGAACTAATGACAGGTTGATTCAAATCGTAGCTGCAGTGATAATTCTTGGTTAGTTCGGTAAAGTCACGTAGAAAGAACCAGGAAGAACCAAGAATATGAATCCCTGCAGTCACGAAAGCTTTAAATCGAAATGCAGTGATACTGTCACGGAGTATTGGCTGGCACCGTCCTTGTTTACAAACTTTTGAAGGTTTTTTTTTAATATATAGCGAGCAATTGTTGTGTATAAATATAACCGGGGCGGGGCAGAGTTGGCGTATTTGGTTAGCGTACAGCATCTTCATCGCCACGAGAGGCCTGGCCATCGGTGTTCAGTCAGCTCCCACACACGGCTAACGCCAGTGGCGAATGCGAAATTGTAGTTGTTGCTCTGAATCTACATCAGCCGTCCGAAATTAGAAGTGGTGGCGAACGATATCTGAATCGGTCCCAGGCTTACCTCACTGCAGGAATCCACCCCTAATGGACGTTTGCGAAAGAGCTTCATAGCTCATCAGATTTATCCGGGATCAATAAAGATACTGATTCTGACCAACCTGGCACTGTATGTCAATCAACCATCGTCGCTCTTGGGTGGATCCCTTCATCCAGAGTGGTTTGACGAGGTGTTGCACATCGTTATACTGTATTATTGTGTTGTAATCTAAGAATAACCGACTCAAGCTCGACAATATAATTCAGGAGGGGATGTTTGGCCAATTCCATTCGTGTTTAAATGTTTGGTGGGATGCTGTAAATGGCTGTGAATCGATTCGTTCTTAAATGTATATTCTTCAGCTCATTATGCGTGCGTTCATTTGCACCTGTGTAATTTTCCTAAATGCAGATATTGATGGGACGGTAAAAAAAAATAGGAGTTGCAAAATGTACAAATGAGACGGCGCAGGCAATACAAGCAATACTATGCATATGAGGAGACGATACAAATCTGATAATATAAACAAGACGATGTAATTGGTTCCAGAAACGAATTGGTTCTGGTTGTGGCAGTTCTAAAAGATGTATAGGGGTGGGTTATTGTTGATTTTTGACCTGCGGATAGCAATCGGCAGAGGGTAGCGATTATTGTCTGATCAGGTTGAGAAATAAGTACGATTGGAGTACTTTGAGTCCGTGTGAAAGCCTTTGTGTTTTGAGAATGATCCACGAAAACAGATATCAAAGAGCTACCATCAAACGATGATGGCTGATGGATTAATTTCTCGTGGTGGAATAGCAGCAAAGCAGAGAACACGCTTGAGATGATTACTCCCAAACAGAACAGGAGTGATGAGAGTCTAGCTCATACGCAGGACAAGGTTTCAGTTTTGAGTTTCATTTATTTGGTATAGCCCTGTGAGCCATTCGGCTCTTGAATCGGGTGCAACCGCAACAAACAAAAAACAAAAACACGAACAAAAAACATCTTAAAGTGACTAAGGGCAAACAGAAAAATCCAGGAAAAAACTACTAACAAAAATTTCCAGAAAAAAGCACCGTACACCAACGCTCTGCAAAAATCCCAGTGGGATGCAAGTCAAACAACAAACAACCACAAGACAACTTAGATTAAAGCCATCATTCTAACTCCGCACTACAACAAACAAATATGGCCAAACCCAAAAACTTTTCGAAATAACAGTGATCATAGGAACTGTGACCGAAATTTCACAATAAACGACATAAACAACATGTACCACCAAACCCTGTAGCCATAGCTGGCTGCATGAGTCACTCCACAACAGTAGGAGCATCAGTATTAGTATAAAAAAAATTCAATGCACCTTTAAAGATTAGCACACTAGGTAGACTATAGCATCCCAGGACAGTGTGGTATAGCGACGGTGTGGTGAGCTGTACGTCAGCAGTTGATAGAAATTGACTGATGAATGTGAAATATTTTATTTATTTATTAACAATTAATTATTGTGGTGCCATTAATCCTGTAATGCATTTGAATTGACTGCATACCCTATATTGATAGATGGATGGGGCAGTGTTGTAAGTGCCTCTTTCATATTGAAGAGGATTGTCTAATTTTATCAGCATCATCCAACACTGGCTTGGCATCAAGTGGACATTACGTATTCCTTTGGCAGGACCTCGTTTTTTTTCTTCACAAAACACACATTGTTGACCTCCCACGAAGTGGTGGAAACTCTGTATTGCAATGGTAGGAGAGAATGTGGGCACATGCAAATGTGAGCTGTAATGAAATTACGAACACATGATTTAACAATTGTGCAAAGTCCGAAGCATCACTACAGAGAGAGCTTTGCATCAGGGAGCGATTGGGCAGTGAAGCCGCATGGCGTATGTTGACCTAGGAATGTGTTGATGGTCTTGAGCAATCTTTGCAGGTGGAGGACGTCAACGTGACGTTTGAAGATCAACAGCAGATCAACAAGTTCGCAAGAAATAACACGAGGCTAGTTGACCTGAAGGATGAAATAGAACTTAAGAAGGTAATGTGGGAAATTCACCTCACCCAGCTTTTGTAAGAATATGAAGTGAATGTTGAGAAATGTACAAACGAACCGTTTAAAATGTGTTAATGTGTGTTAATATAGTCATTTTGGTGCAGTTTTCAGCAAGGTCGCGTGATCTTGCTGAAAACCACACCACGAGTGTATAAAAAGTAATTTACTCAAATATTATGTTCTTTTTACACTATTCACATGTATTTCTGGAAGAGTGCTTTCTGTACCACGTAAGCTAGGCAATTCCATAAAAGACAAAAAATAAGGTTTCCAACATTGTTTTATTTTATAAAGGGGTTTATTTGAGAAATTTGATGTAATGCCTTGATGCACTTTTGAAACATTGAATATGTTTGTGCAATTTTTTTGTATCATTTGATTTTTCAATCAATTAAAAATTTCTCTCTGCCCAAAGTATCTATCTTTCATGCGTTGCTCTTTGATGTGGCTGGCTTGCCAGATGTGGTGAATGCGAGAGTAAATGACCTTTTGCCAATTGCTGCAAGCTGCCAAAATATGCAGCAAAAACAGAAGCGAAAATTGAAGTTACAGCTCTGTAGAGATAGATTGAACTCTTTGAAGAATTGTCAACTTCACCATTGGTTTTAATTTTGATATACACCAAAAGTACAGGTTGTACTTTACTTACGATGGAGATGCGTTACGACGACCCCATCGTAAGTCGAAGATGGCCTAGCCTACCCAGGAGTCTTAAAGAATGGTGTTAATTGAGCAAAACTGAGCAATTTACAGTACCGTACTGTATAAACTATATACTGTATATATTTATTAATTATACAATACTGTATTGCACAGTCAAATGTAAAGTAAAAAAACAAGGTAAATTCTTAGCCTACCTATATGAACTGCAATTTAATAGAAAGTTTTTTCAGGAAACAATCCTATCTGCTATAAAAACTTTTTTACATTCATTGGACGTATCGTATCGTGGTAACCTTAAAATGAAATCGCTGAAGCTACGTATCATACATGCATTGAATGTATCGTAACGTATCATATTGTACTGTACTCACCAAGATTCTGTCTGTCGTCTGCATACTTGAACGATGTTAGGTTGTTGATGGCAATTTTGTCGTATCGCTATCGCCATCGTAAGATCGAAATATCGAAAGTCGGACCGTCGTAACTCGGGGACTACGTTATGTTAAATTGTAATTTCTCCCTTGCGGTGGCTCTTTTTCTGTCTTTTGATCAGAAAGAGCTACAGAATCTGCAGGATGCGGCTGATGATCTGATGATGCTGGACGATGACTCGATGCTCATCCCGTACCACATTGGGGAGGTGTTCATTTGCCACAGCCAGGAGGAGACTCAGGAGATGTTGGAAGCTGCGAAGGTGTTTTCCCCACACATGAGTCAAAAGCAGTAACCAGTTATTGACGTTATGAGAGTTTTAGATTGGGTTCTAAGAGTTATGCATCAGATTATATGCAGTTTATTTGCATTGTTCATCTCCAATGTAATGCAGACCTCGGTGACTTTGCTTTCATCATATCCATGCACTTTAAAATACCATTGAGGCAGATGCATGCCTTTTATCGAAAGATTGTGCCGATCAACTGACAACCTAGCATTCTTTCAGAATTTCCTCTGTCTTCCATGTTGAAATGGTATTGTGCAATAATGTATTATGCCCATAGTTATAAGTTGTCTTCAAACGTAAGTTGCCGTAAAATGTAGCAGTAGCACTGTCTTGCGTGCTTTGCCGTTGCATTGTTAGTCACATATCGGGGTAAGTTTCTGAATTAACGTGGCTAACTATAATGGATGTTCGTGCGCAACAGAAAAGCATGGAGGAGGAAATTGCTGCATTGGAAGCTCGTGCCGTCACCATCAAGAAGCTGCTGTCGGAGCTCAAGGTGCAACTCTACGCCAAGTTTGGCACCAACATCAACTTGGAGGCAGATGAGGAGTGACCAGTCCGGCCGCGATTCATGTCAGAGGCATCGAGGAAGCAGCGCCATTTGATTTTGGGGGCAAAGGAATCCAAAGCGACCACCCGCAAATCGTGTGCATTGCGAGTCGATGACTTGTGCTCTAGCCATGCTTACAAAGTCGGGGTGGAGGAATAAGTTGGTTTTCAAATGGAGGCAGGCAAACCCGCATATTTGCCTAACAGTGGTTCCCATACTTCACTTTTTGTTCTCTCCTCTACCCCAACGTCAACAGATTGTCAATTATAAGTTGAACGAGATCGATCGGTGGATGGTGTACAGCTGTGTGATGGTGTCTGACGCTTTTTTATTTTTACATCCATTCAATTAAGTTACAAAATGGTTCGAAAAGCTCTCTTGTAGAGACTTGAATCACCAATAACTGCACATATAAACCTACTTAAAGTGTGTATGTACACATAGGTGAAGTGCTTGCATTTTTAATAATTTTATTCAAATGTAAACATGAGTATCTTATTGCTAATGCATGCCAGTACTAATATACATGAATGTTCACATGTGTGTGTACTCTTAGTTTAAGTACTTTGGTTTAGTGTCATACTTTGAGTTACCGAAATGTATACTAAATCGTTTGGATATTTAAATAGCGTTATATTCTATTTAAATGAATAACTTCAACCTAACGAGACATCAACAGTTGGTAAAACTAAACCAAACATGCAACTTGTTCACATTAACTTCTGTTTTGGTTACCTGACATTTTTGTTGATTAAATTATTGACTTTAAAGAGGAGTACTGTATTTCACATGTGTTTTTCTTTTGGAAATAAAACAATGATGCTATATATGGTACAGTGGGAGTTGTGTTAATGTGGTTCTTGGCAAGCTGTCACAAATGTGTGTGGTGTTCCTTTGTGCTGTCTCCTTGTGTAACATTGCTGACACCATCCTGAAAAAAAGTATTGCTTTTAATTATTTGATTGCAGCTCTGTAAGAAACACGGTTATTGGCAATGTGTTATTAAGAGTCGTGACTGAAACTGCATGCGTTGCTTGCAAACCATTTCAATATGGAAGCACCCTGAAATTAAATTACATCCTGAGCAAGCCATTTATTATTTGTGAAATGTAAGCACATGCAATTTTAAACAGTACCACAATTGTAATATGTTTTCCTTCCCCAAGGTTTGGCGATGTTGGGCAAGTATGTTTAAAATATTGGGTAAAGAATTACCCTTTGTCTAAAATCACATGTCTAAGTTATCTGGAGAGTATTAAAGAAGCGTTCACGCCCATTGCATATTGAGAAGTAGACGGTCGACTTTGTTCTGAAATTTCCAACACTGACACTTGACCCAGCTAAACCTGCCAAGCAGATGTGAATCTTCAACCGTTGTCTCTTACCAACAGCGCAACGGGCTGTCTTGACAAATTAAAGATAGCTGTAAAATAAGCTTGACTGAAGTATAGAATTCAAATTATGAACAGATTGGTGAAAAGTAATTTGTGCCCACAGCGCCGGAACAAAGTAATACAGCCAAACGTGTTTAAAATGAGAGACGGAGGAAAAATAAAGTTGGTCAAAATGAGAATGTACGGCGGTATGGCATTTTGGTATTTTATGGAACACCAAAAGTATACTAGACCGGTTCCTATTCCTATATGAGGATGTTTCCAAAGAGGGGGGGGCGGGGCGTAAGTAAACATGGTCTGCAGGTTTCATATCGCAACTTCTATATTTCCGTGTTGACTACTGCCTGAAAGTCATTCCAGCTGAGAAGTGGCATCTAAAACAGGCAGTGAATGGAACTTTTCATAACACATCAACAGGCTCTTGCTATAATATTCTGCCCAGTGGCTTGTCAGGCTCAAACTCCATCTGTTCAATCTTGAGCCCCGTACCTTCCTTCAAGTCGCCAATCAGTAGCCTTGCAAAAGTAAACATTTTTTTTATTTTACCAGGTAAGGCCCACTGAACTATGCAGCTCTTTTTTCAGAAGCTACCTGCCCACAAATGATAGCTCAACGAAGCGGCTCATCACGTGGAAATGTATAGCAGCCAAATGCTCTAAACGCACGTGGGTTATAAATGTGGAGGGGAAAACCAGAGGACTCGGAGAAAAATCCATGCTACCATGGTGAGAACATGCAAACTCCAAATATACAGCAGCAGGCGTCAGGGTCTGGATCGAACCTACGACCTCCTGTATACCAAGCGAGGTTGTTAACATCTAGCCACCGTGATGATGGTGAGAGAGAGAGACACGCAAACTCCAAATATATAGCAGGCGTCGGGATCGAACCCACGACCTCCTGTATACCAGGCGAGGTTAACATCTAGCCACAGTGATGATGATGATGAGAGAGAGAGACACGCAAACTCCAAATATACAGCAGCAGGCGTCAGGGTCGGGATCGGGATCGAACCCACGACCTCCTGTACACCAGGCGAGGTTGTTAACATCTAGCCACAGTGATGATGATGATAGTGAGAGAGAGAGAGACACGCAAACTCCAAATATACAGTAGCAGGCGTCAGGGTGGAGATCGGGATCGAACCCGCGAACTCCTGTATACCAGGCGAGGTTGTTAACATCTAGCCACCGTGATGATGATGATGATGAGAGAGAGACACGCAAACTCCAAATATATAGCAGGCGTCGGGGTCGAACCCACGACCTCCTGTATACCAGGCGAGGTTGTTAACATCTCATAGCCACCGTGATGATGATGATGATGGTGAGAGAGAGAGACACGCAAACTACAAATATACAGCAGCAGGCGTCAGGGTTGGTGATCGAACCCACGACCTCCTGTATACCACGCGAGGTTGTTAACATCTCATAGCCACCGTGATGATGATGGTGAGAGAGAGACACGCAAACTCCAAATATACAGCAGCAGGCGTCAGGGTCTGGATCAAACCCACGACCTCCTGTATACCAGGCGAGGTTGTTAACATCTCCTCGCCACAGTGATGATGATGGTGAGAGAGAGAGAGACACGCAAACTCCAAATATATAGCAGCCGTCGGGATCGAACCCACGACCTCCTGTATACCAGGCGAGGTTGTTAACATCTCCTAGCCACCGTGGCGCCTCCTGATCTTTGCCAACACGCTCAACATCAAGCTTTTCCCAATGACAGCCGTCAACAAACCCAGTGCTCACTCACTGACTTGCAAGCAAAAGCGTTCACAGCCAGCAGATGTCGTGGTTTATCCTCTGCACGACGCACACAATCACCACGTCTATGGAAGCACTGCTCGGCACCCCAAACATCATCCGACCCTCCTCCCCCACGCCACCACCATCATCATCATAAACCACCACCCCCCAACCAGCGCCGACTGCTTTAAGCGCTTCCTCTTGCGAGAGGAAACGAACGAAGTTTTGGATGCCGCTGCTCCTGTTGGCGGTGCAGTGGCCGGGTTTGTGCTGTGGAAGTCGTCACCTCCTCTTCGTCAGCTGCTTGAGTGCCCGCAGTTCAAGGGGTGCTGAGAATTCCGCACCGAGGAATCGTGCAAATAGTGGGGGGGCATCTTGAGTGATGCCCCATCACCAACATCACCATCAACTTCAGCAGCAGCAGCGAGCAGCACCACCATCTCAATAGCCCACTTGATGGACATCTGCAGCCAAGACAACAATCCTTGCACACACGCTGGGAGATTTGGCATCGTGATGTGAGTGGCGTCATAATTTTTTTATTGATTGTAATGTATGGTACTATGTGTTTCTAATAGGATATACTATGCTTGGGGCTGTGTATATTTTATAATAGGTGCTGTGTATATGTTACAATAGGATATATTAAGCCTGGTCCTGTGTATATGTTCTAATAGGATATACTATGCTTGGTGCTGTGTATATGTTATAATAGGATAGATTATCCTCGTGTATGTCTTGGAGAGGTTTGAATAGGCTCGGCTAAAAAAAAAACAGTTCTGTAGAGTGTTTCGTGTGTGTGTTTTAAAGATGCTCAGATGGGCCGGCTTATCTGTCGCATTCGGTTCAATGGCAAAGCGTAAAGGGAGCGACTCACGTCTGCCAGTGGAGCGTGCGAGAGAGCACACATCCATGGTGGTGTCATTGAATACACGAGGCACTTGACATGTGTGCATACAAAGCGATGGCACACTGCGGGGATGCAACGCAATGTTGCAGGTGCTGTCAGCCTTTTGCTGATTTAATATTATCAATGGGGTTTCACTTCGTTCGGTTAACAAGCCTGTTGGAAGACGGATCAATGGTGTGCGATAGCTTTGTGTAATTAAGGAGCGTTGGTTGCATTGGCAAGGTGGTTCGCTCGGCAATAGGGTGTCAGTGGTCAGACTTGTGACTATTCACAGTGGAGTGGTTGTTCTTGGTTCTTTCGGCAAAGTCACGTAGAAGGGAAATAATAAAATAATAAAACTAAAACTATACAATTTTCACAAGCAATCATCATCAGGTGTGAAATCCACAGCAAGAAATTGTTTTTCAATTTTTTTTTATTTTCTTGCTGTGGATTTGACACCTGATGATGATTGCTTGTGTTGCAGTCGAAACGTCGTGAGAATATTTATTGTTTTATATTTGTATTCTTTTATTATTTCCCTTCTACGTGACTTTACCGAAAGAACTAAGAATATGAATCCCTGCAGTCACGAAAGCTTTAAATCGAAAAGTCGTGTAGTTGTTCTGCAGAGCCTATAACAAATAATACCGCCGTACAAATAATATGCAATCTTGATTTGAAGCTTTCGGTAAAATACCTACGTGACTTTACCGAAAGAACCAAATAATA
The DNA here is from genome assembly GCF_965212315.1 of Lampetra planeri. Classification (NCBI taxonomy): domain Eukaryota; kingdom Metazoa; phylum Chordata; class Hyperoartia; order Petromyzontiformes; family Petromyzontidae; genus Lampetra; species Lampetra planeri. The sequence continues at coordinate 4,958,162 of NC_136132.1, forward strand.
TGCGGTTGTCGCTATTTGTTCGCGAGATTGTAATTCATTACGAGGCCAGCAAAATATCTCACCAATTGCAGTGCCATGATGTTTAAAACGTACAACTGAAAATAAGTTAAACTTCAATCACGGATCTTTGCGAGAGGTGCACGCTTGCGATTACGTTGAGCTACAGAAGCAGGGAACACTTGGATTAGAGAACACACGTGTGTGTATGTTGAACTTCTTTCGCACCGTAAGTATCCAGCCGTGCTAATCGGAGGATGCGGGTCAAGAGCAACGAAACTAAACACACAGAGACGTCCTGAAGAAATACGCAGGTGTGGCAGCATCACGCAATTGTTATGAAATGTAAGTGTGGCTTGGGCAGGACGGGTTGATGGCCGGTGGTCAAAATAGCGATCGAGTGACTGCCAAGGCATGCCGCTTATAGAACACGACCGACCGACAGACAGACAGGGACATCCGTCGTGGAGATGGAGCTATAACATCAGCACGTGCGCGGGTGCTGGTTGGATCGTTACGTCGCAGGAGCGTGAAGAGGTCCTGGCGACGGATTAGCGAGTCAGAATCGACCACAATCTGAATTTAGACTGGAGGAATCCGAAGAGCAATGAAGCTCTTTTTCACGGATGTCCAAGAAGGAGGCTCTAATCCAGCAGTGGGTTAACCACGGCGATAAATTTAGGGCATTGCCGTCACTGGCTCGCCGTCTTACAAATCGCGAGTTTCCACGTAGCCACGTACATGACCGTCACCGAAGGAACTGAGATTTAAGCAACAAGCAAAACCAGCACCCCCGCCGTGAAACAGACGCTGGACCGGTTCAACCGGATCTCAACTTTGGGTCGAGTCGTACGATTCTCTCTCTCACCACCACCACTGCTGTTGCCAATTTCCCAGCGTCGCGTAGCAATGAATACCACTGAGCTCATGACGCTAATCAGCGCGTGATTAACTCGTAGCATTTAATTTGTTCCTAAAAACGACTAAATGCTGTAAGTGAACTGGCCAAAACCGTCTCAAGAAGGGACCTTGACAAACAAGACGAGTTTTAAGGCGAGAATCGGGGTGACGCTTCCTTGGGTTAACTTTCCGGCACAGGTAAGTGTCACGTAGTCTAACACCTCGTGTATCCGGTCGTTCAGAATTGTAAGTACGTTACTTTACCCGGTAATTGTTTTAATTGGTGTTTGATTATTTAACGCTGCAGTGTTATTGGCAATGTCGTGGGGGAGGAGTGAGTGGTTGTTATCAGTGGTGGCCGTCAGCGCACTGTGCTTTCAACCCGAGCACATGAGTTCAATTCCCTGCCACGGCTAACATCAGTGTCGAGTGATGTGCCCCCCCTATCCATTCACTCACCTAACACTGGTGAAGTATGGCCAATCAACCCCAACGACTGGGGATGCCGTGGAGGAGATATTTAGCCAGCAGTGGATTGACAAAGGGCTGTGAGTCATTTGGTAGTTATTATATCGGAAGTGAAAGAGACATGCATAATTGTTTAGTCATTGGAATTTCAGAACAACGTTGCGAAACACCACCAGTACATAACCTATATGCGTTATACAGCATGCATTGCCTTGCGGCAGTTTTCAACAAATCGTCGACAGTGCACGTTGCATGATTCGGCAATCGCCTAAAATAGGTACGTATCGTGATATACACCCGATAAACACACCCACGCACACATAGTTACGCACATCGTTGATGCTTGCAGTAACTTATTGCAGTGTGCTATGCATTTTTTGTTTAAGTTATTGACCCAAATATCAAATGCTGTAATGTAAATATATTGCGTGCGAGTCTCATCCACACCACGTGGGTCGTGGAGGTTATTTGACCAAACCTCACCACGATGCCCGGTGTCACTTCTTGAGCAGAGCCATTGGAGAGTAGTTACATCTAAATGTGTCCTTATGAATACACTGTAAACTATTCCTATGCAACCGTTGTGGTCGAGATGAGTCCCATGGACACCGATGCCTACTCACCTGATTAAAGCGATGGCAATTATTGCACTGAGCGTGCTTTCCAGTGCCAACCACGCGTTTTGCTTGCACCCCAAGTACACACAGACATTGATCGTCAGATACATACGCACATAACCACGCAGATGGGCATCAACATATCCAGCATGTGTCCATTAACACGGTGAATACATACAAAACGGGGGGCAAGGGTGGCAAGGGCTTCCCTGTGTAGATATTGTGTGTACACTCTTTGGTTCTTTCGGTAAAGTCACGTAGGTAGAAAAATAATCAAATCACGATTATTGTGTGTATGTTGAACTTCTTGCGCACCGACCGTAGCCCAACGTGCTAATCGGATACCCATAAAGGTATCGTGAAAAAGACTGAGCGGAGACATAGATGACAATGCCGACGGATAGCCACGGCAGGCGTGTGATGCTCGATCGGTGACTGCAAGATGGCATTGGTGTCTGTTTCTTTCACATGGTGGGGGAGTAGATGAGCAACGTTTTTCTATTCGTGTCGGGGGTTGGTGAGTGAGCCAGTGAGCGGCTAGAGGAAGTGGCCTGGCGAATATCTGAAACTTTGCCGGTGAACGATCGAAGCGGGACCAGTGGCGATACGCCGTGGTCCAATGGTTTGAGTTTGCCTTGATGAGGTTGCTGTGGTGCCCAGCCCCGCTATTGTGATCGATGGGGCATCGGGATGTGACCCCCTGCCAGGGGGCAGACTTGTTGGGGCCCCAACTGTGAGCAGCACATGAAAGGGGGCTCCTGGCACCGTGCTTAACCGAGCATGCTTTTTTACACTTGTCAACCGATTTTTTTCCCCCTTTCCTTAATAATACTGCCTGTGGCCTTAAAACGGAGTATAAAATAGGTGACGTTTCGGTTAATGGCCCTTCTTTACAGCACATAGAGGGGCCGGAGATCCATAGCTAGTTCGATAGACTTTCCAACTTAACATTGTACGCATTGATGCATGATCTCTCTTCACGTGTCTCGGTGACACGCTGTCGCGATAAATCTCGAACAGATGATCGAATATTAATTAAACGCAAGCTGAAGGTTTGTGTTGCTATCAATAACTCACGCTGTCACTCGCCAAGTATGCGCCTCGTCTATTCTCTTGTGTGACGCCACCTCCATGTGCAGTTCAGGAATAGAAATGTTATTGCTGCTAAACTAAGAATTCCGAGGACAGGGTTGGGGAGGCGTTACGGAATTCATGATCATGCTTTGCATTTTCTCGTTCTTGCATTCAAGGCTTTGCAGACTGGAGCGAGACCTGAAAATGTCATGCCAGGAGCCAGTGGGTAGGGTCAGTTGTGGAAGCAAGCTTTCCTTTAGTGGGAAACAAACTGCATTGCGTAGTGAGGGTGTACAAAGGCGGTCCAGCGTGGTGCTGGCCACCCACCCCCTCGTGTACCGTGCCAGCCTTCATAGATGTTCGCTAACAGCGCTTGCTCCTACAGTCTATTACAGGCGATACGGGAGATATTAATATCCTTGCAGTCACGAAAGCTTCAAATCTAGAATTATACTGGGGATGTTTGTCTTTGTAACAATCATATTTGTCAATCCACTGCTGAAATAAAGGGGGCTCCCCAGAACGTGCGGCCCATGGGAGTTTTTGAGACCATACTTCGCCATGCTGGTCAGTGCCGGTTGGTGAGGGTATACAGCAAAGACGTGGGGGCATAGAAAGTAGAACGCAGTCGTGGATGTTTGCTGCCAACGTCCTCTGCTGCCCACCACGGAGCTCGCCAGCCCCCTTATGGCAACCTGTGCATGGTGGCCACCAGCTCAAGCCCTGATCCAGGCTCGCTTTTCTGCCATCTGATAATATTGGGGGGCACATTGTCGGTGATCAGGTCACGTGGGCAATAGTGAACACTGCATCTTCAATCTGGGGTGCCGCGAATTGTATTCAGACGGGGGGGGGGGGGCGGGAGAAGGCAGCCAGCCGGCCAGCCGTCGGTCCCCTTGAGAGAAAGCTGCTTCTTGTTCCCATCATGCCATCCCCCACACAAGGCTGGGGTTTGAACTCTAACCGTACGACGGCTGATGAGCCCCGATGCTGGAGCACTGGCACTCTGTTCCCGAGCCATCATCACAGAGAGGTAATATGGAAATAAAAGAAAAATACCAAAATATGATAGGTCTGCCACTTCAACCCAGAGGGTAGAGTCCGCCCCTTGAGTGTTTTCACAGCTGGGCCCAGGCTGGGTTGGAGTCTTGAGTGAAATAAAAGCCCCCTTTGGAACATTGATTTACAACATATTGAGCCGTGCCCCTCCCAGGGTGGAGTGTGGCCAATAGCACTAATGCCAATTGACAAACATCAATCAAGCCACGGCAGCAAGGGTTTACGTGAGCACTTAGGAAAATAATTTACTTGCTAATCGAAGCGTAATTTATGTTGGTGTCAATTTTATTACAATCTTGATAGTTTTTTTCTTTCAAATCTCTTGTCATAAGAAAATACATCCAGTGTTTCGTGGAGTGCAGTCCTGCGCTAAAGAATGTGGTATAATAATGAGGCAGTGCTGTTGGGTTTGTTTGTAAAATAAACTCGCATATGGAGAATGCTACAGTATTTTACATGCAAAAACAATCACTTCTGACAGTACACACACACAGAGTCATTGTAATGTCACTTCGAACACATGGACCTTGTAAGCTGGAGGAGCTGGGTTCAATCCCAGGTCAATGTAGGTTTCTAGAGCAACTGCTACCTTTGCCCACCCAGCAGTAGGACTGGCACGTTGATGCAAGTCAATTGATGGATTTTCATATAGTGGGGTAAATGTGGTTATCTCACCCCCCCCACATCTCCAAGAACACCCTTCTGACCAACATAGGAGGGGAGTATATACATTTGCATAAAGGAGGATTAACACCTTAAATTGCACATCTCATTGTGAAGAGTTAACTCTTACGTGGCCTGTGTAAACTAGCACTGTAGTCTACCAGCTGGCAGATTACTTCTCAAGTAAAAGCAATAGATCTAAAACCTTGCATACTTTTGGCCAGATGACCAAAATAAAAAAAACCTGTTTAGCTACTTAGGTTTAAGCCAAGTGAATGGGTCTTAATCATTAACCCTGTAATCAATTGTATCGGAATGACCTAATTGAGAGTGATTATGTGAGTGGAAATCAATTGGCTCTGCTGTATTATCTCATAAGCCTACACGCAGCTGTTAGTTGTAAAAAAAATGTCAAGGTCTCTCTCTCTCGTGCTGTCTTAAGCATCATGCTGTTTGCTCAAAGGCTCAGAAACCCACTTTGTATCCAGGATAAGCAATAAGCCATCTTATTAATGCTGTTTACCATTGCAGATGTGCAGATGCTGGTGGGTTTGGTGCACCAAACATTCTTGGGCCAAATGCCAATCCAGAAAAAAGACGACTCGGTTAGTCTGCCAGTTTCTGTTTAGCCCGAATGCAAATTAATAACAAACCAAAAAAAATGAAACTCGTTCGGAGAAAAGTTTTCATCGTTCGGCAATGTTTACTTTCTACGGCATTGGACGGGTGCTTGATTCGTGCGTGGATGGTCTGCATTCCCCGGGTGAGCTTCCCTTAGAGGCTCTTCCCCCTCCTACTCCCACCTCCCCTCCACCTGGCTCTCTCTCTCTCTCTGGAGTATTTTTAGCGAAATGCAAGTCGCAGTCAGAGCGTGAGAATCTCGCACGACTGAGTCTTGACCCTGCGGGAGAGACGCGCGGGGGGAGGGGGGGGGGTGAGGTTTGGGGTTGAGAACTGAAGAGTTTGGGGTCGTTGGAGTGTGGGCGGGATTCCTGCCCGTCATGACCTTTCTGCTCATGGCAAATCACTCAGGAAGGTGCCACTTGAGACCTCTTATCGCCTCGGCGGCAACAGCAAGCGGCGGCAGCAGTGGCATTGCTGCCACGCAAGGAGCAATTTTTCCTTATCTCAGGACACGCCTCCCTAATTACAGCGCCACTGTTCCGTGGACACGCGGTGCAGACACACGCTCCGGCTGATCGTTTCCTCGTGCCTCGGTCCCCCCCTCGCCTTGTCAGAGCGACGGATCGTTCACGCCGTGCCGCCGACGACGACCCGCCACTGCGACGCGGCACACCTCCACAAAACGAGCTCATTGTCCACGAGATATACATTTTTGTTGTTCCAGGTTTTTTTAAAATCCTTTATTAAATCCTTTATATTAAGTTCACTTGCTTACTTGCTTGCGCGCTTACGACCGTGCAAATCTTTAGGTCGTTTTTTAACCCACTTTCCGTGATCCAATCGAGCTGACATTTTGCACACAGACTCGTTGTGCGTGACAATTTATTTTCGTGAAAAAATGTTTCCTAAATTTTTCATTTTTTAGGAATTTTTTTTTTTTAATTTAAAATACCAATGTGATAAAAATGAAACTCTTACTCAAGAAAAACATAAATGAATAATAAAATAAAACCGATGCCACGCATATAAAGGATATATAGTGAAAAACTTATTTTTTACGGGTTAATTTTTTCTTTATGTTAAATTCCATTCAAAGTCCGTATTTGCGGGCGGGGGGGTGGGATGGGATTTTGGGTGTTCGGCACATGACTGTGAGATGCTGAACTGAGCGCTCGAATCGATGAAATATTTTTTTTTGAGTGCGGAGAGGTTGATGGGAGCTCGTGTGAAACGGCGCTCTCCATTTGCTCTCATCCACAACTCCTCTAATTTGCCGTGGCAGCCGCGCTGTCTCAGTACTCGGAACGCCACGAGTTTTAAGTGAAGTGGAGGGTGTTTTTTGTTGCTGTTGTTGTTGCTGTTGTTGTTCCTTCAAAGGACTGTGCGCTTCATCGCAGAAGGCGACAGACACCTGTAGCATTACTTCAAGTGAGGGCCAAGATCGGCTTTAGCCTCGGAGGCAAGCGTGTTATCATTTCGCCGTGAAACCACTGCGGCTTGTAAACTGACGGCTTGAGAAGGAATAAAAAAAACTGACAGCGCAGCTGCGTGATCTGATAATTGTGGATTTTCAATTGTATAACGCACAGGGGCAGAATATACGGCGTGCCTTTGTATACCATTATCCGGCAGAGTTATTATCTAGATTTGTTTAATCCTCTGTAATCATATCACACGTTACACGAAGAAGGTTTGAGTTAAGAATGAGGCTTAGCATTGACGGAAGTGTAAATGTCAGTGAATTCACGCGGGACTTTAGTAACTTAACTGGGGCACCAATTGCGTTGCTGCGGTAATAAGTTTACAAAATAAAAAAATGATGTCCTGGAAAGTTAAATTAACCATGACGTGTTCCATCGTCATGAATTTAGACACGGTATACTGAGTTTAATGTTTTATGTGCAATGCGTTATTTATTTTTGATTGTTACATCGCGTAATTCCATCATCATTATCCATTGTCTATGCACTGCTGGATCAAGGCCTCTTCCCTACTGTTTCCATGCCTCATAGGTATAATTTAGGTGGATAAAATGAAACAAATATTGAATCGGAGAAGAGTAAAATTGATAACGTTGCAGGAAAACACGTATATCATACACTCGCATACAGATTGATTGCACAGACTTTACTGACACTTAATTCATTACGTATATGTTAATTAATCACAGTTCCTGGGCACAGACCCAAAGGCCTATAATGAACTTGACCATCTACTAAAAGCACTAATTATAGCATAGCTGATAAGAACTAACATGTTTATTGCATTTAACGTCATAAACGAGTGGGGTAGAGTTATAATTTCAAGCAGTACGAGGAAGAATATACATTTCAGTATGGTAGATTGTGGAGGAGCGGTGATACAGTGGTTAGCACATCGCACTATTGACCTGGTGGCATGAGTTCAATTCCCAGCCATGGCTAGCATCAGTGGTGAGCGACATCAGAACTGGTCCTCCCCTCCCTTCTTCCCCAACCTGCCACTGACCAACATGGTGAAGTATGGTCAATTAACTCCCAAGCCCCGCACAGCTGTGGAAGGCCCTGATCCAACAGTAGATCGACTCAGGGATGCACATGTATAGCTAACCATTGCCAACACAGCACTGTTTGTTCTGTGGTTCTTTCGGTAAAGTAACTGTTTATGTTTCAGTATTAATGTGATGGACGCTTTGGGTGGCAGATTTGTGCCACGCAACGCAAGGTGCCACGTATCAAAGCAAAACAATAAAATTTACTTGACTGGTCACAGAAACCTTCACAATTCCATGAGGCAGCCAAAGTAACAGCAAACCCCCCACCCCAAACTGGGAGCGATGCGCTCGTTAGGATAATCTGGCGCCTGCATTGCTAGCGTCGTCACACACACACAGAGAGAGAAAGCCTGGGTCCGGGACCGAAGCTGGGTCACAGAGCAAAATCAGCACATGCTGCTCAAAGCCCCCACCATCACCACCACTCCGGCCACCCATCCGCCATTTAAGCGATTCGCTTACAGCCTTACAGCTCATTACACAGAGGCTTTGTTTGTTTTCATTGAGCTCTTTGTGTGGACTGAGCTCCTATACACTGAATACATTTTGTTAACCAGACGGCAGTTTAGGGTTTTTTTGTGTGTGTGTGTCAGTGGTGCATTGTGTGTGTGTGTTTGCGTTTATCGCTCGTCCGTTAATTTTGCCACTGGCAAGTCGTCGTGAAATGGACGCACACTATTCCACCACGCGCACGAAGTGGCTAAAACTACCGTCGTGTTAAAAAAATTGCATTGATCCCCCGGGTTTATTTGCACGCAATCATCCGAACGCCACTGGGCGTTCCACTATTTATCTAAGAAAGGCAATTTATTTAGTTTTTTTAATACGCGTTTCCCCGCTTTATTGTTACCACTGATGACATTTTCAGGGCAATTCCCGAGTTCTTCAAAGCGACCCTAAAAGATCGAGCCTTGCCCCTCCTTTCTCAAGAGCGTCGTACAATCGAAATACTCTTTACATTCTGTCGGCGCATTGTGGTAACGTCGAAAATATAATCGATGAATGCTGCCGCATGAAACTTGTGATGGAAATAATTTAAGAAAAACTGCCCCCCCCCACCACTAACTAACGTGCCGTTTTCCATTACTCTGCCAAATGTTGCCACCCCTTAAGCCCTATTAGCCACCACCCCAGCCACTCCCCCACAGCCAGCCTTGCCCCAGGGAACCCGAGCCCCATTACATCGGGCGATGTGAATTAAAGCGCTTGTGATTGGTGTAAACACGTGCAGGCCCTGTATTTACAATAGGGCAAAAAAAAAACGTGCGATTTATGATCGGGCCAATCGTGTGTGAGCTGGACAGACACAAACTTTAAATGAAAATTCTGCTTGCGCAGTCTTAAAAATGCGACTTTGCCAGACTGCTGAGGTTATTGGGGGCATCCGTGGCAAAGCGTCCATGTGTGTGTGTTGGATGGTGGGGGGGGAGGGTTTGGTTTTGTCCGCGTGTGTGAGTGAGTGCATAAGCATGTGTGCGTGTGCGTGACCATGTGCAGAGAGAGAGGGCAGCGGGTGGGTGGCAAGAGCAGCGAACGTCGGGAAGGCAATGCCACGTGGTACGGCATTCATCCCAGCTGTTGTGCTTCCAAAAGACGTGTCTCGACCTGCAGAGCACGTTTCTAAACGTGGCTTGGCAGGGCCAGGCACGATCACACACAAGGCATTGTGCGCGCGATATTTAGACTTGGACGGCAGGGAATGTCCAATGCGCACTGAGACCCATGTCCCCTTTGCAGCATTGGTTAGGGTTGCCACCATTGAGGTACAACAACAATGGGACATATCATGGGAAGAAGAACATCTCACAATACTAAAAGATGGGTGGACTATATGTGAATACATTGTCTTCAGTGGTGTATTATTACACAACTGACAAAAGCTCTGACTTCTAATGTTCAGGACAGGCACCTCAACAAGATGCCGATTCGGGGAAACCCAGGACAGGAGACAACCCAAGCATTGACACATTTGGGAGTTTTTAAATAATTTTTGCTCGTAACAATAAATAGTTAACAAATCACACAGAGAATGTACCATGAACTAATAATATCATGGGCAGTGTCCCTTCTTGAAGTTAGTAAAGAAAATCAATGTTCCATAAGAAGACCGTCTTAAATTCGTGTGTATTACCTGCCGTCATATATGGATTGTAAACATGCACTCTGATAAACAAAACATGGAACAGCAGCTGAAAAGTGTTTAAATAAACCTGGAGATGTACATCCCTGGAATTATATTGGTAGAGAAAGAGGTACATACAGATAAGAAAACAAGTTAGGGACATTATATTAACTTTCATAATACAGTTTGGGTTATAGCCCATAAATGTAATTGTGCTGTAAACCCACCTCCACCCGAATACAGCCAATTAGTAAGGTTTGTCACGTGAACAAAATGTGCCAATTAGGTACGACTTCAGCACACCGGTGTGTTGGAGATCAAACCCACGATACAATTAAGTACGGCCAAGATTCATCTGGAAATTTCCAATTTTGGCAATTGGCTTAATCAGACAATTTTGGATATTCCCTGATGAAACTGGTTTTAGTCAATTTAACACGTAGGCTTTCGCGACCAGTATTATTCATAATAAAGGTTTTTAGGTTAGATCGCGTTATTATAAATGTGTCACAACCGTCCACCACCCGACACGGCCAATCAGTAAAAAATGTGTCACGTTGACAAAACGCCAATTAGTTACTTCTTCAGCTCACCGATTTGTTTGAAGAGTGAATCCACAACATTTATAATTTGAGTACGACGTTTCGCTGGTAATTACATCCCGCATCTTCGGGCGATATGCCAGAATAGTTGTAGTCGCCAGAGAAACGCCGTACTCAATTTGTATATGCTGCATGTATGTTTACTGTAAATGTTAGCTAGTCTTTGTAAGTGGGGATATTATTTATAAACATCAGCCAGTTTTACTGCACCACAGAATACTTGTTCCTGACATTTTGTGTGAAGTTAACCATTCAATTGCTTTGATTTTCTGCCTGCAGTGAAACTGGAGAAGGTCATTCGTGAAATATTTGAGCCAAAGTACAGTGTTGTAATATAATTTCGCAATTCTGAGTCCATGTGAGTGAGAGCCCAATGATGTTAAGGACAATGGCCTCATCTAATGGGGAAGGACCGAGCCACCTCTAAAAACCGGAATGACGTCTGCTGTCGGCATTATCAATTATTTCCCGTGCCTTGCTGCACAGCGGTGGTCATGGTTATGTCTCCCAAGAGGTATTGATTTGCCTTAGAGAAGCAGTTTGCAAATGTCTCTCTGTAAATTCAAGGAGAAAATAAACTATAAATGTTTCACCGCCCGGAACGGGTGCTGCAGTGCTGACATTATCAAACGGCTCGAAATGGAATGAGATTTCGAGACGATACAAATGAGTTCAACTGGGCACCATTTGGTCAGAGTTGGTCTCAGTTTCCTGGGGTTCCTAGTCACAATTATTGTTCAGGCACATAGCTCTTTTATAACTGATTGGCCACTGTGCCAATGTCGTAGCTAATTGTGGAGCATCACTTAATTGTCCCTTCGTAATTTGCTTGTTGAGACTCGATGCCCTTGAGCTGTGCTGGGCGTTTCCTCTCCGGAGAGGCTACGTGCAAAACACGGCACAGGCATACACAAGCGCGTTCCTCTACACACCAGCACTTGGATACACTGCCAGGGCAATGTGTGGGGGTCATTTGATCCAGTCAGAGGTGGAAGGCTACCAGCGATTGGTTTGCTCGGAGGCACTCTCCCAGCATCCCTTGGGTGTTTGCTATGGTCTGTAGATAATAGCTGTACTGCTGGCAGAGGTGATGACCTGTCTGCCTGCCTAGCTGCCTGTCAGTCTGTTGTTTTGGAATGATATTTGTGCCGGGCAATTGCTGACAGGAGCATAGAGCCTGTTAATGACAAAACAGAGACGAAGATCCCCCGTATAGCCTTCACAGACTGTTGGGACAATTGCTGTTTGCGAGCACCTATGAAGGCCGGCATTGCACACGAGGTGTTGAGTGGCCAGCACCACGCCTGGCTGCCTTTGTCTCCTCAGTGGCGATGTTTACACATTGGATCAGGTACTAATTTGAGGCTGATTCGACCTCGGGATGCCCAGGACCGATTCAGATAATCGACACTGGTGTTGGCCGTGAGCGGGAATAGAACTTGGGTTTGTAGCGCAGCGCGCTGACCGTTGCACCACCGATCCCCACGTAATGACAAAACACACACAAATAAGAATGCGTCGTATAAATAGTGTGATTCAATATTTTTATTGCACCCTGGTTTTTATTTTTAAGCACGGGGTGAAGCTATGGTTAAAGGTTCGTGCTTAGGACTACGGTTTTAAATGTAGCCACCATGAATGCCACTGCATTTGTTCTCACGCTGCCTGTACAGGAATAGCAAATGACAAAGGACCTCGAACACTCGGGGTGACGTGGCCTGGTGGTATCGCATTTGCCGGCTTGTTGTTGCGGAGGTTCATGGTTCGAATCCAACGGCCGCCCTGATTAATACAATGGGCGTAATGATCATAATCATATATGCCATCTGCTTCATGGTGAACGTAGAGATCCCCTGATGTAATTTGTAAGTCGGTCACTGTGTGCGGGCATCGGGGTCCAAGTTTGCCATATTTGAAAATTGCTCGCAAATTATTTGGTTGGGATTATACATGCCAATCACTGCCCCCCTGCTGGAAAACTAATACCCCAGGTCACTCTTGCAAATGAGACCACCCTTGTCTCTTAAGTTCTTACCTGCTTCAGAATTTTTTTTTTACTTTATACTAAACTAACAATAGATTACTATACCTTATTCATAAAACATGTTGACGGCCACTTGCATGCACGAATGCATGTGTGCCATTTATAAACATACACATGCATGTGTATACAAATAGATGTGTGCCAACATTATGTACGTGTGCAGTGCTAAATGGATGATTATTGTCGGTACGATCATCGTATAGACAATAATCAATGTACGTGCATGGCAGTATTAAATAGTATTTTATTGAGTGCTAGCTAGCCTTTCAAGCTAAAAAGCAGAAACGCAAGTGTAATCCTGCAGGGATAAAAGAATTTCTAACGGCATGTACCAAAATGCTACAAAAACACGGGTAACATATTTGGCTAATGTTTTGCAAATGTACGTTTTCTGTTGCAAGAGCCGCCTGCCTTGTGGGCTGTAAGCAATACACGGAGTGGACGTGCAGGACTTTTCACTCCTCTTTTGTCAATGCACTGCTGGATGAGGCCGTCCCCCACCCCGTGTGGGTCGTGGCACTTACCTGCTTAATACTTCACCATGCTGGTCAGTGCGAGTTGGTTTGTCCTTCCCCCCCTCCCCGCACCTCCGATTAGCACAGTTGGCTACGTACGGTGCAAAAGAAGTTCAACATACAAACATAGTATTGACACGTCGGCATAAAATGACGGTACAACAACGGGTGTCTGCTGTAATAGCCTCTGCTGACCACAATGTAACCCCGCAGCCACCTATAAAAACCAGTTTTGTTCATGGTGGTCACCCATCCAAGTTTTATCCAGGCTCCAACCTGCTTAGCCTTCAAGATCTGTCGAGAGCTGGTGCATTCTGGTTGATGTTTTCGGAGGGGGACGCGGGCTCTTTTGTTGCACCGGCCACGTGATTCGCTGATTACCCAGCATCACAAGATGATAATTACACGAAACAACACGATACGTTTCGAAAAGTATATTTAAAGTAAATATAAGCACAGCTGGTGGCACAGTGGATAGTGCGCTGCCCTTTGAACCGGGCGACCGGTGTTCAACCGCTGGCCGTGGATAACATCAGTGGCGAGTGACATGTGAACCGGTGATCAGTGTCCCAAGGATGATCAAACAACAGTCACAGCTTGGAAAGGCCCTCGTCCGGCATTGGATTGTCAAAAGGGCTGAAATTATCATTACTGTATTCAAAATAACTGCCACATTACACCGAGCGAATCAAGTGTCAAATGAATTGTGGGCTGTGCATACGTCTGTTGGAGGTCCTGTGCAAGTTTTTCTAAATTTCACATTCCTATCGTGAGGCCCGAGTCTTTGAATAGAACGGCCGCTGTGGCGTTCAGAGTTACGTGTGGCGCTCACGTAGCGCCACAGAACTCGTCCACACTGAAGTGCTGCGTTGACCCTGACCGGGATTTGAATGTGTGACTTTAGTGGCTGGGAAACACACCTGCTGCTGTAGCAGGTGAGCTACGTCTCGGCCACTAGTTACAGCAACACATGAGCTCATCGCCGTCTGTCTAAGTGATCCCACCGCGCAACTCCCTTGCTGCTGTATTCCTTCTGCCAGATCCGATCGTTATTGCAGTCAACACCTGGTCTCAAAGGTCCGTTCGTACAGTCCTCAGTATTGCCAACAGCTGGCGTTAGGTCTTCCCCGAGGTCACAGACCTCTGTAGGTCACTCCCATGCCTGTCTCGGTAACCTTGCCCCATCTCCTCCATCCTACACACGTCCCACATATCATCGTCTCTTCTGTCTGAATACACCTCCTGTACAATGCTTTCTTGCCACATTCTATGAACCCTATTATTTCACAAGCTGTTTAGAATACTCTGCGCCTACATTCATAATCGAGAAGCATCCTTGCTTAATTCCATTATTAAAGTGCAGCTTTTTGACTCGACACAAACGTGACTCCAATCACAGCACGTTTTCGTATTAAATTGTCTTCCCGTGAGCAGGTCTATGGCTCAAGCTTCCTCCATCCCATCAACTCTCACTGCTTGATCTGCGCCTTGCGACACTGACCTTCGTGCGAAGGTGCTTGAGCCATACCTATGGAGGAATAATTGAGGTGGTCTGCTCTTGCCTTCCTCCACGGTTTTTTTTTTCGGATGATACCATCACCAGATGCAGTTTAACATCATACCACGGACAACACAATACACTACTGTGTATGAAATAAATGCAGATCACATGCCCTTAACTCAGCATTCAATAATAAAATTGCCTAATAAATTACAGCAAGTTCCACGACGATATGCCATACATTTCATGACTTTTTCCACCGAGGAAACTTTCTGATTGTATTTTGTTTTGCTGGACCAGCAGTCGGGCGCACATTCCTCTTGCTTAGGCGAGCAAAGAGGCCGGAAACGGTGAAAGTAGGAACCCTTGAGCCCTCTCCACCGTCCGATGCTCCGCGGAGCGGAACATTAAACGCGCCATCTGTGGGATTTCTCCACATCTGCCCAGGGATCGGGTTAGGAGCGTGCCGGCCGTTTCCTGTGTATACAGGGGCACTTGTGTGTGTGGGTGCGCGCGCGCGAGCATGTGTATGTGTGGGTGCGCGCGCGCGAGCATGTGTATGTGTGGGTGCGCGCGCGCGCGCGTGTGTGTGTGGGTGCGCGCGCGCGAGCATGTGTGTGTGTGGGTGCACCCACGCGCGCGCGCGCGTGTGTGTGTGGGTGCGCGCGCGCGCGCGTGTGTGTACGGGCGGTAGTGTAGCGGTTAGCGCGCTGCGCTACGAACCTGGCGACTCGAGTTCGATTCCCGCTCACGGCCAACATCGGTGATGATTATCTGAACCGGTCCTGGGGCTCTCTTAGGTCGACTCAGCCTCAAATGAGTACCTGGTGCGGTGTGTAAACATCGCCACTGGGGAGACAAAGGCGGCCGGGCGTGGTTCTGGCCACCCACCCCCTCGTGTGCCGTTCTGGCCTTCATAGGTGCTCGCTAACAGCACTTGCTCCAACAGTCTGCTACAGGCTACACGGGGGGGGGGGGGGGATCTTTGTCTTTTGTACAGGCGTGCGTGATTGCCTGCATGTGCATGCCTTTGTCCACCAAGTATTGACCCCGCTCGTGCTGCCAGGTTTTAAATCGGGTCGGCTTGGCACCCTGCCGTCGCAGAAGGTGTGACTGCACACACCTGCCTTTCACAATAGGTGTGTGTGTGTGTGTGAAGGCACACGTGTTGACCGTGTAGTATTCGTGTCGGATTGCACACTATTGTTTTTCACATGTCGTTCGCTTCCAACGCTTTCACGTGACTAACACCTGCAGCCATGGGGCTCTATCAATTGTGTGCTCGGCTTACGGAGGCCGCGTCTCGACGGACTTTCACCACTTTTATGTTGTTTGTAAACATGCTCACGTGTGTCCCGGGTGCCTCTCTGGGTTTGTCCCACGAGCTCTTGTTTTGCTCATCCGTAAAAAAGGCCACCACGTACATTTATTGCATTTTATGCGGCGCTGGAATATGGCAAAAATTGAAGTGTAGATATCGAGTATAAATAAGGAGGCAATTCACCCCAAGTTGTGATGAATAGTCAAGATAATATGCATACACCCACCTGTATGTAAAAGCTTCCGGCAACGTGGAATGCATTTAGATGCTTTGGGTAAATCCACATTGTATCTGTAATTTATTGCGATTGCAATCAAGGGTCAATCTTACTTATATATTGCGGTGAATGATAGCCCCTCCGAGTTGCTGCATGGGTGTACAAATACCATTACATAACAATATACCTGTTAAAAAACGGCAATTTGCGATTCGATGCATGCATGGCGATGATAAGACTCAATATTAATCTATGAATCGATGCTTTGTTCAACTGCTGATGTGTATACTCTCGTACGCAGTGCAACTCTGCAAGGGGTTCTCATAGAATGCTGATGGGTGCAATATTTAATAACAATTTCACCGTGTGTGACGGCGCTTTCAAAGAAAAGTACTGAAGTCAAGAGCCTGTGATTGGTTGTTGCACCAAAAAAACTTAGTGGAAGAGTGTCGGTTATTTCCCCTCCCCAAATTGTATTTAATGCAGCTCGCGCGGTACAGGAAATGAATAAAAACAGTGGCGGGATTTGTCGTAGGGTTGGGGAAGGGTGATTGCAGCTGTTTAAAGTATACGGTAACCTCCCAACATTTGAATAAATATTTTGTTAAACGGCCAGAATCAACAAGAAAAAACATTCTCATTCTGTAGTCATGGCGATGACCAATAAAAAAAAATCTGTCCACCCCCCCCCCCCCGTTTGAAAAATCTAAAAGTGAGGCTCCTATTTCGGATTTTGTACGAAGTGAAAGTTCGCGCGTTTGTTTGCTTGTGCCGACCGAAGGAAAAAAAGAAGACCGCTTAAATACAGCACTGCACAGCGAATATCTGGAAAGTGTATATTTATTACGTACTGCTGAGAAATAAAATATTCACTTGAGAGTTTTAGCCCACAGTCTTTTGTCTGATGAATGCATCAGTTACGATCTGATTACTTGCAAGTAGTTGAGTCCATTAATTCACACTTGGAGTGTATATTTCTCGGCTGTTGAAACTGAATTGCCGCAAATACATATGCAACTTTCGCAGATAAAATCGAGCGGTTCCCATGCATTTCTCTCGCTGCCTATATAATGTCATTGCTAAGAGACATGCAGAATGCACTGGGGCATGTGCTTTGTCAGCACTTTCTAAATAAACATCTTTTGTGAGCTTACACTTCAGCATACACGCCTTCTACAAGCGCCGTAAATCTTACAGCGCGTCTTGCTTCATCGCAAGCTGCAGTGCAATCTTCCAAGCAAATTAAATGCTCTCATGCGTGTATATGGTCAAAGTGAAAATCTCCTTCACTTGCTCGCTCACGCCCCTGCTGACAGAAGGGCCTCCACTAGAGGGGAGCTCTCAAGAGCCACCCTCTAGAGGAGGGGTATTTGGCCTACTTCTCCACGCTGGCTAGACATCTCAGAGGAGGTGGGAGTTGCACCCCCCACCCCCCATTTTTACCCCACCACATGTGAGAGCTGCTGACTGACTAACTGTAGAGAAACATTTTTTTTCTCTGCTGGGTGGAGAGAGGCGGGGTGGGGATTTGAGAAAACTTGCCCCATTGTTTCCGCTGCCATGCCGGGAGATCGAACCGGTGACATGTGGAAGTTCCAGTGTTCTCGACAGCATTGCTGCTTATATGCCATCGGACGTAGTTCCGATAAAAGTTTCAGATTTTTCAAAATTTCCGATCTGATTCATTTGTTTCTAATTCATTGTTATTGTTTTCGAGTGAACATTGCACTCCTCGCATGCTCAGTCGTCCATCGATCGAATGCTTTATTTAACCCAGGTGGGAATCCATGGAAACAACACAGCTCTTGCCCAGGAGGAGGAGGTCTTGATACAACTAAGTATCGTAGTACTCTCGTTCCTGCCACTTTACTTCACACCATGCTGTGGGACAGAGCCTCACATGCATCAACTCGGCCTGAAATGTTGTCTGGTGTTTAGAGTTTATTTGAATTGTTACGTGGATGGTTTCCGTTTAGCCAGTTGGCCAGATCTTTTACAAGGTGAATCTGTGGTGCTGCGTGACCACAGCAGCAGCAGTACAATCAAAAGACAAAAAATAGGGTCCTTCAGGAATATCACGCAACTAACAAACGAGGTATTTGATGGTCGTTAATGAAACGCAAACACACATAGGTGAGTGGGAAAATAAACACCCAGCGCCAATATAATACGAGGGGCCACAGAGGCGCCAGAGAAAAGGATGGCCACATTGATGAAAACCTTCAGTGCGAAACTGCGTGACGCGTAAGAGTGTAAGAAAGTGACAGCGTCGGGGGAGAAGACGGTCGGGCGGGATGTAACGGTGGGCCAGTGCGGTGCCGGCTACCCACAAGGCCACCAACGCACCTTGGCAACGAGCGGTCTTGCGGTTATTGCGCTATCAATCCGTGGGAACGTTGCACGCGGTTATTTATTGACGTTCATTCCATTGTTTCCTCCGTTCATCCGCCACGTTTGGTACATATTGCCGGCCGCTCAATTGAGATGCATTTTGCAGGCCTTGGTGGGGTTGAGGTGGGCAGCAACACGGGCGTGCGATAGATGTTTTTTGCGGTTTTGTCCAGAACCATTCTTCAACGCCAGTCTCAAGGTTTCAAAAAAATATATTTCGTGCAATCCCATGCTGTGCACATGCGCCCACAAAAAAACACACGCACATACACCCATGCGTTTACACGCAAAGATTTTTAAAAAATCCCCCGTGTAACTTTAACAGACTGTTGGGGCAAGTGGTCTTGGCTCGCACAAATTAAGGCCAGCACGGCACACGAGGGTGTGAGTGGCCAGCGCCACGCCCGGCCGCCTTTGTCTCCCGAGTGGCGATGTTTTACACACACCGCACCAGGATACTCATTTGAGGCCGAGTCGACCTAGGGGGAGGCCCAGAACCGGCTCAGACGATAATCGTCACTGGCGTCGGCTGTTAAGCGGGAATCGAACTTGGGTCTCCAGGTTCGGAGCCACCACCAACACGCAGAGACTGGAGACACGTGCGACGCGTGAGTCCGTGCGTGCGATACGTGAGTCCGCGACTCGCTCTCGCGTTCGGCATCGCCCCGGCTGCTCCGGAACAGCGCCACGCCACGCCGGACAGCGCCGCTGCCGCTACCGCTCGGCTCACTTTCGGCGCAACATTCGCCGGGCTCCTCTCCGAAAGCCACTCGCAACACGCGGGGGGGGGGGTTAGTGTGGGACGGGGCGCTGCCGCAGAGTCGGTAATGAAACCGGGCGTTTCATGGAGGAAAAAGCACCAAACCGGAAGGTTCTGTCACATAAATCACGCTCATTTTTCCAAACGCCTGGCATGTGATATTCAAAAGGAGGCGGTTGTTACTCCCCCCCCACACCGCCGGCCCCCTCCCCCCGTCCCATCCCCCACACGTGTAATTTAACTCTGCGGCTGGAGCTTGTTGAGGACTCCTGATCATTAACGCTGCAAATTGCCTCCCTTTTTTGCTGGCAAAGAATGTGTTTGGGGATGAAAGGAGGGGGTAGAGGATGTCGGGTGCAACTGGACGAGAGAGGGTAGAAAGCCTTGACCTCCAACGGAGGGTTGACGGAGCTATTCGCGCGCTCTCCTGAATAATGTTCAAAATAAACTTTGGAGCAGATCCGAGCAGTATGGCCCAACACTCTTTGATCTCACTCGCTGTCCTGCCTCTGACTTTAACACGAAGGCTGACCCAGAATTATGACCCAAAGGAAAAGTGAACCAATATCTGCTCTACACAATTCCTAGCCTCACTGAACCCTTGGTCCCTGATCTAACTCGAAACAACCAGGGCCTAGTCAGCACGTTTTGCAAGTTGAAGATCAACGAGTTTGATATTAAAAATAAAACATAATAAAATAATTCTCACGACGTTTCGGCCACAACGCAAGCAGCCGTCCTTGTTTAGTAACTGCAGCTACATACTATTAACATTCCTTCCCTTTGTTAATGCTACCCCCATCCCCTCCCTTTGAAGCTGTTAATCCTTCATAATGCACGGGCATAATATGACTTTGAAACCCCCCGCCCACCTCCTACGCATTTCCCATAAATATGCTAAATTCCTATTGATATGCAAATTATTTTGTCAAGGCGCTCTTCTTCCCCCCTCCAACCCAGCTTAAATATACGCTCCAAGCTTGGTGAGTTTGATATTATTGTTTGCAATGGTCAACGATGATTTATATTCTAGTCTACGTTATAAGGAGCAGAGGTGGAATTGTCCACCCAACCTTCAATTCCCCTGTCCTCGGCAATACGATGATGTTTTTCGTGATGCATGATCACGATTTAAATCGAGAGTTGACTCATTGCTACCATGGCGGTGAATGGTTGTGTCCTCGTCATGCAGTCTGTCCCCAGGGGCAGTGACCTCCTTTGCATCTAAAGGCGGTAATCCTATGGCAACGCCAGCGTTTGAGTGACACATCCTTCCACAGTGGCCACGTGCACAGTGGGCTGAGGGTAACTCCCAAGGGTAACCCCTGAGGGTAGCTCCTGAGGTTAACGCCTGACAGTAAGTCATGATGGTAATTATTTAAGGTAACGCCTTAGGGTAACCCCTTAGGGTAACTCCTTAGGGTAACTCGTGAGAGTCACTCCTTAAGGTAAGCCCTGAGGGTAACACCGATTAACACTAACCACCACTTCTGACCCTCTCTTCTGGATTGTTGTTTACCCATTACATAAAACCCACACAAAAACGAAAAACATCCATTACGCACGCATCGTGGGCTTAAGAAGTTATATTAAACGTTGAACAGATGCAGCATTACTCACCCTATTAATGTAATCAGTAATAAATAAATGAGGTGGCATTTCAGAATGCCACCACTCTTTTGTGAGTCAAGGCGTCTTCTTCTCAGGATTTTTTGACCTCCCTTTGGAACTATAACCCATCGCACCGTAACTCTAAAGACACATCTGTGTGGAAACAAAAACTGTAATCCCGACCCAACACAACTGCCAACTCTATCCCACGCAGATACAATGGCAGCATTATACTTGACGCCACTTCTGCTGATAACGTGCATTATTCTGATCGGCGTGTGTTTATTATTCATTCAACAGCGACAAAAAAAAACAACCGTGCATTGTGTTGTTATTTTAACCCTTGGTGGGTTGCAAATATAGCCACGCGGCAGTGCAATTAGAATGAAAGTCTGCGGCTTTGACTGTGGTGCTGTTCTAAAACGTGAATAATTGCTGTTTTGGGGGAGTTGTACCAGTTGCCATGAAACAAAATTGACCTCTAACCCAGCGAGCCCGAGCACAAGTTTGGCATGAACGTATTACGACGTGTACAGTACTGGATATATGCACACACGGTGCAGCTTGATTACGTTCAATACACTTGTATTTAACTTTTTTTTCCACGACACCAGTGGCATAGTTTTATTGGCATGGGTCCCAGTGTCAAAAAAATTAAATGGGGGGGGCGGGCAGGGAGCCCAGTACAATTTATCCCCTCCCCCCCCCCCGCGATTCATAGCCTGGCGCCTGAGTTCTTCCGGCCCGTGGGTCCCGGTGCAATTGCACTGCCTGCACACTCGACAACTGTGTTGCTATTCTAGGGCACCGCAGTGTCGAGATGTCAACTACTTCGCCTGGTTTACAAGAGGTCGTGGGTTCGATCCCGTAGTGTTGCACGTTCTCTCCGTGGTTGCGTGGATTTTCCTCCGGGTCCTCCGGTTTCGCCCCCCCTCCCCCACACACATTTAGGATCAGCGTGCGTTTAGGGGTATTTGGCTGCTATAAATTTCCACGTGACAAGCCACTTCGTTGAGCCATCATTCATGGCCAGGTCGCTTCTGAAAAATAACTTGTACATCTCGGTGGGCTTTTCCTGGTAAAATAACAAAAACATTGTTTAGTTTTAGAGGTGTAGTGGCTCAAGCCCGTGCCCCAGCAGTTTTTGAAGCAAAGGTTGGTGGATCACAGGTGGACCTGCCAAACCCGAAGATGCGCAAATAGGGTCACGGGAGATGCCATCGCAGTAAGTGGGTTGTGAACCCGTTCATCCCCTCGTACGCATGGGGGGTTTCTCCTGGGTTCCTCCGCATGCACAGCGCCCATAAATGACGAAACACGCCGTAGCGCGGTTGGCTACGTACGGTGCAAAAGAGGTTGAACATACACGTTGAAAAGAAAAGAAAAACATTGAGGCTCCTCAATAAATACATATTTATGATACATATTTACTTGTTATTTGCTGCACGTATTGTATATATACGCATTTCGTGGATATAACAACATCCTGTAATCTAAACGTAGCGTGAAATAAATGGCCAGCCTTAATCGAGCTTCGGAGGGCCGGTGCCGTTTTTAAATTGTCCGAAACGCGGGGCGCCCCCCCCCCCTGGCCTCGTTAATACGAGTGCAGGAGGCACTTGGCGAGGGTCTCCTTTTGAGTTGTTGTCGTTGTCGCTGTTGGGACGACTGCCACGCAATGCAATGAAGTCGCACGGCGCCCGCCACGCGTGTTCGCGCTGGGCGGTTCCCTCTCCGCTCCTCCCGCGCGCGATGGAAATTTGGGGGGCCCCCGTTGCATTTAACCCTGGGGGTGGGAGAGGTGGCCGTGGTGGTGGTGGTGGTGGCGGCGGCGGGGGATCTTATACAGTGCCCCGGTATTTATAGCGACCGAGGAGGCCTCGTGCCGTTCTCACAATAGAGAACGGCGGATTGTTGAGGACGAGTTTACAATGGGGGCTTTTGAAAAACACCGCTGCCGTATCGTCAGCAGCCTCGCTGTTTACGTTCATAAAACAAAAAACGATCCCACGGCTCTGGATTTAGTGTTTGTTGCTACGCTTTTAAACCCAGAACCAAACACAGTACGCAGTGTGCGCGCACGATGAGCGGTTGCATCGGGAATGGAAAAGGAGAACGTGCACTTTCCTAAAAAGAAATGAAAGTTGGTTACTTGAGAGAATGTGACCCGACACTGATGGATGGTTGAATTATAATATTATTTAATTCAGCATCATGCTCGTTGATGTGTTGTCGATTGTCAATGTGTCATTCTGCTTTAACTCGAGAACCAAATGTAAGTGTAGAAGATGTCCAACTGGAAAAGAGCTTCATAGATCATCGGATTCCTCCAGTTCAAATACATTATTTGATTCTGATTCTGAAGTACAAGGATTGGCCCCTGTGTACGGGGCCATGGTCAAAGTGCCACCGAAGCTGCTACTGCACCATCATCAGCTGTTGTTTATCCACTGCTGGATGAAGGTTTCCCCATGCCATCACAGATCCTCATGGACCAGTGCTGCTACTATATATCTCACACCTGCACATGGTCCAGAACCGTTGAAGATATCATTCGCCACTGGTGTTAGCCTTCATCGGGAATCAAACTCAGGTGACTGAGTAGCAGATCATATTGCGTATATCACCGCACCACCTTTCTATCTATGCGCATGTATACTGTGCAAAAAAACTGAAACGCATTTCATCATATTAATTATTTAAACACGTTGTGACTGAATTCACGCAACATACGCTATTGTTAGTGTAACCAGTGGTGGCAGGTGGCCCATACATTTAGCCACGCGTCTCCCAGTTGCCTACTCAATCGTTTTTTTTCAGTGGCAAAAAACAAATGGCCATTGGGGTTTTTTTTCCTTTCTTCCAGGCGATGCCGCAACCAGTCGAGAAATGCGATTAAGAACGAGACCTGATGCTGCCACACGAGTTACATGGCCTGTTATTTTACAACTTTATTCGTAATGCATTATTTGTTACGTGTCCAAACACGTATATATTTAAGTAGCTCCCCGATTGTCTCGTTTTACTCTCCCACCAACCTGTACTCGTGCCCCTAGTGCCCTTCTTGCACGCGGTGAAGAGTTGATCGGCAACGTTTATAACGTGTTCATGTCGAGCAGTGACAGATTATCCCAGTTGCAAAAGTAGCTACATATGCTACGGGCCCCGCACTTTCAAGGGCCCCGCGCTAAATGCTTTCAAGCTATGAATTCCGGTTCAGTGATTCTGCACTTGCTCTATTACTATAGTCCTATACTGCCTTCAACTTTTATGAACGACTGGGTGTTTAAGGTTAGCGATTTGTCGTATTATCTGGCTGTATAGCAAATGAAAAAATACAATTACTTTACTATGCAAGTAAAAATTTGTGTTTTTAATATTTGTATTTTTATTTTTATTTTAGGCACCCTTTATAACATATGCCACACATGCCCCGCACTAACTTAATGCGGCACTGATGTCGAGGTTGGTCAGTGAGCCAGCGTGTGGCTTCAGGAGTAGCTGGTTGAATATCTCTAAAGCACTGCCAGAGACGAATGGAAGCGGGCAGTGACGTTACTACAGCATGTGGTCAATAAGTTTGAGACCAGTGATCACCGTTGCAACGTGGGCTGTTCTTAATTTGTCATTGGTATGGAAGAGAGCCACGTATACTTAGTGATGCAGTGGATACATCCACCTCTTGGTATGATCAGCAAATGCCTGTCTAATCCTCAAATGTAGTCTTCCCAACTGGGGGCGAAGATGTCCCTGTTGTTGAGAGTGACGAATCTCCATGGACATACGCAGTGTATGCGTCTTGAAAATAAAATAAACAGATGCCAAAGCATGATAACAAAAAACTCGGCTTCACTCTCGCTCTCTCTCTCTGGAAAGGTAGAACAAACGCAACTTTGGTTGTTTAATTATTGCCGCGGTCGTCACGGCTATCATCACTCTGCCGCACGTAATTTCGTGGTCTCGTGAATGAGGGCTCGCAAGTAATTGAGGATTTCATCGCAGGGGACCTGCCATGCCTTGCGCAGGCTTTGGCACGGTGTGGTGACATTTCTGATGCGGTTTTCTTTCCACACCATTAGCCCGTCACTCAGCCGCAGCACGAATCAGTGAGAGTTGTCGGACTTGATCGGTAGGTGTGAATGCAACATCTTTATATCGGGCACGGTCGCCCTTTTGTGTTGCTAAGCGAGTGGGACAGTGTCCTGCCGTTTTGAATTTTGTTCTTCAATACAAGATTAATTACATAAAAAAATGTTTTTGCCAAATGCTCAACAAAGATCGTTTGTGTTGTTGGGTTAGTGCCTGGAACTTTGTCCTGCTAAGTCACATGGATAGAATAATTTCTTAAAGTGGGTGAGTGTATTTTAATAGTAGTATTGGTGTGTGAGTGTGTGTGTGAGTGTGTGTGTGCGTGGCCATGTGTGTGCAGTCGTGTTTTAGAATTGTGAGTGCGTGCATGCGTGTGTGTGTGAAATTCACTGCAAATGCCAAAGGATCACACAGCCAAAATAAAAGAACCATTACTTGCAAAGCCAACAGTGTTACATTGCTCTTCAACAATACACAAAGGCACGGCGGATTACTGCACAATGCAGACCTGTGCTGTAATAATGAAAAGAGGTGTTGACTTGAAGTCTTCACTTGTTTGGATGATTGATTGATTGAGGAATGCTTAGCGGGCCAGCTATAGAGTCCACCATATCCCGGGTAGCCAAGCGCACACGTTAGGCATTTGCTGTCGCAAAGAATGTCATCTGACATAAAGGTAAAGAATTCCTAGGCTCGAGTTCTTTTCAAAGCCCAAACATTGCGACATTTAGTTTGGTCATCCACGCTCGTGGCGAGGAGGCTGTTGTTATTGCCTCCATTTTTCATGAGCGCGTGCCAGTGGGAACAAACGCCCCCTTCCATCTCCAACGTCAATTTGCGATCCGGGTCCTCGAATTTTCCGAGGGTCCCAGCTGGCAGACTGATATCTGTCGACGGTGAAGCCCAAAGCCCCGCGTTGCCCATTACGCCAAATATATCGTGTTGTATATCGGGGGACCGACAAACCGCACGCCTTCAAGGCTTCCTCACTGCTCACCAGACCAAGACCTTATGAAGCCCCCATTCACTTGTAACCTGAGCAGGCAGCTGGCTGCGTGCAAAGCAGGTGCAGACAGCAGGCCCTAATCCTTGTAGTGTGGATTGTGTCCTAAATGTTTGCTTTCACTTGGGAGTCCAGTATCACCTTTATCTCTACCTGGTTCATGTGTAATGGTGATTAGGGCCGGATTAACCGAGGGACTTTTAGGGGCTGCAGCCCAGAGTCTTTGATTTTGAGGGCCCTGTAAGAAAGTATACACGGTACCACTTTATAATGGTTGAAAGGCAATCCTGTCATTCAAGCCATCGCATCACGATGTGTATTGCTACCAGTTGTGTTGACATTAGAAGAGTTTTGTTCGTTTTAACTTTAACTTAGCTTAAAAATTTGTCATGGGACCTCCTTTGCCAGTACCACAATATACTAATAGGGATTTTCCCCTTTTTTCTGGCAACAAAACTGACACCTTTTGCAAGGAATCATGCTTACATTAACCACAATACTTGCAGTCAAATGCAAACAAAAACTCTGATAATCATGCTTACATTAACCACAATACTTGCAGTCAAATGCAAACAAAAAACAATACTCTGATAATTATTAAACAATTCTCTGATAATTATTATCAGAGTATTGTTTTTTGTTTGCATTTTACTGCAAGTAGTGTGGTTAATGTAAGCATGATTCCTTGCAAAAGGTGTCAGTTTTGTTGCCAGAAAAAAGGGGGAAAACCCTATTAGTTTAAAAATTCGTGTATCTGACTTAAATATTTGCAACTGAAATAACCGTGTTTGTCATTGAGCATGGGTGATGGTGGAACAGGTAAGGGGAAAAAATAAATAGGCAGAGAGGGGCCCTAAAAAACTATGCCAATCCTGGGTCCCCATCAAACTTGTTCTGGGCCATTAATTCTAGATTTGAAGCTTTCGTGACTGCAAGGAATCATATTCTTAGGTTTTTTCGGTAATGAATGGAACGTATCATTGGCTACCATATTCTGATGAGCTCCCCCTTCCCTCTCCTCCCCCCTCAACTCGCTTTTAAGGGATTACATCTTGAATCATTGCCTCACTTGATGCAGCTAATCTGGCTGTGACGGTCCCACCTGATGACGGAGACTTGTGTTGCCTCCGAAACGTCGTGATTTTTGTTTTTATTTTATTTTCATTAATTTTGATGTTTTACCTACGTGACTTTACCGAAAAAAACCTAAGAATATTGTTCTGGGCCAGGTTGTGATATTTAACACAGCAGGTTGTTTTTCTTCTTTGTTCTTTCGGTAAAGTCACGAAGGAGGGAAATAATAAAATAATAAAAATTAAACATAATACAATAAAGGAAACCGAATAAAAAAAATCCTCCTGTCTTAGTTTGTGCAGCAGCTCACAGGGGATGGTAGTTACACTCTAACAAAACTGCTATATTTCGATTTAAAGCTTTCATGACTGCAGGGATTCATCTTCTTGGTTCTTTCGGTGAAGTCACGTAGGAGTGAAATAATAAAATAATAAAAAGAAAACATAATAAAATTGAATAATGTTTTATTATTTTATTATTTCCCTTCTACGTGACTTTAAAACAATTCTATTTTATTATGTTTTATTTTTATTATTTCCCTTCCACGTGACTTTACCGAAAGAACCAAGAAGATGAATCCCTGCAGTCACGAAAGCTTTAAATCGAAATATTGCAGTTTTTTAGAGTGTAACTACCATCCCCTGTGAGCTGCTGCACAAACTAAGTCGGGAGGATTTTTTTATTCGGGTCCCTCTATTCGTGGTTTTATTTGTTAAGGGTTTTATTCAATTGTATTCATTAAGGGGTGTGTCAAGCGTTGGGCTGTGAGCCGTCGTGTGAATGGGCCACTGTATAAAATCAAGTTTTAGTTAGGCAAGAATGTGGGTGATGTGTGACCACAGGACACGTACGTGCCGCGTTCGTGTCTGTGTGTGTGTAATGAGTTCAACGTGGAGTTTGTCGAGTCGGAATATTTATTTATTTTAAAAATATTTGGTCACTTTACAGCAGTCCTTGGGGTTTTATTGTTGGAAAACCGTTTCAGGCACGAATTTTTTTTCTTTCCAAAATCTAAAAAAAAATAACATGAAATAAATCACGTTTTTTGGGATAAAGGCCAATGTGTATGTTCAGCCAAAGCAACATTTTCCCAGACTTCTTTCCAGTGAGGCCACGGGAGACTTTTCTTGCACACCTACATTACTACTTTGCCATTCCACGTCTCTCACAAGCGTGTTCTGTACTGTAACAAAATGGCAATGGTGCATCGTTAACTGCAGAGGTCACACTGGATTTTCTGTCCGCTGTATAAAAAAAAACGAAATCTGAAAACATTGATTATTTTCCCGTGAGAAAGCATTACCCAACTGTTGTACTTTCACTTTTCTCATTTTTACTTGAAATCTAGTTGGAACACAGTTTTCTTTAAAAAGTGTTTCTCAAAATTGTTGCTGCAAAGTTGGCTTAAAAAAAAAGTCGTTTGCAGCGGTGTAACAGAATCGGCCGTGTTGGCCGTGACAGGCTCTGTAATTTGCCAAGTTCGGTACAGGGTCACTGTGAATGGAGCCTCTTGTGGAATGTGTTCCACAGAACCAGCGCTCTGCACCGTAAATGTCCCCAATTTTCTGAAACTCTCAGCTCACTGGAGTATACCTAACTACCCTTAGCTGATGGTTGTATGAAAGCAAATTTAACGCTACACAGGTGTCGGGTGGTGACGGGTTTAACGACAAATTTATGTTTACGCGATCTAACTCAACAACAAAAAAACCTGTTATGGAGTTACATTGGTATCGATTAAACTTTGTTTTTCTTTCCACCACGTACATTCGGTAGCATGTTTAATACATGTTCACTTAGCTGCTTGTTATTTTATGCCAAGCTTTCTGCTCGGAGTTTGTGCCGAGGGCCACCGCGCGCACGATCCAACAAGTGTCGCTTGACGTTACAAACAATCGGCCTTTGGGAGTCGTCACCTGGTTTAATGAAGACGTTTGTGACTCGCCTCGAATGCGAACCTGGGTTTCTGTGCATGGGGCATGCGTCGGGGGGGGGGGGGTGAACACGGAACTCGGAGTGGATTCTTGTGAAAAACTATCCGCTTCATTCAGTGGCCCATGCGGTGCACACCAGGAAAGGTCGTTTTCGAAAGCGGCCGTCTGGTTTAAGTGACGTCGTGCCAACAAGGCCGAGCATTGCGGCATCCCTGAACGCAAGGGAGACGTTCAAATGTTCACCACTTTCTCGCACTTTTTGCCCGCAAACATTCGGTAACTTCCAGGTGTAAAGCATTTGACTGTGCCATCTTGTTTGTTTGTACAACCTAACACTGCTTATAAACGCATTACCTGGTTTATATTAAAAAAAAATATACGAATTTCATACCCCAGGAAATATTTAATTGGTGACGATAAACCCATGATATGTGACACGGTTTTGCAAAAATATTTCTGTATAATATTTTATACACACTTTGAGAAGAGCTAGAAGCCGTTAGATAAAGTAATTCAGCCGTCCCAGGTGTCCCGGACAGGAGGGGAGGGTGGGGGGTGTAGCATTTCCACCGTCGCCGTGAGCACCAAAACCTCCTTCTCGTGTGCGTGGCGGGGGTGACGAGCGCACGTTCATTCAAATATTCATGGCGCCCGCTTGACTCTTTCCTTTCTGTGCGCGAGCGCGAGAAGTGATCCCGGCGCGTGGGCCTCGTGAATAATTTAAGGGAACTGCTGCCTCGGGGTGGGCGTGTGGTGTCCGTTACGCCCCAGGCAGTGGGTGGAGAGGGGTGTTTGGTTTGGGAGTGAGCGAGTGGATGCACCTTCGCGTGCGTTTGCATGTGTGTGCCCGCGCGCGCGTGTGTGTGTGTGTGCCCATGAGGCTTGTGCCAGTTATTAGCGTCTGTTGCGACTTCTTGGCCTTTGTTGGATGTCTCACTTTGCTGCCTCGGTTCAGCCGGAGAGAGAGCAGGTTTGCTGCTGCATAAAAAAATAATGTTAAGGATAACTTGGCCAAAACTGTGGTATTGTTTTGTAGGAATAGTGCTGTTCTTCATTGTGTTTTCGTGTTCGTATTGTTTGTGGAAATTTTTTGGGGTTTTTTTTTCCTCCAAGGAATTTGTCTTGTTTTGTATACAATGGGTTCGGAGAGAGCGGACAGTTTTCACTAATCTCCGTCAACAATTTACACACGTGTGATAGGAGGCTAATGGGTCCACGTTTCTTCACGTCAGTTTTGTCTTGGATTGAGACGTAATTTGTTCCGTGACTATGGTATTTTATAGCCGAGTATGAGTGTAGTTAAATAAATAGTACCACCGTGGTTACATTTCTAATGTGAATACGTTTAGAACTGTGTACGTCAATAATAACCAACGGAGCATTTTGATTCCAATTTAAAATGCGTAATACATTGTTGAACGAAAATGCATCTTGACGACTTGAATTTTGTCAGCGAAGCTGAGCGACCACAATTTCATTCAGTTTTTTTTGTCAGAGAACTGTGTATGCTTTTGATGATTCAGCTCTTGGCCTTCCAGGAGCACGCGAGCACACGTGATGACAGCTGTATTTTTCACACTCTCGTGCAGGTGCCGTCGGCCAACATTCGAGCCCGAAAATAATTAACGCCTTGCGAGGACAAGCGCAATTCAAACGGGAAAAGCGGTGAAACAAGGAAAGCCGTTGAGGAGGAGGAGGAGGAAAACCAGAGGACGACCCAGCCTCCTAGCAAGACGCCCACTGCGGACAGGAGTTGAGGCTCCTTCCGTGCATCCCCGAGATGCATCGCTCGGGCGCATCTCGCTCCAAGGAGAGCGGCGCGCCGCCCAAAAAGAGCAGCATGCTCAGCAGCCTCCTGCAGAAGCTGCACCTCGACAACCACGGCTCGTCCTTCAACCGCAGCCGTGGCCAGCAGTCGGGCGGCCTCGGGCGGCAGCTGGACCTGCACCGGGGCCAGGATCCCCCGCCCATCTCCAGCGTGCTCAACCACAACCTCCTCAACCTCAACCAGCTGCAGTCAGGCGCGCTCAACGTGCCGGGGCAACCGGGCAGAGGCGGCGGCGGGGGGCGGCGGCGGCGGCGGCGGGGGCGGAGGCGCCGCGGTGATCCAAGGGCACCACCCGCCCTTCTCGTGCCCGCAGACGCAGGCCGGGTACCCGTGGGGCCTGGACGAGTGCTTCGCCGGCGACGTCGCGAGGCCGCGCAGCTTTAGCCAGTCGCGCCAGCGCCTCTGCCAGGTGCAGCCGCTGCCCGACTCTGGCCCCGGCGTGCCGGGGGCTCGGGGCCGGCACCAGCGCTCGCACAGCTCGGGCCAGCCGGTGCAGAACCTTGTGCAGATCCAGCAGGGCAACCAGAGCCTCTTCGGCGGGCCCGCGGTCGCCTCTTGCCAGGGCTCGCAGGCGTTCGTGCAGGGCCACGGCGTCCAGTCCAACCAGAACGTGAAAAAGAGCCTGATGCTCCCGCTCGCCGTGAACCTGCAGGGCACGGCCGTCGAGTTTGTCGGCCCGCAGAGGCCGAGCGAGCGCTCCCAGAGCCCCCGGCGCTCCAACCAGAGCCAGAGTCTGCTGAGCCTGCAGCAGCAGCAGCAGCAGTTGCAGCAGCAGCAGCAGTTGCAGCAGCAGCAGTTGGTGCATGGACCTAGGCCCAAAAGCCCTTCGAGTCAGGTGGCGCAGAAGCTGTTTGGCTACGGTGAGGGTAGCGAGCGGCAAATGCTGGACGACGGGGAGGAAGAGGAGGACCCGGCGCCGCGAGGCCACGAGGCCTTCTCGCACGAGAACAACAACGGCGAGGAGGCGCGGAGGCAGAGGAGGAGCCCCGGCGAGCAGAGGCCGCGGCGGCTCACGCACGGCCGGGCGAGCGGCGCCACGACCTCCGCGGCGGTGGCGGCCGTGGCGGCCCAGCAGCGGGTGGCCGACGACAAGGAGAGGGAGCGAGAGCGGGAGAGGGAGAGGGAGCGGGAGAAGGAGTTGGAGGAGGCCCGCACGCGCGCCATGCAGATGGAGAAGACCATGCGCTGGTGGTCGGACTGTGCCTCGAGCTGGCGCGAGAAGTGGGGAAAGGTCAGTCGCGTGTTTGTCCGTGGGGTTTTAGTTGGTGCTGCAAGGCTTCTGGGCGGCCTCGTACGCTGTCATTTGTAATTTTAAGGAATTACAGTCAGTGTCACTACGTTCAAGTAATCATAAGGCTTCCCATTTGGGGGAGGGGGGGGCGAGATATGTGACCGTACTTCACCACGCCGGTCAACGCGGATTGGTGAAAATACTCGCCATGAGTCTGAGCGATGGCAATGGCTTGGGGAGACCTTCATCCAGCAGTGGATAGGTCGTAGCTGATGATGATGAGGATAACGATGATTGTGACAGCAGTGGTGGTAGAAGAATTTTGAGGCGTCGTGGCTACAGTACTATTCTGGCTGCGGTTGATCTCAGATTGTCTGGAGGTGGTGTGTGACAGGGATGGATGGGGGTTAGGTATTGCACTGCAGACCACACATTACACTGATGTTTATAGACAGTGACTCAATGCTATGTTAATCAACAAATATGATTAATACCCGGATAATTATGAAGTACATTCGATCATTATTTGGTCCTGAGCGTTTTTTAACTCTTTTTTTTGCGTGCTATTGATGTCATGTCAAAAAATGATGAATCTATTGGGAAATGTCACAGAGGGCTGTGCGCCAGGGAGCGGCCTGCAGAAGACATTATCTCATTAATTCAGAAATATCCTTAAAATAGCCATTTTATTATTTACACAGTCGTGGTTACACCTCCCTACGTGCTCTGCTATGAGCCCGTCGCATGACAGCCAAACCAACGGCATTCTTGCTTGAATTCTCAAAGCTGGGATTTTGCGAAATAATGTGGACATTTATTTTAATGGGATTTTTGTTCGTGCAGTCATCGGCGACCGGGCTGAGGCCATCAACTCGCTGCACTTGAGAAGCCACTTTTAATAACGGGTGGCTGCTTGCCATTGAACCCAGGGTCTCGGCAGTGCAAGATCAGTGGTCTCGACTTCTGAGCAATACAGCCATCTCTGTCTGTCACCCAGAGTATCGATGTAATCCAGAGTGGTGCTGCTGTGCACTGACATTTGGGTACGGAGCCAGAAATGCAAATGCCATATTTCTGTGTTTGGGACAGACACACGCATCCATATATAAAACTAACTAAACAATTTTATTTTATCTTCTTGGTTCTTTCGGTAAAGTCACGTAGAAGGGAAATAATAAAATAATATGTTTTATTTTTATTATTTTATTATTTCCCTTCTACGTGACTTTACCGAAAGAACCAAGAAGATGAATCCCTGCAGTCACGAAAGCTTTAAATCAAAATTTTATTTTATTTAAACTATATTTTCCATTTTACTAGGTAAGGCCCAGTGATCGAAATAGTTATCTTTTCAAAAGCGACCTGGCCACAGAGAATAGCCCAATTAAGTGGCTTGTCATGTGGAAATTTATATCAGCCAAATACTCTAAACGCTTGTTTCTAAATGTGGAGGGAAAAACCGGAGGACCCGGAGAAATACCCACACGACTAAGGGGGGAACATGCAAACACCAGATATATATGCGTCAGGGTCGGGATCGAACCCACGACCTCCTGTATACCAGGCAAGGTAGTTAACATCTTGCCACCATGGTACCTTTATCTCTTCGTAGCGCTGCCACTGTTGACTTCCCACCAGATGATGCGGGACTCGTCAGGCAATCCTCATGTTCCCGGACACGGAGGGATAGTAGTTATTAGCTTGTAACAATTCACCGCAGTTACATTACGTGCGTCAAACAGTGTGTTAATAAATCAATCACTTACGATGCATGGGACAAATATCTAAATATATGCGAGTGCATATATTTAGATACAGACTGGACAGGCCAGACAGAGCAGATGAGACGGACAATCAGACAATACAGATGAGACAGAACAGATGGGACAGAATAGGATTGATTTAATCAATTTACTATTTAGGTGGAGACAGAAAAAATAATTAAGGACCGCTGTGTGTGAGTGAAAAGTAAGAGCATTTAATTGTAAAAGTATTTCCCTTAAGTTGCGAATAGTTTTTTGGATGTAAATGATGTGAATTACAGGAAGAAACCCATCAACAAAAATTAGTTCACCATTATCTAGCTCCGTGTTGCAGTTGAAGTGTAAATGCAAATTGCACGTTTTGTGATGCTTCACTGTTCACAAAATTTGCCGAGTGTGTTTACAGCTGACAATTACCCCGAGCAAAAATGTAAACCCACACCCTGGAGACAGCCTCTTCATGTAATTGCTGCGTCTTGATCACGAGCCACATTTTAATTACAGAAAATCGCCTTCTCCAAAAGAAGCGCGAACTGACTAGACGCTAATTTAATAATGACAGTAGCCGCAGGGTTTGATGTTTTTTAATTCACACGTGTGCACGGTCTGTGATGGTGTCAGTCTAAACAACGTGTTCGGTTCCACCACTTGGATGTGAAGTCTATGAAGTGATTTAGGAATCTGCGTGCGTGTGCATGCTGACTCACGGCAACTGGGTCTGTCCCGTGTCCTCCTGCCAGCGAGCCTTCGACACTTCACATGACCTCAAACGTGCACCTAGCCTGGCACAAGCGCCGTGGTAACACCACCGCCACTTAGTGGCGAATGGCGGTTGTTGACTATATGAATTCAAATTGGTGAGCTTGTAAGGTTTTTGTTTGCTGTTGCTACTTTCTCCAATGACATTCCAGTTCTAATCGTTGCCATGTCTGCAGACGCGAGAACTTTCTTCCAGATTTCCCACAGAGAGCGGCACGCCGCCTGGGTGTTTGAGCAGTGGTTCCCATCCCCTCTGGGCCTGGGAAACACTGTCAGCCCTCAAATTGTTATTCACAGACCACCGTGCAGTAAACAGTATCCCAACAAACGTGGAACGTTGTCCAGGGGTTTTGAAGCACATGGTCAAAGTTGGCCGAATGTTGAACCTTTACTGGGACGGTGTTTTGTGAGACAACGTCATACCTGCACGACGGCCTTGCGGACCGCAGAGAATCGCCCGTGAAGATAGCATTCCGAATTCCCCCTGCCTCGAGTCTTCGTTGAATGTCAAAAACGTTTCAACCTTCAGAGCTAGAAAGAGCCAAATGAAAATGAACAACCACAATTTCATACAATGGGACCTTTTATCTTGACTTAAAGCGTTCGTGACTGCAGGAATTCATATTCTTTGGGTCTTTCGGTAAAGTCACGTAGATAGGTTCAAAGAAAATAACAACAAAAATAGCAAAAAACGACGACGTTCCGATCACAACACAAGCGATTGTCATCGTCTTTTTTTCTCCTGATGACGATCGCTTGTGTTGTAATGGAAATGTCGCAGTTTTTTGTTATTTTTGTTGTTATTTTCTTTGAACTTATCTACGTGACTTTACCGAAAGACCCAGAGAATATTCAAATGGCACCTTTTGTTTTTGTTGTGGGGTCATTGGTGCCAATGCTGCAACCGTGAACTCACTACGACGTGACGACCCAGTTCAATCACAGCTTTGCCAAAACATGGAATTCGAACCAACTATCTCTGTAGCGCTTGGCTCGGTGCCCTCACGTGAGCACTACCCCCCCATACCCCTCCACACCCCTCCACCTCGAGCCACATGGCCAGACCTCCACTTGCGTTTCCCTCCACAACCGCAGGCGCGCACGGAGAGAAACGAATCGCGGGACGAGAACCGTCAACTGAAGCAGCGTCTCGACGGCCTGGAGAGGGAGCTCCACCAGATCCAGATGGAGAAGGACCGCGCCGTCGGCGATAACCAGACCCTGCGGGAGAACCTGGAGATGCTGAGGGCCTGCCTGCATCAAGCCGGCGTGCCGGACCCCACGGCGCGCGACGTCGACTCCCCCGCCGACAGGGAGGCGGGCAGAGGCGCGGACGTGGAGCTGGAGAGAGGCAGGGAGCTGGAGAGGCAGCTCCAGGCGGAGATGGAGTTGGAGCTGGAGCGAGAGCGAGCAGATGGCTTCATGAGCAAGTGGGGGCAGGTGCCGGGGTTGGCCCGGAGGCCCAGCTTTGGCGCGGAGAAGGAGGCAGCGCCACGGGACGGCATGCCGGGCGATCACCTGGCGACTCTTCTCTGCCGCGACGTGGGATCCGCCACCGGGGCTCTTCCTGTGCGGCGTCTGTCAGCTGCCCTCGAAATGGTGAGTGTGACAGGGTGAGGCCCACCAGCGTTGCTGACTCTGCGAGATTTTTCCAAATGTTTTCTTCTTCTTCTTGTATGTGTGTTGAACTTCTTTCACGCCGTACGTAGCCAACAGTGCTAATTGAAGGTGCTGGGGAAGGACAACAAACGAAACTCAAAAAGCAGTTCTAAAGAAATCAGTTGTCAGTCTGCACGTGAGCGTTTCCACTCGGTTTTATCTCAAGCTACGTTCCTACATTGCTAAGAGTTCCAGGTCTGTCCAGCATAAAATGTTGTCCAATGTTCTAGTTTATCCTCTATTTATTGATCTTTGGGGGCACTTGCTTACCATGCCATCCTTTGTGACCATCTACCATCCATCATTGTTTCACGGTCAAAGTCATCATCAGCATCATCAGCCATGATCACTGCTGGATGAAGGCCAGTCCCCAAGTTATCGCCCAAGTATTGTACACAACGAGTGTTGTACTTGGTTGTTCCTGGCGCGCCTTGAAAATTCAATGGACGTGAGGTGAGTGTGCGTTATTACATTGTCTGTAGTCAAGGATGTGTCCTTCAACAATGCTTGAAGTCAGCGGACATGCACCGGTGACTACAGGGTAGGAATTCACAAAGGTGTTGTATCGTGTTGTTAACGTATATAGCCATATTTCCATATTGATGTCATAGGTCACCAAAATAGATTTCTTTTATTTTGGTGATTGGAAGTTTTTACAAAAGTCACAGAATGAACCGAATCGCTGTGTATCCTAAATGAGATCCGAATAGATGAAACTCCTGCGCCGTGCTGGCACTGGCGCTGAGATGGAGCGATTAAATCAGGGCACATTGAAAGTATGAGATTCGTCACGGCTGCATTGAATAAAGTATGGTGATGCAAACAAAATGGGGGGGGGGGGGGGGGGCGGGCCTTCGACCGACAGAGACTAAAAGGCCGATCGTCATTCGTACGTGGTTTCATTTGTATTGGGCCACAAATATCTACGAATCGAAATGTATGAGGAGCAGTCTGGATTATCCTAGTAGCAAAAGTAGCTACATATGCTACGGGCCCCGCACTTTCAAGGGCCACGCGCTAAATGCTTTCAAGCTATCAATTCCGGTTCACTGATTCTGCACTTGCTCTATTACTATAGTACTATACTGCCTTCAACTTTTATGAACGACTTGGTGTTGAAGGTTAGCGATTAGTCGTATTATCTGGCTGTATAGCAAAAAATATATACAATTACTTTACTATGCAAGTAAAATATTTGTGTTTTTTTTTATTTAGGGCCCTTTTATAACATATGCTACAGGCCCCGCACTAGCTTAACCTGGTACTGATGAGGAGGCCCTCGTCCAGAAATGCATTGGTAAGAGGCTGTCCTTTTACGTGCAGCATTACACGGCGATAATGCAGATTGCATGAACAATGTGTGCAAAATGCAAATCAAAATAGGAATCGGATGTGAAGATATCTCTCAGCCATCTCTTGCCTTTGCAATGACCTCGTCATTACAACGGTCGATGAAAATGAATTTCCTGGAAACGATTTAAAAGCTTCACTCGGAAGGCTGGAAAGTTTGTCTTAAGATAAAAATAAATTGCAAAAACAAAAGTCACGTACCAACAAGCTTGTAAACACGTTTGTAGAAATAATTAGTGAGGGGTACAATTTGTATTAGGATAAAAAACAATTTTTTTAAATAATCAAACAAGATAGGCATTGATAATTGTTGTTTTACCCTTCTATCTGGCAACCCCGAGCTCTCATACTCTGATGGTGCATTGTCTTTGAGTTGTGCGCCTTTTGGAGTCATCTGGTCCAACCCATGTGAGACTAGGCTCTAAGGAAAGCTGTCTCGTGTGTGGACCAATCAACTTCAAGGACAGTGCATACATTATCAGAGTTATGTTTTTGTTTGCATTATGACTGCAGGTATTGTGGTCTATGCAAACATGACTCCTTGTAAAAAAGGTGTCAGTTTTGTTGCCAGATAGAAGGGTAAAAAACCAATAATCATATTTTTACTGGCAAATGAGGTTCCAAGATAGGCATTGAATGCTTTCGAAAAGCTGTAAATGGTCATGAAAAGCAACATACACATTGTGCCAGAAGAATGACAGGTTTAGTAATCGCGTATTTCCCGCGATGACATTGAACCGAAACGTGAAGACCGACAAAGGAAAATCGAACAAGAGATGAAAAGAGCACCGAGAGGGCACGGGGAGATGCACGATTTGGAATGACACTTTAGAGACTGAAAAAGCGACGCATGGCTCGGGGAACAAAAGTCAATTCTGAGACATCGCCGCGTTGACTGTTAAGGAAACGTAAGTGGGCTTATTCTTAGGTTTTTTCGGTAAAGTCACGTAGGTAAAAAATTAAAATTAATAAAAGTAAAATAAAAAATTAAATAAAAATCACGACGTTTCGGAGGCAACACAAGCTTCCGTCTTCAGGTGGAACCGTCACAGCACGATAGCTGTATCAAGTGAGAGAGATTCCAAGAAAACAGTCCTTGTATATATATTATTTTTATTTTACTTTTATTAATTTTAAGTTTAATGTTGTATCAAGTAAATGTGTTTACTTGTGTTGCCTCCGAAACGTCGTGATTTTAATTTTATTTTACTTTTATTAATTTTAATTTTTTTACCTACGTGACTTTACCGAAAAAAACCTAAGAATATGAATACTAGCAGTCACGAAAGCTTCAAATCTAGAAGTAAGTGGGCTTGGGAAGGACGCGTTCCTGGAAGGGATGGAATGGCGGCTGATGGATGAAACCGGTTACAGAATGACAGGCGAAAGATGGAACGAACTTTTTCCCATCGTCGGATGACCACGACATAAACGGAGCAATGAGGCCGGCTCGCACTTGACAGCGAGATGGATTGGGAAACATCACAGGTTTGCGAGGGACGGCAATGGGAGGTGATCATTTAGTGGTAGATACACAATGGCAGGTGATCGTGACAATGAGAGGTGCTGCATGCCCTTGCATGGGGAATCACAAATTGAACAAAATGGTTCGATAAATAAACAGATAAGTCGTTTCGATTTAAAGCTTTCGTGACTGCAGGGATTCATCTTCTTGGTTCTTTTGGTAAAGTCACGTAGAAGGGGAATAATAAAATAATAAAAATAAAACATAATACAATAATTCTCACGACGTTTCGGCAACAACGCAAGCAGCCGTCGTGTAATAAGTTTGAAAAGAGCGTCGTTATTTTCCTTTGTTTCTGTCCAAGCTCTGGTCAGCTCCATTAGACATCAAAACAACTCTTAAAGGGTAATGCCCTGCCTGTTTCACTGAATATCCATACACTGGGCAACTCCATTGGGGTTCATCGTAGATCAAACCCATATATTCTACCCCTACAATTGCGGCTGCGGTGAGCTCGTAAATGGTGCGGTATAAAAACGGGCCACACAACAACAAACAGTCAGAGTGGAAACTCTTTCATAATTGAGTTTTCTGCGTGAAACAATAACAGGATATCTGAAAATGAAGTCTTCCCGTCACGATATCGGCCCCTGCGTATCATAAACATTCTTACCCCTCTCGTGTCGCCAAACGAACACAACAATATCACTTAAAAGCCATGGAACCCCCCTCATTGAATCCACCTGGGACCAGCGTTGCAGCACCGTATCCCAGGTGGCAAGATAAGACACTGGGAAGATCGGATTGACCAATTTGTAAATGTTCTATCGTGGCACGTAAAACGCAAGTGCAGATTGTTTTCTGATAGCGGCTCGGCAAGAGTCTTATCGGGGTTCTTCGCTAAACTTGCCAAAGCGAGCGAGACGATTGCCAACTGGCGCAGTGTTTGCCGAATAACCGCATAGAATAGTCGCGTTTGTAAAACATTTTTAGAGGTTAATTTTATTTTTGTGCCGCGCTTTCGAAGCGTCGTCGCCGCTTCTCTCTCGCACACGCGCACACAAAGCAAAGTTATATTTAAACAAGTTTGTCTCCTGAACTGGCCCACACGCATGCACGCACGGTTGTAAATCACCGGGACTCATTCTGTGTCAGCTTGCAAATTGAACCTAAATTTGGCCACTCGCATGCTTTGCAAATTTAGCAGCAGCAGCATGAAGAGCGTTGGGAGTGCTCATGATCGTGGCTGTTTTTGTTTGTTTGTCTTATAGCCCTTCCTGTGTACAATACATAATTTACAGACGTGGCTTCACCTTCTAGCCACCACACAATGGCTCGTTGTCGGCCCAAGGAACCCCTCGGAGCCCCCGTAGCTATTCCGCTGGGACATACCAACGGCCAGACTTTAACAATCTGCCTCTAAGTGAACTCTGCTGTCCACAAAATCTGGCAGCTCAGCCGCTGGCTTTAAAAGAGGGATTGCCCTAAGCAAGTGTTCAGCTCAAACATCAAATGGCGCCAACAGGGCCAGCTTTGCCAGGCAGTTTGCGCACGTGGTGATTTGGTTTGAGCAGTACACGCAGGAGTGTGTGCGTGTGTGTGACCGCTCCGTGTCTGTTGTGCATGTCAATGACTTCCCAAACTCAAATCCTCACAACAACACCAAACAACCACAATCCTATGTTGCCGTTGTTTTTCTTTCTAACCAAGCGTGTGCATATCAATAACGAGGTGATATTTTTCTTCTTGGTTCTTTCGGTAAAGTCACGTAGAAGGGAAATAATAAAATAATACAAATAAAATATAATAAAATAATTCTCACGACGTTTCGGCCACAACGCAAGCAGCCGTCCTCAGGTGAAGAACAGGTCTGTCGGAAAGACAGCGTCTGAATGAAACACCACCAGGCTTGGCAGCGTATATTTAAGCTGGGTTGGAGGGGGAAGAGCGAAAGATCCAAGAAGATGAATCCTTGCAGTCACGAAAGCTTTAAATCGGAGGTGATATTAACTAATGCGAGACGGGGAATTTCGGTTGAGCGCGAGGAACGTAGAGGGTGTCGAACCCCCGAGCGAGGTGACGCACGCCCGTCCAGCGTGGATCAATCGAGGCTCTTGCGATGTTCGTCATAAGGTCGTAATGTCATCACGGTGTGCGTGTGCGTGCCGGGTTTCATCGTAAACAGATGCGGTGCGTCTTGAACCCCCCCCCCATCTCGTGGCACGCAGCTCGAGGGGGCCACCTTGTGGGAAGTGACTCCGCGTCGGCGTTGGTCACCGGTATCGGGAGCATCGCTCCGGTGTTGGTGCTCGGTTTTTTGCTGTTGTTGTTGTTATCACTGCCGGAGAAGTACTCTCGTGATACATTTAGGTTCACCAGTGGTACACGTCACGTTTGCGTAAGTGCCGTGGCGTTTTAAAGTGGCAGAAAAAATTGTCACACTTCATTCGAGTGGC
Organism: Lampetra planeri; assembly: GCF_965212315.1. Classification (NCBI taxonomy): domain Eukaryota; kingdom Metazoa; phylum Chordata; class Hyperoartia; order Petromyzontiformes; family Petromyzontidae; genus Lampetra; species Lampetra planeri. The sequence goes on from NC_136132.1 coordinate 4,999,792, forward strand.
TGAGAATCAGGTTGATATCCATCACACACACACACGATAATTTGGTAAACACAAAAAAAAACCTGCATTGTGGTTGTGCCCTTCCAAATGAAGAGAGGGCACCGTGGGAATATCCCACGGTGCCTCGTGGTCCCGCTGCTGTCATGTAACTGTACATATTTACTCCTCTGCGCCACTCCACTGCTGGATGAAAGTCTACCCATGCCGTGTCATCGTAGGGGCTATTGACCTTAAATCTTGACTTAAAGCTTTCGTGACTGCAGGAATTCATATTCTTGGGTTTTTCAGTAAAGTCACGTAGATAGGTTCAAAGACGATTGCTTGTGTTGCGATCGAAACGTCGTAGTTTTTTGGTATTTTGCTTATTTAATAGAATCGTTTCCACCCTATATATACAGTTATCAGACACGTGGAGTTTCCCTCTCCGATTGTGAGGGCCTCTACTGCAAGAGAGTTCCAACTCCACTGGAAGGCAGAGACAGAAAGTTGTGTAATAAACTTTGTTTTCGAGGGAAAAATAGCCGAGCGAACAAACAAGTGGCAATGGAATTAAAGTAGAATCCTGCTCCAAAAACCCCCCTATAATGATGCTGTGCTGTGTATTTTTAAGTTTATTCCATCGCTGTCAATGCCTTCTAGCGGAGTTGTAAATCTCTTGCAGTGGAGAGGCGCTCGCAAACCGGACAGGAAAACTCCGAATCGTCAATTAAGTCGAATCGCTTGACTGGAATCACTGATCCAAAATCCTGTCATCCACCTGCTAATTATTATTCCTCTCATCAGAGCATCTGTGCGGATAAGAGGAGTCACCTAGGATCCACCACTATCGGCCCCCGAGTCAAATCGGGCGAGATGGCGTTGCGTCACACTGGTTGATTCACGCGGAACGCCGCCGACTTTAAACACTTTTACACGCGTATCGATTTTCAAGCTTCGTCGTACCGCTTTTAAAACACGTGTCCGTGATGCAAGATAGCGCTCCGAAATTCTGGCAGAAGAGTGGCCACATTTGGCAGCCTACGACTTAAATCGGTAGGATTGGCAAGTTTAAGACTCCATCGACTGGCGGTCGGGATTGGAAGGTGGATCCTAAGTCTCACCCCTTCACCCATCACCCTACCCCACAACTGACCCACCAGAGTGATGAAGTACGGTCGAACAGGACCTGATGGACCGACACACAGAGTGGGAAGGGCATTCACAGAGCAGTGGACTGATAAAGGGCCTGTAAATTATTATTACTAAAGCACAGTAGTTGCTTAGTGAAGGGTAAATGTTATTCCTGCGCCGAACATTATCTTGCCCCCTACGCGTGACATTGATTTTACCTTGTATGTCAGCAAGCTTGGGCTGGCCCGACGTTCGATGGTTACACGGTGTTATCGCTGTACACTTAGTACAGACAGAGCTGGCACCATCCAGTACGGCATGACCACTGTGAGCTGAGGGTTACTGTCACCCATGTAACGTATTGCAATACGTGCTCTGTAACAGTATTTAAAGCAGTCACGGCGATGAATAATACTGTTAATGCGAAATTAACGCCAGCAACAAGAGATAAAATAAAAATGTTATTGTTATTTTATTAATTTTAATTTTTACCTACGTGACTTTACCGAAAAAACCCAAGAATATGAATCCTTGCAGTCACGAAAGCTTCAAATCTAGAAACAACAAGATACATTTACAATTCGTTTACCTGAGAAAACATCAACGAGTTTACAGACACTTTCAAGGAAGGTCCTAAACTTGGAATGTAACACAGAGTGCACAGAGAAACCCCGTACAGATTTGAGGCAACAGCACTCAATCGTTCACGTGAATAGGTCAAAAGCAGCACCGTGACTTCAAGCACATGACCTGTGCATGAGCTACCAATCTGGTCAGCAAATCTCTGGATTCCAGGTGCAGACCAACTGTCAGGCCTGTGTGTCACATGCCCCCCTCTCCCCTCGTGGGCTGGCAGCACCACCGCCTCATGTCCTCGGCGCGCTGAGGCAGCAAGTGCTCTCGGATGCTGCTCGGGGAGCGTGACCAGGGGAGGAAATCCGTGGGGTCTCGTGGGGTCCCGCTTCTCGGAAACGTCCACCGCATTCCTCAACATCTCTTTTCTTTTGCGAATGTTTTCCGACCGCCCCCCCCCACCCACCACCACCACCAAGGAGTGAGAGTGCACTTGGCGCAGCGAGCAGATGTGTGCCCCGTGATCGGAAATAAAAAATGAAACGGGCCCCCGGATGTGTCGTGCTCGCATGACAACCCCCCCCCCCCCGCTTGCTGCGAAGGTTAATTTCGGTGAAGGTCTCGTGATTCTTTTTCATTTCCGAGTGCCGCTTGCGGAGGTCAGTGTTTTCCCACTGCGCGCGCGCGAGGGCTTTAACCAGATTTTATGATATTTTTGTCCGTTTCCTTTTTCGATTTAAAGCTTCTTTCGTGACTGCAGGGATTCATCTTCTTGGTTCTTTCGGTAAAGTCACGTAGAAGGGAAATAATGAAATAAAAATTATTTTTTAAATATATATTATTATATTCTTTTATAATGTTTTATTTGTATTATTTTATTATTTCCATTCTACGTGACTTTACCGAAAGAACCAAGAAGACGTTTCCTTTTTGTCACTCGTATCAATTATGCAGCGAGGAAACGGAACAAGCTTCTGCTGCTTCTTTAGAGCGCTTTGTGAACGCTTGGCCAGCTTCTACGCGAATCAAAACCGCCACGAGCCAGTACTTGGTAGGTGAAACATCTTCAATGGGCTTGTCTATGCCTACCTAAATTCCAGCTCTGAGAAGAATAAAAAAAATCAGGTTGACTGGCATACGACAAACTCTCTAATCTCTATTGCAGAGCATGGAGACTGATGGCCTTAATCTAAGTTGTCTTGTGGTTGTTGTTGTTGTTGTTTGACTTGCATCCCACTGGGATATTTGCACAGGGTTGGTGTACGGTGATTTTTTCTGCAATATTTTGCCGTCTTATCTTGGATTTTCTGTTTGCACATAGTCACTTTAAGATGTTTTCTTGTTCATGTTTTTTGTTTGTTGCGGTTGCACCCGATTCAAGAGCCGAATGGCTCACAGGGCTATACCTAATAAATAAAATTTGAAACTTTGCAAGGGGGGGGGGGGGACTATGTCCTGAAGTCCTCCAGTGGCGAGCAGACCTCGACATTGGCATTTAGCTACCGAACATATTGCCATCATATGCAAGATTAGGATTGTGTGGATGTGAAAAACCCCATCTCTTGAAGTAATCTCAGAAGCAGATCTATGATGCCTTCTGCAGGCCATTCTCTCACACGCAGGGTATTCGCCGCCCTGTAAAAGTTCTGAATGTACATTATTACTATGATTATGACTTTAGATTAAAAAAAAATTGATATCACAGGGGATTGCCCATTGAGCTTGCAAGCTCTATTTTTTAGGGAGTTCCCCCGGAGGGATAGAATATGAATTTTTAATAACTCAACAAAGCAGCATTGTTACAACTGTCCAAGTAGGACAATTGTAATGTATGTATGTTGAACTTCTTTCGCACCGTGCTTAGCCAACTGTGCTAATCGGAGGTGCGGGGGAAGGACAACAAGCTAAACACAAAAAGCAGTTATAAAGAAATCGATTTTCAATCTGGATGATTTTAAAGTGCACAGCTCCAGTGGATTGCTAATATCGGAAGGAAGATTGTTCCAGACGGCCGCAGAAGCGCATCTGAAAGCTCGCGATACAGTGACCGTCTTTGTTCGATTGGGGAAAATATGTGTTTTAATGAAAGGTTATTAATTTATTACACCATTTGTATGTGAACCATAAACAATTTGTATGGCATGATGATATGTGTCGCGATGTTTGATTGTCTATATACATAAAAAAAGATTACAACATATTTAAAACAATTAATTCATATCCTCAATTATTGACAGTGTATTGAGTAACTGAATTAATGTCCTTAATTATCGAAGTCAAATGAAATAATTTTCAAATATGAAAGTTGTTGCACATATTAAAGTAACTAATATATTATACTTTTGATAATCGACCATGTGTAAAGAATCAAACATAGCAACTTATATCATTTCGATTTAAAGCTTTCTTGCTGTGGTTTTCACACCTGATGATGATTGCTTGTGTTGCAATCGAAACGTCGTGAGAATTTTATTTTATTTTTAATATTTTGTTATTTCCCTTCTACGTGACTTTACCGGAAGAACCAAGAATAACTTTTATCATGCCATACATGACATTGCAGCTCTTTCAGCATTCAGTGCCGTCTTTAGTCCTGCACATTGTGTTGCAAACAGCACCACCAGGTGGCACTATCAGATAAGGGCTCTGATGGTGATTCCAGCCAAAATAATAATTACAGCTTATGTAGATAGCGCCTTCCATGTGACAAGCGGGAGAGGGTGGGGTAAGGAGCGACTCCAAGTTAAATAAGAAATGTCTTCTGAAAAAATAGAAATTTATTCAGGCGGAAGGACTTTAAGATCCCAGCCGAACCAGACTCCTGGCAGCCTTGGTCAGAGAGTTCCACAGTGCGGGTGCCATGTAAGGGAAGGCCGATTGCCCATGAACGTCATGGGGTTTATAAATGACCTATACCCAGTAGGGCCCCACAGAATCTTACAAGGTGTAACACTCAGAGCTCCACACAGTTGGATTCAAGAATCCAATGCTGGTGATACGCCAATCCATCTCAGTATTCACCGGGTACAAATCTGCTAAGCTTCTCATATCTGACGGGATCGGGGCATGTTGAGAGTAATCTGGTCAAAGCAATAATAATTACAATGTATAATCCTTCGTCTAGCCACTGTCGTATGAAGGCCTTCCCACGCAGTGTCACTGTTGGGCCGCGTGAATAATAATGTTTTCTGAATATTACACGTGGAAAAAACTGCAGTAACTAATTAAGAATGCGGTTTCCACCACAATTAGCAACGTGTTGCTCGTGAGCACTTGGGGGTCGGGGGTCAGGGGGTCAGGGGGTGGGGGGGTTCGTCCAAGAAGCAGGGAGGGCTGGCGGGTGGGGGAGCTGGCGTTAGACGCCGCGACACGAGGGTGTCAGGTTCGGGTTTAGTTCCCTTCGCACCACCACGCTGAATGAGCGCTTTTACATTTGACCATTAACGACGTCTTGACCTTTCCCTTTCCACGTGTGTGAGCAAATGCACTGCATCTGAGGCTATGTGAACGGACAAGTGGCGCGCCCTATGGACCTATGCAAATTCGCTGTGGCATCTGATACCTCGTAGAAGATGGTTCCCTGCCTGAGCTGCTTCTGCGGCACAGCGATGCCTGGAACTGATTTCTCTCTCTCTCTCTGTCTCTTCTATATTTGAGGCAACGGCAGACGTAAGGCAATGAGTCTTACCCCAACCTTATCTAAGCCATGATTTTGACATCTGATAAGGTGGAGGTGGTCTGTGATAGTCTGTCGAGCAAAATAAGGGGATCTTTGTGCTTGGCCGTGTGTGTGTGTGCGTCTGTGTGCAGAGTGGTAGTGTGGCAGTTAGCGCGCTGCGCTATGAACCCGGCGACCTGGGTTCGAATCCCGCTCACGGCCAACACCAGTGACGATTATCTTTACCGGTCCTGGGCCTTCCCTAGGTCGACTTCGGCCCCAAATTAGTAGCTGGTGCGGTGTGTAAACATCACCACTAGGGAGACAAAGGCGGCTGGGCGTGGTGCTGACCACCCACCCCCTCGTGTGCCGTGCCGTCCTTCGTGGGTGCTCGCTAACAACACTTGCCCCAACAGTCTGTTGAGGCTGTACGGGAGAACTTTGTGTTTGAAGCGGTGGAGCAGTGGTTAGTGCACGACACTACTAAACCCGGTAACCTGGCTCTGATTCCCAGCCATGGAGACCATCAGTAGCAAGTCGCGTTGGCTCCTATTGGTTGACATGACCTTGCATTAGGATATCCTGTGGTCTGTAAATGTCAGCACTTGGAGCAAAAAAAAGGCGGCCAGGCATACAGCTGGCCATACTACCTCCTTGTGCAATGTACTGGCGCTGACAGGTCCTCAATAGCAGCACTTGTCCCAACAGTTTGTATGGCTGCAAACAGAAAATCTTTGTGTTAGTTACGGGACCTTTTTTGCCAGTATCAAAGTATGAAAAATATGAATGTTTTTTACACTTTCCGGCAAATAAAACAGGTGTTAGGATGCCGAGTCTCGCCAGTATCAGACCAGAGAACGCCAAAAGGCGAACAACACAAAGACAATGCACGCATCAGAGCATTTCTATCTCGGCGTGAGCTATAAATGCCATGCCATAAATAAGTTTGTCTCTGGTGTAGACCCATCAGTTTCAAAGACAATGCATCACATATTATCAGAGCATGTTTTTTTGCATGTTCAGCGCAAGTACGTGCGGTTGATGCAGACTTGATTCCTTGCAAAAGGTTTCCGTTTGGCGTTTGAACATCTTACCAGAAAGAGTCCAAACCAATTTTTATTGTTCATACTTTGTGTTAGTTATTGTGTTTGGATAGGTTGGTAACATAGTGGGTTACACACTGGGCTACGCTCGCTGGCCCTGAATGAGCAGCACCTGCGGCCATCATTGTGGTGGTGTGCGTTGCATGCGTGTTCACGTGATGGGCAGCCGTCTTGAGTGGGTCGCATATTTCCACGTGTGTGTGTGTAGTGCGGTGCTACGAACCTGACAACCCTGAGTTTGAATCCCCACTAATGGCCAACGCTGGTGGCAATTTTCTGTATCGGCCTTTCGCCTCGTCTAGGTCGACTCGGCCTCAAATGAGTACCTCGTGCAGTTGTGTAATCATCAACACTGAGGAGACAAATGTGGCCGGTCGTTGCACTTGCCCCAAAAGTCTGTTGAGGCTATACGGGGAGGGGGGGGGGGTCTTTGTCTTTGTGCGCACCGTCGCCTTGACACGATGCCACCGCTACTTAGTGGTGAGTGGAGGCCCGTTTTGTTTGTTTATTGCTGTGTGCATGTTGGTGTCAATGCCCATTTCGCTCGTCCGTTTATCTTCATGGCAGTTACGTGGCGGTTGCAGTGGCTCGTGTGCGACGTGCTCTGTACCTGGTGACTCGAATGTAATTGCTGGCCCCCACGGCTAGCATCATAGCATCAGTGGTGATTTGACATCTGAACTGGTCCCAGGGGAACCATCCCTAAATTCATCCAAAGCGGCCCACCCACCGATGAGGTGAAGGACGATGGAATAACTCCCTTGAGCGACACGGCATGAGGATGACTTCGTCCAGCAGTGGATTGACAGAGGGCTGGGAATTATTATCTTGTATTGCAGGATTTAAAAAAAAACAAAAGGATGGGGGAGAAGGGGACAGAATTTGGTGGATGGGTGTGCGAAGCCGAAGCGTGTGAGATCAAATCCCTTCTTTTGTACATTTTAACACGCCCGCTCTTTAGCTCCAGCTCGACTGCTAAGTGCATTTTGTGCAGCATCAACTGAACAAACAACTTAGATTACAAAAAAACACGGAGCTATAAAAACCGCGAGGGGCTGGATCCCGGCGATCCCGACTGCACTTTACACGGAACCGGTCTGCCGATTTAAAAAAAAACCCATCTAAAATGCACATGAAATGGAAAGATATTGTTAAAATAATAGAATAGTTTCCACCCTATGTACTTTGTAATATGTTACGTAAGTTACATAAATGCATGATAGAATGCATGAAGGTAATACATAGTGTTTAAGTATTTTTATTTGTATCTGTATTCCAACACATAAATGTACACCAAAACCTCACCAATCGCGGGGTATAAACCGTCGCACATTTAACCATGCGCGCCAAATGTGTTGAAGTTACGGTTCGCCGGTCGCCCCCCCCACCGTTCAAACCATTCGTGATTGACCGCGAGATTCCTGTACGCATCGTAAAGACGGACCGTACAGATACTCTTAACTGCACTGCTCGCGATGATGCTGCTGAGGAAGAACACACGCGACATCTTTTCTCCATTACGTCTCAATCTCGTCTCATTCTCGTCTCCACCTCGTCTCCCACGCTGCCCATCGCAGGTCCCAGGTCACGCGGCGTTCCCAGCCTCCAGTGAGGAGGCTCAGCCGCATCGCGATTTTTCTGTCTCACTAAACTTTTTTCTCACCATTCTGTACATTTAGCGTGCGAGTTATATTTAACACTGTAGGAGAGAATACCCACATTATTTTACATTCACAACACTTCCCGATTAATGTGTTGTGGTGGAAATCTGGGTAACGTAAAACAAAAGGAGTGGGTGGGTTGTCGTATGACGAAACCGTGAACCAAACCACGGTTTTTTCCCATTTGCCTTCAAATTCGCCGGTCGCGGATTTGCCGATTGCGGCTATTTTCAAGAACGTAACCCCCTCGATGGGCGAGGGTTTGGCGCATATTAAATATAGACACGTACTGCCGAGTACACCTGAAATACACGCACATGTAAGTATTTTTGGGTGCTACGGCAGTGAGATATTAACTACCTTGCCTGGTATGCAGAAGGTTGTGAGTTCAATCCCGACTGTGACGCCTGTATAATTTGGAGTCTGCGTGTGTCTCTCCCCGTGGTTGTGTGGATTTTTCTCCGGGTCTTCCAGTTTTTCCCTCCACATTTAGAAACGTGCGCTTAGAGTATTTGGCTGCGATACATTTCCACGTGATAAGCCACTTCATTGAGCTGTCATTTGTGGCCAGGTCGCTCCGAAAAACAGTAGCTATATAGATCAGCGGGCCTTACCTGGTAAAATAGAAAATATAGTTGAAATCGTTTTTTTTTTAAACATAGATTTTATTGAAATCGCGGCTAGTCAAAATGTTCAGCTGGCCAGCACAAGGGTGTTTCTGTATATTAATGTCAAACGCTTACATAATTTTCGTTGCTGAGCTCAGCACCGCCCATTGAGCACCGTGATCATATTTTTCCTGTTAACACAACGTGAAAATAGAAAGGTGGCTGAGCGTGGCGAGGGAGGCGATGGGTGGAGGAGGTTGCGATGGAGCGCGTCAAAGGGACAGAGCCGGAGCCCCCCCCACTCTCCACTCCCCTCCCCAATCCTTCCGAGAGAAAAAAAATGGGGTCACAAAGGTTTTACCAAACCCCACAAGGCATTTCCATTATTTAATCCATTACTGGCCTTGGCTTGTCTATAAGCGAAGTTGTGGCTGTCTGTCCTGTAATAGCAATGTGTCAGCTCTGTGTGACTTTAAAAAAATAAGTTAAATTAAATTTTATAATGGATGGGGTGGCTAACGCTGACCTATAGAAGCTCACGTGAATGCTGAGATATTTTTTATTTCTTCAGAGTTCAGTGATTCTGGTTTTCATTCGGAACAGTTGAGGATCGGATGTAAAACACCATGTCAAAATATTAGATGCATATTTTCCGTTTCATCCTTTGCGATATTCGTTTATTCACTCTTTGCATCTTCAAATCATCAGTGATACGCTCCATTGCCCCTGACGCGGTTATCTGGCTTGACCACCTGAATGTGAAATTTGTAGCTGTTGCTTTGCATTTGCATCTACATCGGCCATACGAAAGAAGAAGATATTGAAATCGTACGCGTTTTATACCCTTTAGGGCTGGCGAATATATGCATTTCCGGCCTTACGCTTGTAAATGCACGTGCTCTTAGGCGACAGTCGCATTCCACGATTAGAACAAATGCAAGTTTAGATTTGATTTGGTTAAAAAAAAAAGTTAAGTGCCTTTTACATCATTTGTGCGCCGCGTCTAAACTAAAAACCGAAATCCACCGGGGCTCTCATTAGCCACTGGGCCACATGCAGGCGGGGCCCAAACCACGGACGCTCGCTTCGTCGGGTAGGTATGGGTTACGATTGCATAATGAGTGTTGGTAGATTGTGTTCCTGTGTCTAGGCCATGAGAGGCGTCACGTTTCATTGAATGGGGGGGGGAGGGGGGGGGCGTCTTCGAGGGGGCTCAAACCTTTTGCGCGGAAAAATGTAACGGCGAGATGCGTTTTGTACTCGAGTATTTTTTGTTGATTCGCACACGCGTCGCGTACGCGTCGCAGATGCATTCCGCGCGTCCACCGACTTACTTTGTGAACAGGGTGTACGAGGTGTTTGTTGTTTTTAACAAACAAAGTACCGTTACATCGCTGCGTAAGTTTTCTCGGTTGAGATGTGCAGCTCTGGGTCGTGTTTGCTGCGGACACCGCGGTGTCGTCGTTCAGCATATGGTCGGACGTTTCGCTGGCAGCACGTGCAGCGAAACGTCAGACATCGTGCCGAAGATGCACGCGACACAACGCAAACATTACATTGGAGAGCAATGTGTGGACGTGTGTGTATTAACTTATGTGGGGAGCGGTAGTGTCGTGGTTAGTGCGCTGCGAAACCCGTCGACCCGAGTTCGATTCCCACTCACGGCTACCAGCACCGGTGACGATTATCGGAATCAGTCCTGGGCCTCCCCTCGGTCGACTCGGCCTCAAATGAGTACATGGTGCTGTGCATAAAAACATCGCCACAAGGAAGACAAAGGCGGCCGGGCGTGGTGTTGGCCACCCACCCCCTCCGTGAGTCGTGCCGGCCTTCATAGGTGCTACTCACTAACAGCACTTGCCCCAACAGTCTGTTACAGGCTATACGGGGTATCTTTGTCTTTGTACGGTATATACTTATACAATCATAGTTATGTTTTTAATTGAAATATGTAATATATCTGTAATAATTTCCAACTTTTCCCACCCACGTAAGTGATGTGACATAATTAACCAATTCTATCTTGACCATCGCAATGCAATTTACAGTGCGATTTGAATTTGTGAAGCATCTAAGTGCAGTGACATCCCAAGATGCTGAATGAAAAAGAGCAAAACGTGTGCGTTATATCATAAGGATAGACGAGAGGATTTTTATTACGTAGGTTTTTACTATTAAAGAAAAAGGAGGTAGAGTTATGGAGAATGTTACTCTCGGTGTTGTTGAAGACATTTGGACAGATGGAATGGGCGGGTTGAGGGGGGGGGGAGTCCGAGGCAGAGGAGAACAGGACGGTCTTGAGGCCCCGAGTCACCGGTGCGGATAGCAATTGGCAAAGGAAGTTTCCAGGCAGTGAGGGCAGCAGTGGAGAAGGAGTGAGAGGTGCAAAACGAATGGAGCATTGACTTTTGTCAGCATTGACTTGATATCTCTTCAATTGTTGCAGCACACAGCAATCGCAAATACGAGTGCTTGGTGAATTATTTTGTTCCTGTGCAATTAATTCCCAAAGCTTTTGCAGTGGTCGTGTCTAATGGATTTTTAACAGAAGAACGTTAAGCTCTGGAACTGTGGGAGGAAGGGGGGGGGGTCCCATTCATCAATATTTTAGTTTTTGCAGCTGAACCCTGGTCAGCCCCCTAAGCCGATCACTTGACTAACTTGTACAATATTTATTTTTCTTATCTCGTGTTTAATCCCCTCGTATATGTGGGCGATATCTGATTGGGATCCCAGAAGAGGCAGAGAGGTATATTTTGCAAGTGTTTACACAGTCTGCAGATCAGTACAAGATGTGTCTGGCTGATTGGCGGCTGGGTCTTGTCAGTAACCCTAGGTCGCTCTGGCAAGGCTATCAAATGTCAAGCACTTTTACATCTCAGACCGAGCAGCGAAGAGCTCTGTTTTTTTTTGTGTTGTAAAAGAGCGAGCGCGCGTTGTTTCCATCTTGTTTCTTGCGAATTGTTTTGCCATTGGGCGAGTGGAGCATCACGACGTTTTATTTGCAGCGATGACTTGCGATCTAAGTATATTTTATTATTTAGTTTGACGCGGGAGGAGAGAAATTCATATGCGTACATGAATTAATCTTGATTTGAAGCTTTCGTGACTGCAGGAATCCATACTCTTTTTGGTTCTTTCTGTAAAGTCACGACCGCTTGTGTTACGATCAAAACGTCGTGATATATAATTTTTATTTTATTTATTTTATTTTATTTTTCTACCTACGTGACTTTACCGAAAGAACCAACGAGTATACATAAATTAAGTTTGATATTTTTTCCATTCCTTTAGCGGCTCCGGTGCGAGACCGTACATTCTGCGGCGTTCCCACACTCGACACACAACGGCACTCGTCAGCTACGACAGGGTGGGTTGGCGGCTATTTCTGGGTGCAAGGCGACGGTTTTAACGCCGAATTCGAGCGAGTGGCCACCGCTTTAAAACAGCACCGGTGATTATTCACGCACTCAAACTCTGACGGTCATTCATCGATTCATCGCGGTTCATTTCCGGCCAGCTTCACAACATGCAAACCTTGCCAAATTATCTTGATATTTATAACCAGTCCTTTTGTGTTTTACTGCGTTTTTGTTTTTATCGAGCCAATCATTTATTTACCCACAACATGAACTTTTGTGTGTCACAGCCGGGCAGGAATTGGTTTAACGCAACCGCACACATAAATATTACCATGCTCCCAGCCTGTCTTGCCTTGATCAGATTTGCCTCTCAAGATGTAATTTCATACTCTGCCTGCAGTGAGCGCTTTTTTTTTTACCTTACCTCGGGCGGTGCAGGGACAGCGGCTCGTCTCCCCAAAACTCCGGGAGCTGTTCACAAAAAAAAAACCTCGCAGCACTTTGAGGCACGGGTCCCCCGCTAAGTGCCCCGTTCAAAGCGTTAATTCTTCTTCTTGGTTCTTTCGGTAAAGTCACGTAGAAGGGAAATAATAAAATCATAGAAATAAAACAAAATAATAATTATTTTATTATTTCCCTTCTACGTGACTCTACAGAAAGAACCAAGAAGATTCATCTTCTTGGTTCTTTCGGTAAAGTCACGAAAGCTTTAAATCGAAGCTTTAATTATTATTCGATTTCGCTGCAAAGATTTTTAAACAAGTCCCACCGTTCCGGTGGCTCCATTTGTTTCGTCTGTCCGGTGATTCTTAATTTGGTTTTGTTTATTTGTACGTATGCGCGCCGTGTGAAAATCCCTTCTCGTCGTTGTTACGCAGTACGTTTTGACTCAAGTCTCTAGTTCTGCTGGGTGCAGTTTGAACACGATTTTTAAATGAGCATGTTGGTTGGAGCTTCAGCTTTAGGGGGTGGGGGGGGGGTAGCGGGAGTGAAACAGAAGAGTCGCCCACTTCCTCTTGTTATCTCTGCCACTTTCCAGCTTCCGTCCTTCAAGAATCCATCCTGTGCCGGAGTGCGCAGAGCGGCTTTGTCAGCGCGACAGCGTGAGCGGCCTAATCAGAGCGCCTTCGCTCAGACATCCACGCGAAGATGCGTCTGGCTCGAACTTTTCACATCTTCTCAAACGCGCCACGCGATGCCCACTGCTTTGTGGTGCGTTGCCTAACAGCGAGCTGTCACGTTTGACCGGCACAGCGGCCCACGTTTGCTTTCTGTGACCTTGAAACCTCTGTTCAGCTTTGCAATTGAGCCCAACTAACCGATGCGCGTGTGCGCGCATATAACACGTGCTCAACGCCTAGCTGATGTACGTGTGTAGCCCACGGACTGTGATTCAGCGGTAAGCAAACTACAATTATTATTTTTAGGGGTATAATTGCACGTTGTTTTAATGCCGATGTTTGTGGCTGTGCCTGGAGTGTACCTCTTGGGTTGACGTGCGTGCCTTGAAACGAGCTGCCAGTGCAGAGTGCGCCACCAGCGCCGGGGAGACAAAGGCAGCCACGTGTGTCACCGGCTCCGCTAGCTCCTCGCTTCATGTGTCGCGATAATAGGCGGTCGCTAACGTTGAGTGAAACACCGTAAGCAAAGAAAAAACATTGCAGGTTCGTTTTTGAAATGTAAAATCGCACACACACTCACATGCACACATGAACACACGCAAAGACAAAGATCCTCTGTATAGCCACCCAAACTGTCAGGACAAGTCCTGTTAGCGAGCACCTATCAGAGCCTGCACAGCCCATGAGGGTTTAGGTGTGGCCAGCACGACATACAATTTCCTTTGTCTCACCGGTCGTTATTTCCACGTGTTGAAGGCCGACTTCACCAATTGACAGTTACGATTGGTGTTATCTATGGACGGGAATCAAACCTAGGTCACCAGGACAGACACACAGACGTACACCCACAGCATATATATGCCCTCTGTGTTGTGGTTGTCACTGAAATAAGACACATGTCAATTGCGAAAATAGTTGATGAGGTCCATTGGTAGCGTCGCCAAGATTTTTGCCGTTCTCTGGTTGTCGAAAAGCATTGCGCATGGATGCTTGAAAAACGATATTTTAATATTTCTATACCCTTCCACACCAATGGCCTTGTTTCATTTTAAAGCCACGTGATTTTCAGAGAGCGCGTTGCCTTTAATATTAAAGCTACATTGTGTTAGCGGAGATACCTGCAAGCTTGTTCCGTGCAAGAAGAATGAATATTAATAGAGTAATAAATAAATAAATGGGACCTGCGGCGCCAGCTTGACGCTGGCTATTCCTGGGATCTCAGGGAAAATGAAAACACAGCGCGCACAGAGAGAGCCTGAAAATGAATTCCATTATGCAGAGTGTGTATGGCTCTGGATATTTCCAGGACAGTATTTCCACAGCCCTTTGCGTGCAATAGAATAAACTCTGACATTGAAATCAGCTCCGAGTGACGTTTTATCCTTGTGCTCGTTTCTCTCCCAGAGACATTTTTGTCATTAATCGGTTCTTTAAACCTTCTGTTCTGACCAGACGAGAGAGCCCATTGCGACGACAGAGAGAGCCTGAAAATGAATTCCATTATGCAGAGTGTGTATGGCTCTGGATATTTCCAGGACAGTATTTCCACAGCCCTTTGCGTGCAATAGAATAAACTCTGACATTGAAATCAGCTCCGAGTGACGTTTTATCCTTGTACTCGTTTCTCTCCCAGAGACATTTTTGTCATTAATCGGTTCTTTAAACCTTCTGTTCTGACCAGACGAGAGAGCCCATTGCGACGACGTCTTCTGACGAGGTGATCTGGGATATATCGGGAAAATAAATTCAGAAGGACAAAAAAAAACCCCACAGAACGATAGAAAAATTCAACATCACAACAAGGAAGCGATTTGTGCGGGAGAACACCAACCGCGTGTATTTTTATGCCATTTCACAATTTTACGTTTGTGGCACTTTTGTCGATCCACTGTGTGTGGAGAACGCCTCCCCGCGTCCTGCGGGCCACGAGGTTTATTTGACCATCGTGCACCACGCTGAGCAGTGCCCGTTGGTGAAGGCGTTGAACTTAGACGGGAGAGGATGGAGGTACAGTACTGTATAACAATGCACTGCCCTCTGCTGCTCACCAAGTATCCCACACGGCCTATAATACCTGTTCTGCACGGTGGTCACTCATATTCTTAGGTTTTTTCGGTAAAGTCACGTAGGTAAAAAATTACAATCAAAATTAATAAAAGTAAAATAAAATAAAAATAAAATAAAAATCACGACGTTTCGGAGGCAACACAAGCTTCCGTCTTCAGGTGGAATGAATACAGCATGCTTGCTGTATTCATTTACTTGATACAGCAAGCGTGCTGTGACAGTTCCACCTGAAGACGGAAGCTTGTGTTGCCTCCGAAACGTCGTGATTTTTATTATTATTTATTTTCTTTATTAATTTTGATTTTAATTTTTTACCTACGTGACTTTACCGAAATAAACCTGAGAATATGAATCCTTGCAGTCACGAAAACTTCAAATCTAGGTGGTCACTCATTCAAGCACTATCCAGGCTAAAACTTATTAGCTTCCAAGATTTGATGAGATCAGACATTCATTAAAAATGTAAAACACAATTACCTGCAGTTACACAATTCATGGGCTGTACCACGAGTGTATTTGACTCACAAAGCAAATAATGGTCTTTAAAAAAAAAGCCTCCAAACATTTTTGGTTGTCGTTTTTTATCGCTATTTTTACACAAAGATATTATTTTAGCGCAGGGAAGCGGCGACGTGATTGCGATGAAGTGAGGATAACGCCATTGCCGTCATCATCACTGTCTTCGTTGCCCTCGTCGCGAGAGCGAGGTTTGCAGCATGGGGCGCAGCGTGACACCTCGCAGCGCGACTTGCAAATTCGCGCGAGCGAGCGCTATTTGCACCGTTCGTTATTTCCCATTGCGTCCGAGCATCTACCAAAATGTTTGTTTTTCCTCTCTTTTAATATAAACCCATGTGATATTTTTCAATAAAAAAGAGCGGAGTGTTGTTGAGGTTAGGAGGATGAGAGGGGAGGGGGGCGGGGAGAAACATCCAGAAAGAGTTTTTCTTTCTCCTGAGTGCCCCATTGTTCCGCCACATAATTGCCCTTGTTTGAGAAAGTGGCAGGACTTCATGTAGGGTCGAGGGGGGGGGAGATGAGTGGTAGGGTGCATTTGGGAGCTGGTGGGAGGGGTGCTGGTTGGGTTTGTGGCTGAGCAGCCTCTGGGTGTCTGCAGTGCGGTCTCCCGGCTGCTGTCTCACGTCTGTCATTCACCCGCCTCTGTGCGCCCCCCGCTCCTCCTCGTGCCTTTATAAATGGGGGTGCTGTGTGAGCCACAATGGGGGTATTCATTCATCCCCAATGATTAGCACTCTCCCTGCCGCCCCCCCCAACTCTCCTCCCATCACACAGCTCACCTGTGCTCGCCTCCCGTTAACCTCTTCTCCCGATATCAATTGTCAATCTATCATCGCTTTATTTATGAGGCAGTTTCTACGTGATTAACGCATAATGGAGCTCGGCGATGAGACTTTGTGTCCTGAATGTGGCTTAATTTGAGGCAGCGTTGCTGTCGTTTATGGCAGAGCCTTGACGTCCCATATGACGAAGACACGGGCTGGGATGGCTTTAACAAAAATGAATGTCCAGCAGACAGAACTTGACAACATTAAAGGACAAGGAACACAGCGTCTCTAGCAGGCACAGAGGCTTAAATTGCTCAGGGAATTTATTTATCGCGTATTTTTTTTTACGATGGAAGGAATTGGACCTTCTGCGACATCCGGTGTATGTCAAGATTGAACTTAATTCAAATGTCACGGAACGAAACAATAAAACAAATATGCATTGCTCCTTTAGACATGTTTATTTTAGTATTGCCTGAGAGAATAAGCTCGCACAATGCATGGAGTCTCATCGATGGCCATGGAGCTGTACTGAGCTGGCGTTTGGAAAATGCGCACCATCTGATTAAAGCATTACCCCTGCAGCCTAGCTTGCAACACTGTTATTTCCGAATCTGTGCTCGGAAAGAGAGTGAAAGAGGAGAGAGAATACTCACCATCTAATGGAACGTGCCCCTTTGAAACCACGAGGACCTACGCTAAACTTAGATGCTGCAATTTGACCCCGCGCGTCCTCACCAATTATATCAAACATGCAAAATTTAAAATGCGTCGCTGGCCGGGGGAAATGCTGCTGAATAAATGCAGTGCTGCTGCGGAGAAGGTGTCTTGACTCGCACGCACACAGCGAGAGCCAGATGGCTAATGCCACATGTCCACAATCGTTTGGCGAGCGCATCCGTTGGCCCCAGGTATGGCCCAAGTTGCGTTCTATAGTGAGCATCATCATGGCCTGCGTCCAAGGCCCCAAACTCGACGTTCCACCAAAGAGATTCCTCTGCCCCCCGCATCCCCTCCCCCCATCCTTACCCTGTAATTAAGCTACCGCAAGCCATAATCTGTTATTATTGTTAATTTTCACTCTGTTCTTACACGGCTGCTTGCGGCTTCCTCTTGGTTGAACTGAGACGTCGCTGACATCGACTGCACATCCTATGAGCACAATGTAAGGTGGCTAGGAATTCAAACATGTGACAACAAGTTGGGGCGAACTGGTCTATGTTTTAATGCTGCTGCTGCTCGAATGTATTCTGGGTTGTTTACATGGCTTTCCCATCCAGTCCCCCCTCCCTTCCTCACCGTGTGATACCTCTGATTTGAACCCATCGCAACTCCGGTACATTTTAAACGAATGCAGACGACGGTCCCCTTAGTGTAGTCAAAACGTCGATTTATTAAAACGTAGGCGCCCCCAGTTTCTTGTTATGATGGCACGTTCTGTATCCGTGTCGATCCCAAGACACCATGGCTGATTGAAATGATGGCCCAGGTGAAAGCACACCTCTAAAATTACAAAAGATCAAAGCATTGAGCTCACAAAACCCACTTACTGAGCTCCCTTTTGCCTCTTTTTTTTTCCACTGCACAACTGAGCCACTTTGGGGCCGTGCCGAGTTGAACCGTCGACGTCGCACACAATGAACGAGTCGAGGTGCATGTCGATGCCACAGCGATGCTGAGCGTGTGCTCGCTGAACTTCTTTCTCACCGTACGCAGCCAACCGTGCTGATCGGAGGTTCGATGCTGTGCTCTCGCAATGCACCGATTGGCTTCGCACGTAGTGAACGCGTCGTTCATCCCGCCCCTGGTCATGTATCGTGCGTTGGATTTCCAGTTCGGCACGGCAAATAGCCGGAGAAAACCACCAGCATTGAGGTGGTCGCTGTGTGGCTCGGTTCGGATTTGCCAGCGGAAAAGAGGTGTTCGTATAAGCTTGGTCCGGTAGGGCTGCTGTGAGAACCCCGGTTGAGTCTGGAAGCCCAGTTTGCGAATTGAAATGATACACTTCGCAGTAGTCATGGAAACAAGGCATCAGAGTGATGTTGATTGTGGGGCACTTAGATACACAAATGCAATCTTGGCAGGGGTGCCTAATGGCCAGAGCACTTGCCAGTTACCTCTTGACCAGCTTGAGAGGGCTCGGCAATTTGACTCCCGCAGCCACCAGTGTGATGGGGTGGTAAAGGTGCATGCCTGCAATTTCATGCTCACGTCAATGCTGGCAGAAGGGCCTCCACTACAGAGAAGTGTCGATAACCCCTCTAGACCAGTGTTCTTCACTCATTTTAAGAGGCGGGGGGCCACTTTTTGCCGATACGACATCATTGTGAGGGTCGCCACACATTTGAAACCATTGGGGGGTTTGACAGCAGCACGATGATGATGGGTGGGGGGGGGGGGTCTCACGTGTTGTTGTGTATTGTCGGGGGCCGCACGTCAGGGGCCACACTAAAGGCCGCCAGTGGCCCGCGGGCCTTGAATGAAGAACACTTCTCTCTCTCTCTCTCTCGAGAGGGTATTTGGCCTCCTCTTTCATGTTGGCCACACATCTTGGAAGGGGTGAGAGTACCCACACTTTACTCCACCAGTGCGTGAGCTGCAGATCCATGAACTGTGGTGTACCCAGGGTGGAGAGACGCTTGTGCCTCATTTCAACTGCCGTGCAATGAGGTCGAACCGGTGATGTCTCGATTGCACGTCCAGTTGTGCTGACCATTATTAACACCACGGTAGCATTATATCACGTGACATTACTAAAATGACCTGTCTGCAGTCGACAATAAGCAACCTGTGACATCATTCACAGGATGAGCACCATGGGTGTTGGTGTTATATTGTGAGCTAAACAACTGCCTGTAATTTCGTTCAAATGAAAGCAAAAAAGCGTGATCCAAAATGAAATTCCCTCGATGCTTTTAAGATTCCCGTTGGAGCTCTGCCCTTATCTGTTGCAACTCCGCTCTCTCTCTGGGTTTTACTGCTTAAAATTTCACCGGATCAACTTTGATTTAACCTATGCTCTGTGAACAGTTGCCTCCTTTCCTCTGCTGCCCTCGTCATCTGAAACCAATTATCTCTAAAGCTACTATGCATCTGACTTTAAAACTAGATGTGGCGCTTTGGTTGCTAATTGTCAATTTAAATTAATTAATTCCAGCCATTCTCAATTCACCAATGGATGAAGGCCTCCCCCACACCATGTCAGTCATGCAAGTTTGTGACCGGGGAGGCCAGAGGGAGGGAGAGACGGGTTTGGATATCACTTGCAACTGATGTTAAATTAAACTCGAGATTCTCGGTTCATAACGTTGCTCGACCCCCTACATTTAAATATCCTTTTAATTTGCTTATTATATTTGCCTGGTTGTTATTGTTTGACTTGCATCCCACTGGGATTTTTGCACACAACGTTGATATACGGTGCTTTTTCTGGAAGACTTTGCTGTTTTTTCCTGGATTTTTCTGTTTGCGCATTGTCACTTTAAGATGTTCCTTGTTCATGTTTTTGTTTGTTACGGTTGCACCCGAGTCAGGAGCCGAATGGCTCACAGGGCTATACCAAATAAATGAAACTGAAACTGTATACCTACGGATATACATGTTTATTGAGTAGGGTTTTATTCACAGTGGGCATTGAAAACAACAACGAAAGTCGTGGCAACGTGGTGAAATTGCTTTGTTTATTATTTCCGTTTGATTTAATGTCATGCAAACAAAGTGAGAAATAATTGCGAGATTTTCTCCAAATCTCTTTGGGATTACGAGCAGGGATTATTGAAATGGGTCACCCATTGACTCAGTGTCAAGGTGTTCTGGACATGATGAGCCAAAGAGCCTTTTCATGTTTAAAACTCTTTTTCTTTTATGAGCAGACAAAACACACAACATAAAATTACCAATACCTCTATGTCTGAAACTCGTGACAGCGAAGACACGCAAACAGATGTTGCCCGTTAAGAGAGAAAAAAAAACAGCTTCTGCTTCGTAAGCCACTTAGATGTTGGAGGAATTTAAGAGGCTAAACATTTATGAAGTGTTTAGGGTTGCTGCCCTGACACGTGCTGTCATGTCGTCGGCTCCGGTAGAATTTCTTTAATATCCTCGGCGCAGGCGAACATTTTCCCTTTCATGTCAGGGGAAGTCAAAAAAAATTGCATAAACTGTGATGTGAACGCGGAGCGCCATTGGCTCTTAGTTAAACGAGACAAGCTTTGCCCTTTTCATTTCCCGTCTCCCCGAGGGGCCCAACACCAAATATTAACTGCCCTCCCGCCCTCCCCACCTCGGCCGCTGCTTCTGCCCCAGAGCCTCGTGGTGTTTGCATTGCAGAGAGAGGAGCCGTTTGGGGGCGTTTTTTCGCGGCGACGGAACGGAAGGCCGAAATTTAATAGAGCGTTTGTTATTAAACATTGTTGTGCAAAGCGGATAGGCGATTCTTGTTTGTGATTGGGTCGCTTTGAATACCGAACGCACGCTGGCATATGCAATGAAACGCGGGGCAGAATAGCATTGTAGGCCGATAAGAGCGAGCAAAGACGAATTTTAATTCAACATGTGGACCCCCGTGGGTGGAGATTGTTATGAAGCTTGCAGCCGCAATATTATATATATGCAATATTATTTATTGCATTTAGTTAAAATGAAAAAAGGTCGATCTATCGTGAGCCTTCAAATGGATTATGTGCAAATGTTGCCGTGTTCAGGATTTAGCAAGTTCGAGCTGGAAGTGACAATTCATTGGATTTTTGTTGTCATCATCGCCGCCAACCATTCTCCATCCACTGGTGGATGAGGGATGTACCATTCAGATACCAATATTTCGGGCATTTAACAAAAAAATCATTATTAAGCTCAAAATATGTTTTGGTAATCTTTTTAACGAAAATCTTGCACAGCTTATAGACTTAAATTAAAACATCTAGAGCTGGGGGGGGGGGGGGTTCCCCATAACAAAATCTCTTAACATGATATCTAATATTTTAGGATGCAAAATATGTTGAGTGATGCTACACTCGTGCAAAATGGGTTAAATTGTTCTGGGTCGGCATTACACTAATCTGCTTATGCTGACCGCAAGCCTGGGAAGCAGAGTGCTCATAATACATAATGCATTCCGACTTTGTTTCCAACTCTAGCCGAGGGGAATAGGCTCGGGAAATGTGCTTTATGTATTTATAATTCCAAATTGCTGTGCATCCACATTGATCTGTTGCCCTTGCGGAGGCTCTAAAAGTGTTTAGCAAATTGTCTCTTCATCCCGTGCTGTGGCCAAGATGCTGGCACATGACTCACGAGGTTATGGTCTATGGGAAAGCATGGCTGGATTCATCTTCTTGGTTCTTTCGGTAAAGTCACAGACCTGTTCTCCACCTGAAGACGGTTGCTTGAGTTGTGGCCGAAACGTCGTGAGAATTATTTTATTGTTTTATTTTTATTATTTTATTATTTTCCTTCTACGTGCCTTTACCGAAAGAACCAAGAAGATGAATCCCTGCAATCACGAAAGCTTTAAAATCGAAATTCATGGCTGGATTTTCAGGGTGGACGTTCTAGTCAACCCTAATTGATTTATTTTGTTTTATATATAACAGTTCTAATCATCATTAGTCATGGTCAGTCCACTGCTGGATGAAGGCCTCCCCAATAATCCCTCTCGCAATCCTGCGAAATGATGGTAAACCTAGCACCTGTAGAGGAGTTGATTTCATTGCTCCATCTCCTTTGTGGTTGTCCTCTTGGATGCGTTCCATTCCTTGGAGGCCGCTCCATCGCGTTCTACATCTTCTGTACTCTTGCTCAAGCCATAAGCTTCCTACTTGTAAATTACTAGTAATGTTACATTCATGTACCATGTGTGTGTCCTGGTATGAGGAGCGGTAGTGTAGCGGTTAGCGCGCTGCGCTATAAACCTGGCTACCTGGGTTCGATTCCTGCTCACGGCCAACACCAGTGACGATTGTCTGAACCGGTCCCGGGCCTCCCCTAGGTGGACTCAGCCTCAAATGAGTACCTGGTGCGGTGTGTAAATATCGCCACTGGGGAGACAAAGGCGGTGGGGCGTGGTGCTGGCCACCCACCCCCTCGTGTGCCTATCCGGCCTTCATAGGTGCTCGCTAACAGCACTTGCCCCTACAGTATGCTAAGGCTATATGGTTGATCTTTGTCTTTGTACCATACTGTATGTATATTATACTGGTAGGAACCTCCTGGTTACACCAGCCCACAGGGGATTATTGTGTCCGTCCGTCGTGCATCCAAAAATGGGAGGGGTGGGGCTGGGTGGGGAGGGTGGGGAGGGTCTGGGTGGGGAGGGGAGGGTGGGGAGGGGCTGGGTGGGGCTGGGAGGGGCTGGTCACCCCGTGGTGCCCTTATAAAACTCAACGTTTAACCTACTCACGCCGGCTTGTGCCCGCTCTCACAATCAGCCATATTTGCGGAATACACCACGCCGCCGTTGACCCTGGCCATTGACCGAGCAACCCAACGTTCCTACCAGCTCCCTCCGTAGGAATGTGTTTATTGTTTACCTCCCTTATCTTAGCTTAATATATAAAGCACCTTAACCAAGGAGATTTACAGATATTTAAGAACAGTACAACATCTGAATGTAATGGTGGAGATGAGGCGATTAAAATAGAGAAGAGGAAGCAATGGGGGGCGAATCTGTGATGGGTGAATTCGGTGAAAGCGAAATTAATGACAATTAATGACCATGAATGGATTGAATGACTGGGGAATTAATCAGAAGGGTCCTGCCCAGGTTTCACAGTGGAGGGCGACGTTGCTATATGTACTCCCAATTGAGTCATATTTTCCAGGTACTCTTCAAGCGTTCGAATGTTTGACCAATGCCAGGATTAGCTATGGCAGGAAGCCAGAGAGCCCAGAGGGATCTCATGCAGAACTGGGGGAGAATGGACAAATTCCGCACAAAAAGGCACCCGATTCAGCACTGGAACCCAGGGCAATCTCGCTTTGCGGCACGAGTGTTACTATTGCGCTGCCTTATACCCAAGTGTCTTCCCATTGCCGGCGATAAATTACCCTCGCTGATCTGTCACGGGCATGTACAACGTCTGCAAATGCATTTGTATTTTGATGCCGCGTAAAAGGCAAATTGCATCGCGCTGTAATGTTGTGTCAGTGTGCATCTGTTCATGTGCCTGCTCCTGTCCACCGGTTAATCCCCGTGGATGTTTACGTGTTGAATGTGCGCATGCTGAACTTCTTTCGCACCGTACGTAGCCAACCGTGATAATCCGATGTGCATGTGCTGTTGTCTGTGCACATTTGTACATGAATTCCTAAGAGGACTCGTTTGTCTGCATATGTTTGTGTGTGTGTGTATCTGCGGGGAGTGTGAGTTGCAGTGGCTAGTGCACCGCGCTTTGAAGCTTGGAAACCCGAGTTCGATTCCCGCCCACGGCCACCACCGGTGACGATTGTCTGAATCTGTCCTAGGCCTCCCCTAGGTCGACTCGGCCTCAAATGAGCACCCGGTGTGGTGTGTAGCAAACATCGCCACCGGTGGGAGACAAAGGCGGCCGGGCGTGGTGCTGGACCGCCGATTCCGTCGTGTGCCTTTGCGGGATGGGGTGGATCTTTGTCTTTGTCGCGTTGTCCGAGTGCGTGTCCGTGTATTTTTTGGGGAAAATGAGAGAGGGGGGGAAGGGAGAGCCGTGGGGGGGGGGGGGTGTCGTGACTGAAATGTGAAACGAAAAATGAGGATGGAGTGGAGATTCATTCCCACGATTCTTGTTTGACTCTCTCGACGACGACGACGCCAAAACCCAATCTGTCTTTATTTTGCTCGGGTTATGTTGGTTTATTTTTGTTGTTGTTGTTGTGCCCTTTATGGTTGTTGGGAGCAGAGAGTTCGCCCGTTGGCGTGCGGGAAATTTGCGAGCCGTGTGCGCGAGTGCAGACGACGGCGGGGGAGTCGGTCACAAGCACATGTCAATAAATAACAGACGCTCCGATTGCATCGCCATTGTTATTCATCGGTGTGCATTGCACAATGCCGTAGGATGAAGGTCTCTCTGTGGTCTGCAGTCACAGGCGTTCTTATTGAATGCATAGTGTCCCACCTCCCCCCAACCCATGACTGCGTTAAATATTTTTAGTGCGCTAATAGCCGCTAGTCTGCCATGTTCCACGTAAGATTGACTTTCCGTTTTCTGTGTATGGATTGATTACACTGTACTGGAGTGAAATGATTATTAATGCGAGAAGAAGTGTGTGGGTGTTATGCCGTGTGTTGCTTTCGGTTACATTACATGCACCGGAATAATACAATAACAATCTTAAATGACGGCACTTTTGATTTTAAGCTTTCGTGACCGCAGAGATTCATATTCTTGGTTATTTCGGTGAAGTCACGTAGAAGGGAAACAATGAAATAATAAAAATATAAAACAATATAATTCTCACGACGTTTCGACTGCAACACGCAATCATCATCAGCTGTGGATTTCACTGCAACACAAGCAATCGTCATCAGGTGTGAAATTCACAGCTGGTGATGATTGCTTGTGTTGCAGTCGAAACGTCGTGAGAATTTTATTGTTTTATATTTTTTATTATTTTATTGTTTCCCTTCTACGTGACTTTACCGAAAGAACCAAGAATATTACGGCACTTTGTCAATTAATGAGCCGTGACTGCCTTCTCAAACTGCCATCAGTCACTCGGGGGGGTTATTTGACCATACTTCACCACCGTCGGTCCGTGTGAGATGGTAAAAAATTCGGACTCCAGGATTGTGTATCAGGCATCACTCGCTACTGATGTCAGCCTTGGCCAGGATTAGAACTCAGGTCCGCTGCGTTTACAGCACAATTCGTTAACAACGAATAAAACATCTATTGTCGTTACAAACTATAATGCCAATTAATTACGCGGTTATTACCATGGTTTTCTTAATGTAAACCGTGATATTAAGGGAAGAAACGTTCGGTCATAAAAATGTTTAGCTCATTTCCATCCAGAAAATGTTACGAGAGTGATTACAAATGACCGATGTTGTTACTTAAAATTACAAGGGGGCTAAAATGTACATTTCTTGATTTTATTCAAAAAAATCTCTTCTAAAATGTTCTGGTTTTCACAAACATGTATGCATCGGTAATGCATCATACATCAAAACACGTTTTCACAACTTCACGCTGTGTGTGTGTGTGTGCGATATTCTGGAATGTTCTACAAACATAACAGCTGGGCATGGTGGTGCAAGCCTGTAATCCAGCACATAGATTTGTGACAGATTTCAGATCCATCTGGACTGTACAATACACTCATCAGAAGGGCATTGGCCAAACATTCCAATGCAGGACCCTCCTCCTGAAAAGGTCTCGAAACTCGTTGAGATTTTCCCTGGATAAATACACGATATAATTATTATTCAATCACTGTTTATGGAATGTGCTTTGTGCTGAAATAAGACTCCTGCATTAAGTGGCGTGGTTGTTATGAGCCTTGCAACCAGGAATGAAATGTGGGGGCCCTGTCCTCTTGCCCTGTACCTGCACCCTTCCGGCTCCTCGGCCCCGGTGCAGTTGCACCGCCTGTGCACTCGATAACTACGCCGCCTCCTACATTCTCGAAGCTTTCGAAAGGCGAGAGAGCGGCATTCGCAGTGAGACCGAGCGCCGGATAAACACACGGCATGAGCATTATTGTTAAATTACATGCTTTCAAAGTGTTCTCAATGTGAGAACACCCCCTGCAATGTCAAATTAATGGAGGTGAGAGTGGCGTTCAGCATGGGGCCTGACCGCAACGGGCGACTCTCGGCGGTGTGACCGCGATCCCCTTTGTCCGTAGAGCGAGCGCTCGAACGCAGCTGAGAGTCGGCGCAGGTGGCCCTTGACCCAATGTTCGACGCACAAAGGACGGTATCGGTGTGGGTCCGGGGGGAGCCTGAGCTCGCTCGGGATGCCGGCGAGAGAGGGAAGGTTTCTGAGCAAAATGACATCCGTGGCTCGGCAAGCAAAATAGGGCAGCTTATGTAATGCCAAATGGGAGCGTTGTGTTCGGTTTTCTGTGTCGCATCGTGTAGCTCGGTAAATACATCTGTAATTTTTTATTCAATCGTTACCCGTTACTTTGCTGTTGTTATTTACAGAAGTGGTAATGCTGTTGTTAATAATGTCATAAATTACTGGTGCAATGCGTTTACGTCTTGGAGTGGTGCATGAAGTTGATGACACATTGGCCAAGAAAAGACGTTTATTGGTTCACAGTAGGAACCAGTGTTAGAAGATTTTTCACATCTCTAACAATTGTGTCGGTGGTACCGACTTAACTTATTGCCCATTTATCCTCCCCTACGACAGGCGATACGCTGCTGTGACACATGGCCTGGCCAATCCGACGACCATTCCATTACAAAGTGGTCACACTCTGAACGGTCGTTCAGACACTGAGTAGCATTTATATCAACTCATCTCGAACTTGTCGTTTTTTTTCTTTTTGTCGCAGGTGTTTCCAACGCCTCCCGAGAATCAGAGCATCGACGATGACGACGACGACGATGACGACGACGATTATAACGAAAATGACGACGAAAACGGCTACGGAGATGACGTCAACGACGACGATTATGACGTTGATAACCACGATCACGACGACAACAAAGGTGGCTACGGAGGAAAGAAAAAATACCTGGTGAGCGGCTCGGAGGAGAGCAGCGAGGAAGAGGAGCTGGAGAGCCTCACCATTCGCATCGCTTGAGAGGGGCAGTGGGCCCCGGCCGGTGGTGACGCGACGCCCCGATGCGGTGACCCCTCACCCTGGGCCCGCTGTGTAGAGGAAGGTGGCACCGAAGCCTCTCCCATCCCACTGTGATGTCTCCCCCCCCCTCCTCTACTGATGAAGCCTGCTGAACCGCAGTCAGCCACGTAGATGCGCTTTTGGGTTGTGCTCCGACGTGCTGGCGGGAACGTCGGGAACGTCGGCTTCCTCGGCTCCCAGGACATGGAGGGAAACGTCGTACGACGCGTCGCGCAACCCAAACACGTCGGAGAGCTGCTCAACAAAGACAAAGATCCCCCGTATAGCCTCAACAGACTGTTGGGGCAAGTGCTGTTAGCGAGCACAAAACAACCACGAATACCTGCGCAGCGGTCGGGCCTTATTAATCGAAAAGAGGAAGCGGGCAAGTGGATATGGACCTGGGATAAGGCCCACTAGCGCCTCTATTCATGCGTGTTATATCTAAAATAGGACACTTTCTGCAGGCAGCAGCATATGTAACTCTTGTGGAATAATATGTTTAGCTTTGCAGCTTACTTATTTTAAGACTGTTTGACCTTGCATCGAGGGGGTAAACGAATTTGGAGTTCTCGATCTAATTACATCTTTTTTTTTTCGTAACTCGTCGTTTATCCAGGAAAGTCGCAGAGTCCCAAGACTTTTGTTAAGAGGGTCCCTGTCAAGTTTTTGTAAGTTGGGGCAATGCTGCTCTGAGTGTAATCCCAAATGAGTAAACGTGCATGCAATTCTTCAGCGCTGGGATATTTGCTGTTGGATGAAACGGGGATAACCCACGCAGAACAGGGGGGGGGGGGGGGGGGGGGAGAGCATACAAACTCCGCACAGAAAGACGCCCAGAGTCGGGAATCGATATCAGGCCCTTTCTTGCTCCAAGGCACAAGTGTTACCGCTGCGTTTCCCTGCTGCCAATTTAATTGAGCTCGTTTTGTTTAAAGCGTTATAACGGTATTTTTCTATGGTAATCTGTCAAAAATGTAGACGATGCTAAATTATGTATTTCTTATATGGAAGATCTGGGTGAGTTTAAAACTCAGGACTTTCTGCCTTTCAAAGAAAATAATCGTCCACTCCCCATTTTAACACGAGCTGCATTCAAAAGTAAACATTCCTGTTAAAAGCAGGTAAGGTAGGCAAGTACACCACTTGCAAACAACCAAGATCTGTAATTTTCTTTGATGGGTAATGAGGGTGCGTTCAAATGTTTGAAAAATAAAAACCGAACGGTTTTTGTTGTTCTCTCAATGTCCCTTTAAATCTCTTGCAAATAACACGTTTCATAGACAAATGCTAAATGTAATAAAAAAACGGTCTCCAGGTGCTACCCGCAGCTTTTACACACATCACTCTTTTGAAATTACCACAAACAGAATATGCACTAATTGCTGGACATGGGTTTATTTTTTTATAATGGTGTGGGATTTACAAAGCTGCGTGTCATGTACGTGATGTGTGTCTTACGCAGAGGAGATAGTGATGCCATTATTGCCTAGGCGTAGCGGTGTGCTTTGGGAAATGATTGGGAATGCTTAAGCCACGACGTATACCCCCCCCCCCCTCGTGTTACACCACCGCGCACCCTCTGATGTCACGGACGTTTCTTCTATGGCTCTTGCGAAAAAGGATGAGGAGAGGGCTTATTTTCGTCCAAACGGGGGGTGTCTCTTGCGAACGTCCAGAGAATAACTTCAACTCTCAAGCCTTGCAGTGAAACCTGGTGTGCAGTTTGCACTTCGGCGATTTTAACAAAGAAAGTAAAACAATCAGCCCTGCAATTACTCGGCTCCTGCCACCGCTAGTGGAAGGGCCTCCATTCGAGGGGGGCTCCAGAGAGCCCACCCGAGACAGTATTTGGCCTACTCTTCCAAGCTGGCCAGAAAGAGAGGTCTTCGAAGAGGTTGGGACTATCCACGCATTTCCCTACCACACACAACCGGCCCGAATGTGTCGCACCCATTTCTATGCTATATGAATGCAAATTGCATTGCATTGTAACGTAATGTTCGCACATTAAGTTATTTTAATTAGCAGAGACATTGTTGTAATTCATTTGGACTTTTCGCAATGGTTTTTTTGTAACTGTATATGTATAAATATTGACTTAAAAGCTTTCGTGACTGCAGGAATTCATACTCTTTGGGTCACGCAGATAGATAGGTGAAGACGATTGCTTGTGAAGCGATCGAAACGTCGTGATTTGTTTTTATTATTTTCTATCTACGTGACTTTACTGAAAGGCCCATAGAGTATGTATATGTATACAATATTGCTTAATATTTAATACCATTTATCGAAGAGCTGTTTGTGTTCTCCATTGATACACTCACACGTGTGCTCCCATGCACACGTGCCATAGGAAAGCCACGACGGAGCTGTAATGGAGTTTGAATGTATGCTATGCGCGCACGGTAATTTATGCTTGAAAAGTGAAATGGAGGCAACGTATCGTCGTAATCCAGCTTAGCAGTGGCGGTTGATTAACGGACTCTGGAAGTGCTGTAAATTACAGTAATTGAACCGCATTGCCTCCCACAGGGCTAAAGAGTATGTGTGTTGATCAATAACGCGGGGGCTATCTTTGAAAGTAGTAGCGTTTAACTATGGGGGGTGGCATGAGTGGAGTATCTAGGGATGACAGGCCACATAGCAATATTATTCACTCATCATCACATGCGCACGCAACGCTTGTTTAATAGCACACATGCTCGCCGGCGTACGCTTTCTTAATGTACAATTTTCGGGTATCCAAAAGCAGCACACTTGTCCATGTTATCCTTTTATACCTTTTTTTAAACACCTTACAGTGAATTAAAAAAACACAACAAATTGCAGTGTGCTTTTCTGTAGGATCATTAATGTATTTACACGTGTTCATTTTGGTCATTAAGTCAGCAGTTGGTCGAATCTGATTTTTGTTATTAGAAAATGTTAAAGCATCGTTTATTTGCATAATTATACCCACGCATCCGTTAACACCTAGGTCTGTTCCTGGGTTGGTACAAGCGGCAGGGTGAAGACGCCTCTGGAAAGTCACGTGATCGTGGGCCCTGGCCCCCATCTCCGGGGGAAGGCCCTCCCCTTTAAATGACATCCACACACGGGACACCCTCTAAATGTCGAATTTGCCTAAATTAACAACGCATTAATCATAATAGTCTGGGCGTCAATCCAGCTCCCAGTGCGACACCGTATTGCCTATTGTTCTAGCTGTCGTTGTAAAGTGGCGAAACAAAGGGAATAGCCTGGACCACCACCCAGTGGGTGGAATTGACCACACAGGAACCGCACTGGCTCATTCGTAGTTCCAGACTGGGCCAGAGAAGAGCATACGTCCTCACAAAACAGCTCACATTGACAGTACAGCTTCCAATTCGCAAGTGATGTATATGAACCTTATGGCGGGACCCCGGGGTCCCGAATAAACGAAAGTCAAAATCGCAATTAATTTATTTTTGGCGACTCCGTCCCACCGCGCACATAACCGCCGCGACCCACCTGGCGCGGATCATTCTGTTGTCATGTCGTCCAAGCACAGCAGCGAGGACGAATGCGCAAAATAACAAAATTGTGAAACTTTTATTGCATCGTGTAAAGCTCGTCGAGCGGAATAGATCGCCATTTCGTTCGCCTTCAACAGACATAAAATGACGTCGCAACGCAGTTCATGCGAGAGCCGGGGGCTTATGGAACCCCAGGGTCTCGCCATAAAGTTCATATATTGATCCGGCTAAATGTGTATCGTTAAGACCCTCCACCACCTGACACAGCAAGAAAAATGTTCAGTTATGACGTGTGCGCAACGCGCGAGTTATTGTTTCAGCTGAGTGGTAAGTTGGCGACTTTCTCAAAACCAAATGTAGTGTTTAGATGTGATGTCGCTTCCTAGATTGACGTTTGACCTCGTTTCAAACAGAACGTCGTATTCAGTTGCCACATTCGGTGCCGTCCCTCAATGTGGTGCCCTGGGGCTTTTCCTAGGCCGTTCCTGGTCCAGTAGTCTGGGTCACCAATGGTTTCTGAAATGAGGCATATCACTCCAGGCCAGTGTGTTCCAGAGTTTGTAAACCACACACCCAGGTCCGTTCATGAGCTGTTACATCATTACATTGCTATGTAAAAAAAGCCTTATTATTCTTACGATGAGATATGTTTTTACTGAAATGTAGCATTAAATATACCATGACAATAGTTTGTGGTTATTGTATATAGCTTCTTTATGTTATAAAGATTATTGCTGATCCACCAAAACGTTACTTATTGCGTAGGAGAAGACGAGAGCAATGCCTGCTGTGGAGATGGAACGATGAAATCACCTCTTGTGCAGGCACTAGTGGTACTAGAGGTAGATGATTCAATCTCAGGATCTTGGGAGATGGCAAGGACTTGGCGGGGAAGCCCTTCGTCATAGCTGATAATGAGATTATAATTATGCAAGATTTAACACGTAGCAGGCTTTCGCGACCAATATTATTCATAATCAACGTTTTTGGGTTAGATCGCGTTATTTATAAATGTGTCGTAACCCTCCACCACCCGACACGGCCAATCAGCAAAAAAGTGTCACGTTGACAAAGACATAGTTCACTGCTTTAGCCCACCGGTGTGTTGAAGCGTGAAACCACAACATTTAACATTTTTGAGTAGTACGACGTTTCGCTGGTAATTGCATCCAGCATCATCGGGCAATTCGCCAGAATGGTGAGGCTCTGCTAAAGCAGTGAACTATTTGTCTTTTGTCAACGTGACACTTTTTTGCTGATTGGCCGTGTCGGATGGTGGAGGGTTACGACACATTTATAAATAACGCGATCTAACCCAAAAACGTTGATTATGAATTATGCAAGAGTCTACCAAAATTCCGTCAACTTATCTGGGTAACGTGGCTCACGTTTTACCCACAGCAGGGGAGCCGCGTGCATCCATTTAAGGACCGCTGTTTCGTGACCGTTATTTATTAAGGATGACCGTCTCGTATCCACATTGCATTGCGGCTTTGAAATATCGAGGGGGTTTTTTTTTGTTCTCTCCCGAATTCGAAAACAAATGGCTCTGCTTGTTATTTTTTTTTTGTCGACCCCTGCACCACCGCCATCAGTAATCTTTAGACTCCCCCATCCCTGTCAGGGATGGAACGGAAAGCCACCGATCAGCTGTAATCAACCCTGGCCACATCTGCCCTGTGTCACGGGAAAACAAAGGCCTGCTCATTTGGCTGATCGGATTCTGCTTTGTTTAATTCACTGTTAACAAATGATCCTTTCTGGAGGAAATGGACTCGGAGTTCCTCCCCCTCCCTCCCTCCCTCCCAAAGAATCGAAGTGCCTGGAACTGAGAGTCAGGTGCAAGGTTTGTTGGATGCAGCGATTGTCGAGCAAACACAGGCTCTTCGTATCCTCCACAACAGAGTGTGTGTGTGTGTACGTCTTTACAGGTCTGCCAATCTTATCTCAGCCGGATTGAGCATTGGTGCAGGTGCAGGCCTGTGCAATAAACCCACCCGCAGAGGCAACGGGGTGTGGTGTGGGTTTTTTTTTCCTCTAGAGTTTTATCGTGCAGGACATTGTTATATTTTCGCATGTACGTTACGGGACACACTGCAGTGCGATTGACTGGTAGACACGAGATGTCCCGTGTAATAAGATTGCGATACCTTTATATGCTGGAATACCAATGTAGAGGTCATGTGCATGGTGTTACCTGTAACCAAATCAACAAGAATGCGTCCGAGTTAAGTCGGGTTGACCTTCGATAGGGCCTTTGATGGGTGACCACAATCCACATACGCTGGGCGGAGATTTGTGGGTGCTTCAAAATCCAATGTTGTCCTCGTACTTTTATGCTCTCGAGTGTATGCTTCCTGCTTTTACCATCCCACACTGACCAGCGTGGTGAAGTATGGTCGAGAAAATCGACCTGGGAAATCTTGCCCTCATCCAGAGGTGGATTGACAGATGGGCTTGTGCGGTCGTGTACACGCAATGGAGAGGGCTCCATATCCAACGGACGTGTGGACATCCTTGACCTATATCAAGGATGTTCGAACCGATGGTTTCTAACTCCCATCCCCCCCTTTCGCCACGGTGGCGAGATGTTAGCTACCTCGCCTGGTATACAGGAGGTCGTGGGTTAGATCCCGACCCTGAGGCCTGCTGTATATTTGGAGTTTGCGTGTTCTCCCCGTGGTTGCGTGGGTTTTAGAAACAATTTGCGTTTAGAGTTATTTGGCTACTGCTATACATTTCCACACGATAAGCCGCTTCGTTGAACTATCATTTGTGGCCAGGTCGCTTTTAAAAAAGAGCTACATAGCTCAATGGGCCTTACCTGGTAAAATTGAAATAGTTTCTAGTTTTATCTCCCTGCGTGATCGCCAATGCTTGCCTCGGGTTCATATCCATAGAGCAACTTCTCTAAAACAGTATAAATACATATTCAGATTTTGAAAACAAAACAACAAAGACTTTTTTTTTACCTTTGCCATAGTATTGCAATTATATTTTTTACATTTGTTTGCATTTTTATAAAGCCTTTTACACCGTGATAATATATTTGTTAATATCTCATTACTGTGCTGTAATTATAATTTGTATAGCGCGTGTTAAATGTTTGCAGCGTCAATTTGCTGCACAGTATTAAAGTGTTTAACTCTTGTTTATTTTCATTTCTCATTAATAAGGGGCTGGTTACTATTATTATTTAAAATAAATGCAGCCAAATACATGTTTTAACTGCATATTTCAGTTATTCAATCTGTTGAAGCATTTGTATCGGGTGCTTTTAAACATAAAGGATTTTCTTCTTCTCATTTTGTACCGAGGTCGAGTCGTCGTTTTTTTGTTTCTCAATAAACAAACATGAATACAACGTGCACTACAATTTTCCTCGAGCGCTTCGATTCGGTGAGCGGGACCACAATCGAGCTTAAATGATAATCACGTTAAACAAAGACCCACTCGACGAACGTCATTGTCGTGTTCTGTCCTGCAGAGAAATTAGTTGACCACCTACCTACCCATACTCTTAGTTTTGTCGGTAAAGTCACGTAGGTAAAATTTTTTTTAAATTAATACAAATA
The DNA here is from genome assembly GCF_965212315.1 of Lampetra planeri. Taxonomy (NCBI): domain Eukaryota; kingdom Metazoa; phylum Chordata; class Hyperoartia; order Petromyzontiformes; family Petromyzontidae; genus Lampetra; species Lampetra planeri. The sequence continues at coordinate 5,034,186 of NC_136132.1, forward strand.
AAATAATAAAAATCACGACGTTTCGGAGGCAACACAAGTCTCCGTCATCAGGTGGGACCGTCACAGCCAGATTTGCTGTATTCACTTGATTTGCTGTATTCACTTGATACAGCAAATCTGGCTGTGACGGTCCCACCTGATGAGGGAGACTTGTGTTGCCTCCGAAACGTCGTGATTTTTATTATTTTATTTTTTATTAATTTTAATTTCATTTTTTTTACCTACGTGACTTTACCGAAAAAACGAAGAGTATGAATCCTTGCAGTCACGAAAGCTTCAAATCTATAATTACCTACCTACCCGTCCACTCTCAGAGAATTATGAGCATCCATCCTGCACATGCCCCTCGTCCGCAAGGCCCGGACGCCAATAGCATTGATTCAGGATGCCACTCATCCTTTATTCCCCGTCTCTGGAGTCGAGGGCGAGACAGCCATGTAAATAATCCAACCAATTCCAAAAGAATGTAGGACTCTTCCCTTCAGACAGTGATAAAGGTTGTCCTCATTTCATCTGCGCGTACAAATACATGTTCAAGCATGCACCTGTCCATGCTTCTGTGTGCACTTTTCAGTTTTTTTTTAAATCTATGTTTCATGAATTATTTTCGAACCATGCATTATAGCAGGTAGTGTATGAGAGTCCAGAAAACGGGTTGTGCATCCATCTGTGTGGGCCTTTCATTGTTATCCCAGACAAAACCCAGGTTTTTTTTCTGCAGGTGCTCTAGTTTCCTTCCATACGAACCCCCCCCCCCACTCAAACACTTTGTAATGAAATTGTACAAACATCGCATATAGCAGAATCTTGAAAAATGTCTTGAGACTAGGTATATAGGTATTTCCCTGATGAATACATTTATAAAATAATGTTACTTGTTGAAATCCTGCTTGGCGGTTGTCAACCCATCATCATTTCTAGGCCATTAAAATATGTACCACTTTATGGGGGCGTCGGATAACCCCCCCCCCCACACCAAAGGAATGCAACATTTCCACCACTTGTAAAAGGAAGATACGCACTCTCTAAATGAGTATTTTAAGCGTGAAATGTATTTTAAAAATAATTATGTTTCTATTCTCATTAAATGTGAATTGCATTGAATTGACACTGCTAGTAGTGGCGATAGTAGTGGCCACAGTAGTGATGTAGTGGGTCACAGTAGTGATGTAGTGGGTCACAGTAGTGATGAAGCGGCCGCTGCAATGTTACCCACTTGAGTAGCGGTGACATCTCAACGCAATTCTCTGCCTCCATTTTTGCCCCCTCGGGTGCGGTCGCCCCTGTTCACGTCTCTGCCCGCGCCTCCCCGTCTCGGCACGATGAGACGTGGAGGCGGGGAGCCGTGCGTCCGAGATAAGATCCCATAGGCGCCGTCCCCTCCACCTCCCCCTTCAACAGCGGACCCGCCTGTATCGCTCTCGCCGTTTAACCAAAACAAAATCATCTGCCGAGTTCGGGTTTTTTTTTTCACGTTTGCCGCACCCGGGAGTTGCTCGATTGAAGAAGAAGAATGTTTGTCATTTTGCAATTTGAAGCCGATAGCGTCGTGGGAAATGTGCAGCTGTCGCAGGCTTTACGTTGCGAAATGCTGGAATGCTAGGAATTAAACTGACACGTGTATTTCCTTAGGAATGCTATTTTTATTCGAGTACTAGTGTTATGAGCTGGTGTGGTGGCTCACAGTTGTAGAGTGGGCTCGCGATCAGGATGGTGCGAGTTGAAATACTGGTTGGAGGTTGTCAGGCCATCATCCCTCCGGGGTTACTAAAATAGGTACCACTTTGTTGGAACGTCGGATGCGCCCATCCCCCCACCGTAGGAATGCAACATGTCCACCACTGACTCGGGGCAGTGAACAGAAGATGAGGACTTCCTAAATGCGTATTTGAGCATTAAATCACTGACTTATTGACACTTGATGACAGTATTATTATTATCAAATCTCTTGCTAAGTTCCTGATTGGTGAACTACATTTCTGAACCACACTTTAATTAAATGCCGGTGTTTTTTGCAAAGCTAAGTTTAAAATAAAGTAGAAATCGGATTAGATCTCATTTTTATCATCTGTTTTTTAGAACACACGTGGACTTAAGGGTGTATGTAAATGTGCGGATTTTCGGTCTAATCTCTGTGAACCGTTCGAGATGAAATCCACAAACTCAATTTATATCTTGTAACAAATAAATAAGTATGTGTGCGAGGCACGGGGAGGGGGAGGTCTAAAGAAGAGTTGGGTGGATTAGAAACGGCTCAAGAATGAGCTCGATTGGAGGTACATAGGGTCAAGGATAAGTGGGGGTCATCATTTGGATTATTTCATTTGGCAGTAGATTTAAATGCATGGTCACCCTGATGATGATTATGGCAACATATTTTCTGTCTGGGCCGATTAAAGATTTATACCAACAATATATATAATAATAAAATGTATCGTTTTTCTCATTCATTGATGTGTTCAAATTCTAAACAGTGCCACTGTCCAAGTTTTTTCGTACTATTTCAGTACACGTTTCGGTGCCGTATTAGTGACGTCCATTTAATAATTTTGCTCGATTTGGGCATTTGAATTTGTAGCTTAGAGCGAGTCAAAAAAATGAGCCACCTCTTCTCCTCCCCTGGAAATTGTTACGTCAAATATCTTGCTGACGCCTGAAACTAACGCTGCTCTCTCTTTGACTAAATTAAATTTGTATTGCATCCGCATGTATACCGAGTGCAGTTATTGAAAGTGGGCCGAAATCAAAGTGCCCAAATGGAGAGGCAAACAGGAGTGATTTTGGAACACTGAACTTCATAATGAAAAGCAATATTCCCATGCACATGGAGGAGAAAACTTTAGTCGATGTTTATTGTGACGTATCGATCAGAAACGTGAACGCAGTGGCACAAAAGCTGAAAAATGCGAAGAAGCGCGCATGAAATTCTACTGCGAGGCAGAACACGTGGATCAAGACAACATTATGCAAGTTATAGATGGCGTAATGATATACTGTTAAGAACAGTGATTGAGCTTGGGTAAGACACCGCAAGGAGGGCTGATGGCTGGTGGCTGGTGGTCGAGATTAATAATGGCAGTGAAAGAGGGAACACGATCGAGCGATTAAGTGATGAAAGCATCTGCTGTTCAGGAGCAATACGGATAGCTGGATCGCAAGACCAGGAGAGATGGCCAATGGCTTGAGGTGGCCGTCATCCAGCAGTGGATAGAGGATATCGAATTATGTTGATGATGGTGATGACGTGGGTACCACAAAGCAAGGCACTGATTGACTGTAGCCACTCAAAACCATTCCCAGGCCATTCCCAGAGGCGCAGACACGAGGCATGACTGCCAAACGTGCTGCTCTATGTTGCTGTCAGCATGAACACAAATGCCTACTCTAAATATTAATATTTCATGGGGTGCATGAGTCCCATCAGAATACCAGATTGGGTGGGATTTTTTTTTCACTGGTGTGAAAGGGTATGTATTTATGTGTCCTCGCATTATCCTCGCACTGATGCATTCAAATGTATTTGTCAAGCAGATTTAGCGTTCTGTGCGTGTCTGGCAGAGTTATTGTTTTAGTGAGAAAGAATGTATATTTTTCGCATCAATGTGTACTACTCGTCATGCTATGACATGGTTCAGAAACGTGGTTATTAACAACAACAACAACAAGATGAACAAAAAGTGAAAAGTGCGCAAATAAGCGTGAATAGAAGCACGCCTCGAAATAGCATTGAGAGACAGAAAAGGAGCGCAAGGATGGGTGAAAAGACGCCGGATAATGGCAGCATTCAAACTGTGAAGGAATTCTAAAAGTGGCTTGGACAGGAGAGATGATGGCCGATGATGAAGAAGAGTGACCGGGGTGGCAGCGCAGCAGTGGAATGCGCCCGACAGGAACATCCATCCTGGGAGATGGAGCGAACGAAGCAATCAGGTGGTGCAGCAGCCACTACGAGTGGTTGTTATATCACGAGATCGCGTATGGAGGCCTTCATCCAGCAGATGATTGACCATGGCTGGTGATGATAATTACTATGACCTGTAGTCATACACTTTTAAAGTTTATGAAGAGCAAGCTTTGTTTAACGTTATTATCAGGATACTGTACGTTGTTTTGTTTTTTGCCCCTTTGTTTTAATCTTCAGGAATGTTATTGATTTGTCACGGGTGTCGGCCAGTCTGGGTCTGGTACCAGTCGCGCGATCATTTTGCCAAGCAGAGATGAGTGTCGGGGAATCATTCGCACCGCATGGAGTGACCGTCGGCTGAACGCGCCCTTTGAAATGGCTTCGCCTTCCTTTCCAGATGAACTGCGGGCGTTGGGACGAGAATCGGGGGACGCTGTGGGCAGAGTCTTCCCTTTGGGTGAGAACTCCAAGGGCTCCTGCGGAGCTGTAGGAAGCGGGGTGACAGCTCTTCGGAAATAAAATTCTCCGTGAATTATTAATGCAATTGCAATTCCCTTTAACGATGAATTATTTACGGAGGTTTGAAGAGGGGGGTATTAATGTGGTATTTTTGAAAAGCCCTTGGGAAGTTTTTTTTTCCCCGAATGAGCGTGAAAGTAACAACTGCGGTTTCTTTATGTTTTTCCGAAATAGTAACATGCGGCAGAATTCCGGTCCGCAACACCATGTGGGGTCCATGTATCGTTTCGTGCATCTTGAATATATATATTGCATCATAATAATACAAAATATTTCATGTTCGTGTTCATTACGTGCGATGTATTGCATGTTTGTTGTGTGGTTGCATGCGTGACGAAGTGGTGGCATCATGGTTAGCGCACATCGCTGCAATCCCCGTCACTCGGAGGATAAACAGATACACGGAAAGTCTCTTGCATTGAATGATAATGTAAGTTCGCATTCGTACGTGCAAGGAGTGTGTGTCGGTTTGAATTGCACGCGTGAACGCTGTGCCACGTGCACGCGCGTGTGCATGCGTGAGTCTTCGACACTTCACGTGAGAGCCTCAAAGTGCACCTAGCCTGGCACAGGCGCCGTGGTGACGTCACCGTCACTTAGTGGCGAACCCGGCCACCCGAGTTCGATTCCAGCTCACGACAAACACCAGTGACGGTTGTCTGAACCGGTCCTGGGCCTCCCCGTGGTCGACTCGGCCTCAAATGAGTACCTGGTAGGGTGCGTAGTAAACATCGCCACTGTGGGAGACAAAGGCGGCCGGGCGTGGTGCTGGCCACCCTATAATACGGTGTGTGTCTGACCAGATTTTGTATAACTTTAGTGAAACGTGGTTCGAGTTTGTGGTTTGTATTTCTTTCCGGAACATCTTACGATCTGGGGAATGCGGTATTCACTTGCTTTGTAAATATTTGCAGTGGCTGATTTTGTAGTGGACAAGCAAGAGTCTTGCAGAGCACATTCTCATATCCGCTCATGTATGCCACAAAGTCATGCTATCGGGCAGCCAATCCCTTATTCGGACTTTTCCCAAATAAAAGCTTATAACGTACCTGATTCATCATCATTTCCTAACTCCAGCAACTTTATATATTTTTTTGTAAAGCATAGAGGCCACCCCTCCTCGGAAATTTGAGCGATCACGTGAGCTTCTGTGCTGCTTTGCAGCATCGCGAGGGAGATGACGACGACCTGGGAAGGAGCCCTTCGTCCAGCAGTGGATCAATCACGGCTGATGATCATCGTGACGATGACCTATCGAAACCTTCTCCAAAATGCAAGCGCCTTCTACGCACACTGCACTTAACCCTCTACCCAGTGCCGGATTATCCTAGGAGTAAAAGTAGCTACCTACATATGTAGCAGCTACGGGCCCCGCACTTTCAAGGGCCCCCCGCTAAATGCTTTCAAGCTATCAATTCCGGTTCAGTGATTCTGCACTCGCTCTATTACTATAGTACTATACTGCCTTCGACTTTTATGAATGACCGGGTGTTTAAGGTGAGCGATGTTTCGTATTATCTGGCTGTATAGCAAATGAAAAAATACAATTACTTTACTGTGCAAGTTAAAAATGTATGTGTTTTAATATTTACGTGTTTTTTTTATTTAAATTTAGGGCCCCTTTATAACATATGCTACAGGCCCCGCACTCGCTTAATCCGGCACTGCCTCTACCGCTGCTCATTTCACCCGGTTCCCTGATTCCGCTTTGCTCTCAGCCGCATCCCGATGTTGAGAGCATGCCGTGCAAGGAACGTCCCAAACAAGTTGGAGCCCGTCCCGCGTGGGGTATACAACAACGCCTCCTACTCTTAGTTCTTTCGGTGAAGTCACGTAGGTAAAAAATGAAATTAAAATTAATAAAAAATAAAATAATAAAATCACGACGTTTCGGAGGAAACACAAGTCTCCGTCATCAGGTGGGACCGTCACAGCCAGATTTGCTGCATCAAGTAAGGCAGGGATTCAGCAAATCTGGCTGTGACGGTCCCACTTGATGACGGAGACTTGTGTTGCCTCCGAAACGTCGTGATTTTATTATTTGTATTAATTTTAATTTCATTTTTTACCTACGTGACTTTTACCGAAAGAACTAAGAGTATGAATCCTTGCAGTCACGAAAGCTTCAAATCTAGAATTAACAACGCCTCCCTTTGCCTTTCATGTGTCTCCGTCTGGTCTCCATTAGCGGCGCTGGAGCCAAGCCCCACAATTACGCGGGATCTCCCCCACCGCACCGCACTCCTAACTCTCCCTCCCAGCGTCTCTGCTTCCTCGTGAGCCACGGACCATTTCTGTCGCTGCAAGCTTCTGCCCGAAAGGAAAATGTTGTGATGTAATGTGACCTAATAGCTGACTAATGCGTTACGGATTTTACTGCTGTCAAGGCTGAACTTTTGCATCGGCCCATTAATGTTTGCATTTCTGTTGTTGCAATCCCACGTTTAATCTCAAGCACTTGCTCATAGTGAATAAATACACGTATCGTTTGGATCACAGTACTGTACTGAAATATCCGTGTAAGTATGGATGCATACAACAATTATTTTAACGTGACATTTTGAAAATTACTTGGTTAGGAACATGTACTGTACACAATAATATACAGGAAACATGAAACATGCATGCTTGCTTCACTTAATCCTAAATACACACATGCATATGCAGTATGAAGGTAATTATACGCACTCATGTATCCGCATATGCAATCACGGTAATGACCAGACCGCAGGCTCATCCTTGCAGATTTTAAATGAATGGCCAGATTCCTTAGGCGAGGTGCACATAATTGGGCTAAGCGTATGGTTCGGATTAAATTTGGGGGTGAAGGGTTAGGATTTGGGATTATAATCCTAAAACGGAATGCTAACTCAAGCCCAAAAAGTTTTTTTTTTTACTGGAACGGTGTTCCATTTACGGTTTCCCCTAATAATAATAATGGCCGTACAGCCTTTGGAGTCTACGCCCTGCGAACAGCGAGCCCGTATTTCAGGCTTTAATGACCTCGCTTCGGAGAAAAGTTACGGGCAGCTCGTTTCCGTTCCCAAAAAGACCGCAACATCAAAAACAACCCCTTGCCTCTGAGTGGACTCTCAGATTCACAGCCATCTCGTACAAAGCATTAACTGGTGGCTGACAACGTTGCCGTTTGTCGAATTGACTATTGATGTTTCATTTTGGCATTCGATGCTGTTTCGCTGAGCCACGCACCTACGTGCAGCACGGCGAGTGATCTTCATTTGCAACGAAAGGTCCTTTTGGCACCATGGCTGTCCTCCAGGGGGCCCAGCAGCGGCTGTCTCGAGGTGGGAATCTCTGCCGGGAACTTTTGAGATCTGGGAGAAAAGACGGAGGCTTGAACAAGTGGTCGAGCATTCATTCGTTCATCTGCGAGAGAAATGCGCTATCTTGCGAGCGCCTGAATGTTTACACAATCCCAATCGGGGTTTGGTCAACATATTAAAGTGACTTCTTTCACCTTCATGGAATTTAGGTCACTCGCTTTAACGTATGTACGGCCAAGTATTATCGTACGAATTTGGTGTGCTAATGGATATTTTAAGATGTATATATATACAATGTGTATACATACTACAGAACTGTGGACATGCATCGACACAGACAGAAGCCTTATACACGCGGGGATTTGTCAGTAATTTGTTTTATTTCTCTAGCCACACGAGCGAGGATTTTAGGTCATGCGAGGTTTTGAATTGTGTGCGCATTTGGTCACATGCATGTTTTATTGTGCATGTGACAGCGTTGATTGTCCCCTGCCAATGTTTATCGTCTCTATGTTTGTCCACTGCACCATCACTGTGCATGAATGTTTCATTGTATGCCTTTCTCTATCTGCGTGCGTGCGTGCGCGCGTGCGCGTGTGTACGTGCTTTGTGGGTATAAAACTGTCCGGACATTCGGTGGAGTTATTAACGAGCAAGACGATAAAGGTGCACGAGAGGCCACTAAGGAGAACACCTCGCCAGATATCTTGAAAGAGGTTTGAGTGCCCATGCTTTACCTAACCGCACGCGATCTGCCGATCGACTAACGAACTAACTAACTAACTGCCCTGCATACATGCCTACTGCTGGGTGGACAGAGGCAGGGATAGCTAAGAAATTTGACCCCATTGTTTCAACTGACACGCAAGGAAATCGAACCGGCGACCTCGAGATTGCAAGCTGCTAAATATTACACCACGACAGCATTCCTTTTTCGCGAGTAGTAAAGCGATATGTTTCAGCACTCCTCCGTACCATGTAAGAGGACACACTTTGTACAAATGTAACCAAACCTTATGTTTGGGCAATGCACAGCTGCACCTCGCTGATGAGAACCCAAACACAATCCTGCAGTTGCTGCTCCGAGCTTCGAGCCTTTTAACACTGACTTTTGTGTTTTCTTCTCTGCATGTTGGTCTTAATAGGGGCCTGCTAGCAGCGTTAAACCAACACGCTATAAGGACACACACAGGGTGTCTTTGTCCTTGCAGTATAAGTCACAGTCAACTGGTGTGCACACACAGCAGTGTCAGTTGACACACGTGGAAAATGTTGACTTTAAGATTCACGCTGGAAGTGCTGGCATGTTTTTTTTCGTCTGAGCCAAATTGGCAGGGACACAGGCATTCATAACTTTGCCTCCTTCAGTTACAGTTTGCATGCATTGTGATCACAACCCAAAATGGTTCTCTGAGAAACAAAAAAACCTTACTCTACAGAACAAAGTGAAATGACATATTCTATCATTGCTTCAGAGACGATCCAATGCTGAAATATGACAGATTAAACCAGCGCGCCTCTTTAAAGGGAAACAACCCACATGAAAAGCCACAGACATCAAAGATCGTTGAACTTACTTCAGGCTACGAGGCCACAATGTCCTCATGTCGTATGCACACCCATAAAATATAAAGCTGTCCTTCACAGTTACCAACATCGCCAAGATAAAAGCTCTTCCTAGAATTGAACGTTGATCAGCTAAGATGCTTCGCAAAGAAAAATGAATCAAACAAAAAATAGACTTCACTAACGCCCTCAATACGCAGACTGCCACTCGGAGTAAAACGTGGTTATGTAGCAGCTGGAATTACAGTATTGTGGCTATCGCTAACATGAGTCAAAACAGCTGTGGAAATTTGAGATTGCGACGTGGATTCGTTTCCGCAAATAACTAATACTAAAGAGGGTGTAAGTCAGGCAGCTGTGTAGTTTGTGATCAGAATGCCCACCCCTATGCCAATTTGCACAGTTGGAATTCCACCCCCTGGTGAGGTAGGAGGGTCATAGAAGATTAAGTTCAAATCTTTGGCTGTAAAGTGTGCAGAAATTATCTCAAGATATCAAATTATATACACGTTTTCATATTGGAGCACGCTCCTTAAAATATGCCATCTTCATTTTTTGCGGCAAATATGCCTAATCTTATTTTCCTCTGTTGAATATCCATGCAAATGATATGCAACGTTTCTCAGTGGATCTATGAATAAACTAAAAAGAATCAAGTGAGTAGAAAGGTATAACTTCAAGATTTCTTCACACGCAATGTTTAAAATTAATTCCAATATTCACGACGAATATCTTGATTTAAAAACGTTAAGTTTTCATCTCGAAAGAGTTTCGATTGGTATGTTTATCTTGTTTTGTAAGTACTGTACAGTAATGAGTCAATCAAGTTCAGAATATCTGAAATCTTATGAAGACAGGTCAAGTGGCATCGATGTGTTTGTGAGGGCACGGCATTTCCTCCACTCCTCGCATAGATGTTGCAACTCTGTCGGATATAATAACATTACAGAAGGCTGTGAAAATAAGCGCTGCAATAAATAATATATAGATACATTTAAGTATCGTGGTGTGAAAGGGCAGAGTCAGCAAAGGGCATGTTATTCCAGCTTAACAACACTTCAGGGCAGTTAAGTAATGCAAGCAAACGGGGGTATGTGCGTGTGTGTGTGTGCGTGCGTGTGTGTGTGCGTGCGTGTGTGTCTGTGTGTGCGTGTGTGTGTGTCTGTGTGCGCGTGCGTGTGTGCGTGTGTGTGCGTGCGTGTGTTTTTTTTATTTTACAGTGCGCTCGTCCACAACAGCTGTTCGTTTTCAATGGCGAGCATAGCAATTACGTTGAGCTACAGACGGAGACTGCATGAACGGCTATCGTTAGCGCTTTAATTGTGTTTTTGTCGCTACAAAGGTTGAAGCGTTTATGCATTATCTCTGTCCGTCCATCTGTCTGTATCGAGGAGGCGGGAGGGGGAGGGCCACGATAACTTTCGTGGACGTGCGTCAATGTTAATTATGCTTCGGTTGAAAGTCACGTTGCCGTGAAGAACATACCCCGGAAGAACAAAAAACCGCCCCAAATGTATCGTAGAGTTGCCTAAAAGTCGGTCCTAATCGAGGTAATAGACGTTCATTTATTTTGTTTATCATATTCTACACAACGACGATGATTGGCGCGCGTTATGTGCTTTATAATTCGGCGTTGAACTCGGACTCTAGAACATCTGGAAATTAACCAGTATTGATTGAAGCCATCGTGACTAAAGAATGTACCTATACTTGATAACATCCCACATCATCCATCATACAGCTTTATTGGGGGGGTTAGATCGCGTAAATATATAAATTTGTCGTTAAACCCGCCACCACCCGACACAGACAATTAGTAAGGGTTGTCCTGTAAACAGAACATGCCAATTCGTTACTAGTACAGCACACCGGTGTGTTGGAGAGCAAATCCTCAACATTTACAATCTGAGTACGACGTTTCGCCAGTAATTACAACTGGCATCATCAGGCGACAGCCAGATTTGTGGTGAAATTCTCCTGTTTCGTTCCTTAAATAGAGGCGTAGATGTGATGACGTCATTTGCGAGCCCTTCTTGTGCGGAGTAGTATGAATGATATTGGTCGTGAAGCCCACGTGTTATAATCCCACATGATATGAACCGTATGGCAGGACCCCAGGGTCCCATAAGCCCCTGGCTCTCGCGTAAACATATTATAACGTAATCAAAAATTGCTCTTTTTCACCAATGGGTTTGAAGGATGGTGGCAAGTGTTGTCTTGTTAAACTATGCCGTTAAAACTGAAAACTACTTACCTGCAGTACCTCTATTTAACTACACTATCGAAAAAATGATTTACACCCCTCTGTCAATCATCGTGTTTCGCAGTGCGGATTTGTGAACACACTTTCTAAACAGTACATTAAATAGAATGCGTTTTCAATTCGTTGTTCATATTGTAACAAGCGTTTATACCAATGTTACTCTACAGAGTAGTGGGTCGCCGCTCCTCTTATCCGCATTGATACGAGCGGTATGTGGGGACTATGGCTTAACCGCAAAAAAACCTATCTGCACAGAGGCATACGGACAAGAGAAGTATTATCAAACAGGAGGAATTAACGGTGCAACGCATCTCATCTGTTAAATATCTGCAGGTAATAGGATTGTCATCAATTGATCCTGGCTGCAGACATTGGTAGGTCACAAATAATAATGAAGATAAGAGAGGATATTATACCCATCTTCCAATGAACTGAAACACGTACACCAAGCTCTCAAGATGAATGGATATTCAGACTCCACAATCCGTAAAGCTATCACCCCAACCGTTGGGAAAGAACTATATGAGGACCCAATCAAAACCATGACCATGCCATACATAGCAGGGGTCACCAAAAAGATCTCCAAAATCATGAGCAAACACAAGATCCAGGTTCGATTTAACACGGTACATAAAATTCGTGATCTGATCCCATCTGTGAAAAATGTGATTCCTGACATGCATTACCCCGGAGTCTACAAACTAAGCTGTGTCTGTGGCAGTAGTTACATTGGGGAAACTAAGCGACATGTCTCGGACCGTATTCGTGAACACCAGGCAGATCTGACACACGGTAGGACCAATACCTCGGCCGTGGCTGATCATTGTTTTAATGCGGTGGGCTCACACGAAATAGATTTCTCTAAGACGAAGGTACTTTGCAAACCCACTAGCTATCAACAAAGATTCATTCATGAAGCCATCCACATATACAGACACAGACACAACTTCAATCGAGAAGATGGGTATAAACTGAGCAATCATTGGAAGGACGTTATCAATCAGTTTAAGTCATAACTGGCTGTGATGTTCCCATCCTACCACCTTCTGATGTTAGTTGTTCTTTTCGGCTCTCTGATTTTTCATTAAGAGGTTAAATTTCCCTCTCCAATCTTACATTAACATGCTAATTTATCACATTAACATGACTAGCCCCGCCCACTCTGTTTATGACCCTTAGGCTACACCCATTTTAAACCTTTTAAACAGTCTGCCTCAGCAGCTTTCCCCATTTTTTTTCTTCCTGATGACGATCGCTTGTGTTGCGATCGAATCGTCGTAGTTTTTTGTAATTTTTTTTGTTATATTCTTTGAACTTATCTACGTGACTTTACCGAAAGACCCAAAAAATATGAATTCCTGTAGTCACGAAAGCTTTAAGTCAAGAGATAAGAGAGCAGTTTCACTGTATTATGCATACCGTTATGACAAATAAAGGACTTAAGTGGTGTAGGCAGTTTGAGCAGCTTTGGATAAGACTTATGATCCTGCCCATACCCGAGCATGGAGTGCAGCATTCGCTTGTTCGGCTCTTCTGCGCATTCGTCGTCGCTGCTGTGCTGGGACACGACATGACAACAGAACGATTCGCTACCAGGTGGGTCGCGGCGTTCATATGCACGATGGAACGGAGTCGCCAAAAATAAATTAATTAATGACGATTTTGACTTCCGTTTATTCGGGACCCCGTCATAAGGTTCAATGCACGCCTCCGCTCACCATGACGCGCCCACGCGTTATGTCATTTCGGTGTGCGAAATGACATCACGTAACGTCATTGCTAATTAAACGCATTTGATGACAACTGTGCGTTAACGACATTACATAATCATCGCGTATGCATGATGTTTCAAAGCGTTTTTTTACTACCACGCCTCCAGAGACGCACAACTGCATGTGGAGCTTTGTCGGAGAAGTGCATCCCCAAATGGGCATGCCAACGTTGCCCCGACGTTCCGTGTTTGCCGAGTTAAAAACCTGCCACCACCGAGAATCGAACGCGGTGCTCGTGAGTTGTGAGCTGCAAGTGCTGAAACGCGCAGAGTACCTACCGAATCGAGCGACGATCCGTGATGATTTATTTTGTTCATTATGTTCTACTACCACAACGATGCTAGTGGATATGTTGAGTGATGTGTAGTGACGTATACTGAGTCACTATGGCGTTCGCGCCAGCCACTGAGAGAAGAGTCCAACTGTGCATCTTAGAGCCTCTCTCTGTCACCAGAGTACGGATGGCGTACGGGACAGTCTAAGTGAACCCAAGAGGGCACGTGACCAGCAGAGGATAAGCACGGGGGCCAGAAGAGGACAGAGGGGATATGTTATGTAAGGTTACAGAACCTTCTGGGAAGATCCTGAAGGGGGCGTGGCCGAGGGCGGAGCGAGGCCACGCTCAGGAGGATAAAAGGGAGGTTCCAGGAGCGTTCTGGGCTGTCTTCTGGAATCAACCCGCCGTGCTTCGCTTCGGTTATTACACTCGACATCAGGCAGTACTTTACTGACCTGACCCGTTTATACAGTGACCTTGTTGAGGTTTAGCTCCGTGGTAGTTACCACATCGTTATCCCGAGTGTTTATGTAGTTTATGTAGTTACCCTGTTGGAGTTTAGAATTAACGTGTTGCCTCCAAGTTACAAGTGTCTGTATCCGTGGGACCCACTACAGATGTGTTACGATATAATTTGGCGTAGAACTCGGACCCTTATCTTAAAGAGGATGGTCTTTTGCCCGTAATATCTGGCAGTTCACCAGGATTGATTCATGCAAGCCTGACTTGCTTATGCGACACCGCCATGATGAGACACTCGGTACCAAAGTTTGCTTGTATCGATTCAACGCTGCGCGAATGATGCATGCTCAGAAGGCCGTGCGGCCGATGGGATATGTAAAATAAATTAATGTTTTCATGTGGAAGAGGCAGATATGTGAAGGAGACACATCGTCTGCGTATGTATTACGGTCCCATTAAGGCCGCTAAGCAATGAAATCGCAATTAAATTGACCGCAGAGTGTTGAAGAGGATGCTACTCAGGGGTGCTTCAGTGCCTCCGCAGTTTGGTCAAATCCCTGTAGGTCAGTGCAAGTTTTTTTTCGCGAGAAATTTCAGTGTTGCTTGGGGGCCAGTAATATCAATTGGATTACTCTCGAATGCATTGTCAGCGATTTTTTTATATTTTAATTTGATAGAACACAAAAAAAAAATCTAATATCTAAATTAATTAATCAATGTAATTGGCAACGATACAGCCCTGCAATTGCTTGCTCATCACTCTGCTGGTATGAAGGGGCCTCCGCCCGAGGGAGTTTTAGACAGCCGCTCCAGAGGATATGTTGGCCTATACTCTTTGGTTCTTTCCGTAAAGTCACGTAGGTGAAAATAAAAATTATAATAAAAATAATAAAAACAAAATAAACATGAAATAAAATTGAAAATAACTAAATTAAATCACGACGTTTCGGAAGCAACACAAGCTTCCGTCATCAGGTAGGACAGCCACAGCAAGATTTTAATTATTTTCATTATTATTTTATTTCTATTATTATTATTTTTATTTTCACCTTCGTGACTTTACCGAAAGAACCAAAGAGTATGGATCATTGCAGTCACGAAAACTTCAAATCTAGGATAAGTTGGCCTACTCTTCACGCTTGGCCAGACTACTTGAACGAAGTGGGAGTACCGACACTATAACCCCACCACGTACGACCTGGGGAACGACTAACTGTGGGCGTGCCCATTTATACTTCTGGGTGGACGGCGGCGAGAAATTTCAGAGAGGTCCCCATGGTTTCAGCTACTGAGCTTGCCATGACAACACAGCTGCAGTCATCACAAATAACATTGTACTGCATTAAATTGCTATGTTTGTGATTATTATTATTGCTTCAAACTGGTATGCAGTGGATTTGAGGTTGAAGGAAGAAACAACTTTGGTGTGTGTTGTTAAGTTCTGATAAGCATTTTAAAGGGGCATAAGCAAAGATCCCCCGTATAGCCTTATACAGGCTATTGGGGCAAGTGCTGTTAGCGAGTACCTCCTATGAAGGCCGCCACGGCACACGGGGGGGTGAGTGGCCTCACCACGCCTGGCTGTCTTTGTCTTCCCAGTGCTGATGTTTACACACCGCACCAGGCACCTGTTTTGGCTGAGTCTACCTAGGGGAGGCCCAGGGCCGGTGTAAATAGACACACATGCACACGCGCGCACTATACAGTACCTACTTTTGATTTGGCTGTGTGAAAAAAATGCAAGATATCTGAATCGCCAAATAAACACGACGCCCCATTACAATTAACAGGAAGTATTAACAATGCAACAATGGAGTGCGAGCAGGTACTTGTCCTCCAACAGTGTTGAGTGTAAATAACAGTGATTATACTTCACAAGCACGTACGCGTGTGTGTGTATAGGTCAGAGGTAGTGTATAATCCACCACTCAGGGAGACAAAGGTGGCCGGGCGTGGTGCTGGACACATGGCCCATCACGTGTCGTACCGGTGCTGGCTAACAGCACTTGCCCCAACAGTCTGTTAAAGGCTATACTGGACGGGGGCATCTTTGTCTTTGTATAGTTCAGAGGGTTGGGGGGAGTGAACCAGGCTCATAAAAGGGTTGCAGGTGTTTCCCCTTCGTAGTTCACAACCAACAATGAACATAGAATATAGAGGGAGGGGTTCTTTAATGTAGATCTCATTATTGACGGCGTTCTCTCACGTCCAATAATACTGGTAGGAACCTCCTGGCTACACCAGCCCACAGGGGATTATTGTGTCCGTCCGTCGTGCAGGAAGGGGCTGGGTGGGGAGGGAGGGGCTGGGTGGGGAGGGGAGGGTGGAGAGGGGCTGGGTGGGAGGGGAGGGTGGGGAGGGGCTGGGTGAGGAGGGGAGGGTGGGGAGGGGCTGGGTGGGGAGGGTGGGGAGGGGTTGGGTGGGGAGGGGCTGGTCACCCCGTCGTGCCCTTATACAACTCAACGTTTAACCTACTCACGCCGGCTTGTGCCCGCCCTCACAGTCGGGCATATTTGCGGAATACACCACGCCGCCGTTGACCCTGGCCATTGACCGAGCAACCCGACGTTCCTACCAGCTCCCTCCGCAGGACAATGTGTTAACAACAACAACAACGATAAGGAAAGGTGTCACCGCTGCAAGACTCTTTTGCAGGAGTTTCATCTTCTCAAGGTTCACAGTTGCCCCCATAAACGATCTAAAAATTATATGATGATGATGATGTTGCTTACCGCGTTAGCGCCAATGCACAAACAACACACAAACTGAACACGTTCATCGATAACGCGTTTAGCCTCAAAAGGAAGACTGGTAAAATGATCCTTCGTAAAATGAAGAATGCTATAATTTATGTGCTATGAAGAAGAGGCATTGCTCTAATTTAATAACGAAACAGGAGGATTTCTCCACAAATATGCGGTCTCTAAGGAAAGCTGTCTCGGGTGTTAGAGTTGTGTTTTTTGTTTGTGTAGTGGTGATACGCGCTGGTAGTAAGGATCGTGGGGTAGCGCATGGTGATTGGCTGTGGGTTGGTGACGCGCGCTGACGGTGAGGGATCGTAGGTCAGCGCGGGGTTATGGGTTATGTGATGGTGATTGGCTGTGTGTTGGTGACGCGTGCTGACAGTGATGGATCGTGTGGCAGCGCGTGGGGATTGGTTATGTGCGCTGGCACAAGAAGGGATCGTGTGGCAGCGCGTTATGATTGGTCGGTTAGGGTGGGTGCTCGCATCGCGGTCCGCATAGGCTCCGTCTCCTTGGAGCGGAGGGTTATATAAGGCGGTGCGCGCGGGCGCTCGGGGAGAAGTTGGTGACCAGTGAAGACGGAAGACGGAGGAGGAAGAGATAGGGCCCTGAGACACCTAGTCCCGCTGTCCTTGTAGGGACCGGGGCCCTGTGTGGCTCAGAGGCGGGACCTTGGGACCCGGGGGCCGGACGTCCGTGTGAGGACCGGGCCACGGGACCCAGTGGTCGTGATCCGTACCCAAGCTGGGGTGGGTCTAGAGGTTCCCCCGGATGCTACGGGGCTGGAATGCCCGTGTGTGTGTAGCCGGGTGGAACGTGTAGCGTGAGCAGTAGTTACCACCCGTGTCAGGTGGAACGTGTAGCGTGAGCAGTAGTTACCACCCGTGTCAGGTGGAACGTGTAGTGTGAGCTGTAGTGACAACACGTGTTATTGTGACAACCCAAGTGTGAATAAAGTGTGCTACCCGTCAAGTGGTTTCCCGCCGTAGTTTACTATACTTCAACTGGTGTCAGAAGTGGGGTCGACTCCAGATGGCTGACAGCTCCCTGCTCGCGTTGCGTCGTAGGGCGGGGGGTCCCGAGGAGGGTCGAACACGGGCTGGCTCCTGGCTGCTCAAGCAGGGCCTGCTAATGAGGTGGGACAATATGTCCCGGCGGCACGCACTCGTCGTGCCTTACGCTATGCGGGGCAAAGTTGTTTTGGCTGCACACGAATGCCTCTTACATCTGGGGGTAAACAAAACGCTTGCCCTGATCCAGCGGGACTATTATTGGCCGGGGATGGGGAGCGATGTGGTCAATATATTGAAGGGGTGTGTGGATTGCGCCAAACGGAAACCACCGCCCGTTGCGCCGAATCCACCGCTGCAGTCTATTCAGGTCTCGCGCACCAACGAGCTCGTTGCGCTGGATATTTTGGGACCTTTTCCTGTCACGCCTAGGGGTAACAAGTACCTGTTGGTTGGTGTGGAATACTTTACCCGATGGCCTATGGCGTGGCCACTCGCCAACCAGTCAGCGGCGGCCGTGGCGGATGCTTTTGTCCAAGGCTACGTCTTGGACAAGGGGGCTCCCGAACGCTTGCTGACCGACCAGGGAAATAATTTTTCGAGTAAATTGCTGCAGGAGGTGTGCGACCTTTTGGGTACTAAAAAGGTGCGTACCTCCCCGTACCACCCACAGACTGACGGGATGGTGGAGCGACTCCACAGGACTTTAACCTCCATGTTGTGCCAGCAGGTGTGCGAGGCACAGGTTGACTGGGACTTGCAGGTCCCGGGGGTCCTCGCTGCGTATAGAATGGCCCCCCACGCAGCTACGGGGTTTTCCCCATTTTATCTGATGTATGGTCGGGAGGCCGATCCACCCATGTAGACTCAGCTGGGACTTTCCGCGCCACGGCCCAATTCCAAATTGGCCGACCATATTAAATTTAACATTGCAAAACTCGCCGAGGCACGGGAGGCCGCACGGCTTAATTCAAGATCTCGGCAAGTCGCCAACGAGCGCTTGCGTGCACGGAAGGTGTCCGTGCACGATTGGAAACCGGGCGATAAGGCCTGGCTGCACTGCCCTCATGCACCTTTGGCTACGTCACCTAAATTGTTGAGGCCATGGCGGGGACCCTTGGAGGTCGTGCGGGTTGCACGCCCCCAGTGTGTTCAGATAAAATGGGAAAGCGCCGGTGGTACGTTCACCCCTCCCGGCTTAAACCGTTCTCGCCACCATATGGCCTTCCTTTGTGTCGTGATGACCGAGCAGGTGATGTGACCGACGACCCGGGAAGGGGGATTTCTTCGCCTGATCTTCACATGTTTTCGCCTGATCCGCTCCCAGGTGTCCGGGAACTGACAGCTGCCGACCACCGGCGACCGGATACCCGGGGCACGGCCGGTTCTTCCAGGCCCGAACCGTGCCTTCCTGGGCTGCCGGTGCCACCGGACGGTCGAAAGCGTCTCGTCCCGTACGACGGACTGGCCAGGCGGACTCGCGCTAGGTCGCGCAACTTTTCCTGACCGAATAAATGGGGTGGGGATGCGGGCCGACGCGGCCGGAGCGTCTCGTCACGACGTTCCCCGTCCGCTCGACCACTTTATTACCCGTTCAAGGAGCGTGCGGAAGGGGGATTGGTAGTCAAGGAGACACTGGACACGTTTTTTTTGGAATAACTTAATTGTGTTGCTCGTCGGTTTGTACATAGGTTGTTGTTGTGTTGTGTTGTTGTGTTGTCTTGTTGTGTTGTGTTGTTGTGTTGTCTTGTTGTGTTGTGTTGTTGTTTTGCGTTGTTGTTGTGTTACGGGGCACACTTCGGGAGTGGGGTTTTTTTTTTGTTGGTTTGTTGTTGTTTGGCAGCCGGGCCGGCTGCGAGCTATGTGGGGGGGGGGGGGGTGATGTAGTGGTAATACGCGCTGGGAGTAAGGATCGTGGGGTAGCGCGTGGTGATTGGCTGTGGGTTGGTGACGCGCGCTGACGGTGAGGGATCGTAGGTCAGCGCGGGGTCATGGGTTATGTGATGGTGATTGGCTGTGTGTTGGTGACGCGCGCTGACAGTGATGGATCGTGTGGCAGCGCGTGGGGATTGGTTATGTGCGCTGGCACAAGAAGAGATCGTGTGGCAGCGCGTGATGATTGGTCGGTTAGGGTGGGTGCTCGCATCGCGGTCCGCATAGGCTCCGTCTCCTTGGAGCGGAGGCTTATATAAGGCGGTGCGCGCGGGCGCTCGGGGAGAAGTTGGTGACCAGTGAAGACGGAAGACGGAGGAGGAAGAGATAGGGCCCTGAGACACCTAGTCCCGCTGTCCTTGTAGGGACCGGGGCCCTGTGTGGCTCAGAGGCGGGACCTTGGGACCCGGGGGCCGGACGTCCGTGTGAGGACCGGGCCACGGGACCCAGTGGTCGTGATCCGTACCCAAGCTGGGGTGGGTCTAGAGGTTCCCCCGGATGCTACGGGGCTGGAATGCCCGTGTGGGTGTAGCCGGGTGGAATGTGTAGCGTGAGCAGTAGTTACCACCCGTGTCAGGTGGAACGTGTAGCGTGAGCAGTAGTTACCACCCGTGTCAGGTGGAACGTGTAGCGTGAGCTGTAGTGACAACACGTGTTATTGTGACAACCCAAGTGTGAATAAAGTGTGCTACCCGTCAAGTGGTTTCCCGCCGTAGTTTACTATACTTCATTTGCATTATGACTGCAGGTATTGTGGTCTTTGCAAACATGACTCCTTGTAAAAAAGGTGTCAGTTTTGTTGCCAGATAAAAGGGTAAAAAAACAATTATCAGATAGAGACCTGTCAAGTACATTTGATAAGACGCATGACCTATGTACATATCCAGAAAATTATTTAAATGCTGTAATCACAGTTGCAGGTAACCCCCTTGCGGTAGTGAGCTTGAAATAAGCCGTGTGTGGGCGATTTCCGAATATGGAGATTCAGAAATATGTGGAAGCTTTAGCCTCTGCGCAAAATGTCATTCCACTCCTACTCAGTGATACAGGGAGGTTTCAATGCCTTTGAAAAATCATTGAAGCCTTACAAGATAATAATTGTTGGCCCCAGGTGGCCTCTGGGATTTATAAAAGCTTGATATTTTATGGCATTGATAACCGTTGTTCCGATTCACATTTTTACAAAACATTGCAGTGTTATTAGAATGCATAAAAAAGCACAGGAAAATAGCTTTGTTGATGGGAAAGTGCAAGGTACCGCTACCCTGGGGGATACGCAAAAATTAATGTAAAATACAAGAATATCACAAAAACAACAGTGTTGATGTTGATTGCAACAATCACTGGAATAGCATTGTTGGGGTGTATTTTAACATGGGCTGTGTAGGATGTCACTGAGTGACACTTTAGACAGACGATGACAATCAGTTTTGTGGTTACGTTAAACTCAAAATAATGATCTGTGTGGCCATATGTTTCGGTCTAATTAATGCAGTGATGTATATTTGTTGGTCAACTCCCATTACATTACTCTTTGGTTCTTCCGCTCCCAATTCACAACAATCGCGATAACCGCGTTATCATTTTTTTGGTGTCGAGTAATTTTGTGCCGAATAAGCCAAAAACCTTCGCTTAATGTCGGAGGCTGAAAAAGTTCGCCGCACGCCGCCGTGAATTTCCATCACACTTCGCGCGTGCAAGCCCACGGCATTAAACGGCGTCTCGCTCGGACAGCTTACACGGAACAAGACAATGAGTGGGAGCGAAGAGGGTAGGTTGAGGGTAAAGAGTGGGGGTCCATCTTCTTGGTTCTTTCGGTAAAGTCACGTAGAAGGGAAGTAATAAAATAATAAAAATAAAACATAATAAAATAATTCTCACGACGTTTCGGCCACAACGCAAGCAGCCGTCCTCACTGCTGCTTGCGTTGTGGCTGAAACGTCGTGAGAATTATTTTATTATGTTTTATTATTTTATTACTTCCCTTCTACGTGACTTTACCGAAAGAACCAAGAAGATGAATCCCTGCAGTCACGAAAGCTTTAAATCGAAATTTAAGGGGGGGGGGGGGGGGGTGTCCCTTAACGTGCACATGGCCTGGCACAAGCGCCGTGGTGACGTCCCCGCCACTCAGCGGCGAATGTCGGTTGTTGTTGTTGGTGGAGATGAAGGTTGAGTCGGAAGGAGGTGCTGAGGGTTGGAGGTGGGAGGCGATGGCTTGAGGCCACAGCGCTGGAATTTTTCGAGGTTGGGCGCAGCGAGTCGGCGGGAGGCCTCTTGGCTTGGCTCACACGTTTTGGGGTTTGCAGAGCCAGAGGATTCTCTTTCACGAGATCTGCCCTCGTGTATGCAGTAGGGCTGGCGCGACAATCAGTCGCACGCCGAGCGAAGCCACCGACCACCTCCCATGTGTTGTATATTTGGAGTTTGCGTGTCTCTCTCTCCGGGTTTTTCCCGTCCACATTTAGAAACGTGCGCTTCGAGTAATTTGGCTGCTATAAATTTCCACATGATGATACGTCGCTTCGTTGAGCTATAATTTGTGGCCAGGTCGCTTCTGAAAAAGAGCTCTATAGCTCAGTGGGCCTTACCTGATAAAATAAAATAAAAAATAGTTTTTATAGTGTCTCCAAACGAGGCACAATGCGGCCAGGCAGACACAGAGACGCTCATGCCGCCCCTCCCCACCACTGTTTGCTACCAAAAAGAAATTGGGATACGTTGATGTCATGAAATACAATTGGTTGTTCTATCTCTGTAAACTGTTATTTGCGTGTGAAGGCTTGCACCGTGTTGGCAATAAGCGTGGAGTTCTAGCTTGTAGATGCTTACTGTAGTAAAACAAATTTAAATGCTGTCGTCAAATCACTTTGTTGGAAAGGCAGTGATAAACACTAGTCGTGTTGCGGAGAAAATACATTTGATGTATTGCACAAAAATATATAGTGTGTAGTACCATGGATTAAAGAAACATATCAGTGTGGTGGATGTCGAGGAAACGTGTACAATTTTATTTGGACGTAGAATATAAAAAAAAATTGAATTCTTAACTTGAATTGTCAGAATTTTTTTTATTAAATAAGAAAAAATGCTTGCTTGTGCCTGAGGGGTAAAGGTTTTAGCGGTTGAAAATCCACCCAGCATAGTTTCATTTTATTTGAAACATCTTAAACCACAAGAAGAAGAAGAAGAAAAAACTGTTCTGCCGGTGGCATTTGATTAATTATTGCAAGGCAATTACATCAAAGCTTGTGATAGCAAGACACTGGAATTCATAACAACAATTAGAGGAAATGGCCGAATGTACTCTACTGCAGCCTTAGTCGGACATCCAATCCACAAGCCGTTGGTTTGATCCCCTTGCTGCGACAGATTAAACATTGGGCAAGTTTCCTAAATCTACCCCCCTCCCTCCCGTCAGCCCCTGTCCACCACAGTCAATCGGCAAGTCATCTGTGGTGGGTTAAAGTGCGGGTCCTCTCGCCTCTCCAAAGTAGACTGACCAGCGTGGAAAAGAAGGCCAAAACACCTTGCAGAGGGGATCTCTAGAGCTCTCTCAGTTGGAGGTCCCTTTAACCAACAGTGATGTGAGCAAGCAATTGCAGGGCTGCACCTTTGCCTTTAACTTTCAAATGATGCACAAGCCAGCACAGGGACTTCAAGAGGGAGGTTGGCCTCCCTGGACATCTGCATACACGAATGACCCCATCAGTGGCAGGGGAAGGACAAAAAGAGTTTTACCGTCACGGTTCAATGTGTTTTCTGCGATTTCTTAAGTCACAGCTTCACAAACTATTACAAGCCCTTTCCCTGTGAGCAGACCGGTCTGTAGCCGAGTTGCAGTCTGTGGCGCAATGCCTTTCAACAACGGCGCACAATTAAACACACGGGGGCTGCGTTTTAATCAAGAAAGTATGCGGCTTAATGGGTGCAACTCCGAGAAAAGCGATTTAATTAAGAATAAAGGGTCTCATTGTGAGGGATTAGCTTGCAGTT
The DNA here is from genome assembly GCF_965212315.1 of Lampetra planeri. NCBI lineage: Eukaryota > Metazoa > Chordata > Hyperoartia > Petromyzontiformes > Petromyzontidae > Lampetra > Lampetra planeri. The sequence goes on from NC_136132.1 coordinate 5,057,915, forward strand.
TAATGGAGCCCCACTTGTATAGAGTTCTTCAAATACATTTTGATAAACATCGCGAGAAAATGTAATTATGAAATGTACGCACGAACACATTAGCCAACAAATAAATGCATTTATTCATTAAGCACTGTATGACATTTAAAAAAAAGAAGACGGCACTGTAGAACATAAAAAATATATATAATTGGACGGAAAATGTTGCTGTCATGACAAAATAAATCCTGGTAATGAATGCGTGGCCTCTTGCAATGACCCTAGAGGCTTGAGGGAGCGTGCCGCATGGGCCGTAGTGGAAACACCCCTCGAGTCGGAGTACGAATTCAACCGCCAAGCAACAAACCACGCAGCCTCCAACCGTGTCGTGAAAGCCGTCACTGCAATTTCGAGCTCATTCGGACGCAATTCGTGTTCACCTAGTTGTCCCCGTGGCGTAATCAAAAGGCTATTTAGTTTACTTGTCGACACGATCGGTGACGCTGACATTCGGGCGTAAGCGCGTATACAATCAACCAAATTTTATACCTTCATTTTTACTCTCTCACAAAATTCGCTTGAATCAGCTACCTCTCACACCAAAGCTGTGTTTATGTTAGAGGGGAGATATTGTCTGTTTGTCGGCAAATATTTATACTGGGCCTGCTCTGTTAAACCACATAAATACGCGTGTTTACAAGGGGGTTCTGGTTTGTTTCAGGGAGCACTGCTTATTGTTTGAGTTGGCTTTCTTTGGCCGAGACTCAGCCCCACAGTTGGCATTTATGTAAAAAAAATGTGCTTGACCTGCAATGCCTATAAGCAAAGCAGACGGGATACTCGTTTCAACTGCTCCTTTCATATAGAATGGCAAGCATGCTTTCTGACGTTGCGTGTGCCACAACAGCACAGCGCCGAAATGTGGGCTCGAACTGCTGAACCTGTGGCCTTGAAATGAACACATCACCTATCACTCTAGATGTGCTGGGAAGGCTCTGAGATCCCATAAGCTGTGCTTGCAGCCATGCCAGGAAGACATCGCGGTCCAGTGCCATGAGATGAGAATGCAAAGGGCAGCTGAGCCTGCTGGCACAAAAACAAGTATTTTCACTGCGCGTCAACTATAAATGTATTTACTGCTGTAAATACATGTACAGTGTTTACTGCTGCATGGTGTGAGATCGGGAACTTGTGCCACCCATTCCTTCCCCTAACGTTTTAGGCTTGCTGCTTCCAGAAAATAGAACCCGCCTTCGAACCACGGTGCTGGGGTATGAAGCTGCTTTGATCGTGGTGGAAATATTTTCGATGCCAATAAAAACTAAAAATCGGCGAATTTTATCCAGATTGTGCTATCGGTGTCACATCAAGAGGCGAAGCAGCCATTCGCACACCCCTCGCACAGTGGCGCAACCCCTTGGTTGTTTCGAAAACGGCCCGTGGAAGCAAACATCAGAGAGCTGCCTCTGAAACCCCCTTCAAGTGACTTCTGATCCACAAAGTAGAGGGCAGCAATCTGTGCCGACTTTTGATGCCGAGTCATCAACTGTGGTGCGCGGTGAAAGTGAGCGAGCTGCATTGGCTGTGCTTGCTAGTTCAGTCCTCGCATCGTTGGCCACGATGACTCTTTGATACCAGCTGTCGCATTAAGCAGGACCTTCAACAAAATAGCTTAATTTTTCGCTTACGAGTCACTTCTCAGATGTGCTGATAATGCTTAGCTGGTGGTATTGCAGTTGTCTTGGATGGGTGACTTCAGGTCTGTTCAGCCTCCCGTTTTTATTGCATACAAACTGCAATGGATCCCAGGACAATCGTAACGAATGCCTTAATCATTTGCCGTCATTGCCAAGTGCGGGCGCAGTTTGCGTGCAATCGCTGTGCTCCCACTTTCGCACAGAGAGCCTAATGGTGGTGGGCCTATTTTAGGTTCTGACGATCTTGAAATGTGCAAATCGTTAAACTACACTGTTGTTGTTGCGTGGGCCATTTGTGTCTTTTCCAAATTCGAAGAATTCCCACTGGAAGCTCAAAAACGCATTCTTGTAAATTGACTGAATTGGTCTTGATGACGCCCTACCTGAAGGGTAAAAGTGCAGCCTTACAATGTCTTGCTCATGCCACTGGTTGTTGGAAGGGCCTCCACTAGATGGAACCCTAAAGGGCATTGCTGTAAACATATAAATACACGTTTCCATTGATTGGGCTATGATTGTAATTAGCAACTGTGTTACATGCAAATATTTTTTTTCACCTTGATTCCAATTGACAAGGAGTCTTTATTTTCTTAAATATAGTCCTCTGAAGGTACACTGATCATGATTGGATTATTTGACTACATTTTTTAAAGTGTATAAAAACAATTAGCAACAGGATCAATAACCTCTCGGAGAATATTTAGCTATTTTTACTCGTGCCCGTTGGTAATAATACATAGATTATAAATTAAACATCACCAGCATTTTCTTAAATATATATTTGAGGGTGTTAAAATGAAAGCAGAAATGCGCGTGAGTTTTAAAGACAGTTTCCCACGGAGTTTTTAATTGCTTCTCCTCAGAAAACAAATTATATTTATTTTTATAATCATCATTATTCATAACGGGCCATTCACAACACAGGTTCCACATGCGCAACCTTGAAAACATGTTTTTTTTTTGTAACCAGTTGCAAAGGCACCCATTTGTGTACCGTATTGCAATTGTGCTGTCAAAAAAAACCGCGCCGCCGCCGTATAATGCACACTTTTCCGCTAATTGCCTTGTAAATGATGCCGTAACAATTAACGGTGCCCGCGCGGCTCCAATGCAGCAGCCCCTTTGACTCTCGCCCCGGCAGACATTCGTCGACATTCGTCAGTCCGTGCGTGACCCGATTTGAACCCTCACATCAAAACCACTCCTCCACCCCGATGATAATTCGCTGCAGGGACATTGTCATGTAAGTGCTCCTGCTCTTTTTGAGTGGCCCCGTCCCATTAGCTAAATTTCAGGCGTGAAATGCCCCGTGACCTTATTTTCAAAGAGTAGGCTGCGACAAAGTGTCCCTGAATAGTGCGCGTTGGTCACGAAAAAAAATGTAACGGCGACTCCGATTTTTATTTCTTTAATTTCGCCAGCGTGTCGAGGGCACAGAGCCCTACTCTTGTAAGAAAAAAAATGCTCAAATGAGCTTGTAGGCATGCGACTCGCTCTGGTTGTCACGCGCAGACAGGAAAACATGAAATAAATCACATAATGGCAGTGCGTGGCATGGTTGAGAGTCAACGCCCCGCAATCATGAGCACTCTGTTCATAATTTGCATGCCCCCACCCCCCCATTGCAACTCGGTAGAGGGACTGGAACCAAACACAGCTGTGTGTTTGTGTATTTTCATTGCCTGCTTTCTTTCACACCTGGCTTAGCGATGGAGTGTTAATAGCGAGTCTCTGACAGATGCATTGCACTAACAGCGCAGGAGAGTTGCATTGTTACGGGGTGGTTCAATTGCTTATACAAGCCATTGTGTGTTTTTGTCTGTCTCTGAGCATCAATGTCTTACACCCTCCACTATCCCTTTGTTTTGTGTGTGTCTCGATTGAGGAAAGGTCCCTATGGGTGATGGTTCTCTATTTCACATCTCCACAGTGGCTTTGGGCTTAAACATGAGCAACACCAGATACCGTGTGGAATGTACCAACAGTGTCGCAAGCCGAATGGTTATTCGCGCGTGCACTTCCTTCAAGGGTTGACATCACTCACATTACCGACAGCTATACCGCATCTCGATTTATCTTCATTATTGCTCTACCGCATTGAGGTTCGAAGCTGTTTGTGCGTGTCAACTTTCAATCGCGGCGTTATACGCGAGGATTTTGCGTCACTTTCCGTCCACCCCCCTCCCACATCCCTGCACATCTTCCAGAGTGGTGCAGTCCGGCGAAGGGGAGGGCTTTTGCGGCTGTCAGTGCCATGTGCACGGGAGCTACGGGCATAGAGAGAGAGGAGAGCGAGCGAGAGACGCGTGTGTAAGGAGCGGTGCGGAGTGGTGCTGAGGTGCGTGCCTGCGTGAGTCGGAGCGAAAGCAAAGATCGTCGTCGTCGTCATCATCATCAGGCAGCGGCAGTGAAGCGACACGGAGGAGGGGAGTCGTTGCGCACAGCAAGCAGAGAGGATGGAGGGCGGAGTGGTGGTGCCTGTGGATTTCAGCGACGTGGTGAAACAGGGCTATGTGAGGATGAGGAGCAGAAAGCTTGGGGTAAGTAAAAAAAACACACCGGCAACTTTGGCCCTGTTGCTGTTATCTTGTCATTTTTTTCTTTTTTTGGGGGTGGGGGTGTAAGGTTTTCTGGGATGATGTCATCTTAACTTGGTGGTTGAGCAATATTTAGAAAGTTAAATTGTCAATTTGTTTGGGTGTAGGGGGGGTTTGGCACGGCATACGCAACAGACGTGCTGTTTGCGGGTTGTACGTGTTTAAGAATTGCCTTTGAGTAAATAAATGGTGGCTTATAAAAGCCAATAACCCCAGCATCATTAACGTATCCGTTCTTTCTTTCATAGGACTGTGGCTGGATGTTAACATTGGCTTGTTTAGAAGTGAATTACTGTACATGCTGCGTACCGTATATGTTTATACAATTAATAATTAGAATTGCATTGCCGTTGAGGTAAAGCATTCACATGTTTTGTTTGCAGTTCTTAGTAATTGGTAATAACAATTCAAATACCCTTCATCCAGAAAAGCCTCACTGAACCTGTATCTGGATGTGTGGTGGCAAATTATTTTCACGAGCATTTAGCTTGTAGGAAAGTACCTGGAGAAATCATACACACAGATAGATTACAGAATCCAATAGCAACTAGGTGCATGTGGGTTAAAATCTGGTTAAAGGTACTTCAGATGTCTTTGCCTTTAAGCTGGCAAGTGTTTAGCTGGGCTGTGGTATTGTATTGTCTTTTTTAAAGTTCACTAACATTAAGATTGTGCGACAGATTTCTGAAAATCCAGACCCGAGTCGTCACCCGTTTGATCCCTACTTGTGAGTGGATCCCAAGTAATCCCAGATTAGCCCCCATAGACACATTCAATTCCACGAGCAATTAATGTAAGGAATAACTAAAATGACAAAGTACGCGATGATTTTTTTCTTCTTTTTAGAATCTGCTCATATTCTTGGTTCTTTCGGTAAAGTCACCTAGATAGAAAACAAAAATGTAAATTAAAAGCAAAAAACCCCACGATGTTTTGATCGCAACACAAGCGGTCTTTTTTTTTCTCCTCTCCACCTGATGAAGACCACTTGTGTTGCGATCGAATCATCGTGGGGTTTTTTGCTTTTAATTTTGATTATTGTTTTCTATCTACGTGACTTGACCGAAAGAACCAAGAATATGAATTACTGCAATCACGAAAGTTTTAAGTCTAAATAGAATCTGCTCATTTACCGATGGTCGAATGGCATAATGATCGTGATGTTCAGATTGTGTCTGTCTGGCTGATGCGTTTCTTTGGACTCTAATAATAATAGACAACTCCGAATATTAAAGCCACCTTTTTGCAAAATTTATTTCTCTGCAAGGTATATCGGCAGTGTGCGAGCACACGACCAAGTGTTTTTAATCGCATTTAAATTGACCGATGCAAATGCTGCTTTGCAGATGCAAGCAGCATATACATAATGCGAACATTCAAACCAGCATTACACAGAGGGCAGTATAATGATAACAATACACTGTTCAATAACCATAAAGCATTAGAAGACAACACACAAAGCCAAATATAGAAATTTTAATAATACTCCCTGTTGCACCGATACTCACTGCGAGGTTCTGAGAACAGCTTCTGTTAGCGAGCACCTGTTACATCGTGCACAGCTCGTGACGGCAAGAAAGTGACCAGAATCGCATATGCCCAGCCACCTACCTACCTGTGCCTTACCGGCACTCCTGTTGACACAGTGCACCCACGTAATCATTTAGGTCGAGTCGCCCTAGGATGACCGCTGACCGTTAAGGACTACAGATTCTGATTGACACAGATGCGCTTGGATAGGGATTGAGCTTAGTGGCTGTATTTACACACACATGCACACAGAGTACAGTATGAATTGGAATGGGCTGCCTGTGACCGATGAAAGATTTCTGACAAAATGAAATTGTCCTGGATCAATGTCCAGTGATTTAGACAGATTTCCAGAATTGAACGACTGTGTTTAAAATACAGCACAGTTTCTTTGCATGCAATACAAGTGCTGTATTACTGAACTGTAAACCATCATACTCGAGATCAGTCAATTATAATCAATCTGGCAACTTGGCCAAATCTATTTGTTATTAATCGTGGTTATTGATCGGGGCTAAGTGGTACAGCTGTTGAGTTTGTGGCTCGCACGTGATAGGCCGTGAGTTAAAATCCCAGACGTGGATCAAACTAAGCTGTTTTATCCCTCTAGAGTGAATCAAACGAGTGTCACTTTGCAGGTAAGACATCAGTTGTTTTTTTCTCTGACCATAGGAATGTGGAGTTCCCACCACTGGCTCATCAGGGCTCTAAACAAGAGATTATCTGCAGCTCATTATCTATGCTAATTTAAGATATAAAACCACTATTTCCTTTTTAACGTCACCATGGTACTGTGGAATTCTATAAGCGTACAAATGGCCGCCGAAAGCTTTGTTCTAACATGCCCCAAATATACGACATAACTACACCGAACAAGGAATGGTGAATGAATGTGCATATTTTCCAAAATACAGCTTTACAATTTTAGTAAACCTTCGCTTCCTTTTTAATACCTATGTATTTCAGGCTTTTTTTTCTCCCCAAGTACAAAAGCTACCCTGTCACATTGCTTCTAAATTGCATGTTTGGAGGGGGAGGAGAACGAGCTACCATGCCTTGGGTATGGAAGTCAAGGTTCTGACATTCTCACGGCCATAAAATGGGTGGCTACAGATGCACGTTTAGCAGCTAATGCACCTGCAGAGGTTTTATGGGCCTTTGTGAGCTTTGGGGCACAATTGGACTTTGTTTTTCTAGTTGAAGAAAAAGAAACACGATAAACCCTCACAACGATCAAGCAATCAAACTAAAGGAGTCCTCAACTTTACCGTGACACTTTTAGAGGGACCTCAACTCGTGCTAAAAAAAAAAACACAGTCAAGGCACATTTTGCTCGGCATGATGTCCCACGCGTTGTTCGCTCCACGCGCTCGGAGATTCTCCAGAAACGTTGAACGCGTTCAACCTGACAGCAACACGTCTGAGAGCGAGAGAGCTTTGCAGTGCAACCGAAAAAAAAACCGACACGATACTACGGTACAAAATGAACCTAACGTTTCATCGGATCAATTTACACTTCACGAGAGTGATGTTTGATGAGCGTGCGGCTGCGGCTGCATGTTCGGTGGGTCGTGGGCCCCCATCTGGACATTCTAAATCTCTCCGCTACGCGCGACAAAATCTGCATAGCGAGCGGAGACGCTGGATGGAGTCGGGTCTGGAGGCCGATGATGGGTGCGAGCCTCTCGTGTTACCCCGAGCTCTTCGCCAATTAATGCAACGCCCAAGCAGAGAACACAAGCACTGTATGTGCGGCCAGGAGACATCTCAAAGGCTGTGCAGTTTGTTCAGCTGCTTTGCTACGTCGCCCATTCTGGATTGTGTTTTTTTTAATGACTGAGGTTTATATTTATGTACATGACTGCAGTGCGAATTACAGACGTGTGTTTGTTCTGCTCTGCATACCCTAGGTATACAGAGTTTGTCTGATATTGTACGCTCTGTATTATAGCGTACAGTGTATGTTATATAGTGCATCTAAAACACAGTAAAATTCCTCTTATCTGCAACATTTATTATTCGCGACCCAATATATGTCTGTTATAACGTCTGTTATCTACAGATGGATTCTTACAACTCACTTTGTTTAAAGGGGTAAGATGAGTCAACTGGAAGTGGTCACTTTAATTCGTCGCATTATCCACATTTTTTGTTACAGATTATAAGGCCCGTGTATAATTTCTGAGATAATAGTTGTTATTGTTTTTTGGGATCAACAGAATGAGAAGTCCCCTCATACACACCCCGTTGTTTCTCCACCATCGCGAATGCGTTTTGCTGTAAACACTTCTGCACATTGTACAAATAAAGTGCAATGCTACATTGGCAGTAATTCACAAGCACAAATCACGCGAACTTTTATCACATTCGTGTGACGAGTACTGCTCGAAGAGGGGAAACACACACACAAGGTTTTGTTTTGCCAATGCCCCCCCCCCCCCTTCGTGGCACAGAGAAGAACAAATGCCGATGAATATTGTATAACCTTTCTTTACATGGGCAGGGTGTAAATGTTATAGACCCGTGCTCGTTGGTGCGTGCCATATATACTCTGCCGTATAAAGCACAACGCTGCGTATATTGCACGGCGTATAAACCAGCATTACATGCCAAATCACGCGGGCCAAGTTGTTCTGAAACCCTAACTGTTCGCCACTTGCTCAATGCTACGAAGAAGAAGAAAAAAAAACCACCCCACAACATTTATTTGCGAGAACGGAGCGGATGTTTGCTTGTCCATTGCCCAATGCGCGCCAGGGGCTGCCGGGAGAATTGCTGGGACCCTCTGTGTGGTCCCCATCGGCCTTTAAGAGGCTCCATTATGTGTGGATTTTGCGCACTCGACGTCAGCCGAAATACTCTGCATGTCGCCCGTTGCGTCGCCTTATTCGTGGCTTAACGTGGCCGCACCGAGAAGATTTTGTGCTCCGAAGACGTGTGAACACGCGCGCGTTACCCCCCCCCCGCTCCGCCACCAGTGTTTTGTCGTAAACGCACGTGCTCTCCGCCGCTTTTGGTCCGAGGATGAATTAACACCACGCGACGCTTTATCTTTGCACATCATCATCCAGTGGCTTCAATCCTCTGGTGAATTCAAGGGGGGTGGGGGGGGGTGTTCGCAATTCACGAGCGCCTACCTGTTGATTGACTGACGTGAAACAATAGACACCGATGCAGCCACGAGCTCGCAGAGTGTGGCTTTATCTTTTACATTTTGCTAACCTGTGTCATAATAATTGTTCATGATAAAGAGATGTATATAGAGTAAACGGTAATGTACACTGCTTTGTCAACGCACTGTTGGATGAAGGTATCTCGCCGTGCATTGTCGATGCGGGTTCGGCAAGCGTGAGACCAAGGTGTATTCAGATTTCACTCAACGCCGATTTCAACCACAGGCGAAATTTTGACTCGGGTAACCAGGCACACAGTGCATTACCATACGTGCATTCTGCATTCTCAGATTAACACAGTTGTTGGCTACGTACGGTGTGAATGAAGTTCTCCATACATATGTACGCAAGAAGATGCATGATGCATCAGGCATGCATATTTTAAAACAGACACAATGCATGCAGTGCTTACAATGATTTATGCCACTTGGAAAAATGTGCCGTGATTTTGTATTATGCTGCATTAATTCGTCATTTCAAAGTCGTTTTGGTGTGACTCAAATAATCCTTCAAGCTTCCCTTCCAAATTTGTGCACATATGCGCCTTTACAACTTGCATGAAGCCATTGCATTCTTTTCATCAACGTGTGGCTGTGTGCGCGGATTACAGGCAGCGGTCTTGCCAGTTTTCATCTGTAAAGAGAGGCGGAACTGTATATTGACCAGCATGAGTAAGAAAAATGACTTGTTTAAGCAAGGTCCCTTGTGGCATCACCCGTCAGAATTGAGCCAATAAAATTAAGCTTTCCCCACGTCCTGCTTTTGCTAAGATTGCTTCTTTTTGAAGTTGGCTATCCTGGGAAACGTTAAATCCTTCCACAAGTCCCAGCTTTTGTCAGTTACGCAATGACACTCCACTCAAGACAATGGGATTCGTGGTTGTACTCCCCTCTTGTGGCACTGTGAGATATTCCTCTTCTGATGTCAGGGTTTTTTTTTTAGAGCTCAAACTAAAACGAGGGATACTTCCGCTGCCGTACGCCCAATAGCGCCACTTCACTTTGGCACTCGGCACCGAAATGATCTGACCCCCCCCCCAAGCTAGTGACAAAGTTGGTAAAGACATATAACTAACTGGCGTGCATTCGACAGCAGTGTCAGATTGCACAATGGGGGTTGTCTATTGGCGAGGCTGCACATTGCTTCGTACCGAACATTGCACATTGTACTTTTAGTTCTTTTGGTAAAGTTACGTAGGTAAAAAATGAAATAAAAATTAATAAAAATAAAATCACGACGTTTCGGAGGCAACACAAGTCTACGTTGCCTCCGAAACGTCGTGATTTTATTGTTTTATTTTTATTAATTTTAATTTCATTTTTTACCTACGTGACTTTACCGAAAGAACTAAGAGTATGAATCCTTGCAGTCACGAAAGCTTCAAATCTAGAATTGGACATTGTGTCAGAAGGCTCGCGTTGGAAGACGGTCGCTCATTGGGCTTTCGAATGCATCAACATTCACGTCACACCTCCTTCGCAAGTCCCCCTCCCTGTTTAAATCTGACGAGTCTTTTTTGCTTGTTTAGAGTCGGTGTGTTGGTAGTCAGCGTGGCCCTGAAGTTACCCCAGTTTCTGAGATCTATGCAATTTGTTGACAACTCGTGTACACCATTCTTCGTTGACAATCATTCTCGAGCTATGTACAGTAAAGGAGACTCCTCTTAGCTGCAATGTTATGGGGAATCAATGTCGTGGATCTTATTATCTGTGAGGTTATCCGTGACTGTACTCTTTATCCATGAGCCAAACAACCAAAGATAACCCCCGCGGATAATAGGATTCATTTTAATTTTTCCGTGGCAGCGACTCCTATCCGAGAAAAAATAAAGACTAAAGTATGAGGAAGCTGCTCCACTGTGCATTATAAGAAAAATCGTGGAAAGGAAGAAATGGGACTGAAAGATATTCGGAGTTTTCGCGGACCCAATCAGCTGCCGTGTATAAGAGGAGCTGGGGGGGGGGTAAGAAAGCTGTGGATAAGAGGAGTTCTGTGTCTATATTTGGGGAGCGGTGGTGTCGCGGTTAGCGCGCTGCGCATCGATCCTGACGACCTTGGTTCGATTCCTGCTCACGGCCAATACTGGTGGCAATTACGGTACCTGAACCGATCATGGGCCTCCCCTAGGTCGACTCGGCCGCCAATGAATATCTGGTTCGTTGTGTAGTAAACATCGCCACTAGGGATACGGCCGGGCGTGGTATTGGCCACCCACCCCCTCGTGTGCTGTGGCCGGCCTTCATAGGTGCTCGCTAACAGCACTTGCCCCAACAGCCTGTTCAGGTTATACGGGGGATCTTTGTCTTTACACACACACACACATATACAAACTTGGAGCCCTTTATTTTTAATACTTTCAAAGAAACCTTAATGTTAGGAAACGGCAAAATTTCAGGAAGTCGCTCGCAATCTCGGGCTGAGTTGTAATACTTTTCCGAGCGCTCCGCCAGCCCATTCGGTGCCTCCGCTGAGCGAATACAACAAGGGCATACAGTACGCAGCATGCAAAATACATGACGGTGATTACGACGGTCATAATAACTACGTTGCCGTATTATGACCGTCAACATTTCCACGATAGTGAATTCTATCTTGTGACCGTGTTGGCCATTTGATGTCGCAGGTTTTTTTTGGGGGTTTTTAACCGACTGTCGTGTCATTTCGGTTGTCCAACCGTCAAGTCGCCCAGGGTTGCCAGCTCTGAAGAATGTCTCCCGATGCCCTAAGAGGGGGTAGAGAGCTCTGAGGCCCCATGCATTGTCTTGAGTGGGGTTATTATTACACGACCGACAAACACCGGGGATTTTAATGTGCTGCAAAATTTCCCAGGGTGGCTACTGCAAAGAGTGGTCAATCCTGGGGAAACCAGGACAGGGGACACCAATGCTCACTAATTACCAGCGGGGGGTCCCTCACCACCGCCGTTCCCCATCTCCTTGTGTGGCCACTTCTGATGGTCGTCACCTCGTGCCCTATAATGATCCCTTGATGCACTACCGGGCCGCTGTGCTGTGGGAGGCAGACAGAGCAACATCAGATTAGGCGAGAAGGGCGTCAGACGAGAGCCGCTGTGGCGTGCATGCCCCATTCATGCTTGATGCAATCGTTGCCCGTAAGGTTTTTTCTGGCTCCCGTGGTTTTCAGGCTGTGTTTTTTTTTTCCTCCAAGACGTCAGATTGCCTCAGACGATAGCTTCCCAATGACAATAGGTATCTTGCACAGGGCAGAAAATGCTCACCCACAACACAAAGATACCCCGTGTAGCCCTTTAACAGACTCTTAGGGCAAGGGATGTTAGCGAGCACCTATGAAGTCCGGCACGGCACACGAGGTGGGTCACCACGCCCGACCGCATTTGTCTCCCAAGTGGTGACGTTTACACACCGGAACCAGGTACTCATTTGAGGCTGAGTCGACCTAGGGGAGGCCCAGGACCGGGTTCAGATAATCGCCACTGGTGTTGGCCATGAGTGGGAATCGAACTCAGGTTGCTGGGTTCGTAGCGCAGCGCGCAGACCGTTGCACTACCACTCCCCACTCACCCAATCACCCACACACACATACAAAGACACACACGCGCATAGCAAATACATTGCAAACACATGTTGGGCAATGAAGTTCATACCAGTAAAGCGGCGCTTTGGAGACAAGGATTTGTGGTTCGCATAGATTCATGAAACTTCCCAACGTGATGGGAATTTAGGTGGCCAGAATATGGCAGTACAGCAAGTGGGTTCATGAACCCATGTGTGCCGACTTTTGAGTGTTATCCCATTGTTTGTTTTTTCTCCGGTTACTCTGCTCTGCTGCCACACGCCAATCCCTCGTGACAAATTTATTGTAACAAACAGCATTGTGGTAACATCTGTCAAAGGAATCTTGTGAGGGTTAGGTAAGTAAAAACATAGGGACACAGATAAGAGGGCAGTCACTCTTCAGAAAAATGAGCACTGACAAAGAAAATGGAACAAGGCTGAAAAGTGTGCGATAACAATGGATAGATGATCTTTTTGTGGGGGGTGGGGGGGGATTACATTGAGAGATGAAAAACCAGGGACAACACGGATCAGGTAACGAATGCAAACTATTGACCTTGTACCGACTGCTAAGGAAACTCGAGTAGGCTTGGGCAGGACACATTGCTTGAAGGGATGAAGGCCCCATGGACGACACCGGTACTGGATTGACACCCCCCCTCCCCAAAAAAGAGGATAGTACCGAGAGAAAAGTATACGTCCACCGTGGAGATGGAGTGGTGAAATGCGCTCGCGTATGCGAGGTGAGGTGGATTGAGCATCGCAAGACAACGAGAGATGGTGAAGGCAAGGTGGGGATTGGGGGGGGGGCAGGCTCCATCCAGCAGTGAAGAGAACACGCCTGATGATGATGATGATGAAAGGGCAACTTAGTGCATGTTTAGTCTGTGCAGATGCCAATCATTGCACGAGAGAGAGAGAGATGTCCTGTTAAAGGAGGAACACTCAGATATGGATTTCATTAGGGGAGATAATGATCTGACACAACACTGGGTTGAGTGGGGGTCTAAAACAAAGCAATTATGGAATCCATACTGTACATCATGTCTGCATTAACAAGAGAAGTCTATTTTAGTGCGCATGATGCATTATAGGTGTGAGCGTGTCTTGTTTTGGCTAAGATTGATTTTCACTGTTGCGTGTGAGGATCTGTACGCCGTGTACAGTGGTGAATTGACTTGTGAGAACTGTACGGGTCTTAATTTTTCCGTATTTGTTTACGATGCACACTTTACGGTAATAATAATAATACTGTAAATATTGAGTTACAGTCGCTTGTCAATTCACCGCATTGCTGGCGAAGGCGTCACAACATACTGCTTCCGCCATGGGGGTTGTTTGACCATACTTCGCCTTTTTGAGGAGATAGCCATTTAGATATCGCTCACCGTTGGTGTTCGACATGGCCCAGAAATATAACTCAAGTTCGCCGGGTTCATATCGCAGTGCGCTAACCACTGCGCCACCGCTCCCCTACAAGGCTGCAGTATTTACATACGCGGTGCTCTAAATTACACGCTACTTATTTAACAAACATGCGCACGCATTTACGCGGACTACGATTAATATCCCCGCCATTGAGCTCTGACATTCCATAAAATCCTGCCTTGTGTAAACACCCACACGTATGTATATTGCAAGAATGTGTAGTGGGAGAAGGAAAACTGCGTCACGTGTTCCTCTCTTTCAAACAAGCATTCATGCTGAATGGGGGTACCATATTTCTTAACCTTTGGACTTCCCAAACCCATAAAAGTCAGCTGAACCAACATGGGATCATTCATCAACGTGTCACAATGTACAACAGTTGTTAAGCCGCCCTTACTCTGCACCTCACCCCTGATCCCCCTCTTCACACGGGAGCCAGCGGTAAGGTGGAAACCATCGTCTCAGAATCTCTCTGCTGTCTGCAAATAGGTGCATTGTGTGCGCAGAGTGTGGCTCTTGCAGGCTAGGACATCGCTCGGAATCAAGATCTTTATATTTATATACTGGATGAATCCGATGAACTATAAAGCTCTTTTTCACAGATGCCCAGTAAACTATAGAAGGGAGGTTTTTGTTGTTGTTGTTTATAAGATGTGAGTGTAGCACACAAACTTGTACAGCTCAGTCTCCGTTTGCACCACACCACAGGGTGTCATTATTAGACGTGTGTGTGGGCGTCATGGATGCTGCCGTGGTGTGAAATGGTTAGCACACTGGCCTAGCAATCCACAAGTTGCCGCTTCAATTATTCCGGCACGGCGGTTTTAGACAACGGTGGTGCAAGCTCAATCCCCCCCGTTTCTGCCCATCCAGCAGCACCACCACCACCGTGTAAATGGGTACATCACAGTCCAGCGACATGTGGTGGGCTGGAGTGCGGGTGCGTCCAGTGCTTCCAAGAAATCTGCACAGACGGGGAAGAGGAGGCAGAAGTATTTTCGAAGCGGCCTCGAGTGGAGGTCTGTCCGCGAGCAGTGGCGTGAGAGAGGAATCGAACGGCTGCGTCTGTCATGGCATTTTACAAGGGTGGAAATTGGAGGCTGTGCAGGCAGACATGGCAGCAGGTTTCTGCGGGGTTGGAGATGGCGGTACCTGAGGTTGGGAGCGAGATGGCAAGGACAGGTACAAACAACGCCTTCTTTTTCCCAAATCGCGTGCGGCGAAATCCACGTTGTTTAGAAATTGTATGCAGTGCGGCAGGCGACTTGATGAGTGTCTTGAATTGGATTGGCGTTGTGGCTCCTGGCTCAAGGGACCACAGTCTCCATCTTTGAGTACTAATTTAGCACTTCTAAGACGTGATGTTCTAGGCCAAGATTATGGAGATTATTGCTCTGTGTAATAGGTTTTTAAACGAGGCTCTTACTTGGTTACAGATAAAGGTCATCCCATCAGCCTAATGTGTAACGAGTTTATGAGCCGGCTACAGTCACTGATGATTCTACGACTATAATATTTGTGAACAAATTAAGTCGGCCTTGAGCGAGACCATCATCGCTTCATGAGCACGGAACATTTTTTTCCATTGAATCAGTAAAACAGGTGAGATTTATGGAGACGCTCGGAGGAGTTCTGAAATATATCTTTCTCGGCCAGTTCCCTCTATAAAGGTTGTGAAGAGGTCATACGTGGATGTTTGTGTTCAGCACTTGACAACAGACATTGAAAGTGAGATACAGTGCAACACCAATGTACCCCCAACTCGCTGGAGACTGAGTTGCAGGTGGATGTGTGACCAGGTCAGATATGTGAACATCTCTCGATAACAGATACCCCGTGCACAAATTCTACACTTGGTGTGAGCAGCTAGCTGGTCAGGTGGGATGGGTCACAGTGGGATTTGCGACTTAGGGGAGCGGGAGTGTAGCGGTTCGTGTACTGCGCTACGAACTCAGCGACCCGAGTTCGATTCCTGCTCAAGGCCAACAACAGCGACGATTATTTGAAGCGGTCCTAAGCCTCCCCTAGGTCGACTCAGCCTCACATGAGTGCCTGGTGCCGTGTGCAAGCATCGAGGCGGTCGATAGTGGTGCTGGCCACCTGCCCCCTCGTTTACCGTTCCAGCCTTCATAGGTGCTCGTAAACAGCACCTTGCCCTAACAGTCTGTTAAAGGCTATACGGGGGATCTTTGTCTTTGTGTGCGACTATACTCTGTAATAAAAAATAAATAAATATAGAAAGAGTTGTATACATATATAATATGCATCGAATATAGATTCTTCGTGTACAACATAGGTGTAAATTCAAACTCGCAATTTGTGGGTTGTATAGGGGCAGTGTGTTCCCGGGAGAATCCTTTGAAAGCCGCGCGCAATCTGAATTGCAGGCATGCTGTGGCCTCCACTTTGAAAAGTATTTTTTTCCTGAGGGTTGCGTGATGTCATTGAGATGGCGCCGGTCAGTGTCTGCCGATGATGTAAACGAGAGTAAATTATATGATAACGCGGCAGGGGGGTAGTCAGAACGTAATGCGATAAACGCCAGCTTTCTTTCAGCGCCACGGGCAAAAAAAAGGGTTTTTTTTTGTTGCCTATTCTTTCTGTTTTGTTGGGACAAGCTCAAGAGCCTGTGGTCTGCCTAACTCTACCCACGCCAGACTCGTGGCTATTATTAACAAGTCCCGGAGTCCTTTTGCTTTGTTCAGGCTGCAAAGGATGCCGAGTGATATTCCGTGAAATGGCAAAAGCGGCGAGGCACTTATTAGCAGCGGCCCCAGTGAGTGTCTCCCAGCGGCCGCTTTCACATCCGACGGGAACACGGCGACCCAAAATGGATCGCGTACGCGGTGCACATCTCTGTGCGTTCGCTGACTTTGTCTACGCACTTACGGTCGTTTATAACGTGCATAATTAGGCAGTTTCGGTACAATAGATTTTGTGTGCGTGCTAAATGTCATAACGTTATTGTGGGGAGATGCGTTCATACCTGTTGTGCTTAAAATATGTTTAGCACGCTGCTTATAAAAATGACTCTCTTATTCCAAAGGTACGTGCAAAGGTCTGCCTTTCGCTGGACTCCTGCCGATGAAGCAAATTAGTTTTTAATTAAAAATTTAACCTTAGCACACTTGCAGAAACCACAAGGCTGTTGTGAATAAAAAAAGGGTGTTTTCTTTGATTGGAGAAACCTTGGGAATAAGATCACTGGGTACACAGACCAAATCCGGCCAGGTGGCACTGGCGGTTAGAGCATTTCACCTGCGAGTTCAAATCTTGGTTAGGGGTCATCTCGGCTAATCAGCGATCTGGGGGGGGGGGGGGGGGGGCGAGTGGGTGGAGCAATAAAATGAGCCACACTTTGTAAAGATTCGGTCGTCGTCATGCTACGGAGGTGGTCAAGAACACAGCAGCCATTCGCTTGTTTGAACGGAGATATTTTGACGATCTCGATGACAATACAGTGCAGTGTTTTACAATGCTTAATTGTTCAATGCAAAGTATTGGCGGTTGTGTTTCCTCATTTACCGGGTGCGGTGACGCACACTTGTAATCCAGCACGCACAGCAGTAGTCGGGGTTGGTGTATCATGTCGATATGTGAAACTCCCAAACCTGCTGGGCTAGGAAAGGGCAGTGCAACAACACATGAGTTCATGAATACATCCGTACAGACCTTATAATAATAATTATTTCATTTTATATAGCGTTATTCATGCAATTGCATCCCACAATGCTGCAATTCAATTGTCCTGTTCCATACACAGATAGTACATAAACAAAACTCCACTACTTAGAAAATGAAAAAAATGAATACGTAAATAACGAGAACAAAAATATATACTCGTAACAAGAAAAAATAATCGCAGAGAAAATCAATTAAAATAAATAAATCCGTTCGGATTCATACCCCAGACCACAATCCTAACCTTTAGCAGCGGTATCCCCTCTCATGTGGAGGCTTTCTCACGCACACAACAATGCCCATGTGGTGTTGACCAAACACCCCAATCCAAGGACCCCTCTTTAAAAACAAGACTTTGGACCCAACAAGGGTGTCCAGGATTAAAAAAATAAAATCCTTTCAACAAAATATGCAAAATAAATATTAGCGCGTGTACATTGTTCAGTTAATGTAGTCGGCGCAACGTTAAACTCCTAGCGCGTCACATGACACCGCAGCAGTAGAATGTGCAATGTAGCGAAAGGTGTGGCGGTTGAAATCGGAGTGGTCGATAGGTGTCCTCATAAATGAGTAATTCTGCTGCTGCTTGGGAGGAACACCCGGGGCGCGAGTGCTGTGTGCAACCTCACGATTGGCGTAATGGGAGCTCGGATAAGGCTCATGCTGCTGCTGCCGCTCAGTGCTCCTCAGTGCTGCTCACGGCTGACGAGGGCCTTAATGAGCATCTTTACTCCGGCACACTCACAACCCCTGCCCACCGCCACATACCCCGTGTGTCCATCTGTCCCTGTCTGTCGCGCCCTCCGACCACGTCTGACTCGAAATGTGAATCTTGTGAAGCGCTGTGATTCATCTTCTTGGTTCTTTCGGTAAAGTCACGTAGAATGGAAATAATAAAATAATAAAAATAAATTCTCACGACGTTTCGGCCACAACGCAAGCAGCCGTCCTCAGGTGGAGAGCAGGTCTGTCGAGAAGACAGCGTCTGAATGAAAGTGCTGTGATTATTACGTCAAGGGACATCCTTGTTCTGCTATTTGAACTTCTTGGGAATGATAGACTAATCATGTTAAGGAAAAAGCTCTGTACTGACTCACAATATTTACATGTATATACAGTATGTTAAGGAGCTTCTTTCACCTGCAAAGTATACGAGCTGTCTAGCGGGGTGGACAGCATTCATATTTTTGTTGCGCCCATGAGCATTGAGTGCAAAGGGCAATTTACGATTGGGTTTTCCGTGCAATCATTGGTCACTGGAGCTGAACCGCGAAGCTCTTCATGTGAGAATCTTTTCTCTTAATGCTTACCCAAGAGAGCCGCCCCGGAGCTTGAACCCCGGATCTCAGCGGTGCTGGCTGAGTAAACCGAGTTAAGAATGGGCCTCTTGAGACAACCAGACATCTCCGACGAGCGTATTTTAATTGACAGCAAATGCTGTAGAGCGCGTGCGTGTGTGCGCGTGTGTGGTTAACTAGGGCCGGAGTTCGTGTTCTTTCCACACGTATCATTAGACAACATTCGCGTACCGCGTAGAGGCTTGTGGGTGATTAATTGTTAAACGCACAAGAGTGTGTCACCCCACGTAAAGAATAAAACAACAGAGTGGACCAGGTGGTTCAGAGGTCAGAGCACTGTGCACCGGTACGACAGCCACTCCCGAGTCAAGCGAATTCTTACGTGCAGTGAGCTCATGGTATCAGCCCGGTTACCAATTACTGCACAAAAAAAATAATCCCATTACATTTGACTTTTTCACTTATTTGGCAAAATTTCAGCGCTAGGGAATTAAGACATTTAGTTGGACTGCCATATGGTGAACGTATCTCTCTAGCAGCACTTGTAATAAAGTGCACACCCTCGCGTGAGGATAGATCTGGTCACTTTCAGGGATCTCGCAAGTTGGTCTGTGACATCCCATTCCACAGACCGTCCTCTTACGCGTAACGTACCCACTGCTCTGCAAGAGTTTCAAATGGATTTTTCGGCCCAAGGCAGACATGATGCCAGTAGCACAATTGCAATAACATTGGGGACAACGGCCAAGTGAAAATCAAAAGAATTGAAAAATAATATTCAGTCTATCAGAGCTATGGGGGGGGGGGGGGGCTTCTGTAGCAATTCAAATTCTGGACAAGTTTAGACTTTAAGGTATCCACAGTCAGGCCTGCTCAGGGAATGCTGCTATATTGTCTGATGCTAAGTTTTGTCTTATAATTGGTTTCTCGAAGGCCTATAGGAGAATGAACGTAACATTATTTTCGTTTACACAGAGAGAAACCCTTGTCTTTTAAAATTATTCCTAATTATCATGCACTTTAATGGAAAACTGGCGTGTATATACTGTTAATGGGGAGCATTCAGCATGGACAGCCAATTCTAGATTTGAAGCTTTCGTGACTGCAAGGATTCATATTCTTAGGTTTTTTCGGTAAAGTCACCGTCACAGCACGCTTGCTGATACAGCAAGCGTGCTGTGACGGTTCCACCTGACGACGGAAGCTTGTGTTGCCTCCGAAACGTCGTGATTTTTATTTTATTTTTATTTTACTTTAATTAATTTAAATTTTTTACCTACGTGACTTTACCGAAAAAACCCAAGAATATGGACAGCCAAGACACGAGTGGTCTGTGAGAACCGTAGTTGAAACCCACTCCTTTTAGAATAGCGTCTACCATTATGCATGGGTGTGTTGTGATTTATATACAGGTCTGGAAGGGAAACGTGGGAACAAACACCCCTGGCATTTGAAAAATGGTATATCCCATGGTCATTGTCCAACACCTTTTGGTGCACTGCAAGTGCAGTTTGAAGTAGCTGTAAGCCGGAACGGCTCATTAACGTTAACGAGGGGACGAGAGAGTGTGCGAGTGTAGGTTGTTATGAACAGGTCACTGACAGTCCTTGTGCGACAAAAATGTATCTTAACAGTCGCCGTTTATTAATTTTTATTCATATTACAAGCTGAAAATGTGTACTTTTGTAGAATATTTTATTGCTGAAATGTGATGAAATACAATTGCACTTCAAGTGCTAACGTGAAATGACAATGGCGAGGGCAGGTAACCATGTATTTATTTAAAATAAAGGCGTTAATGTTTTACTTTAGCATTTTCAGAGTAAATAGTAAATTACTCTCTGGATTAGTGGAATGGATCAACAAAGAACCCTGCAATTTGAGTTGTATTCATGGCCACGGCTAACATCAGTAGCGAATGATATCTTAATTGGTCCTGGGCTCCCCCCTCACTTCGCTGGACTTCACGACCAGTGCGTGATGAACAATGCTGAAAATAGCCACCATGACGAACACGGCATTGAGAAACCTTCATCCAGCAGTAGAACACATTCCTGCGGAGGGAGCTGGTAGGAACGTTGGGTTGCTCGGTCAATGGCCAGGGTCAACGGCGGCGTGGTGTATTCCGCTAATTTGCCCGACTGTGAGGGCGGGCACAAGCCGGCGTGAGTAGGTTAAGTTGAGTTTTATAAGGGCACCACGGGGTGACCAGCCCCTCCCCACCCAGCCCCTCCCCACCCTCCCCTTCCCACCCAGCCCCACCCTCCCCACCCAGCCCCTCCCCTCCCCACCCAGCCCCTCCCTCCCCACCCAGCCCCTCCCTGCACGATGGACCGACACAATAATCCCCTGTGGGCTGGTGTAACCAGGATGTTCCTACCAGTATAATATTATTTGTTATTATCTCAGCAAACAAAGAATTGGCCGCACACTTATTATTCCCTAATCCTTACAGTCTCATCATTGCTTGGGTGCGGCGTGCGTATGCCGTCTGCGTGTATGTGTGTGATTGCATTGCGTGTACCATATTGTGCACGCCACGGTGGCGAGATGTTAACTACCTCGCCTGATGTACAGGAGGTCGTGGGTTCGACCCTGACACCTACATTTTTGGAGTTTGCATGTCCTCCCCGTGGTCGCGTGGATTTTGATCTGGGTCCTTCGGTTTTTCTCTCCATGTGTTTAGAGTATTTAGTTGCTATAAATTTCCGTGTGATAAGCCACTTTATTGAGCTGTGATTTGTATCCAGGTCGTTTCTGAAAAAGAGCCATATAGCTAAGTGGGTCTTACCTGGTCAAATAAAAAAAAGTTTTTAATTTAAGTTTAGCATGTGCATGCACCTCTTATCGTATACGTTCACACGAGCACATCAATTGCACGTGCGTGCGTGAGCGTATTTTTAACGGGCTTGCGTGCATCGCTGCAGTGAAATTGTGTGCGCACGCATTCTACAAGTGGCACTCTGCGTGTCAAGCAGGTGAAGAGGCGGTGTTTCCGTTCACTGAAACTTGTGCATTTTTCCAACAATCACGGCTGCGCGGTTGCGCTACGTATATGTGTGTGTCTATCCCTGGTTTTTTTTTCTGTAACAAAAACAAAATCTATCTCATAACTGCAGATTAAGGAAAAATCCATGCGGCCCCCAAAATCTCATTGCTTCGTGGATCAGACATTGATCCTGCCCGTTGCACACTCCATCCATGAGTACCTTTGCCTTAAACCAGCATCTGCCATTGTAATCACGACGATATGGGAAATAAGTAAATAAGTGCATTTGGTATCCTTGCCGTTTTTGTAGCACAAAGCTTGTCACGAAGGAGCTCTGTTTATGCCTTCTAAGCTTTTACAGAAACATTTCCAACTTTTAAGTGCACCCTCAATTACAGCACTGAAACCGCAAAGCTGCTTTCGCAAACGCTTCTGAAATGCACACACGCTCTGTGTGGCTTGCTGCGTTTTATATGTTGCATGTTAGAAGCCAAAAGCCAGTCTGTATGCATCAAGGTCACTTGTGTTTGTTTATAGTTACCGATACAACGTACCGCATATGCATGTATTTGGTTTAGAAAAATATTAATACTGTAATTGTACAGCCACTTGTGAACCAACAAAGAGGCTCTCCGAACCTAATGAATTATTTGCAGTAGGGTCTTGCTTCAGATGTTTGGCCAATTCATTAATTGACCGTGAAAGGAAACCGGAACTCTCCTACGATGTACAGATAGCCCATCAACCCGTTTACTCCACCGTGCCATGCATACCCCAGCCATCACTGCCTACCAAGTGGTCGTGTCGAACAAATGCGTCCATGTTTCACCTGAGCAAACCTAGGGGTGGCCCACAACAGATGCAATTCGTTAGATAATAATGTTGGTGGTTAGATGGCAAGCTCGGGTGTTGGGATTGTGCTGCGGAATGCTAATCGTCGCACGGTAACAAAGACGACGTAGGCTGTTGAGGCGAATGGTGTGCAGATGTACCTGTTGAGGCTGGAATGTCATTCCACAAGAGGTGGCGTGGTCAGAATCGTGCCCAACCACGTTTGTCTCCCGAGTAAGCTCATTTACACACCGCACCAGGTACTCATTTACACACCGCACCAGGTACTCATACATTGCACCAGGTACTCATTTGTACATGACACCAGGAACTCATTTACACATCGCACCAGGAACTCATTTACACACCGCACCAGGTACGCATTTACACATCGCACCAGAAATTCATTTACACGCTGCACCAGGTACGCATTTACACATCGCACCAGGTACGCATTTACACATCGCACCAGGTACGCATTTACACACCGCACCAGGTACGCATTTACACACCGCACCAGGTACGCATTTACACACCACACCAGGTACGCATTTACACACCGCACCAGGTACGCATTTACACACCACACCAGGTACGCATTTACACATCGCACCAGGTACGCATTTACACACCACACCAGGTACGCATTTACACATCGCACCAGGTACGCATTTACACACCGCACCAGGTACGCATTTACACACCACACCAGGTACGCATTTACACACCACACCAGGTACGCATTTACACATCGCACCAGGTACGCATTTACACACCGCACCAGGTACGCATTTACACACCACACCAGGTACGCATTTACACACCACACCAGGTACGCATTTACACATCGCACCAGGTACGCATTTACACACCGCACCAGGTACGCATTTACACACCACACCAGGTACGCATTTACACACCACACCAGGTACGCATTTACACACCACACCAGGTACTCATTTACACACCGCACCAGGTACGCATTTACACACCACACCAGGTACGCATTTACACACCACACCAGGTACGCATTTACACATCGCACCAGGTACGCATTTACACACCACACCAGGTACTCATTTACACACCGCACCAGGTACTCATTTACAGACTGCACCAGGTACGCATTTACACACCACACCAGGTACGCATTTACACACCACACCAGGTACGCATTTACACACCACACCAGGTACGCATTTACACACCACACCAGGTACGCATTTACACACCACACCAGGTACTCATTTACACACCGCACCAGGTACGCATTTACACACCACACCAGGTACGCATTTACACATCGCACCAGGTACGCATTTACACACCGCACCAGGTACGCATTTACACACCACACCAGGTACGCATTTACACACCACACCAGGTACGCATTTACACACCACACCAGGTACGCATTTACACACCACACCAGGTACGCATTTACACACCACACCAGGTACTCATTTACACACCGCACCAGGTACGCATTTACACACCACACCAGGTACGCATTTACACACCACACCAGGTACGCATTTACACATCGCACCAGGTACGCATTTACACACCACACCAGGTACTCATTTACAGACTGCACCAGGTACGCATTTACACATCGCACCAGGTACGCATTTACACACCACACCAGGTACTCATTTACACACCGCACCAGGTACGCATTTACACATCGCACCAGGTACGCATTTACACACCACACCAGGTACGCATTTACACATCGCACCAGGTACGCATTTACACACCACACCAGGTACGCATTTACACATCGCACCAGGTACGCATTTACACACCACACCAGGTACTCATTTACAGACTGCACCAGGTACTCATTTACACACCGCACCAGGTACGCATTTACACACCGCACCAGGTACGCATTTACACACCACACCAGGTACGCATTTACACATCGCACCAGGTACGCATTTACACACCACACCAGGTACTCATTTACAGACTGCACCAGGTACTCATTTACACACCGCACCAGGTACGCATTTACACACCGCACCAGGTACGCATTTACACACCGCACCAGGTACGCATTTACACATCGCACCAGGTACGCATTTACACACCACACCAGGTACGCATTTACACACCGCACCAGGTACTCATTTACACACCGCACCAGGTACGCATTTACACACCACACCAGGAACTAATTTACAGACTGCACCAGGAACTCATTGCAGAAGACCTTGAGGAGGCCCAGGATTGGTTCTGATACCACTTACCACTGAAGTTATCTATGGCTGAAAGTCAAACTCAGGCCGCTCCCCATTCGTCGTTGCGTCACCAAGGAAAAGCCTTTAATGCTCTTTTCTTCTTTTGATAAGCCACCTTCCAGCTTTGCGGCATATACGTCTTTCTCAAATTGACTCCTTTCATCATAGCTAACTTAATCATTAATCGTATGCCAAGTCTTGCTGGGCGTCGGAGCGGCAATTTTTCTGGCCGACAGAAATAAAATGCCAAATTATGCCCGCCGCGCTCATTTTTTTTTTTTAAACTAATGATGATTCCAAACTTGATGTCTTGATTATAGGCTAGGTGCTTTGAACAGAGTGTATACAGGTTTCATGTTGCATTATTATTTCGATTTTTCTTTTTTAAAGCTGTCTAGGCCTATGTACAATTTTTTTAAGTATATGTCGACGCAATGAGGTGTGGAATTAAAGTGTTTAAGAGCGGGGGGAGGTGGGGGGTCGGGCAGAGGGTACAGCAAGTGGGTTGTTGCTGACGAAGAGGAACGAGGGTGTTCGAGATGAGAGATGCACCGAGGAGAGAGACTCTGACACGAAGACGATGGAGGAGGAGACACGTGTGGAGGTTGACACAAGGCGATGAACACCAACGGAGACAATGCTGATACAGGACAGACACGGAGATAGACACAGAGACGATGAGAGATTGGGGCAAGGATACACAGAGGGAGACATAAATAAAGAGACAAGGAGTGAGTCACAGTGCATTGCATTCTGATAATAATTACAGCAATTAATTTATTTTCGGGTAAATGTTTTAAAGGTAGATCAGTATAGAATCCACGGCATGGGAAATGATATACTCTTGTTATCATATATTACCTAGAACATATATTTACAAGGTCACCCACTGACGTTAAGTGTTTACAAATGTCTAACTCTGAAACGTGTAGTGTCCATTGTCATTTATTTTCTTTGACGTATTGTGCGTGTTTTTTGTTTGTTAACCAAGCACAGCAAAAACAACAATGTAAAATAAATTCCGACGGTGCTATTATTGACGGGTGTTTGAGGGATTGCGGAGGCGATTAGGGGCCATCCATTTAGTACGTACGCAAAAATCTGTCAAAACTTGACCCCTCCCCCCCTCCCTGTACGCACGCGTACTTTTTACAACACCCCCCGAATTACCTACTATAATCACCCAGAAACAGAGGTCGCAAACGGGTTTTGATTCTTTACCCGTACCCGTACCCAGCCGCACCAGGGTCGCAAACGGGTACCCGTACCCGGCCGTACCCGTACCCTACCCGTACCCGGCCGGGTACGGGTAGGGTACGGGTATCGGGTACGTGATTGCGACCTCTGGGATGAAGCCATGTTGCATGCGCGGGTGGGTTGATTCTAGGAACTTGAATTGTGAGACGAGACAAGACTCACGGTCTACCCGTACCCGTACCCGGCCGCACCAGGGTTGCAAACGGGTACCCGTACCCGTACCCGGCCGGGTACGGGTAGCCGGGTATCGGGTACGGGTATCGGGTACCCGGTTGCGACCTCTGCCTATAAATGTCTGTCCGTCCCGCGCGTGGCGTCACTTCACATAAGGCCCACCCCCTCACGTGACGTCACTCCACATGGGCAACCCCCCTCATTAATAATCAGGAGCTGGACAATTTTTCTATTGAATATTTCAGATTTACTGCAATATTCACCCGTCCTTGGACGGGCAAAAAAATGCTCGTCCTATAGAACGGTCGATATTTAATCCACGCAGAAACGATCAAGGATTAATAATATTAACGTGTTTAAGCAAACAGACTATCTAACTGATTTGAAGGCCAATGTAGACAAATCATTATTATCGAGGCTTCACCCCGTTTCTTATGCGTACGTACATTGTCAGTTGACCCCCAATACGCAAGCGTACGCATTTGGGTTAACCCCCCTTCCCCCCTCCATGGGTACGTACCAAATGGATTGCCCCTTACCCTGTGCTGTCCGTCCACTGAGTGTTTGTTGTGGCTATTGGCGGGAAATGGGAAAGGCTCGATGTTTTGAGTATGGGATTGGCATAGCTCGTAAATCTGTCCACCCTCTTGACTCCACCTTTCCCCCTTCCCCATTGCTCTCAGTTCCCGTCTACAGAATAATGACTTCTCATTACATTAACTGCTTTTTGTATTTAGTTTGTTGTCCGTCCCCCGCACCTCCGATTAGCACGGATGGCTACGTACGGTGCAAAAGAAGTTAAGCGTCCAGTACATACATTCAGTTAGCTTCTGCTCACACGAAAAAACAACGATAGTTTAAACTGCGTCACCAACACGATAGATAGGCCCATTTTATGGATTTCCGATGCCCTGTGCGCTGGATAATAATTCACGTTTCGGTTGAACGGGTATAAGATAACCAAAAACCATGAAGTGGTGGCATGGTTTTTTGTTGTTGTTTTACCCCAGTAAGGAATAACTTTCAAAATAAAAACATATCATAATTCTCGAAAAATGCAATGCATAGCTCGTGTTTTGAGTTCAGCCTAATTTGGAGAGAGCAAACATGCAGTGAGTGTCTTGCTGAACTTTGTACTGTAGTAAAGTGCTGAACATCTGAGCATTTAAGTATTCCAACTGTCAGCCATCAATAGACACAATATGGCTGGCTGGTGGTGAAGGTAGAGATGTCTCATTGGAACCGATTTGTTGTAAGTCGGCGTGGTGCAGTTGCTGGCAGAGTAAGCTGTGTAGTTCACCTGCAGTTACGTTGTTTTTAATCGCGCTGCCAAAGTTGGCCGTGGAAAGAACAGAATCAAAGGACATTTTTTTTTTGCATTAAATCCATTGCTGCTGCATGCGGAGGGACCCACACACACACAGAAACACGCCCGCAACTTCAGTGAAGTTTGACAAGATGCAGAAACTCTGACTTGAAAAGGATTTTTGAGAGACGGAAACTGGATCACGTCCCAGGGTGCAGTGGAGTGGGGGGGTAGGGAACCCCCTTGAGCATTCTGTCCCTTGGCCAAAACGCCCACTACCACCACCCCCCACTGCACACCACCTCTCCAAGCGCTCGCCCCCCCCCCAGCTCTCCTACACGTTCCACCAAACGTGGAGCTGGCTGCACAATTACACACCAACGCTGTGCTCATAATTGTCTGGGTTTGTTTCTCGGCCACGCTCTCAGTCGGGAGCCCTCTGTAGCTGAGCGCACGAGAAGTGTTCATTCGGTGCCGTTTGATGAGCCGCCCCCTGCTGAGTTGACCCCACGGCAGCCTCGTGTCTATCTCCCCACACACCAGGCTTGCCACGGGACCTGGTGTGCTTGATATATGTTTCTGTGCGTGCGTGTAGTGTAGTGGTTTGGCGCGCTGCGCTACGAACCCGGCGACCCGAGTTTGAGTCCCCGCTCTCACGGCCAACACCGGTGACGATTATCTGCGCCGGTCGTGGGCCTCCCCTAGGTCGACTCGGCCTCAAGCGAGTACCTGGTGTGGTGTGTAAACATCGCCACTCGGGATACAAAGGCGGTCGGGCGTGGTACTGGCCACCGATCGTGTGCCGTGTTGGCCTTCACAGGTGCTTGCTTACAGCACTTGCCCCAACAGTCTTGTAAGGCTATACGGGAGGGGTTGTCTTTTGTCTTTATCTATACACAAGGTTAACTCGGACCAAAATGTATATGTTAGCAGCAATGACGGTGTGGTTACTAACCACTCCACTTGCCCTTGTGCTTGCCTTAATACGTATAAAAAATAACTCAACACACGAGTAAAAAATAAAAACTATAAACTACTGAAACTTTTTTTATTTTACCAGGTAAGGCCCACTGAGCTATGTAGCTCTTTTTCAGAAGCGATCTGGCCACATTATAGCTCAACGTAGTGGCTTATCACGTGAACATTTATAGCAGCCAAATACTCTAAATGCGTGTTGATTCTAAATACCGAAGGAAAGGAGAGAAATCCATTTGACCTCGATGTGAACATGCAAACTCTAAATATACAGCAGGCGTCAGGGTCGGGATGGAATCCACGACCTCCTGCATACCAGGCGAGGGTGTTAACATCTTCCCAACGCCGGCACCCAATAACACTGTCTTGAAAGTAAAAATATCTAATGGTTTTGGGCAGTGGCCCTCTTTCATAGCACGCCAAGAAGCAGAGGTGGGACAAAGTCATTGTTATGCAAGTCCAAGTCGAGTCGCAAGTCATCAAATTCATGACTCGAGTCTGACTCGAGTCCAAGTCACATGACTCGAGTCCACATCTCAGAGGTGGGACAAAGTCATTGTTATGCAAGTCCAAGTCGAGTCGCAAGTCATCAAATTCATGACTCGAGTCTGACTCGAGTCCAAGTCACATGACTCGAGTCCACACCTCTGCCAAGAAGGGTCAATGCCCAAATCGTGACTTATTATACAACGTTGACCTCGTGGCAGTGTCATTGATGCACGTTTGAGATTTTTCTTTACCGCTTTTGCACCACTGCCAACGCAACAATTACAAAATAATGTGTTTAACATGGATACCTCGCTTGATGAATGCACTCGTCCCAAAAGTCTATAAAGTTAAATGAGGGATTGCTGTTATTTTACTCTACGTTAAGTGTCTGTCTACAGTATTGTATCCCTACTGTTGGTTAATGTTTGTAGTTTACTCAAATGTGTATGTGAGTTACTGTGGATTTTTACGTCTTATGAGACCCTGACATCCCTGTAAAGGAACAGTGGAGCATCGGTTAACTCACTGTGCTATGACTCCCGACAACCCGAATTCGATTCCCGGCCATGGCTGACATCGGTGGCGAGTGATCATTGGACCGATCCTGTGCCCCCAATTGTGGGCGCCCCCCCCCCCACCCCCCCGTGAAATAATAATCAAACAACCCCCAAGGCCTACACGAGCGTGGATTGACAAACCTCTATAAAGTAAAAGAAAGAGCAACCAATCCATGGCAGCTCTTGTATTCACTTGGCAGAGGCCTCCCTATGGGTTGACTCAGCCTAAACTGAGCTCTTCAGGACAAGTGTTTGTCTAAACAGGCATTCAGGAGATAGGAGATTCCCGCTCATGCAATCTACTGGCACCAGTACACCCCCCCCCCCCAACTAATGTGATACACCGGGCTTGGTGGGCATGGGGTGCTCGCTAACTGCACTCACTCAAGTGTGGCAGGGCTTGCGTGAGCCATGACGTTGTGGTGGTTCGCGCATTGAACTCTGAACTCGGCATCCTGAGTTTGATTCCAGGCCGCGGCTAACATCAGCGGTGATTGTTTTAACCCGCTCTGGGCCTCGCCTCGGTCGACTTGGCCTTAAATGAGGAACTGCTATGGTGTGTAACCATCAGCACCGGGAAGACAAAGGCGGCCGGGCGTGGTGCTGGCCACCCACCCACCCCCTTGTGCGCCGTGCAGGCCTTCATAGGTGCTCGTAAACATGTCTTGCTCCAACAGGCCTTGTAAGCTGCAAGAGGGATCTTTATCTTTCTGTGTTTTGTGTTTGTTTGGGGTACAAGGTTGTAAACGGGATGATCTCCACCCAGAATTCCAGCCTAAATAAACAGCTACCGTTTATCCCTACGGCCCAGAGGTCGGCCTTTCTCCTTCTCCCTCCCCCTCCCCAATCGCCTTCCATGGTCTCCCATCTCCCTGGACTCCTCGGGGGGGGGGGGAAGTCTGTAGCCGAAGGGCTGTAATAAGACAACATTTCTTGCACATTCCACTTTGGAACTCGGGTGCCACTGTAAAGGAGACATCTTTAACCAAAACCGCTCCGTCGCAGGTCGCGTCCCATCAGTGCGGCGCAGCATGCACCACCGTTGCAGGAGTTGGGTGATATGGTTTGAGTCTTTCCACCATTGGTGGCACCAAGAGGGTTTTCATTTTTACTCGTTTTTTTCATTTTCTTGGCGATTTTATTTCACGTGCAATTCAGGGCGATTCTTTCGTCTCGTTTTTATTTTGAGCCTTCTTCCCGATTTCTACCTTGTCGTTCCACTCGTGTACGCGGTTCGGTGTGTGACTTTTTTTTATTTTAAAGATAACAATTGTATGAATAATTAATGTTTCGGCAATGCGTTTAGTTGTACTCGTTGCGTGACCTGTACATTACAAGAGAATGCTGATGTTTCCTTGTTTTTCATTCTCAAGACAAGGAAACCCAAACCCGGCAACACGAGTACGATTCCCGCTCACGGCCTACACTGGTGACGATTATCCGAACCGGTCCTGGGCCTCCCCTAGGTCGACTCAGCCTCAAATTAGTTCCTGGTGTGGTGTGTAAACATCGCCACTGAGGAGACAAAGGCCAATCGGGCGTGGTTTCTAGTTTCATTTATTAGGTATAGATAGCCCTGTGAGCCATGCGGCTCTTGAGTCGGGTGCAACCACAGCAAAGTAAATATGAACAGAGAACATTTTAAAGCGACGACGCGCAACAGAAACATCCTGGATAAACCAGCAATAAAACACCGTATTACAACGCTGTATGCAAAAATCCCAGTGTGATGCAAGTCAAACAACAACCATAAGACAATTCAGATTCAAGCTATCAGGCCAACTCCGCACTTCCGCAAGAAACATGGCTTAACCATTTGTTTTCGAAATCACCAAAATAAAGCTATAAAATACAATGTAACAACAGTAATCATAATCATGGTGCTGGCCGTTCACCCCCCCCCCCCCCCCCCTGTGTGCCACACGAGCCATCATAGGTGCTACTCGCTAACAGCACTTGCCCCAGAAAGTCTGGTCAGGCTATACAGGGCATCTTTGTCTTTTGATGGACGTCGTCTGATTTGTTCTCTTGGTCTGTCAGCAGGACGAGCGTGGCATCATCAGCACGCACAGCCATGATTCCCACCAGCACTCCCCGGGCTGCTGATTGGCTGCAGGATTGTTATTGCGTGGAATTGGGTCCCCACCCATTCCACTCAAAGCAGAACGGGGCCGAGAAATGCTTCATGGTTTAGGTGGAACCGCTCTTGTGGGGAATTCCAGATAACGATGGAATTTCTCAACAATATTAAAATAAATAAACCTCTGTGTATCAAGCCATGAGAGTTTATTTGTGGCAATTATGTTTAAAAATAATAATTCTCTCTAGCCAGAGATCCAAGGGAAATTCTGGAATTAGAATCCATGAAAGCGTACATTCAGGTTGGGACAATCTGGTAATTGAATACCATAATTGAGGGAATTTTTTTTTTTATAATTTGGCCATGGCATTTGCAGACAAAAATCTGCTTTGCAAAACAACGTAACGGAGGATCTCTGACATCCACACACAATAAACAGACTGTCCACCATTTCCGTGATGTTCCTGAAGCGTGTTACTGGAGACATGAAAGTAGTTTTTGGAATTTGTGAACTATGAACCCAGTTGTAAGAACAAAAGGGTAAGGGTTGGACTCGGCCTGAAGCGCCATGATTATCACTGCATATATATATACACTTCTCCGGTACTATATAAAGCATTAATTAAAGCAATGGCATAGGTGACTGGTATGATGTTCAGAGAATCGTTAATGAGATTTAATGACATAACTGCTGCTCTGTACTCTCATAATTATATCTATTTGCTATGAAGGGCCATTTTCCCAAAACATCACGAATTTTACATTTATTATTAATGATTGTGTTGAGTGTTGTTATGTGTCTGTGCACCACTGCCAGTGTGATATCGCCAAATAATCTGTTTAATAATTACGATTAATGTTAACCTTTATCATCAACATACACACAACTGCTCTATACGCATTTTAAATTTACATGAAAGGAGAGGTCTGAATGAGAAAAACACAAAGTACAAATGTCATTGTTGCTGATGTACAGTGTTCAATGCTCACGCTTTGGTACATTTGTGTCTTGCATTTGAATGCACGGCCGAGTGCAGGAACATTGCTGGGCGATCCATTCAGAATTAAACAAATGAATCGACTGACAACTTAAACAATTTATTTGTATTCGTAACAATGATGAATTCACCTCGACGAAACGAAACTCTGAAATAACAATAACTCCCCTTGAGCTCGAGGCGTACGCTTGCATTTCTCCGGTAAACAGTGGAGAAATTGATTCCAACGATTGCTGCTGCCTCTGTGTGCCATGCCTTCTTTGTGGGACCATGTTTAATCTGCGGGCATGCTTTACACGATTAACCCAGCCAGGATTTGCAGATGAAGGCATTTGGGGACATGGCGGCGGCAGTGGGAAAGCGAGGGTTGAGTGCATGGGAATTTTGTCATGGGACGGGATGTGGATTGAAGAGGCACGTGAGAGAAAGAGACAGACAGAGGCTGGGATGGATGCACTTGGCTGTAATGTGGGGAGTGGTGTAGTCTGGCATCTTTGCAGTGGTAGTGATTGGTACAAGCAAACTAAAGCAAAAAACAAGCGTTGGGGCACCCAAGAAGCTCAAGGGGCTTCAGATTCACGTAAATACATATGGATTGACCAAGTATTGCCTCAAATTCACATCCTAATAAACATAAAACGTCAATGAGCCATAATATAGAATTCATTTACCTCTAGTTTCTGCGTCTCTCTTCTCTCATCACACTACACCGCTGTCTCTTGCCTACGTCGCTCTCATTTCTCTATCTATCCATACCTCTTCTGGCTCACTCTGAGTTCATAGATTCTAAGGGAGGGCCCTCAAAAATGTTTCTTTAGGGCTCCATCCCACGAGCCAGCACCACCACTGCTCACGTGGTCCTGGTGGCATCTCTGTGAAGCTGTGGCCTTGGACTGTGCCAGAAAAACAAATAGGTGACGGACGATGGGCTTGAGCAAACGCGAAAACCAATGTGTATGCACACATGACGGATAGGCACACGCGGGTTTATGCTCTACTCTTTCATGCAGGGACGCAGCCACACTTCAGCAGTTACTCGTGTCCTACGAGCGAATGGTTCCCAGACGTAATTGGTTAGATTACAGACAACGTCCCGAAATTCGACCAACCTTTTTGTCACGGATAAGAGGAGTACCACTCCACTATGATCGTGCAATGTACGCAACGACTAGCGATTGGCTCAGTACTGAGCCGACTTTTCACGCGCAACTTTGTGCTTAGAAGGTCTGTCTTCATAATGATCAGCGTATATGTTGCCTTGTTGAAGACAGAGAAAAACATGGTCACAATATTCCGTGGGGGTTTAAAAAAAACATTATGGGTGTGTCGTAGCCATATCAAAATATGTGAGGGGGTGTCTTGGCTGCCCCAAACACCACAGTGGCTGTGCCCAGGCAAAACGCAAATGAAAGGTCACACACACATGTAGATTTCTTCTAGATTTGAAGCTTTCGTGACTGCAAGGATTCATATTCTTAGGTTTTTTCGGTAAAGTCACGTAGGTAAAAACAAATTAAATTAATAAAAGTAAAATAAAATAAAAATCACGACGTTTCGGAGGCAACGTCGTGATTTTTATTTTATTTTACTTTTATTAATTAAAAAATTTTTTTACCTACGTGACTTTACCGAAAAAACCTAAGAATATGTAGATTTCTCTTTGTCCGGTCACTTACCACTGTGGTAAAGTTTTGTGTGGCCTGCATGGCGCACCATGCTTTCCACTTCAAGTAAAAATGCTAGGATACTTGCTGGCACGAGGTGTCGAATTGCATTTTGAGATGATTTGTGAATTTAGAAAAAAAAAAGATGTTTATTATGATGAGAGGTGTTAAAGAACCGGCCAAAATCTGCTTTGTAAACTGGAATACCATAATGAGCTACCATTATAGGAAATGGCCCTTCTCGCTTAAGAATATAGGGAATAGAGCCAGCACGTGTATATATATATCTATCTGCACATTTGTATTTTACAGTGAGTTTGTGCTTGAGCACCAACTGAAACTCCACGTCTGCCTGTACCAGGCATTACAGCCAAACACGGGCTCATAACAGATAACAGCTTGGATGTGTCACCGACGCGGCTGGAGTGTGCGTTTGCACTCTGGACACTGGAGTTGCAGTCCTGTGTCGCCCTCTAAACCCAGAAACCGCAGCGCTTGCATACTGGCAGGACGGTGGGAAAGGAAGAAATGTACCAAAATAATCTATTTTAATGAGTTGCCTCTTGTGATTAGAATGCATAACGAGCAGCGACCTGGCTCCCGGTTGACTTGCCCTGAAATTAATTGAGCACGTGGCTAGGGGTTTGCACAACACGGGGATTCGGACAGGGTTGAGGGGGTTGCGGGAGGAAAGGGGACCGCATTGAGAAATATTTACTACAGTTTTACGACCCCCCCCCCCCCCCGCCAATCGTGCGTGAGATTTACTAATATATCTGTAAAATACCCATAATACCTCAATGAGACGATGATTAATCCATGCATGACATTGGAAGAATGACCTGGGGCGCTAGTCTGTCAGCAGGGGATGGTGATGGGCGCGTATCATCCCGAGTGAGTAATTCTCGGTGTAATTTTAAAAAAATTGGCAATTTGGACCCTGACGCCGGCACACAATCGCCTTTGCCGTAGCAAATGACGTCAGGGGGGACCTTCATGTCCACAGTGAAGCAGATGGTGCATAGGGGCACTTGTGTTTATTACGGCCGCAGTAATATACAGGGTGGCCGCTGAATTCGAACCGTAAACCTCTACAACAACAATCAGCAAGGCTGTGCCACTGCCTGACCACAGGCACAAGCACAACTGTGTTGGGTGGTGCAGTGACAAGGGGTTGTTTTTTTATTCGGTTGCAATTGTGAACAATAGCCGTATCAGACGTTAGCACATCTAATCGGCATGGTCATTGGTTCACTGCAGCTCAAAGAATTAGTCCTACAAGGCGTGTGGTGAAGTTATGAGATGTTCCATGTGCTTGGCATGTTCTGGCAACTGGGGGGGGGGGGGGGGCAAGGGCGTGTCTTGGCAGGATTTATCCACTCCACTATCGATCCTGCAACTTGAGTTCAACCCCGAGCCACGGCAAACTTCATTGATCTAAACCGGGTGCAGCTTCCTTTCATCAACCTGCACTGACCGTAAAATTATTTGGTTTCATGTACAAAACACATTATATACAACTGTGCATATACATGTAATGCACGCCTGAATTGCACTTTTGTAAGTAAAGTACATTTAATCAGAGCTTAATTTTCTCACTTAAGATTTTCCGCATGACTGGTAGACTGTATGCATGTTGAACTTCTTTTGCACCGTACATAGCCAGCCGTGCTAATCGGAGGTGGCATGTGACTAGTAGCCCAAGCCTAGCGAGCGGTATACTGGATGTGGTGTGCTGGGTTCAGAAATATCTTCCGCGTCACTCACCTTGACAGACTCTGCACAATTGAAGCATTGTCATTAATATTTACAGCCCTTTGATGGACAAAGGTCTTCCCATGAAATAACGGTTATGGGAATCGTTTAACCATACTTCACCATGCAGGTAAACTTGGATATATGAAAGAAAATGTGCAGCTGTCACTCTCCACTGACGGTAGCAATGCAAGGAATTAAACATAGGTTGCCAGGTTCATAGCCCAGTTTGCTAAACACTCTGCCACCTCTGCACCTCATTTATGTAAAGTCATATATACACGTGCTTGCATGTATACACATGCAAGCATATATATGGTTATATGTGGGTGGATTGAGTTTATGGAAACCATTTAGGAACGTGTGGATATTTTCATTTGGATGGGGGCAGCTGGTATGCTAAGGCACAATAATCTGGCAGGACATCGCTTTATATTAATGGAACTAAAAAGTGCGAGATTGTGACCGACTGCTCCAGTGAACGCCATCTGTACGTGCCGAAAGCTGTCGCCCACTAGCCACACAGGTTTGAGTGATTTGTCTCAACTTGACCTGCTGGCATTAACTCATTAAGGCATCGGTAATTATCGCGTCACTGCTAATGCCTTGAGCCCTTCACCCAGCCTTGGCCAATTCACAGCTTTGGATTTTTAAAACAATAATCAATTATTCCAATCCCCTGGGATTTCCTGCTGAGACTTTTTTTATTCGCATAATGCAGGAGCGTGGAGAATTGTGGCTCCGCTTCGGGCTCCGTTTGCTTTAATCCTAATAAAATTAGGCCGGGACACACTGTGTCATGTGTGGTGTAATTGTTTGCACAGTGCACTATGAACCTGGTGAGCTGTGTTCAGTTCCCGCTCAGGGCAAATATCATTTGCAAATATCTGGTGCTTTGCCTTCCCTATGTCGTTGTGCGGTGTGTAACAAACATCAAGCACTGGGGAGACAAATGCAGCCTGGCATGGTTTGGTCACCTCTCCTTGCAGCCTTGACGCCCTTCAAAGCTGCTCACTAACAGCAGCTTCCCCAAAAGTGTTTTTCTTGTAGGCTACATGGAGGAGCTTTGTCTTTGTGTGCGAGTGGTGAGCTTGGTGGAGGGATCTAACGCGATCTAAACCCAAAAATCGTTGATTAGGAAGGGTTGTTAGTTGGGTTTGATCACTGCAATGCTCACTGACCAGCAAGCATTCAAGTCATGGTCATGGACAACACCTGTCGCATATGCTACACGAACCTGGCCTGGTATTGACCCAGGTTAGCTCAATAGAACATCATTACCCAGTGCAGTGTGGTCAAGTTTAGCACTTGGGAGCGACGAGTTGGCATGCATGGCCACATGCATACCACAACCGAGTAGCTTTCGGCTAAAAAGCACGTGACCTAAGAGCCTACGAGACTAAGCAATGGAGCGCGTGTGTAGTCATTGTATTTGCTGGTGTGCAAAGAAATTGAGGCTGGAAAACCCGGATGTATAAGTTGAAGCACGCAACACGACAAATGAACAGCTCTTGTAGATAAACACCTATGCTGTGTGTCCTGGATGGTCTGACGTGAATCTGAAGCTTTGTTCGTGAAAAAATACTTTTAAATCCATCACGGCCATGCTCTAGTCATATGAAATGTTACTTTAATTATATGTAACGTAACGTCACTGACGGTCGCGATGGCCAGGAATCGTACTCAGGTTGCCAGGCTCATAGCCCAGTCAATAAGCTGCTCAAAGCTCGATAACCCTCAGACTCATGCCAGACTGCCTGGGGCTCGAAGCTGAGGAGTGTATATGCAAGGGAAAGAGCTGCTGCTTAGGTGTTTGTGGTTGTGTTTGTGTTGTTTTAGCCGTCACATTTCTTTTCAGTGGAGTAGAACGTCGCACATCATGCCGATCAACACATGGTACAATCCAGAAACGCATCTGCGTGCTAAGAGAAGAGAAATTGAGATTTTGTAAAGATTTTGTTGTTTGTTTCTTAAGTCCATGCCGAGTGCCTCATTCACCGCCTCTTGGACGAGCTGTGGCATGAATGGCTGCGTACGGCCATCTTGTATAGCGAGTCCGCTGTTGCTCTTCCCTACGCAGGTGTACCGCCGATGCTGGCTGGTGTTCAGGAAGGCGTCGGGCAAGGGGCCCCGGAGGCTGGAGAAGTACGGAGATGAGCGTGGGGCCTACTCGTACACCGCACACAAGGCAAGGCGCGCACCTGATGCACAACAACAGCAGCAACAGCAGCAACAGCTGCCAAAATGGCGGTGATGTCACCGCAGCGCTCATGCCAGGCTTGGTGCGCTTTGAGGCCACGTGATGTGTCGAAGGCTCGCTGACAAGTGGTCATGGGACGGATCCAGGTGTTATGCGTTGATTAACTGAGTGCTATCTACTGCGCCAACTTGATGCACACGTGTCACACTCGCTCACGTGTGTGATGCTGGCACAGGGCAGCACAACACGGAAGTGTGAGCCGGCAACACATATTTGGCCGCTGTTCGTAAATCTCTTTCCATTTTCAAAGCCTACTCCTAACAGTAACCTCAAGACGTGGCATTTCATTGAAATTGATTTACAATTTAACTTACAGCCTTAATCACAACAAGCATAGCTTTTTCCTATCACGTGTAAATATAGCCCTTATTCGAATACTAACCAAAATCTTGCTTTTGCTCTCACCCGAACAAGCAAAGTCCTTCATATACAGCCCAGGGTTCGGCAACCTGCAGCTCCAGAGCCGCATGCGGCTCTTTAAGTAGCACCATCTCGTATTCCCGTGCTTTGCAGCTCTTGAAGTTATCGAGCTTTTTACCGAATTCGGAAAAA
The DNA here is from genome assembly GCF_965212315.1 of Lampetra planeri. NCBI lineage: Eukaryota > Metazoa > Chordata > Hyperoartia > Petromyzontiformes > Petromyzontidae > Lampetra > Lampetra planeri. The sequence continues at coordinate 5,096,958 of NC_136132.1, forward strand.
AAAATGCCTCTTGTTATTTGGGTTGCCGACCCCTGCCTAAGCCCCGAGAGGTCTGCCCCTTGCCGTGACTCCCGTAAGCTTGGCCCTTTTCCTAAATTACCCCAAGCCTTAACAGCCCTACTACTAACCCTAGCGCTAAGTTAAATCGTAACAAACTTAGCCTTTACTCCAACCCTAACTCCTTCGCATAGCTCGAATGCCAAGCCTAAACCCTTAACCCGTGAATTTCCCTCACGGGTGCCGCAAAGGCAGTAGCAGTCGGGGTCTTCCACGCAGAACTCGTCGGCGTGCGTGCCAAAATCCCGCCGTGTGCCACTCAAGCCGTGGGGAGCCACAGTCCAGGTGTATTGGGTCATCGCTCGCGCCAAGGACCCGATAATGACAAAAATGAGCCCTCAATCGACTCAACAATACAAGCAATTTGCAGCGTAGGATCAATGGACGTGACTTATACAAAAAATATATATTGCGGGAATAATAAAAAAACAAATATCTGGAATAAAAATGGTCTGCTTTAGCACGCTTGATAATGAATGAATCATCATTATTATCACCCATTTAGTACACGATACAGCATGGAATACTATAAAAGTATGTGTTTTAAATAAGACTGGGGGAATGTGTCATATGTTACACACAATCATTCATCAATCCTTCCCTGACAGCAGCTCATTGAGAGGCCCAAAATGAATCTGGATATAATAACTCGTATATCACGACGGTCAATAGCAGCGATGTGACATGTTAAAATAATTCTCTGTTGAGGCCAACGATGGAGTGGCGGGAGGACGTCCCCACTGCACACGGGAGATGAAACTGGCTGACGTGTGAGAAGCTACAGCGATTGTTGCATCTCGGAAATCGTCGACGGTGGTGACGGCTTGGGAAGGCTTTCATGCAGCAAGTGCGCAGACCGTGGCTGCTTCTGCCGCGCGCACGATGATGAATAACAGTAATGGGTTTGATTGTTCTCTTAAAAAGAGTGTAATAATCATATGCGAGCTTGCGTAACCGATAACGTTATCGGCGGTGCACAGACGCAGCTGTTAACGAAGCAATGACTCAAACCCAGCGGAGAGCACGATCGTGACTCCTCCTTAACGAGTCCATGCCGTAACAATGTTAGCTGCACGAGAGGAAATTATTTGAATCGACAGAGAGAAAAGTATGACGCGGGGAAAGACAGAGGATGGAGGAGAAAGGGGAAGAATGAGTTTGTGGGCTCACTCTGGGGTACTGTACGTTTGTCATGCATGTACATTTTTTTTTAATGCAACAGCCAATGCTTCTATGGTTGGATGGTCCGGAAAAGGAGACTTGATGCTTCGTGAGGCTCTCTCTCTACGGGCCACGTCCTTTCTTAAATAAGTCGGCAATCGTTTTCTTCCTTCCAATGCGCTGTCTCTGACATCGCTCAAGAACGCTGGATTTGATGATCCTGGGCGCATCCAATTGTTCAAATTGCTTATGCGATTACCGTAATTCTTTTTCGATTTAAAGCTTTCGTGACTGCAGGGATTCATCTTCTTGGTTCTTTCGGTAAAATCACGTAGAAGGGAAATAATAAAATAATAAAAATAAAACATAATAAAATAATATTAATTCTGTTGTCTTCTCCGGCGGCTTGTATCTTAAAAACATTTCCCAGTCAATAAGTCGGCGAGGCGACATAGGCGAATGCAACAGAACCCCACGAAGTTCTAATGCAGTGAGATCGAAGAGCGTGTCATGCTACGGCAGGGAGAATTGGAGAGACATTAGCACTCTAGAAGAAGCCAAAGAGAGAAGAGGCGGGGGAGGGTGAGAGGAAGGGTTAGAGCAAGAGAGATGTTTAAAAAGGGGATGCAGAATAGGCAACAAGAAAAACATAATCAAGGGGACACGGAGAGAGATGTTAATGGGCAGAGAGAGAGCGAGAGAGAGAGGATGTGTTTTAATGAATCGGTACGGAGGCGCTGTCGCTATCGCCACGGTAATTATGGGTAGGAGGCGAGCGCACGTGCACTCGGAGTAATTGCCCACGACGTCGGACGGCGGTGTAAAAATATCCATCACTGCCTTGGAGACGGTGGGGAGAACGGAGGCACACAAACACACACACACACAGGTGCAGCAACGCGAGACGGAGGGGGTAAGGAAAACAACAAGGAAAACGTTTTTCAAAGCCACGGCGCAATTTATTCCTTTCCAGTCTTAGTGCAATTGACGCTCCGGCTCAATTTTAAATTAGTCGAACATGAATTAAGCTTGTCATTCAGATACGCATGTATGCGCTTTTATTGACGGACGTGCTGTGTTTTACTGGAGGAAAAAAATATATATTTACACGTTTACATGATTAAACGCACGTTTATTGTGTAATGAAAAGAGCTGCACTCTAATTATGACCGTTGCAAGGCGTTAATGAATAATTTTACGATATGACGCGTAGGAATATACGGTGGTGCAAAGCTGAAACGGAAGATCTATATTGAGCTTGTGTTGTTTGCCAGTGAGGAGTGGTATTTTTGAATGTGTTGTTTGTTGCTTGTTAACCTGAGCATTGCAATGAGGCATCTTAATCGTGGGCTTCAGTATTGTGGTCGATTGGTTTTTGCCTTTCAGTAGTATTCTTGTTGTGTGTTTCGTCCTTCACCTCGGGGTATTGTAGTCATTGATAAATTACATAAACAGGTGAAGGTTTGTTTTACAGCCCAAAAAATAAGATCTTGGTCCATCAGTCTATCGGCCCTCTGGACCAACATTGATTTCCAGCGCAGAGATTATTTAATATTTCAAACTCTGGACCTGTTTCAACCTTTTGCGCTTCACCTTGATGTGTGTACAGTATGTATTTAGAACTTTTTTCGCACCGTACGTAGCCAACCGTGCTAATCGGAGGTGCGGGGGATGGACGACCAACTAAAACACAAAAAGCTTGTCTTAAGAAATGAGTTTTCTTTCTAATATGATGCTTGACATCATATTTGCAATAACCTTTGCTGCATTGCACATTCGTTAAGCTCCGGGTGGTGTGGAGGTTTTTTCTGTATTGTGAGAGCATTCAATTCTGGTTGTTGCTGCAGTGTTGCATGGTCATTCACACTTAGATGGGCTTGCTGTAGAGGTGTCGTATCGTCATTCACATCTCGATGGTGTAACTGTGCGGGTGTTTTATAAAGAGCGCACATCTATAACGGAGGTTTATTTTTTTGGATTAGATCGCGTAAATATAAATGTGTCGCTAAAACCGCCACTACCCCAATGCAGCCAATTAGTAAGGTTTGTCTCGTGAACAAAACATGCCAGTCGGTTAGTAGTTCAACACACCGGTGTGTTGGAGAGTATACCCACAACATGTAACAATTCGAGTTGTGGGTTTAATCTCCAACGCACCGGTGTGCTGAACTAGTAACTGATTGGCACGTTTTTTATTTACGTGAGAAGCCTCACTAATTGGCTGTGTCGGAAGATGGCGGGTTTAGCGACACATTTTTGAAATTTACACGATCTAACCCAAAAACACCTCCGTTGTGGATGACATTGGTCGCGAAAGCCTACTACTACTACGTGTTACAAACAATGCACACCTGGGCGGCGCGGCCGTTGCTAACCGCGCACGAGCAATTAACCTCGCGGGTCCATGTGGGCCCCGTCGCGATTTCCTGTGCGGCCCCGTTCACCCTCCGCCCACTGTCGCCTGTCCGCGGAGCGCAGGCGACGGACCTGAGCGGCGCGTGCGCCGTGCTGCGTCTCCCGCGGGACGCGCGGCGGCACGGCGTGGCCATCACCCTGCACGACGGCTCCACGCGCTCCTTCGCCTGCGAGTCCGGTAAGCTCCGCCGGAGACTGCCGCAAGCGCCGGGGCCCGCGCCTGTCGGTCGCGCGGTTTCCCCGTCGGCACGCAAGGGGACGTGCGCGGAAAGTACGATGCGTTCAAAAGCGTCGGCGGTTGCCGAAGAACTGAACTGTGCTCCTCTTACATCATGGGACCTCCTTTGCCAGTATCAAAATATACTAATAGGGTTTTCCCCCTTTTTTTCTGGCAACAAAAACTGACACCTTTTGCAAGGAATCATGCTTACATTAACCACAATACTTGCAGTCAAATGCAAACAAAAAACAATACTCTGATAATTTATGCATTGTCTTTGAAACTGATTGGTCCACACCAGAGACAGCTTTCTTTAGAGCCTAGTCTCATATGATGTTCGACCATATGAGACTAGGCTCTAAAAAAGCTGTCTCTGGAATCAGCACCCCAAAATTACCTTAAAACCGTTGGAATACCTTATGCCAGAAAAAGTGTGTTGACCAGTGCTATCAACAGCTGTAGTGGCATCAATGCCATTGGCCGTGATGACCTTTCGACCTTGACTGTGTCGTGTTGAACGTGTGTGTGTGTGTGTATGCAGAGCTGGAGGCAGAGGAGTGGTGCAAGCTTCTGTCACTTGAGTGTCTGGGCAGCCGAGCTAACGGCATCAGTCAGGGAGAGCCAGATCTTCTGGCGGCAGGGGCACAACGAGAGCAAAATGGTTTGCCCCATCACTTCCTTCTCTGATCGCACATCTTTCTCAACTCAAAAAGACCTCCGCACGACTAAATAAACTCTCATTTAATTTATTTTTCTCACTTGAATTCCTCATTTGCTGAGTTTTTCAATACCTTGGCCTCCTTGAGTCTGACCTTCACTGCAACATATTCAATTGTATAAATAATGAGACTCTCTTGGGTTTTTTTTCCTATCATGACAAAAGGCTCTTTTAGCTCCATTTTGGGCAGAGATAATAGCGCAACCTTGTTTAGGAAATTCAATCCCCCATCGATTCAATGACGAAAGTTATTACGATGGACATCCTCCTTACCTCTTATTATGCTGGCATCTTAATCGATCACTTTCCTCGTGTCTCCTATTTGCTTCGGATGGCGCTGGCTCAAATAATAAGACACAAATTAAATACAAAATATCTTAATTCGACAAATGCCACAATTGGATGTTTTTGTTCGTCTGTCCTGCAAGGCATTAACTCGGATGATGCACAAATTCGCGTCAAAGAAATGGTTTCCAGAACCGCGTGTGTCGCGCGTGAAAATGCGTTTGGATGTGCATCAGCGTGCCCACGTGCCCGTGTGTGTGAAGCTGTTTCTGTGGGCTCGTGACAATAAATTAGACTAAAAATGCTTGATTTTTTTTATTGAATCGCAACCCCAAATCACGACAATTCATTGACTCTCTGCGGAGGCAAATGGAGGTCTGTGAATTGTTAACATGCCAAGGGAAACTGAATAACTTGTGCATTGACGTGAATGTAACAGTGAGTATGTGGGGAACGGTGGCGCAGCGGTTAGCGCGCTGCGCTACAAACCCGGCGACCCGAGTTGTGACGATTATCTGAATCGCTCCTGGGCCTCCTCGACTCGGCCTCAAATTAGTACCTGGTGCTATGTGTAAACATCACCACTGGGGAGACAAAGGCGTTCGGGAGTGGTGCTGGCCACCCGCCCGCTCGTGTGCTGTTCTGGCCTTCATAGGTGCTCACTAACAGCACATTCTGCAAAGGTCTTTTGAGGCTATACGGCGGATCTTAGTTTGTTGTGGGCTTGTCCTTGTCCATGTGTGCGTTCGTGCATACGCGCTCTCAAAACATCACATCGGGTGCATCTGCAGAGTTTGCAAGCGTGGTGTCCTTGCAAGGGTACATCACTGTGCATTTGTCTCGGCATTCAACCATGCATATACACATCCCCTGGCTGGGCGTTCATGTGTCGATCCTTTGTTGTGTGCCTTTACACTCGTACGTAATACGTGCGCATGTAATAATAAATCTCTCGGTTGTTTTTGTACTTCAGGGTGTGTACGCACCTTTGACCGTCAACCTTTGTAATATTTCTTTAAGTCACACCTTCTCTTATACTGCCCCCACAGTCTGGAGCAACCTTCCCATCCCTTATCATCCTTTTTTGGGAAACTCCCACCAATTAAAACCTATGCAAAATCCACAGCTCTTCGCGTTTATATGATCATAATTCCGTGCAGCCACCATACAGTTAACTCGCCTACGTGATTAAATTATATATTTCTTATCTCGCTCGCACAGTGTCTCAGGGGTAGCGTTATATATTGAAACTTTTTAAATTGTCCTGTGATACATTACATTACAGAGTACGGATGCGTGAGGGCAATGCACAATTTATTTTTCGCGGTATTTTTGTTAAAACATTCCCTGTTTGTTTGTCACTCTATTTCACGAGGGGGTCATCGTAGGGGGGGTTCAACTAATAACCCATTGAGTATCTCAAAGGGCTATGTAAATCCCCGTTGCATTGTAGAGAGACCCATCGACTCGCACAGACACCACTGTTGTAGTCCAAGCTCCAGATCTTTTTTCCCCCACATCTCTGATTTGCACGGTTGACTACGTACTGTGCGAGAGCAGTTCAGCACTCATGCATCTTCCTTTTTTCCCCCCCTGCCTATGACTCTCTGCCTTTTTTATAATCATCATATTCCAAGCCAGACATTCCATTATTGCACAGGGGGTCAGCTGCAGGGTCAGACCTGCGCACCTCCCGAATGCGAGCGCACGCATGGACGCTCTAAGAATCGACACCGTGTTGTTGCGTTGCCCTGGCAGAGCGCTTCGCTGTGTACCTGCTACCGTGCCCGGGCCTGGAGCTGTTCGGGGCCTGCTCACTGCAGGTGACGCCCGAGAACATCCACCTGTGGGACACGCGGGACCCCCGCCTGCGCCTACTCACCTGGCCCCTCGTCTCCCTGCGCCGCTACGGCCGCGACGCCACACGCTTCACCTTCGAGGCCGGACGGTAACCACCACAGCATTGGCGGAGGCTCACTCGGTCCCACCGTATAATATGTGCGCACGCGCGCGTGTGTGTGTGTAATTAAACGGTGTGTGATAACTCAGGCAGCAGTGATGTCCTGTGGGCATTGAGGTCGCCATACTATGGCTTCCCAAGGAAATAGAGCAAGTGGATTAATTCCTCTCCGTTGCCATCTGTATGATGAAAACATCTGAATATATATGAGGACTGCAGAGCTTGGGCAATTATTGGCTCACCACCTTGTTGCCTTGCCGCTCGTCTGTGGCTTCTCATGCCTCTGAGTCTTTCGCGGTCTCCCAGAGCGAGCGAGTGCTGCGCTGCATGTTACAAGTACAACTTTATTATTTTAGGCTGAGTTCAGGCTGTGCTAAGTTCACATACCAAATGCCAGTGGGATGCATGGCCTAGAAGGAACCCAGGTCATTGAAATAAATGTGATACATGAACCACTACATCTCCATTCACAAACACACACATCAAGACAAAGATCTCCTCTATAGCCACCATAGGCTGATGGGTACTTATGAAGGCTGACTTGGCACACGAGGGGGCAGTATGGTGAGCACCTCGCCTGGCCGCCTTTGTCTCCCAAGTGCTGATGTTTTTACAAATTGCACCACCTTCTCATTTATGGCTGAGTCAATGTAGGGGAGAACCAGGACCAGTTCAGATATTTGCCACGGCCATTAACCATGGCCGAGAATTGAACCCAGGTCACCGGGTTCGTAGTACAGCACGCTAACCACTATGCTATACCGCTCTCCAGCACAAAAGCACACACCCACACAAGCATAATTCATAACCAACGTGCATATATACCACTTTTACGCGCCCACGCAGATGTCATTGATTTAGCAAACATTGTCAGTCCCTGCATGACATTCCCTCGGGCGGCAAACAGCACTTGCACCTCCCTACGGGAGCACGTGTCCCAAATAATCACTCGCGCTCTTCACGCACGGCACATCATTGCCTCTCGCTTTCATTTTTTTTCCCCTCAGCTTTTTCTCTTTCTCGCTGTCTATTCCTGTCCCCTGGAGCGCCCGTGCACACGATGGCCAATGACAGCACCCTGCAGTGAATGCACATACACACACTCCCTTTAGGGCAAAACCACACTGGCACAATCAATTATAGGTCACAGCTGTTGGGGTAGATGTGTATGTATGTGTATTTAAGCGTGTAGTATGCATGAGTACATGCGAGCGCGCGCGTGTGTCTTTATGCTGATTGATGTGTAAACATCTACTATTGTGTGTGTAAATCTTGCACGCTTATATATGTCGAAATCCGCACTCGCCCTGCGGTCGACTGGCCCAGACGAGGAGAGCCCAGCAGTACAGAAAGCAGACAATAGAGCAAATGCGGGTAACTATTAAAATGTAGCTATGATGTTGGCAATAGCATTTTGTAAATGGTGAATTTTAATAGGGGTCAAGGAATGAAATCTGCCCCTCCCTCTGTCGATTCAATGAATTGTTATGATTCGGCGCCACATTAACATTCAAGATTAGTTTTTTTTTTACATTGTGGTGAATGTAGCTTCCACTAATGGTTAAAGGCATCGGTGAACCCATTACATACAATATGAATCAACAAGATCGATTCTTACACACGTTCAAAATTAAAATTAATCGACACAGTGCATCGTTGTACCTCCATGAATTTTAAATTGAAACTTTACAAAAGTGCGTTTACGGTTTTAATCTACTCGCTGTGCCATGAGCTTCAGAAGCACGGTCATTCACAGCGACAAAACAATGTAACGACAACTGAAAAGTGCACCAAGGAGGAAGGAGCAATGCATGCTTGGAAGCTCATTGAGAGACAAAGGAAGGAACATGTATCTGGAGAACATAAGCACGTTAATGACATCAAAGTGTTTAGAAAATGAGCTAGCTTGGTGCAAGACACATTGCTAAAGGGTTCGATAATGGCAGATGGTCAAGAATAATGACCAAGTGGATTCCGAGGAAGGGGACGTATCCGGGAGGATGCAGCGATTAAATCGGCTCGTGTGCAGGAATTATGCGGATTATTACATCGCAGAATCGCGAGAGATGGTGGTGGTGTTCAGTCAGCAGTGGATTGACCATAGCTGATGATAATGCATTGCATATTCTTAGGTTTTTTCGGTAAAGTCACGTAGGTAAAAAATTAAAATTAATAAAAGTAAAATAAAAATAAAACAAAAACCACGACGTTTCGGAGGCAACACAAGCTTCCGTCTTCAGGTGGAACCGTCACAGCACGATAGCTGTATCAAGTGAGAGAAATTCCAAGAACACAGTATTTGTATATATACTGGTTGAGGGTGGGAGGAGCCAAGGTAGGCCCTGAATATTATTTTTTTCTCGAGATGCATTGCATCTTTCAGTGATATACTTTTTTAGTAGTTACAGAATATTTACAATGGTTACAGCATGGACACACAGGCTACGTTTCACTTTCCATCAGTTCCGGACAAGGCTCCTATAAATTGCGTTTAACTACAAGCTAACGACAATGCATAAATTGATCTTCTGACTCATTTACTTCAGCGGGACAGGGTAGAACGATCGTACGTGCATAATGTGTTTGAGGCGACATGCAGTGTGAACACAAGTGGTGGCGACTGAACCGAGTGCGTTTAGCCATGTGTGTAATGTTTTCACACGACGAAAATGCCAAAGTTATTTCCTGCGCTAAGGTTCATCGAGGCATTGGTGCTCATCTGCTGTTTACAGCACCGAGCCGGTGGTCGAAATTCCTCATTACTATGACAGGGATGAGCCTCTCCGTAAGACAACCACCGTTGACTTCTCCACAAAGTTGTGTTAATTTTTATCGAACTCACAAAGAACTTGATAATTGTTTTTTTACCCTTTTATCTGGCAACAAAACTGACAGCTTTTTTACGAGGAGTCATGTTTGCATAGACCACAATACCTGCAGTCATAATGCAAAAAAAAAACACAACTCTGATCATGTATGCACTGTCCTTGAAGTTGATTGGTCCACACCCGAGACAGCTTTCCTTAGAGCCTAGTCTCACATGGGTTGGACCAGATGACGCCAAAAGGCGCACAACTCAAAGACAATGCACTATCAGAGTATGAGAGCTCGGGGTAAGCATTTACACCATTGGTACCTCATTTGCCAGTAAAAAATATGATAATTGTTTTTTTACCCTTCTATCTGGCAACAAAACGGTCACCTTTTTTATGAGGAGTCTCGGGTGTGAACCAATCAACTTCAAGGACAGTGCATACATTATCAGAGTTATGTTTTTTTTTGCATTATGACTGCAGGTATTGTGGTCTCTGAAAACATGACTCCTCGTAAAAAAGGTGTCAGTTTTGTTGCCAGATAAAAGGGTAAAAAAACAATTATCATATTTTTTACTGGCAAATGAGGTACCAATGGTCACAAACAACTTGTGAAAGACCCAGCGCAGAAGATCCCTGGTTTCGATCCTGCACGAGGCTCATGGTCCACCCTAAATAAGATCCACTGCACACACCAATGGCAGATGCGGATACCTGATGCACAAATGGTAAATAATAAAAAAAAACTCTCCAGTGTGCGACTGTGGTCATCCAGAACAAGACCGTGCAACGTGTAACGACGCAATGCAGAAATAGGGAGACATCAGAGCGATACACTCCTCTCCTCCTGACGCGGTTATCTGGCTTGAGCACCCGAGTGTGAAATTGTATTTGTTGCTCTGCATCTACATCAGCCGTACAAAAGAAGAAGATTGTCTCGACCCCGGAGATGATGGGCTTAGTCAACCCCCAACCAGAATTTGAACTCTCTCAACATTTTGATTGCAAGCCGTTTGCCCTACCACTGAGCCACCCGTTGCGCTGCCTAGGCAGTATCCGTTATGCATGCTTGTTAAGATTGTACCAATGCTATTTGTTTACTAATCACTACCGCACTCCAACGAATTGAGCGTTGGCATCAGCAGTGCAGGAGTAAAAGATGGCCAAGCATGTTTTTTTGTTCCACCGCCTCTTTTGTGTGTTCGCAAGTAGCACACAACCACAAGCTTGCATCGCGTTGTTGTCTCTGCTTAATTCATATCCATATGTAAGATAATGAAAGGACAATCAACAATCTAGCCAGGATAAGTGGGAAGCCGTTGTTTTGCCTGTCATATAGAGCGAGTTCATAAAAGTATTATTCATTCAATTATTATAATCAGACAACAGTTTCTTACATGTCAACCAATACGGTTTACCCAATTACAGGGAAATTGAGTAAAAATATTTGTCTATTTGTTTGTGTTTCTCCCTTGTGATGGGACTTTGTAGGATGAACGTTGGGATTTATAAGGGCACGGGGCGACCAATAAGGTCTGAATTGGTCTGCAATAGGGTAGGGCACTGATAAGGGGTTGACAGGTATGCAGTTTGAACGGTGAAATTGAAAATTAGGCATCATCCAGTTTTCCTTGTATGCTTTCGTTTTTAAAGTTTTATCTTTTTCTTCCAAACTGAAAAGCTCGAGGGATAAAAAAAAAATACAGAACAGACGTTTGGTAAAATCACACCTGGGATGTTGGTGAACACCTGCAACCAATCCCATTATCGGCAACTGGAGGTCAAGAGGGATGAAACTCTGTAGATAAAATCTTCATCCATCCAAGCGTGTGTGTGTGTGTAGTGTTATCGACCTAGCTCAATCTGCTGTCTAATTGTACCTCTTTATCAATGGATGATCCCTTCATGGACTCGAAATACATCACCCAATCAATGGCACATTACATAATTGTAAGCGCTTAAAAAAAACGAAGTCAATACCACATCGAAAGTACCGTAATTTTATCAATCTGCGATTATTTCGAGCTAGGGCGTTTTTTGGGCAGGTTCGGCAAGAGTTTCCGGCTTAACTCCCTCGCTGGTTACTCGCGGTGTAAACCCGTACGTGGAGGTATATACGTACGTACGTACGTTGAACTTCTTTGGGACCGCATGTAGCCAACCGTGCTAATTGGAGGCACGTTTGCGGGGTGGGCGTGCGCGTGTGTGTTGGCGAGACAGGTCATGTGACACGGGCGAGGGCCTCTTCACGTTCCAGACGGCGGACGGCGAGGAGGTGTATGAGCGCGTGCACGCGGCCACGCTGGCGCTTGCCGAGCAGCATCGCCGCGCCCTCCTGGAGCTGCAGAACAACGCTCGCGTCAGTGCACAAAGACAAAGATCTGCCCGTGTAGCCTTTAACAGACCGTTAGGGCAAGTGCTGTTAGCGAACACCCGATGAACGACACACGAGAGGGTGGGTGGCCAGCACCACGCCCCGCCGCCTTTTGTCTCCCCAGTGGTGATGCGTTTTTATACATACCACTCGGTACTCATTTGAGGCTGAGTCGATCACCAGTTCCTCACTGGTGTTGGCCATGAGCGAAAATCGAACTCGGCTCTCTGGATTCATAGCTACCACTCTTTACACACGAAGAACCCCCGTATAGCCTTGAATAGACTGTTGGAGCCACGTGCTGTTAGATTAGCACAGTTGGCTGGCTGCGTATGGTGCGAAAGAAGTTCAACATACATAGAGAGCACCTGTGAAGGCCAGCACAGCACACGAGGGGTTGGGTGGCAAAAACCACACCTGGTCACCTTTATGTCCCCACTGCTGAAATGTACTACACACCGCAACACACTCGTTTAAGGCTTACTCAACTTCAGAGAGGTTCTGGACCGGCTCAAGTATTCGCCACTGTTATTAGTCATGGGCGAACTCAGGTCACCGGGTTCGGAGTGAAGTGTGCTAGCCACTGCACTACCGCTCCTACACACACACGTGCTTACATATGCATACATACATGCACACATACACAACTATGAAGATCACCGCTGTAGCCTTATAGACTGTTAGGGCAAGTGCTGTTAGCGAGCGCCTATTAAGGCCTGCACAGCACGCAATGGGGTGATGAGACCAGCATCACACCTGGCCACGTTTGTCTCCCCAATGCTGATGTTTGCATACCATACCAAGTACTCATTATTGTCAGGGCAAGCTTTGAATGAGTGCTTATAATGGTTGATACAGATGCCGTTTGATAATTTATGTTGTTGGATGATGATCATGCTTAGACAAATGGATGATGATGATGATGATTCTGACAATGATGTGATAATGAAAGCAACGATTATGACGAAGATGATGTTCTTGATTGACAATGAGTATAATGGTAATTATGATGCCAACGCGAGTGCTAGTTGATGATGATAATTATGATGATGACGGTATTAACGAAGACATTAAAGTATTGATTATGCTGCTGCTAATGATGATAATGGGTCCCTGTCTTCCAGCTGCTGAGCCCTTGCGGTGAAGACCTCGCTCCGAGCGCCATGCTACCACGCAGCGCTTACTGGCGCCACATCACACGACAGAACAGTGACTCTCCTGTCTATGCTGACGGTATGCATGCACCCACAAAGACAGATGAAGATCCCCCGTGTAGCCTTAACAGACAAGTGCTGTTAGCGAGCACCTATGAAGGCCGACGCGGCACACCAGGGGGTTGGTGGCCAGCACCACACCCAACCGCCTCTGTCTCCCCAGTGGGGAAATGTACAAACCGCACCAGGTACTCATTTAAGGCTGAGTCGACCTAGGCGGATAATCGTCACTGGTTTGAGCGGGAATGGAACTCTTGTCGCCGGGTTCGTAGTGCAGCGCGCTAACCGCTACACTCCCGCTCCCCACATACTCACTCTTACATTCATATCAATGCACAAGTTATTCAGTTTCCCTTGGCATGTTAACAATTCACAGACCCTCATTTGCCTCCACAGAGAGTCAATGAATTGTCGTGATTTGGGGTTGCGATTCAATTAAATAATAATCAATCAATCATTTTTGTCTCATTTATTAGCACGTCGTTAGCATTGTTTTTCTTTATTGTCTCATTTGTACATTATTGTACGCTCCATTATTCCAAATGTAACATTATGACATTACTTGCATATAATTTGCATTCATTGCAAAATACTGATTCTCTCGCACGTAATAATGGGTTTTACACGATGCATCATAGCATGCCATATTTGTACCAAGATATACTTAACATGCTGCATCAACGTAACACGGTTACATTAATGCAAACAGCTCCGTGTTGTTGTTTTTGTTGTTGTTAAACATACACTTGGCATATACTGAAATATTTATTGGAACCATCGTTAACAAGTTAATGTCCACCTGTGTATTTTGCATTGTCAGATCCAGCCAGCATGGCAGCTGTCCTTCCCCGTGCACACACCTTCTGCACTCTCAGCCAATCACAGCAGCCCTTCAAGGCCTCGGCTCCTCTCTTGGCTTCAGCATCTCCTGGGTCGCACACTCATCTGACTCATCTGGTCCCGTCGCCGGATTCTTGAGGTCTCATCCTATCACAAGTCACAAAAGTGAATCCAAATAGCAGACAGGAGCTCCCTGCGGTCTTCGTACCATGCATCTTTACATATGCACGCTGGACACAAATCCCCACCGAGTATAGCAAAGCCATTTGACGAGCGTTTAATCTTGGCTTAAAATTTAGTTCACATCACCCTGCTCTGCCTGGGTGGATAGCGTGGCGTGTGATTGACCATGCCTTCAGGTCTTTCGCCTGAAATGTGATTGTAGAACACGCGTATTGATTAATGAGCGGGTGCGGAAGGTTTCCGCTTGATGTTTTTTTTGTCTGGAGGACCCATTAGAAGATAATGATTTAATTTACTAAAAAGCTACACATCGACACCAGGGAGGTTAAGAGCTTTGTGGGTGCAAATGCTTTGTACGATGGAAAGTTTTGGGGTATGAAAATTTTAACTGATGTATAATTGTGTTTTTATTGCTGTATATCGTTTTTAAATCGATCAGTCACCTTTTAATGCCAGGTATAATACAAATGTTGACAATTGATTAATTGAACCCTTAACTTAATGAGTAATTATTCATTACATATGAACCTGAATGAAAAATAAATATAAAGTATCTTGCTGATAACTTTGTGCAGATTGACCAATGACAAGGTTTTTATAGGGGAAGATTATTTGAATCCTACCTTGACTGCCACAAGATTACAGTACAGAAAATGTACTGAATATTGATCCTTCTGAACATTTGAAACAAGGTCAGATGGTCAAACGGGATGTATAATGAACTCCTTTTTTAATTGTCACGTGTGTTAGGGCTGGGACGCATTTGCAATAAAGCGACCACATTGTGAATTGATAAATCTCGTAAACTTAGACTTCTGTTTAAAGAGTCCAGCTGAAAAGCATTTATACTTTTTTAGGATCTTGTAAAAAAAATAATGTCTGCTAGAATTACTTATTTTAGAAGTCGAATGATAAAGGTCAAATTAATGATGTTAGTAATAATGTCATGTACAGTTGTTGTGTGATTGGACTAATTACACATTTACGTCTTGTGGTGAGTGATTAGTCGGTGGTTTTAAGAGGTGGGGAAGGACAGATTCTGTTATGTAGTCAGTGATTTGTAACAGTCCTTTGCACAAAAGGGTAAACTAAATCAATTGAACTACATTTTTTGCTCCAAACGCTTTTAATTATGAAACTACCTCGACTGAGGTCACTTATAACGTGCGACATTTGAAAAATGAGTTTTTCAGAAATGGTTTATTTCCAAATTATCGCTGCATTTTCAAAAGTTAAGTTTTACATCAATGGTTTTATTTCCAAATTAGCTGCTTTAAATACAATGTATTTATCTAGTGCAAGAATGTCTAACATTATATTTTGGCAATGAGCTCCAATTTGGCTTAATTGTATTTCAAATATTGCACTGATTTCAGTATGATTAATTGAAGAAACGGTAGGCTAAGGAAAGTGTCGTACACCTGGAGAATCTCCAACTTATTTCAAATTTTGTTCGATTACAGCCCAAGTGGATAGCGTGTAGAACTTGGAGATTGCAAAAATGCATTCTCAATATCCAAGTTAATAGTCAGTCGAATGGTATATCGATTTGCAAACATTTTTATTCAGAGGTAAGATAATGATTTACTTACACGACTCCTGTATACACTGTGCATTCAAAGGTTACTTCTCTATACTGTGCTGGAGGTTAAATGGCCACTTGTAATTTTAAGGCCCGTTCAGTTCCGAATCACCCTGTGTGGTGTATGTTTAGTTTAACATGTACATATAATATATACAACAATCTGCGGTACGTGGAACAATGTTGGTGTCATTGATGGATTATGGTGGAATACTTTTCAGGTTCTCAACTCCAGAATTCAGCAGCTCAATCCAGTCCCATTTTTTGCATCACATTTACATATTGGCTATATTCTTGTAATCACATTGATCCAGGTTGGCATGTTTTGAAAACATGCACTGGCTTTGGCTGCCCGTGACCTGGAGTTGACAGCTTAGTCTGGGGAGAAGGTGGGCTACAATTTCTTGTGATCATCCCGGCAGCTGCCAGGAGTTTATCAGGTGTTCAGCTCCAGGGCGTTCCCACATGTGAATTCTATACCTTTGTGCTTAACCCTCCTAAACCATTAGATGGATAGATTAGTCATATGAATGATCTCAGATTTGTTTTGGCTTACACCATATGATTACTGGCCTGTTGTCGGACATTGCTCTCAACGTGCGAGGAGCTTCATTAGAACCTGAAGCTCCCAGCATTTGAAAAAGCTCTCGGCACGTGGCATGAAACGTCAGACATCACGCCAAACAACACAACGGTAGAGCCCGAAAACACATCGGAGAGCACGTACAGCACAATCACAAAAAACCTGCGTCATTGTCATACGTATGTATTACACGTGTGTTTAATATTCATTTGCTTGTGGCTGTAATAGAGTTCAGACCTACCAGCAGGATCCCAGGATGTGTTCAGCTGAAAATGTTCTGTTGCTTCTCGACGTAGGAGTAGAGATCGAGAGAGGAGACCATTTGTTGTACTTGAGCGTTTTCCCCCCCTGTAACGTGGGGGTTTATGGTGGAGCTCACGAGCCTGTGTTGGCCTGCAGTAGTATTTCGAACGGAAACCTTGATCTCTTGTGATCGGCGACCAGACTATGTGTCTCGTGAACTTTTCGCTATGGACAATCGGACGTCTTTGCTTGCTCGTTTTATCTGTGGGGTCACCCCACTGCCCTGTACGTGACTATGTTAGTTTTGTTCAGTGGCGTAACCGAAAGTCGTAATTTATATTTTAAAAAATGTATTGGTAATACTTAGGTGAGTTTAAAAAGCGTCAAAAGAGATGTTCTACTTTTTTTTCTTTATTGTCCAAATACATAGGTATATCAGTTTTGTTTAATAAATACATTCTACTCATGTGGTCTTTGGTCATATCTGGGAAATTTGTTGGCATTTCTTATAAAAAATATTTCAAATGTACAATGTGTATATTATAAACAGACTTTATTAAAGGAAACATAAAACGTTTAACCCAAAGAATGATCTAATATCTGAATTATTTTTCCTGGCCAAATATATTGGATTTTTTATTTTAAAATACTATACACATTGCACATGTGCTAAAGGTACTAAAGTATCTGTATATTAAATTAAAATAATTGTTTCAAGATTCTCCCAAATAAAGTGGCATGTTAACTTGTCATTGCAAAGTTATCTTCATTTTGTGGAACAACGCATGTTTCTCATCGCCTGTGATGTCTAGCCCCTACACTCAGAGGCCACCATCCATATATTAATTCGTATGGCATGTAACCCAATTTACATTTGATGTTTTACTGTTACGAGTGCTCGGGCACTGTGGCTAGTCACGTAATGGGTGTTTCTTCCATTATTATTTCACGTAAATAGTTGTTCCTGTACAGCATAGTTTAACCCTAGTAGTAAGATGCTGTACAGATCTTATAATTATCCACGGCCTCTCTGGGGAAGTGGGCGGTGCTGTTCGTGTCAATATCCTATTTGCCAACATCTCCCACGGAACTCAAAGGTGCCAGTCCAGCTGAATACAGAGACCTCGTCTCTCAGGTTCTGTCTATCCAGGGCCATGTGTTTTTTGCTGGAGAGATTCCACAGAGTCACTGCCACCACTATCGGCACGACCACCACTGTCACCATCAGCAGCAGCACCACCACCAGAGCCAAGAGGCCATCATGAACCCAGTGAATAAGCACACTGGATGGGAGACCCTGATGGCACAATGAACCCAGCATGAGCATTGTACTGGGAGGAACCTCCTGGCTACACCAGCCCACAGTGGAGTATTGTGTCCGTCAGTCCGTCGTGCATCCAAAAATGGGAGGGGTGGGGCTGGGTGGAGAGGGGAGGGTGGGGAGGGGCTGGGTGGGGAGGGGCTGGGTGGGGAGAGTGGGGAGGGGCTGGGTGGGTGGGGAGGGGTGGGTGGGGCTGGGTGGGGAGGGGCTGGTCACCCCGTGGTGCCCTTATAAAACTCAACGTTTAACCTACTCACGCTGGCTTGTGACCGCCCTCACAGTCGGCCATATTTGCGGAATACACCACGCCGCCGTTGACCCTGGCCATTGACCGAGCAACCCAACGTTCCTACCAGCTCCCTCCGCAGGAATGTGTTTAAAAGAGGAGCCATGGGCTGGCAGGGAACGTGTTGAGGTAAACTAGAGCTCAAGAATCGGAAGAAACACTTTGAAGGAAATTATATTTATAATACAATCACAAAAAGGAAAGCATAATGTTATTTGACATTTGTATTTTCTGGCATATTGATGCCCATGTGGATCATTATCCCATAAGTTGGCAATTATTTCGTTCGCTATGCTTCATGGACATGTAGAAGGCTAATAGTCTGTAATTTATCAATCAGTTTTGTGTCCTTGATATAATTGAATAGACTAGAGGTTTAGACATTGACTTCAAGCTTTCGTGACTGCAGGTCTTTCGGTAAAGTCACGTAGATAGGTTCAAATTAATGAAAATAAAATTAAACTACGACATTTCGATCGCAACACAAGCGGTTCATCAGGCTGCTTGATGTCGAGTTTTTTTCTTCCTTCTGGTGCAGATTTATCTTTTTTCATATTGTAAAGAGAAATGGTTAATTTTGTCTATCATGCGTTATTGTTCCATCTTTCTCTCGAAGGACGAGCGCTTGTGATTTACCACTCATCGACAAACGTTTCTCGCGATTGATGCTCCTATTGTTTATTATGACGTGACATCCTGTTGTGGTCTCTGGTTTCTATCCCCATTCTCCTCCTGCCCTCTTGGTCCTCTTCCAGCACACCGACCTGTCCCGGGCCACCTCCGCATCCAATCCATAGTCTTTCAATCCCTGGTTCGCCACATCAAAACCGCCTCTCTAGCTCAGCTTCTTGGCTGCTGTCCTGGTGATTCCGCGTTCATCACTTCTCCTCTGTTCCTATGACGTGTCCTAGCCATGTCCTAAGAGATTCCACTGCATGTGTACATTTGTCAGAATCGATCGGAATCTTGATTTATCCTGGAGAAGTCCGATGAGCTTTGAAGCTCTTTTTCACAGATGCCCAGTAAAACTATGGTGGGGAGGTTTTGTTGTTGTTGTTCATAAGATGTGAGTGAAGCACACAAACTTGGACAGCTCATTCTCCGCTTGCACCACACCACAGGGTGTCATTATTAGACGTGTGTGTGTGCGTCATGGATGCTGCCGTGGTGTTAAATGGTTAGCACACTGGCCTAGCAATACAGAAGTTGACGCTTAAATTATTCCGGCAAGGCGATTTTAGACAACTGTGGTGCAAGCTCAATCAGATAGTTATATTTTATACACATTCAGAGCGCTTACAATTATCAGAACTGCTCCACTCCATGTACAATAAAGTACATATTTTGTTGCACATTCAGATACCTTACAAACCCTACATAACAAATAAAGAAATGACATAATTTGCACGTGCAATGTTGACGTGTGGTAGGGGGAAATTCGTGTGATAATGGTGAGAGCACGTGTTGTGTGGTGCGTGTGCCCGTGTCAGAGGAGGGCAAATGCGCATTAGGCACGTGCAAGTTTGGGGCATCCTCAAGGATCCATTCCGCCCCAGGGTCTCCACTTTCATTCATCTGATACTCGCTCACACGCCGGCAAAATTCTCTCGGTTGATGCCTGCTGAGAGATTCCGCACGGCGTTTCCCCTCCCCCCGTCTCCTGAAGGCAGGCCAGCACGACTGCCAACAGCAACGTACAAAGACAAAGATCCCCCGTATAGACTTAACAGACTGTAGGGGCAAGTGCTGTTAGCGAGCACCTATGAAGGCCGGAACGGTACACGATGGGGTGGGGTGAGCCAGCACCACGCCCGACCGCCTTTGTCTCCCGAGTGACGATGCTTACTCACCGCACCAGGTACTCATTTGAGGCTGAGTCGACCTAGGGGAGGCCCGGGACCGGTTCAGATAATCGTCACTGTTGGTGTTGTACCTCCTGTCGCCGGGTTCATAGCGCAGCGCGCTAACCGCTGCACCACCGCTCCACAGCGATAGTGTAGCGGTTAGCTCCAAGACCATCATAGCTCGAAAGATTTAAGTTGGCCAGTCCACATACACGCACACACACGTGTCGGTTAAGGATGAAGCTTAACATTTATAGGATGAAGCTTAACATTTATAGGGGGCCGTCCATAAATGACGTCAGGCGATTTTGGACGATTTTGACCCCCCCCCCCTTCGTCACACGGCGTCACAAAAAGTCAGACCCCCCCCCCCCTCAAATATGACGTCACAAAGCTCTGCCCCCCCCCCAAAAAATATAAAACATGCTTCAAATCGCTTTAAACTATTGTCATTGTAGTGCGTATTTAATGTGGCACTGCACTCTGATGTTGTAGGAGAAAATATGTATTAAACAGTCTATTTAATTAAGTAGAACGTGTTGTCTATATTTATTCAAAGTTGCGCATTTTTATGTAACGTCACATTTCTTAACCCCCCCCTCCCCCCATCGTCACACATCGTCACAAATGTCTGACCCCTCTCAGGTGGGTGACGTCATTTATGGACGGCCCCTATGGTCCATACTCTTTGGTTCTTGCGGTAAAGTCATGTAGGTGAAAAATACAAAAAATAAGAATACAAATAAAAAAATAGAAATAACCACAACTTCAAATCTCGAATGAACCACCTCTACGGGGAGGGATTCCACGTATCTGTTACAGCTTTTAACAGACAACGGGACAAGAAATCACAGCTAATCGAGTGGCTCTGTGGTTGTCCCACCTGATGATGGAAGCTTGTGTTGCTTCCGAAACGTCGTGATTTAGTTTAGTTATTTCATTATTTATTCTTATTTTTTCATTTCACCGATATAACTTCACCGAAAGAGCCAACAAAGAGTATGGATCCTTGCAGTCACGAAAACTTCAAATCTAGAATGGCCCCTAGGGTTCTTTATTGGCTTAGCGTCTCAAAGCGGCGGGCATCGCATCTCATCTGAACCGTAGCAGTGCAAGGTGGAAGTCCAGCCTTGGGGACACATTTGGCATCGGTTGATAATCGGTGCGAGGTGTATCCTAGCACCTGGGTGTAAGCCTGCCTCAAGGAGTCGATTTCGCTTTTTTCTTATGAAGTAATTTTCAAGAAATGTAACAAATGTGGCACGTTGTATCACACCAGTATCTGATGATATCAGAGCCATACTGAAATGTAATGCAGGTTTTCCTCGGTTTGCGCGAGTGTGGTTTGTGCAATGTCGCGTATGTGATGTGGCTAACCAATTTCTACCAAGAATTCGCTATGTTACGTGGTTTGAACTCACTCATATGTGGCTGTGTGTGTGTGCTGTACAGGAGGACGTGGAGCTGAGTGGACTTGCCGATGACTGGTACCAATGGTGTCAAGATCGGCCTCTGTGGAGGAGGCTCGTGAAGGACGCTACTGGGCAGTTGGAGGCAGTCGCCCTCCAACAACAACGGAGGGCGGAGGAGCCACGCTCACAACAACGAGCGGAGCGCCGGGTGGCTAAAGCACAGCTAGTTGGCACAGTAGGGGGCACAGGTGGTGCATCAGCCATTCATCTCGGTCATCTCAGTCAGTCGACCCGTGGCACCTGGGTCTGCCCCGTGACCTCCTGCCATCGGGCGTTCGACACTTCACGTGGCCTCAAGGTGCACATGGCCTTTCATAAGCGTCGTGGTGACGTCACCGCCACTTAGTGGCGAAAGGTGATTGTTGCTGTATGCTGATACTCGGCAGGCAGCTATGTCCTCGTGCGGTTTCGCACGCGACGACCATTTACTAATTGGCTGTGTCGGGTGGTGGCGGGTTTAACGACACATTTATATTTACGCGATCTAAGCCAAAACCCTCTATTTTGAATAGTGGTCGCGAACGCTTATGTGCTGAACAGTGTCTAGAATACATAATTTAGTTTTTTTGGGGTTATATCGCGTAAATATAAATGTGTCGTTAGACCCGACACAGCCAATTAGTAAGGTTTTTCACGTCAACAGAACGTGACCAATTCGTTACGAGGACAGCAACAACCGGTGTGTTGGAGAGCAAATCCACAACATTTACAATCTGAGTACGACGTTTCGCCAGTAATTACAACTAGCATCATCAGGCAGACAGTGTCCATAATAGTTCGTCCCTTGTTTGAAGATGCGTTGTGTGTGGGTATATATCGTGAGCGTTAAAGAACACCTTCAGAGCCGATGTTTGCTTCGTTGTGCAAACCAAGTGGGAGTCTCTTTGCATCTGAGAACCCGGTATACGACGCCCTCTGGTGACATAGGTGAATACTGCCCCCTCCTCCCTCCGATTGAAGCAACCTGCTGCAGCTGCTGCTGATAAGGGCCGATCAACTGTTGTGATGCCCCGTGAGGATTACGATAATACAATCAAAGATTCACTGGATGAAGGTACCTACCGTAAAATTAAACGAGACCCAAGCAATACCTTGGAACGTAAGACAGCGGCAATCATTGCCAAGTCATCAAATCCCAAGGAAGAGCAATACCTGATCAAATCAAGGGCCTCAAAACCACCAAGACTTTGTGGGCTACCAAATATTCACAAATCTGATGTCCCATTAAGACCCATAGTTAGTACAATAGGCTCTGCCACGTACAAATTAGCACAATAAGTAACGAAACAAATACAGTCCTACATTGGTAAGACCTCTTAGTGTATTAAAAACTCAGAACATCTCGTAAATATAATTAAAGATATTAAGCTTAACCCTAATGATATTCTCGTAAGTGTTTATGTGATTTCTCTGTTCACGAGGGTTCTGGTCAACGAGTCAATTAAATAGCTCGATACTCTGGTAACGAACACAGGTTTAGCCAAAGATATCCCACGACGAGCTGAACACAGTCTGAAGAACACCTATTTCTTGTGGAAAGGTGATTTCTATAAACAAAAGGAAGGATCAGCAATGGGCTCTCCTTTGTCTCCTGTGATTGCGAATTTGTACGTGGAAGATTTTGAAGCCAAAGCAATAGCTTCATCCACACTAAACCCCTCTGCTTGGTGTTGATATGTGGATGACACACTGGTGGTCTGGCCACACGGCAACGATACACTTAACGAATTTCTAAATCATCTGAACTCGCAGAACCCGTCCATCCAGTTCACCAAGTGGAAGTTTACAGAACTCTCCCATTTCTGGATATTCTACTCGAGCGCGGCCGAAATGGTAAAATAACACACCGAAAGAAAACGCACACTGACTCATATCTGAATGCAGACATACCATCACCCCTAACAGAAAACCTATCTCATCAAGACGTCATACATTGGGCTAAGAATGCATCAGATGGTGATAGTCTGAGAAGTGACATTAAACATTTTTAAGCAGCGCTGCAATTGAACGGTTACAATGATGCACAAATCAATAGGGCACTGAATGCAAAAACAAATCAAATAACATGAGAGTTGAAACTGAACTAGTAATTAAAACTATTAAAATACCGTACATTGCAGGAGTGATTGATAAACAAGCCAGATTTTTTGAAAAAAAACTCCATAACATCCGAGTCAGATTTGGCACGATACATAAAATACATAAACTAATATCTGATACTAAAGATGGATTACCGAAGCTATCAACGGAATGTGCGTATTTGGCTGCGGGACCGCTGCGTCCACTAGAGGGAGGCTCTGTGTGCTATGGGAAGCTGCCATGCGTTGGGTTTGTGCATTCAAAAAGAAATACATGTACAATAGTACACGTACATTTCAAACTTCTTTATATACATTACTTTACGGGTCAATAACATGAGCTGTTCTGTAGAGTTTCATATTATAAATATTACAATAATCTAAGTGCGTTGTTTAAAATTAATAATTAATAGCTTTGATTCGTAAGGCGCATTTCATCTTGTCGACCCCAATGTGCCGAATCATCAACTATGATTTATCCACCGCTGGCTGAAGGAATGCCTGGCAGTTTAGAGGTTAATATTGTGCAGGCGTTGCCATTTGAAAGAACTGTCTTGTTAAAAAAAAATCGTTCTGTATAACTCTAAATGTCTTGAGTTTGTTTTATTTGAAAATAATAAGCAACGAAATTGGTAACAAATCACAGCGTGAGTGGCAACAATCGCAGCAGTATATTTTAGCCGGTCGCGTTTACAAATATACGCTTTCCCTGCATTATATATATACATTTTGAAGCTTACAGAATTAGTTAGGTGTGATGGATCACAAGGAGGTAAGACTGACTGTCTTTGAAACAAAACGTCAGCCAGGCCCTTTAATCCACCACGCACTTAAAAGCGGTGTCCTCGAATGATCTCATTTTTGAGCAAAACCAGAAGTAGTATGTCTGTGTGGGAGGCTATGAATAATGCACAGACGTGGATTAGGCAGTGGAAAATTGATGCATGAATTTAGAATTCATTACGCAGCGTAATTTACATCTGCACGTGGTTAGAAGTTTTTAGATTGCGAAATTTAAATAATGCACACGGACACTGTTATGCATGACACTTGTCATTTTATCTTCAATAAATAGGACAGTTAAAGTGTCTGCATATTCAAATGATCATGGGTTTTGGTGAAGCTGTGTCAATTGCTTAAATTATATTATAAATTCCTGTAACAGAGTCCAATCTATCCAAAGAAAACCCGCTGCTGACTTCACACAAAGTGGTAACCGTTGTAAGAGCTTGGAAACCGTGGCCATCAATAAATAATTTCTGACCAAGTACTATTTTTGCATAAATAAAACGATCTTTTTAAATCGAGGTTGGTGCAATTTATTTTTCAATCTGTAATGCTTGTCAGTTTATGTGCTAGATGTGCTACATGTTATAGCTAGAGGCTTTATTATGCGTTTTTCCTTTTAGCCATATAAAACCTTTGGATATCTTTAATATCAATTTTTTTTGTTAATATGGGGTTAACAATCCCGTTTAACTATAGCTTTTCATTCATCCTCTTTTTTTATACAACCTAATCCTGAATGCACACGAGAATCATCATATGAAGGGTTTAACAGAGGTTTTTTTTAGTGCCTCTCACCACGATGAGATTTAGATTCCTGCCACCACGCCCGCACAAAATGTTTACGCAGTGGTAATGTGAACATTTATCATTGTTTACGCGTGAGACTTTTATTGAGATGTGTACTGCCCTGTACAGGAAATATACTAAACGCTCGAAGACAAATTACTCGATCAGTGTCACTGGACATAAATCGGGGATATAGGCGGAGGCGAAAAATGTGTACCAAAAAAAATCTGAACTCTACATTTTAAATTATTTTTACTGTATTTTGAACCGCAAATGGTGAAGTCCATGCAATATTTCTTGCATGTATTATTGTCATCTTTGTCAATTTTACACACTTCGCTAATTACGGCACAGTATTAATTTGTATTTGATCTCGAAGTTCTAAGTTTGGATATCAATCAGCACTAACGTGCTTGGTTTTTGTTGGCAACATGTATTTAGATTATTTAGATCATTTTGCTGCTATACATTTCCACGCGATGATACACTTTGTTGAGCTATCATCTCTGAACAGGTCGCTTCTGAAAAAAATAAGTTAATAGCTCAGTGGTCTTTACCTGGTAAGATTAACAAAAATATGTTCGTTTTAGACCATTGGAACCTCCTTTGCCAGTAGCTTAATCAATGTATACAAATTAAACGAACATGATAATTGTTTTTTTACCCTGTCATCTGGAAACAAAACTGACACCTTTCTTACAAGGAGTCATGTTTGCATTGACTACAATTCCTGCGGTCGGAATGCAAACAAAAAACACAAGTCTGATAATGTATGCACCAGAGGTGTGGACTCGAGTCATGTGACTTGGACTCGAGTCAGACTCGAGTCATGAATTTCATGACTTGCGACTCGACTTGGACTTGCATAACAATGACTTTGTCCCACCTCTGAGATGTGGACTCGAGTCATGTGACTTGGACTCGAGTCAGACTCGAGTCATGAATTTGATGACTTGCGACTCGACTTGGACTTGCATAACAATGACTTTGTCCCACCTCTGGTATGCACTGTCCTTGAAATTGATTGGTCCACACCCGAGACAGCTTTTCTTAGAGCTTAGTCTCACATGGTGTGACTCCTTGTAAAAAAAGTGTCAGTTTTGTTGCCAGATAAAAGGGTAAAACAAAAATTATCATGTTCGTTTTATTGGTATACATTGTTTAAGTGATGTGTTTACTCCTATCGTTAGCTATCGTACCGTTCTGACCCTTCCCTCACCGGAACGTCTGTGAAAAAGAGCTTCACAGCTCATCGGATTCCTCCAATTTTTTCATTCGCCTAATGGCAATACATCTGCCCTACCTCTAGGTCAGGGGTCGGCAACCTACGGCTCCGGAGCCGCATGCGGCTCTTTACGGGCTGCTTCTTGACGATATGTACGTATGTACAGTATGTACTCAGATGCATTGCGGCTCTTGAAATACTGAATTTTGTACCGAATTGGAAAGAAATGGCTCTTCTTGTTATTTTGGTTGCCGACCCCTGCTCTAGGTGGTGGTGGTGGAGGGAAAACCCTCTGGTCTGGCAGCGGGCGCGCGGCGGTGGGGGGAGGAGGAGGCGGGGGGGTAATTAATAATAATTTATTTATTTTCTTAGGTTTTTTCGGTAAAGTCACGTAGGTAAAACATCAAAATTAATGAAAATAAAATAAAAATCACGACGTTTCGGAGGCAACACAAGTTTCCGTCATCAGGTGGGACCGTCACAGCCGGATTAGCTGCATCAAGCTTCAAATCTAGAATTATTTATTTATTCCCCACCACCCCTCCCCCCACGAGGCGACGGTTTACTGACGTCACTCGGCGCGCTCGTGGCGCATGCGCAGTGCGGCCGCCCGCGGTTATTCAAACCGGAGCCGCCGCCTCAGACGTCTCAGCCGCCCTGAACGACGACGACGACTTCGAGACGAGACGGAGGATTTCCACTAAAACCACCACCATCACCACCACCCCTCTCCGATAGAGAATCCGACGGCATCTGCACGCGGACGCCGACTGTTACGCCGATGGACACCTTCACGCAGGTCGACGAAGTTGTTTAGCGCTCGCTCGCTCAGACGCTTGGTCCCTTTGGGGTTTTCGGAGTGAACGCGGCGTGCTGTGTGTACGTACGTGTGTGTACGTACGTGTGTGTACGTGTTGTGTGTGTGGTGTGTGTACCTGTTGTGTGTGTGTGTACGTGTTGTGTGTATGTGCGTGTTGTGTGGCCTCAAGGTGCACATGGCCTGGCACAAGCGTCGTGGTGACGTCACCGCCACGTAGTGGCGAATGGCGGTTGTTGTTGTTCAACGAGTACCCGGTGTGGTCGTGTAAACATCGCCACTGGGGAGACAAAGGCGGCCGGGTGTGGTGCTGGCCACCCACCCCCTTCGTGTGCCGTTCCGGCCTTCACAGCTGCTACTCGCTAACAGCGCCTGCCCCCTACAATCTAAGGCCACACGGGGGATCTGTCTGGGACAATGTGCCGTGTTTGTTTGTTAACTTGCCGATTTGAGCATTAAATACGCGACGATTGAGCAACATTAACAAACATGTTCATGTTGTCTGTCGGCGTCGAGCGGTGAGATGCTCTTTGACGAGTTTGACGCCTTTACTGGCCTGGGGCTTTAAAGCTTCTGGTACTGTTTTAACGTAAAGTCACGAACGTTGTATAATAAATGTTTTGATTTAAAGCTTTCGTGACTGCAGGGATTCATATTCTTGGTTCTTTCGGTAAAGTCACGTAGAAGGGAAATAAAAAATATATAACTATAAAGCAATACAAATTTATATTATTTTATGATTTCCCTTCTACGTGACTTTACCGAAAGAACCGAGAATATGTTGTATAATTATTTATCAATCTGCTATCGCAAGGGTTAGGTGTTGGAATGTGACAATTACTTTACTGTTACATATCTCCCCGCATTGTTTTTACAGGCTTAACCCAGAACTTTTAAAATTGCGAGTTGATGATTAGTTGATGGTAAATATTGTCGAGATGGTTTAGCGTCTGTGAATCCAGTCATTTGGTGAGTTTTAATCTATGTTAGTCGATCAATCCACCATCATCACCAACAACATCGATCATTACAATAAGCATGGGGCCAGCACCATCAGCTGGTGTGCAGGTACGGGACTGGGTTGTTACAGGACCGATAAGTGCTCAAGCGACATGCTTGGGGTGAGACCCTTTATCCTAGAAGTGGCTTGATAATGTCTGATTGTTACAATGTAACTTCTTAGACTAAAGTTACCCATTGGTTGTCTTCGGTTGGAGAGACTGGGCTGACATCGGGACGTGATATTTCTCACCGGTTAAGACTGCACACAAGATACGGGCAGCCGCCGCTCTCTCGCCACAATGGGATCTTTTAAAATGTGACGTGTAGTACAGAATTTGTACTAAGTTAACATTGTACTATTTTATCAAGTGGAATTAAGACGTTTCTCAGTTAATGTTCTTATTGGTCAATGGTGTCTATTATCCATTTATGTAAAACTTTTAAGTACCTTTCTTTTAAATGGCTCTGTGCAACTTCGCCAAAACTAATATGTAACTTAGAGTTTACTCCCTACACGATGGTATGTATGTTTATCAAAAGCCAGCAGTGGCATTGTACATACAATATATTGTCGTATGATTTCGGTTGGAGTAATTAAGGAAGTATTTTCATAGGAGTGGTCGATCTGCATTAAACTTGGCACAAGAACCCTGATGGAAATGAAAAAGGCAGTGTGCTAGGGGCTGAAGTGACTGAAAGGCTTTGCTTGACGAGTGCTTCCTGTTTATACAACTGCTCGAGTTAAAACGTCAATCTGAGATTATATTTTTTTAAACATTACTGCTACTTTCTATGGTTACCTTTTATATTCGCACCGCAGTCAAAATTGTGCATGGACTAAATTCTGAACATTTGAATACAAAACGGATTACTGTGAGAAAATCAGAGACAAAAAGGTGTAACTGTAAGAAGTACGTACAACTTTGAAAAGGGTGACTTTTCCAATAAGGTATGGCTTTGATTTGACACGCTATGAGGTCACTCAATACAAGTTTTTGAATTGTTCGGCTTTGACAGATGGTTCCCATATTAGGAGATGCGCCACACTTTGCCGTTGAACGGTTAAGCTGGTTTGGGTGTGACTCCTGCAAAAGCTAAACATGCCACTTCTTTTTTACGCGGCATTATGAATTTCCTGGCATACGTTCAAACTCTGTGGAACTCTGAGACATGTAGCTTCTGAGCCATATAAGACGTTGCCGTTAAAGTGGCCAGTTGCATTCCTCACGTTCAAACTTTCGAAATACCATTGGGTCACACACAGCCTCGTTGTAATGGCTCAAATGTCAGTTTAGATCTTTTTTTCTTTTTTCCTATGAACTTTTTGTGAAGTTAAATTGTTTCTTTTAAATGTAATATATCTGTAAATACAATGCCTTTGTTGCAGCCTATTTGTTGTATCAGCTTCCATTTCACAAAACGGCATATTTTATTTTTACATTTAACTTCAGCATTGCCATGTACAAAGAAAATTGTGCAATCCTACAAAAGGGCAGTGGAGCATACAAGCAAACTACAAGAACATTTCAGTAGGTCTACATATATGGTTTGGTTTAATAATTTCTTGCTTAAAGGCCACGTTTGGTCTGTAAACAGTGAATCGGTGAATTGAACTTTCAGCTTCCCACTCCTCCACAACTGATAGCTGAACATTTCAAGGTGCAATCTTTGTGAAATGAAGGAGCCAAATACATTTTTAGCTTGAATTTAACCAGGTGAGGGGAAATTCAGAAAAAAACAATCTTTTGCACAGGAAACGTAATAATGTGAGTGAAACAGAACATAAATGTAACATTCCAAGTATCCTATAGCAAACTACATGCATATGAAATAATTAATTGTGGTCTTAAACGTAAAACAAACATGAAAAAACAATTGCAGGTAGAGTGAAATTGAAATCTAATGTAACATTTCAAGAGAACAACAACAGCTGCAAATGCCACGGAATATACAAAAGTGATGGTGTGTGCATCTGTAATCCAGTGCTTTGTTAGCAACTGTTGGTGGATCATACAGATGTACAGCCATTTGGCAATCAACTCGTGAATGATGGTTTTGCCATGCCATGTGGGTCAGGTTTTCGAATTATCTTTCAAGATCTGACTCGGCACAATCCATGTAATTTGGTTATGTGCCCCAATTAAATACCTCGCTGAATGAGTTTTGAGAGATAGGCATTGCTGGATGCATTGTTATAGATGCGATTTGAAGTGAACCACACAGGTTGTAACGGCCATGCGTGTGACGATACTTTCTCTTCAATCGCTCTTCACTCCACCTCGGTCCTACAGAAGCTGCTGGAGCGAACGCGGGCACGCCGTGAGCTGCTGCAGCAGAAGATGGCAGAGCAGGGCCTTGGTGAAGCTGCTTGCACCTCGCCCAGCAAGCGTGCCCGTGATCCGCTCACCGATACCGCCAACAGCAGTGGCCGCTCTCCTGGTGAGTAGTGTTTGTTTCGACTTGGGTGCCTGCTTGCTCACCTCCCATTAGGCCTTGACGTTTTTTTCAGTTGATCGTTGTGTGTGTATTTTGTTTTGTGTATCCTAAAAGTTTGATCTTCCTGCAGTGGGAAAATGTCAGTGTCTCGTGAATCTGACATTTTCTTTGCTGTATTATCAGCTCCATGCCCAATTGATATTCACGCCCCTGTACATATTATATATCTCCAATTACTGCTCGGGCAACAAATGCAATTTCTCACCCCCCCCATAGATAGGTTGTGCCATGTTGCCTAAATACTTTGAGGAGCACTTAATATGATTTTGTAAATGAAATTTAATATTTAAAGAAACGCTTTGATCTAGCTTAAGACAATTTTAAGCCTTCAACTACAAAGAAATCATAATTTCTGGTTAGAATTTAAACGTGAACAATGACCGAGTAAAAAAAAAATGGCATCACCACTTTTTACTTTTAATCTAAAACGAATGTACCTAGGGCTTGCTGTTAAACAAGCATATGCACATGTGTAGTGTCAATGAAGATGTCTCTAAGTCTTGTTATTCAGTCAAAACTATGGTTTTGTTTTAGCAGGAGTTGCTGACCTGGGAGGCTCCCCCCCTAAGAAGCGCTACTCAGGAGGGGGTGACACTGAGAATGTCCTCCCTCGAGATCCTGCACCCAGGTACACACAATTCATACACAGTGTTGTGATTGGTAAATTTGCTTAATGTGACTATTGGTGAAGTCAAGTATTATTTCCACAAAACTCATGCAATCTGACACCTCGATGAATAGGGGACATTCACCCACACTGCTTGTGTCTCTGCTTAAAACATTCTAGGGCCCAACCCATGCCTGAGAAAGCAGAGACGACGCATGATCCGGGAGTTTTCACACATCTGGCTTCTGGCTCGGTGAAGACGCGCATGCAGAAACTGGCCGAGCAAAGACGCTACTGGGATGGAGATGGTGAGAGACTTGCAGTCTGGGGATAACATTTCTAAACGTGGTGCAATGCAGTGGTGGCTTTTACATGAGTAAATTAATCTTATGTATTGTAGCCTGTATATGTACATTGACCACCATAATAAGCTTTATACTGACATAAAGCTGGCTGGATATGTGTGTGATGTATTAACAAGTATGCATTGCTTAATATATTCAAGAAAACCTCACTATATTCCGCAAACCTTATTTTAGAAGGGTCGTGCATCTGTTATCTTTGGGAATTTTTGTGTGTGTTTTGGGTGTGGGAGGATACTTGAGGAAGCCCATGCATATGAAGAGATAACACACAAAGGTCCACACAGATGGGTTGGCAATGTTGGTTGCCATACCTGTGGCCTAGCATTGTTAACAAGGTTTATACGTTTGTTTGAGCCTCTGCTCCAATGAACTGGATTACAGGTGTGTGTGCAACCTGATGTCGTCTTTTATCCATCACTATTCGCGCAGCCCCAGATGAAAGTGCAAGCGTCTCTTCGCCTGTGTCCTTCAATCATTCGAGAGCCGCCTTGGTAGCACCGCCTAATGATCAGCCAGATGCTACTGGGCGACCCTCTCACAGTGCCGCGAAGTCCCGTCTGGCCAACCTAGCCGCCACCATCAACACCTGGGAGGACGACCTCGGCCATGGCGCCGCTGCCAGCAGCAATGGGGACGTCACTTCCACCGCAAACAAGCCAAAGCCGGCAACTGCCACTAAGATCAAAGGGAGCGTGACCCCAGCCAAACCCCCTGTGGCAGCCACTCGCACCACCGTGGGCAGAACCCCAGATAAGACTCCTGTCAAGGTGGGCATGACCAAGTCGGCAAGTGGGAACGTGGCACTAGCGACTGTGAGGGCTGCCACCCCGGAGAGACCATACAGTTCCCTCGACAGGTCCAAGCCAGCCGTGTCCACTGCTGCGGCAAGGCAGGAGTCGCAGCCCCAGGTGATGAATACTTTGAAGCCGTTAACATCTGCAATAACACTAATGAACTTAAATTTCAGGAAATGGGCCTTCTGAACAGATTTCAGAAATGGAGAATATTTTAAATAGTCGACACAATTTTACAAGTTTTCTGTAAAACTGAAAGAGCAGTGGCAACATTTCAATGTGTATAAATGAAAGGAGATTTAACGGAAGTGCCGTAAACTAAGATTATTTTAACAGATATTGGGTACAATATTTTTAGTAAAACGGTAAGAAATTAATGGTTGATGTTAGTCTCAGAAATGTTCTCGAACAGTGCAACGCCTCATGTGGGGATTAAATTCGACAGCGTAGGAAAGTACATGCTGAGGTCTTCTAATTTTTTCGTGCTGCAGAAATCGCAGGCGACCACTCCCTCGCAGGCACGACCGATTGTGAACAAGACCATCAACCCGGGCACTCCAGCGCAGACCGTCTCTACGCCATCCACACCTGGTCTTTATTTCTTGTTTTTATATTTTCACCATTACTCTTAGACAATTTAAATGAGGTGTGATGGTACTTGGGGTATGATTTTACTTGAATATTGTTTAAAGCACCACATTGCTTTGTGTAACCACCAATGTGCTGTGTATTGGATTAATATAACTAATAATATCTGATGAACACCTTTTTAGAGTGAACGACAGAGTGTGTGTCAATGTGCGTGACCAGTTTGAAACTCGGAGCAGTCACTGAATTCAACTAAGATATTTAGGATTTGGTGGAATGCAGTTAATGAAAATTGTGCGGTTTGCGCGTGGGGAAATGAGGGCGCCACGCTGGCGAGATGTGTAACTACCTCATCTAAACTGGAGGTTGTGGTTTTGATCCTAACCCTGACACTTGTATATTTGGATTTGGCATGTTCTCCCCGTGACCGCGTGAATTTTTCTACGGGTCTTCCGGTTTTTCCCTCCACATTAATAAAAAAATCGTTTAGTTTCCATGGGATATAACACTAACATTAGCTATGAACTTTTTGTTTGGGTCACTCAACCGCGCAGCCAACGGCTCGGGCGTGAAGACTTTCCGCGAGCGCTTCGAGGAACGCTGCCAGCAGCAGAAAGCAGCCGGACTCACCCCGACGTCGTCGTTGACACCGTCTGCAGTCCAGTCCGTGACCCCCACCGTGACTGGCCATGCTGCTGGGGGCCGCACCATCACGGTGGCACCGGGGGATGGCACGCGTGCGCTGCACGACCGCTTTCGACACGGGCAGGGAGAGACAGCTGCAGCCTCGCACGCCGACAAACTTAAGCAGGTGCTCTTGGGCCGCGGTTCAATAGTACATTTAATTCAAAACAATTCTATCATGAATTATATACTGGTTTTTGAGGTTACCTTAATGGTATACTGCACCTATTTTTGGTGGTGTCCATGATGAGTCTTTGAAATGCATTTCCACTTTGACGCATGAAATGCATATTTTGTTTTTAACTGTTGAATGATATCCCTTGGTAATCATTTACTTATGGAGTTGTATTATTGAGACTTAGTTGATGGCAGTTTTCGTAATTTTTTATTGGGGCTTTGACATTGACACTAAGTTTTTCTGAAGCCTAACCTTTCATGGGTTTATAATATCCACTTTATAGCGTTGTTTTGCCATCACAGGCTGCTGAGAAGTAAAGGCTGTCAACACCTTGGCTTAAACATTCTGCTTTTGCATTTCCTCTGTTGTAGGAGCGAGAGCAAGAGCTAGCCATGATCAGGAATCGCTTCCAAAAAGGCAGCGTGTGGGCCAATGAGAAGAAGGTGCCCGTCAGTGATGCCACCTCGGACAAGGTAGTGCATGGCTGGGCATTCTTGGAGCTTCGTGGTTAAGTGTCGGTGCATTAGACTATTTTTTAATGTGCCTTTGAGTTAGGTCATGCAAGGCTCCAGTGTTTGTTATCATTCTGTGGTGGCTCATGGTTGCGGTTTCTGAAGGCTACAAACTCAATTTAAGTTTATTCAGACTTGTGCAAGTTAATTTGTGATTGAAATGTAAAACAACATGTGATAATGTAACTCCTGGGAAAATAGTGGACTACATGCTCCTGTCCTATGGCAAATATTAATTAAGCTTCTACCATCACATAGGTTTTAAATGTAATCCCCTTGTATGCATCAACTAAGTTTTTAACATTTAGGACGTTTGTTACCACCTTAAACTGGATCCATTATTTATCTGCCACTATTGTTTCAATTATGGTATTAATGGCAGCTGCATGGGATTGGCAGGGTTCTTCGGTTGTAGCCGGAGGCTCCGTGGCCAAGGCTCCAGTCACACCAGCACGTGAAGGCAACGGGCAAAAGTCTGTAGAGACTGTCCAGCGTTCCAATGCCTTGGCATCCCCAGCCACTGCAGTACAGAAAACACCCGCAGGTAAACTTGCATTTATCTATAATAATCAATTACATGACAGTAATTAATTGGACGTATTCTGCTACAGCAGTTTATTTTAGTTTTATTGCATTGTAATGAATTTTGATTATTCGCCATGAGATGGTGTTGAAATGGATTGAGGTGCAAGCATCTGCATGCCTTTTGGGTGACTGGAGTGATAATTTTTCTAGGGACAGAATCCACCAGCGACGATGCAGAGCCCGGACGCCGGGTGCGGTTTGCCTCCGAGACGGAGAAATTGGGACCCGAGTCGACTGGGGATTCTGATATCGACAGCAGAGGCTGCCAGTCCAGTAATGACGTCAGCGACAGCGAGGAGGAAGAGGAGAACAACTCTGGCGTGATCGACGAATTATTTGAGGATCTGCTGGATGACGTGGTCGAAGGGAGCGAAACTAAAGGGACAGTGGAAACGAGAGGAGAGGTGACGACGGCGCTCTCCAAGGAGGCGGCCAGTGGCGAGAAGAAGAACCAGGAGAGTGAGGACGAGCTGGAGGTGTCGTCTATGTCACTGCTGTCAGAGTCGATCAACACGGCAGTGCACAGTCCCGAGGTTCGCTGCTTTTGTTGATTGTGTCGACCTGATATCCCATGTTGCTCCTTTTGCCGTTTGAGTGTTTGTAAGTGCGTGAATTTGTGTTCTATTGCCATTATGTAACTGGTGCCCACTGCCTTCCCTTTACACATTATCCTTACAGGAGATATAATTTTAGTAATTTAATAGATGGTTGAAAAGGTCTCCATTAGAAATAGTAATTGTTCGTAACACCACACAGATATTGATTATATGCGACTACATATAAAGAGAAGGATGTGTGGCCAGTAGGAGAGGGAACATTAGGGTGCCACTGTTGCGAGATGTTATCTCCCTCGCCTGGTATGCAGGAGGCCGTGGGTTCGGTCCCGACCCTGATGCCTGTATATTTGGAGTTTTTATGTTTTCCCCGTGGTCGCGTGGATCTTTATCTGGGTCTAAACATGCACTTAGTTGATTTGTCTGCTACTATACATTCCCACTATATGATTAAGCAATGTTGTTGGGATTTTATTTGTGGCCAGGTTGCTTCTGAACAATAGGGAATAGCTCTGTTGGCTCTATTGATGGTGAAAGATTAGTTGGGTGTATGGTAAGAAGGAAGGCAGCAGTTGGGTGGTTGACAAGGGGTGTAATCGTTGCCATCAGTATTGTGAATATACAATACTTCATAAAGGATAAAATATTTAAACCTTTTAAAATGGGAAATCTATAAAATATAAATGATGTGCATGCTGTATCTACATACATTTTTCAGTTTATGCATATATGTTTGGAAATAGGATAAACAATTGTATATTTGACAATATTTTAAAAAATCCAAACATGCATTAATCTACTCTTTCTACAGTCCCAGTTAGAATGTTTTCCACGGCTGAATGTTCTTATACAATTTTTATACGTTCATTCGGCTGAGTGGTGCAGGGGATAGAGCCCACCACTTATAATCGGAACATTATGGTCTCAAATCTTGGATATTGGTCTTTTTCCCTGTAAGTTGATACAAAAATAAGTGCCACTTTGTGGAAAGTCATGATTGGATTTCTTTTAGATAGCCCGAACCCCATGGTGGAAATTGAAAATTTTCACAACTGGCTCAGAGCTGCACACCGGAGATGAACATTGGCAATGTGCACATTTTCCAGGAGAAAATTAGACCATTTCAGTTTAATGAGCAATAGTCATTCCTGTGGGTAATTCCGGGCAGCATATCGATGGAATTGCCACTGCGTTATTGGGGGGATGGTGACGTTGTTTCTATCTGGGCCCCCCACTCCAGCAAAAGATTCTGATGTCGTCTCCGTTGCCGCCGAGCTCGGCAAAGAGCCCCAGTGCCCCCTGCAGCCCCGAGGTTCCGCCCGCAGCACGGAGAAACACGAGGGCTCGCCTGCGCCGCTCGGGCTCCCTGGATAGCCTCGTGCCCTCTGAGGAGCCCCGGCTGCTGTACAGGTGCGTGTGTGCCGTCTCTCCTGGGTGCTGCCGTTTGTCGACTGTTGAGGGGTATGAAGCGTCGTGTGTATGTTGATGAACTGCGAGCACGCGTTGTGTTTGTTGGGTTGAATTGTGATTTAAAATGAACAGAGGCATTTATTGTGAATTAGGTATTCATAATGAAATTATGTAAATGAAAGTTTTTACTTGATTTTTTTATGTACAGGTATTAGGCATCTTGCAACTATTCCTTACCACAATTTGGTGAATTTCAAGATTTGGGTCACTTTGATTCAAGAATGGATTCTTATTTTGTCATTGTGGTACATGTAGAATATCTTGTTGCAAGGTTTTAATGAACCTGATATTTTCATGGGCAAATCACATACATTCTTTATAAATAAGTAACCTATCCTTGCACATGCGATTTGATGTGGGCTTTGAGCTCAAGACTTTACTTTAAATCATGAATTGTTACATGCCGAACAGGTATTTGGCTTTTTTCACACTGGCTAACAATGAAATGTGTTTATCAGGCGGTAAATAATTATATTATTTGCATTGTTGAAGTCACCCCGAACACAAACATCACTTACTAACTATTATAGCTATTATAGCACAAATACGTTTAGAAGTGTGTGTGTGTAATTGATTACAGCGACATGTTTGTCTCTTCCTGTAATTTTTGTTACGTGTGCTGCAGCATTGACGCATACCGGAGCCAGCGTATGAGCTTGCACCGCCGCTCACCCGTCAAGCAGGCTTCACCGCGTCGGAACAACGTCAGGGCCGAGGAGCGTCCCAAGAACTCCCCGCGTGTTTTTTCCCTCCGGGAGCGCCTGCACGTACGTTGGCGCCTCCATAGCAGCAATGCGCAGTAACCGTGCTATAATCTCCTGTACTTACACATGCTTTGTGCGTGCCTGGTATGCGTACAGCTGTTGACCAATGAGGTGAACAGCCAGCAAAGCATCATGCAGCAGGCACGCACGGCGCTCGGCTGCTGCGTGGACGAGGACCACGGCAAGGGCTCTTTGGAGGAGGCAGAAGCTGAGAGGCTGTTACTCATTTCCAGTAAATACGCCTTTCGTTCGTTTGTGTCATTTGTATTTGCACGCAGCATACAGGGCACTGGGGGGGGGGGGGTGTCATTGGAACTGTATTGGAACGAAAAGGACCAAGCTCTCCAAATATTTTCACTTGATGAAAACCGTGCAAAGCTTAGTTAATTTTGAACTTCTAAACATAATTTAAATGGTGTGTGACCTACTTGGCTTCGCGTTTCATATTTTTTACATTTTTAGTGTAGCGGGATACCCAAATGGTATGGAAGTGACCGTTTGGCCAAGACTTGATATAATGTGAGAAGAATGAGCCCGGTAATCACTGAAACCCAGTGTTCGAATCCATGTAACTCTCTGATTAAACTGTTTTTCATGTGGAGTGTCTTAATGGTTTCACCATGGTCACCAATGACTGCACATAAATAAACATAATGTTACATTATTTTTGTCACTTAATATTGCTTAATCCAACTCTGAAAATTAAAAAAGGTGTGCTTATTGACGTGCAAATATTTTTTTTCAGGGCAAATACAGGTATGCTAGTGTGTGATAAAAGAGTTGTAAGAAGAAACTTCAACAGTAGCTATGTGATGCCATCTTTCAGAGCTTTTCTCTGATGTATGTTTGTGCTGGCTGTAGGAGTTCCGTCAAGATATTTATTTGTCTTATGACGTTGATAGTCCAATTAGAAAAATAATCATAAAATATACAGGGTGCTTTAAAATATTTTTAACACTTATGAGACTATCGTTTTTAATGGAAAAAGAATGAATAATACACTAACATGATAACAAATGTATGTTAATAGCTTCAAAAAGTCAGTCTCCACTTGTTTGCCATCATTGTCAACGCGTGGCTGGAATCTTCTCCAGGTGGTCTCCAGAGCCCGGAGGCACATTTTTCGTGGTGTTGTTGCAAATTCTCAGAAGTGTTAACATTTTTTTAAGCACCCTGTACTGAGTTATCCTCGTGTAGGAACAATGTATTTTAATTCAACAGACTCCGATAAGTGACGTTATCACAGGGACAGCCGCCTGCATTGTTGCCAATGGAACATGCACATAAATGCCTTCCTAATCTGTGCTGTCCTCTATCCTGCGGCCTATAGCGGAGAAGCACCAGGCTTTACTCGCGGAGCTGAATCGGCTGAAGGCCAATGCGAGCGCACGCTCAGGTGGCCGTGGTGGAACCGGCACAACGCCGGGGGAACAGACTGCCCCGTGTCGAGGATCAGTCTTCATCTCCGACATCCGACTGCCTCTGAAGCCCGAGTTTGTGTGCGTTCTCGCCTCCCGGCCAGGTGAGACCCTCGTAAAGCCTCGGAGAAGTTAAGTCGTCCCTCCCTGCCACGTTCGCTGCTATGTTGCTGTGCACTTTTGGTGAGTGGCATTACAGTAAAATCTCAGCTATGCAGACTCATTTGGTGGAGTTCTGGTCTTCTGGCTCGCTGAAAAGTCTGGCTCGTTGCGATTTCAATAAAAAGAAAATCGATGTAAAAAAATAGTGCTCGCATGTATGTGTATCGCATATACACGTGCTGTACAGTCACCGTGTACAGACCATGGGGAGCGGTAGTGTAGCGGTTAGCGTGCTGTGCTTTGAACCCGGCGACCCGGGTACGATTCCCACTCACTGCCAACACCAGTGACGATTATCTGAACTGGTCCTTAGCCTCAAATGAGTACCTGGTGCGATGTGTAAACATCACCACTGGGGAGACGAAGGCGGTCGGGCGTGGTGCTGGCCACCCACCCCCTCGTGTACCGTTCCGGCCTTCACAGGTGCTCGCTAACAGCACTTGCCCCTACAGTCTGCTAAGTCTATAAGGGGGATCTTTGTCTTTGTACAGACCAAAACAAGAACTCGTGTGCTGTGTACAGTATTGTAGTTTTGTCAGTCAGTCTGAGGGTACGAGAATTCATCTGCCACCCATGCCCCACCGCCCACCCATATCACCCATTACCACCTTGAATAGAGGGGCCATTGCCTAAACCATCGCCTATGATATATATATCCTCATTAGGGCAGTGTTATTTATGAATTTTAATTGTTAGTTGTATTGGCACTTTATTTATTTCCCAATTCCTAAGTATTACAATACACTTGACAGTCAAACAAAAACCTGCAGAAACCTAGTGTTCTTTGCAGTTGGAACTTAACTAAAGGACAAATGTAATTATTGACCTGTTTGTGTCTCGTTTGGCCAGACCAAAGCAGTTACTACTTTGTGGTGCTGCTACGTCAGGGTGCTGAAAACATTGTGGCAACGCCACTTGTGGCTGCTCACTCGCCGCCCAATGGGGACACGTTGACTTTCCCCACAACGTTCACCGTGTGAGTACTTTGCCTGTGTCTCGTGTCCCTTGGTCGCCTGCCCTAAGACAAGTGTTTTTTTTATTTCCTTGTGATTAGACGGTTTTAGTAAGGTATGTACACAGGATTGCAGCCTTGTTCCAGTATCTTGTTAGTGCAGAGAAAAATTCACGTGGCAGAGCATTCAACCTCTAGAATATTCCCTAAGCTAGAATGAGCTGCCACGATCTGTAAGGGAGGCTCCCTCTTGCCATTTCTGAAGTATATTTTATGATATAGCGTTTACACTTGTAAATGTTGTATGTTTAATTTCAGGTTAAGTTATTTAAAATGAGAGGTCACAGCATGAATTATAAATGATGGGTTTTAATTGCCTGATCTCTTGTGGTTTTATTTCCCTTTAGGCAAGATGTTGGAAGTGACTTTGGAATTTCCTTGGAGGTTTATTGCTTGGTAAGATAATTATATTCTTGCACTGAGGTGTAATTTAATCTTCATAGGCGCATGAATGCATATATACTTGTCCATTTTACTTCGGTGTCATAAAATGTATGTATGTTGAATATCTTTCACCATACGTCGCCGGCTGTGCTAATTGGAGGTGCGGGGGTTGCACTCCTCAAATGTACCATCTCCTTTTAAGTCTGTGTACAAAATTTCGATTTAAAGCTTTCGTGACTGCAGGGATTCATATTCTTGATTCTTTCGGTAAAGTCACATAGAAGGGAAATAATAAAATAATATGTATATATATATATATAGTGTGTGTACAGTTTATTTTTGCATTCATTTGGGTAATTATCGAGATACAATCACGTTTGATTATGTTAGCTGCCCTTCCTCAATATTAACTGTCTTGAACAATATTATTTTCAGAGTCAGAAGAAAGACGCCAATGTTCCTGAAAAGAAAAAGGCAAAGGTGAGATTGAGGGGGGAAAAAAAACCCATGAAGACACTGATACGTTTGCCCCCAACTAAATTCCAAAGTACATTGATACATTTACATGCTAGTATGTAAGTACAGCTGTTGATGTTGCCATTGCAATTCAGTTAATGAGCCTCAGTAGACTGCCTGCGTAGTTGATTATGATGTAAAGTGAAGTTTCCATGTTCAGTGCTCCTCAATGTGATGCTTGGTTGATTTGTTTTACACACAGGGTCTTACACCAAAAAAGCTCTTGTCTTCAATCACGGTGAGTTGCCTCTACTGTAGCAGAATTTACTGTTTCTGGTGGAGGTGGTCCTTGGATATCTCCACTAGCTCTCAGTCATTCCTGAGTCCACTCTAAGATCATATCACACTGTTTTCAAGGTTTACTAATGGACGCGCTTTCTTTCCTCTGTTATCTTGCTCTACTCCCATTCACATACTTTTTACTCCAGAAATGAAAGCCGATGGGCAAAACCCTCAATGAACCTTCACTGCATGCATTGTCTGGATTTTCCTTCTCACGATGTGTTGCTGCCCCCCTGCACCCTATTCTTTGTCCAGGCTGTTTTTTTCAATTGTACCACACTTATTTTTTTAATATAGAGTTGTTGTTTTGTCCCAGTAATGTACGTCCTTTTTTTGCAGCAGCAGTTGTATTCAGAGACGAAATAAAATCCAAATTGTACCGTTTATTATAAAATGGCAATGTATTTTAGTTACAAATGTATTGTATTTAATTATAAATGGATTCTAATAGCAATGCTGTATCACAGTTTGTGTTGTTCATGGTAATGCAACCAAGTATACGGCACTGTTAATTGCTAACTTGAGAATGTTTTATTACAGTAGATTACGATTTTTTATGTGATGTGCCCCCAACAACAATTAATGTTTTATGTATAATGTCTGTGTGATGTCTTCTTTCATGTATCATTTTTTTGTTTTTGCAGAAAAGTGGCAGTAATTTGCATTCTCCATGTAAGTATTTCAAATGGTCTTGTTTGTAATGCAGTCCATCAATATGCAGTACAAGCTGTGGATTGGAAGGACCATAGTTTGGTCATGATTTGACTTCTCTTTTGCATTCCATAAAACCCCGCAAATTGCTTTGTGTAAAGCCTGTCATCTTTGACAAGTTTACTGTCCTGTTGAACCGTGATCACTATATTTACTGGCTTAAAAGACACTTTATAATGGATGACCGTATACTGTGTTTT
Source organism: Lampetra planeri (assembly GCF_965212315.1). NCBI lineage: Eukaryota > Metazoa > Chordata > Hyperoartia > Petromyzontiformes > Petromyzontidae > Lampetra > Lampetra planeri. The sequence continues at coordinate 5,139,508 of NC_136132.1, forward strand.
AGTAATCACAAGAGGCTCTTCAAAACTGATTGGAATGCAACGTATAAAACCTTGCGCTGCGGCAGTGTGTAATAATATGATTGAAAATTAACTGAGGACAGTCCAAGTCTCAAGACTGTCACGTGGTTTTTGCATTGGGTTGTATTGCAAATACAGTCGGGAAGAACCTGGGCTAAAGCTGGAATATTCAACATGTTTCTCCATGGCAATATTTGCTGCTCCATGCCTATAACAGCTGACGGCAAACCCTGGCCAGTCACCCATACAAGTACAAACCAGGCTCAAACCTCTGCTTAACTTCCCAAATCTGATGATATGGGACTTATTGAAGATGATTTAGTAGAAGATGATGAGGCCCGGTGTTGTTTGTGTTGCAGCCATCGTGATTGGTGGGGGCACGAGGCCCAGTGGCTTCGTCCTAGTTGGTTCCCACCGCCTCTGCCTCTCCTCTGTCGGGCAAGCCAAATTTCCACTGGAAAAGGTAACTCGTGAAAGTGGCTATAATTCGAGTCACTTCTAGCCGTTGCACACTCAACCCTATGCTTTATTTATTGCTCGCACAATCATAAAAAATATTCACGTGTTGGATTAATAAGGTGCTTTTGCCTCAGGTGCAGCGAATGTCGCCCCTGGAGGGAAACGTCTATTTGAAGTTCCAGTGCCGCGTTGACTCGAGTGTGGAGGAGCGAGGCTTCTTGGTACGACCTTTCTGTATGCCCCCACTGCTTTCTTAAAACCACAAGCATCATTGCTGCATAAGTTAGTATTGGTGTTAGTCATACATGTGCTCAGTAGGGGCTTGCAAAGTGATAACCAAAATGGTTAGTGCACTGTGTTATTATAATTTCACTTGTTTACCTTGGGAAGCCTGACCTGAGTGCTTCTCATTCCAGAGGCTCCTGCCAATGATTCCAGTAGTCCTGGTTTTATTCCTGGCCGTGCATATTGTACACTAGGTTGCTTCAACTGGTGATGAAGCATGGCTATATGTATCCCGGTAAGGCTCTTGGAGTGGCCCGCTTAGCTATGATCCGCCGAGACGTAAACTGATACGTATAAGTGAGATGAAGAGGTAAAGGGGAGGAGACACCTTTCGAGACGAGGGGTCAAGATTATTACTCGCATGTACAGGCGTTCTTACGTAATTACGTCATATGACGTAACGACTGCACACGTGACCTGAGTCCACCAGCACACGTACATTTTATAATGTGGCCCGCCAAACAATTGTCGGTGAACCCTGTTGTAAATTGTTGCAAATTGGTATCTGAACTTTCTCTGGTAGTAGTTCATCTGGTGCAGTCTCATTAATATAAACACTGGTGAGATAAAAATTCAGACCTGGTCGAAAAATATTTCATAAGTGCTTGCTCCATCAGATTATGCAACAAATGGAAAATCTTTGTGTGCTGTGGTGCAGACGATGTTTGAAGAGGTGAGTGGGTTTGGAGCATGGCACCGGCGTTGGTGCGTGCTGTCCGGGAATTGCCTCTCCTACTGGACCTATCCAGATGATGAGAAGAGGAAGGTGGGTCCTTATGCATTTTCTGATATCTAAGTATTGTGTAGATAATTAGCAGATCATCAATATTTCATGTGTATATGTGGAGTATTCCTCCTAAACCGCTCTAGTGGAGGGATCAGAGTGATGTGTTCTAGTTTATGGATGTGAGTGAGGAATTGTCAGTGGAATTGGATTTATTAGTGCAGGACGACCTTGTTATACAGTATAGCCATCTCAGGCAGCACCTGCTTGCACCCCACGCTTGTGCCGGGCAGGATCCGATGGCACGTGTGAACCTGGCGACCTGCGTGAACCGGCGCGTGGAGCCCGTGAACCGCGAGTTTTGCGCGCGCCAACACACGCTGGAACTGGTGACGGTGCGCTCCCAGCACCCCGACGACCGCGAGACGCTCACCACGCACATGCGCAACCGTCAGTGCGTGACCAAGTAAGTTCAATAGCAGACCGGGAGCAACAGGAGAGCTTCACCATTCTTGCCCGATGAAGCTGATTGTAATTATCAGCGAAACGTCGTACTCAAATTTCAAAAATGCTGTTGATTCTCTCTTCAGCACACCGGTGGGCTAAAGAAGTGAATTATTTTGTCCTTTGAAAAACGTGACACATTTTTTACTGTTTAGCCGTGTCGGGTGGTGGAGGGTTACGACACATTTATAAATAACGCGATCTGATCCAAAAACCTATATTATGAATAATATTAGTCGCGAAAGCGTACGTGTTAACTTGACGGTGGCACCACTTCCGTAGCTAATGCATCACTGAGACCAGCAGCAGTAGGAGCTGGCTCTCATTACTGATGTCACGTCATAGAACTTAAGCGACCGCATATGGGCAGTGTTGAACAAGCAAGCATGGATAGAACACCCTTCACTGTTGTTGGTAACACTGCCTTATAATTGTGTAATCGGATGTGGCCTTGTATATTCTTAAATATTAGTCTCAATATGTCACTGTTGTGCAAGTGCTAAAGATGATAGTGCTGATGTTATTGCCTTGACTTTAAAGTCTTAGATGAACTACAGGTTCAATTAGTGTGCATTGGCAGTAGATTGATCAGTGCAACTAGTGTGTGTTACTCATTAATTATATGATCACGTTTCCACCACTTTATAGTCATTAAGCCACCTAAGGTACCTGAATCTGAACATGCCACCTCGAACCAGGGCCAAATGCAGTGACTGACACTGGCCCTCTTGTGGTGGGTGTTAGGAACTGGCTATCGGCAGACTCGCGGGACGAGAGGAACCTGTGGATGGAGAAGTTCAACCAGGTGCTGATGAATTTACGCACCTGGCAGCCAGAGGCCTGCGCCGGGGCTGCCACTCGCTGAGCTCAACCACAGCTATCGCCAACCATTTAGCTGAGACACACTACCCTGGCCAAGCCGGACCTGAGTGAGTAGAGGGAAAAGTACCCCCTGGCGTTTGAGCCTGTGTGGGCTCAATAGCCAAGGGGGATACTCGCTATAGTTGGACTTAACCAACTGTTGTACAGACTCAGCCCGATTTAGCCAAACATAGCCTTACCAAACATTACCTGGCCTGAGATTGTTGCAGCCTTTATTTCGCAAAGCTTTCTGTTGGCCAGGCGTTGCAGAGCCACTTGTAATCAACGGTGAACTGTTATACTTGCCGAGCAGACATTGCTTTATTGTGCACATTTACGAGTGGTTTAGCTTGAAACTGTAGTTGACGGGAAGATTCGGAAACCCATGTGCATACATCACGGATACGGGACACGATGCACTGCTGCCTTGATGATTCATAGCTGTACGGTCACACGTGCTTGAAGCTCACAAAGATTGCTCAAATTATGCCTGCATCGCGTGTGTGCTTTGCCGCTAACTTAAGCCGTGTACACGGGGGTATTGGTGCTAAGCTTGGTCAACATTGGCTGAGCTAGACCTGTATGGTTCACCATGGACACTCCCGTGTGCCTCGGATGCTCCCTGCTGTCAGGGCATCTTGTTCCACTTTTCTGTCTTTACTGTGTGCTTGGATAGTTTATCGTTTTTTTTACAAAGTATACAATTATTCAAAGGGGCAGTATTACAGTAGTATACTGCAGCTCAATTCTTTGAGATCTTTTTCTATTTGTGTTTTCAAAACTCTTACAATTATATTGACATGCTATGAGGTGAAATGTCCATAAGTGTTGTGTTTCAGTGCCAAGCTCACTGCTTCTGAACCTATGAGTAACAGATAAGTCTCCATTTGCCATATATATTTAACTGGATATGGTATGCGATAACCCACATGAGCGTAAATTCAAAATTTATACTTTTGCAAAAAATTAAAACGGTAAACCTTTGCACTAATTTACGCGCTGTAACATGTACAACACTTTAAACGTGTGCACACCTTTCATACTTGGTTTTGCACTGGAAAAGCCATGTGAATGTCCACACAATATGCGCTCGACCGAATATTTTTCAAAGCACATACGTTTAACAATTACTTGCTGCGTACAGCCACATTTAATGATTGCATGTGGCTTTGGGTGTGCAGATATATATTTAGTGGGGAGCAGTAGTGTAGTGGTTGGCGTGCTGCGCTACGAACCTTTCACCCGAGTTCAATTCCCGCTCATGGCCAACACCAGTTACAATTATCTGAACCGGTCTTGGGCCTCGCTAGGTCATCTCGGCCTCAAATGATTATCTGGTGCAATGTGTAAAAACATTGCCACTGGGAAGACAAAGTTGGTCGGGTGTAGTACTGGCTCCCACCCCCTTGTGTGCCGTGCCGGCCTTCATTGGTGCTCGCTTACAGCACTTGCCCCAACAGTGTTCAGGCTATACAGGGGATATTTTTCTTTGTCTTTTGCAGGTATATTTTAATACGATTTGGTAATATGCATCTGAAGCATGAAATTCCATAAACAGCTCCTATGCATTGACTGAGATTAGTTAGTACAGACAGAAAATCAGTGAGGTGGAGTATGCGTAATTTATAATTCAGCTGCCGCATGACATTTACCAATCCGTTTACTCACTTTTGGTACAGGAATAAATTGGGTTAAGTGTCTGATCACACAAGGTTTACAAGAGTGGTCTTGGTATAGAATTTATCTGCGAATTCTGTCGACTGAATCGAAATGTGTTGAAGCTAGGTGGCACAAGATGCTTACATGTTTTAGAGAAACCAAGTACAGTGGAAACAGCAAATACTAATGGGTTCAGATTTTAAAAAATAAAGTATACTGCTTGCCGATGAAATATAACCTTCTTATATAGCATTTAAGATATACAATAACTTGTCATTTTGTCCTGTCCTTTTAAATGTTTTAAATAATCTCGTTGGTAAAAAAAAATCGGTCTTTACAGAACAGTTTTCGTCTTGTAGATTCCTCAAATAATTATTTACCTGAATTGTAACTGCTTGAAAAGGAAATAAATGCTCTTTTACATCCAAATTGTGTATGCTCTGTTTTACTGCACTGAGCCTCGTGTGGAAATCGCTAATTGCAACCTGCAGCATGCCCCTACTAATGGTTTTATTGTACCATAACTACACAACCACACAATACAGATAAGTAAATAAAATACATGACAACTATGATACATATGAATCGCTTTAATGGAATGTTCCAGTTATTGTACAAAAATATCATAATAAATACGATATTCATACACTTTGATAATTTTCAAATCGGTGCCGAGTAATTTTTTACAATATGGCCACCAAGTTTTAAATTAACGCATTTCCATAAGACAAAAAAACAACTGTTTTTGATCACATTCAAAGACGATAATAATCGTAAATTAACTTAAAGGTTATATCTTCTTGGTTCTTTCGGTAAAGTCACGTAGAAGGGAAGTAATAAAATAATAAAAATAAAACATAATAAAAGGTTATAAATATGCACTTCCAGAAAACCTATCTTCACCTCACGATATGCAGGTTCTGTGTACAAATAACAAAACAAACAATGTGGACCATCGACCAACTGGCCATTTAATGCTGTTCATTTCAAAATACTGTACGCACTTGTTTATTGAACAGCACACATGGCCTCACTAATTTATTCCATCTTTAAAGGATCACATTGCTCACTGAAACTTACATTTCAGTGTATTTGTGAGAATGTGATCGAGACGTCCAACTCCTACATAGTAGCTGAGGGACAGCTCCACTATGGTAAGATTTCACGTTGTGTATTATACCGCAGCTACTTGCTCATCCCATGAAGCAAAACACTGTTGGCTGTGGAGAACCCATAACTGCGGTATATACTGTGCAAGTATTGTTGCGTTGCAATTGTATTAACCCCTTTCACAGCCATGTGTATGTCAATGTGTTATCTTGCAGTGAAAGTGGAGATGGAAAAGTGATGGATTCAATGCAGCAGCATTGTGGTCTTTGTGTTTCCATATTTTGCCACTAGATAACACATATATCGTGTATACCCTTGCAACCAAAATCACAATTGGTCACGTGAATGGAACCGGCACACCAGATCCTGAGATGCAAATGGCTGTAAAAGGGTTTGACAAAAATCAGACTGTTTTGACAATGACACTGGGTAGATATGAAAATACTTAATAGGTTTTTTTCCATTTTTTCTGGCAACAAAACTGACACTTTATAACAAGGAATCATGTTTGCATTAACCACAATACTTGCGGTCAATGCAAACAAAAAAACACTGATAATGTATGCATTGTCCTTGAAATTGATTGGTCCATACCAGAGAAAAAAAAGCTGTCCGGTGTGGACCAATACATTTCAAGGACAATGCATATATTATCAGTGTTGTTTGTTTGCATTTTGACTGCAGGTATTGTGGTTAATGCAAACTTGATTCCTTGTAAAAAGGTGTCGGTTTTGTAGCCAGAAAAAAGGGTAAAAAAACCTATTATATTTTGCTACTGGCAAAGGAGGCCTCATGATGAAAATACTTAGAAACACATCTGTCATTGTTAGATTTTTTCAAGTTTCCCCAAATGGCAATTATATAAACAGCAAACGGTTGATGATGCCAAGGGGAGTGCTCAAATTCATTTAATGGCCATAATGCAATGAAAAGAAATTGTCAATTTTCACTGGCAATAGTTGCTGTATAATTTTCTATTTAAAAACATGGATTTGCCCAAATCTCAACAATTTGACCATTGCTCCCCTGAGTGGGAAACTGGGATGGCACTTTCCAATCAATGAAAGGCAGTTCACATGACAATCAAAGGTTAGGTGCACTTTGTATACCAATTATTGCACATGAACCATAGTTTTGAAGACTTTATTGACAATCTCCCATCACTGTCACTGCTGAATCAAGTTGCTATGGTTGCTCATAATTGCGTTGCCGGTGAGGATTGCCAGAGAAAATTGACTAATTCGCCCTCGTGATTCACTGCCTTAAATTTAAGAACCTCCCCTGCCACTCAAAGATATTTTAAATAGAGCTAACACGAGGACAATGTTAATTACTTGAGCCCTTTAGTTCCCTCCTGCCTGTAGAACTGCCATCACAGCACGGTGACGAGGATATGCCAAGCCCATCGCTTTGTCATGTCACTGTCACTTTGCGCAAGTGCTTATTGGGAATATCCAGGGCTCCCACCCTCAAAGGCCATGCCCCTGCCAAGACACCGGCCTGCACGGCCACGCCTGTCACCACGGCCAGCTCGGGGTCCACCCTCGTGTCGGGATCCGAGCCGAAGTAGTCGGCCAGCATGCGGCGAACACGCGGGATGCGCGTCGAGCCGCCCACCAGCACAACGCGGTCGACCTGGGGAAGGGGCAGATTGGGGACACGTTTCGAGAAGACGGGACGAGTCATGATCCAAATACAACTGGTCGAGAATTTCATACCAAAATACAATATCCCGCAGGGTAAAAGTCTGGTTTGCAAGATTAATATTTTAATATTTCACCATGGGTCCTTCAAACAAAAAAATTGGAAGCACAACATAGATGTCAAAGCAGATGCCACAATTGCTCATCAAAGTCCCAGTGGCCATTAGTTCACAGTTTGCCCAAACTCTAATATATTAAATTACCCAAAATAAAACGGTAAAATTACTGTCCCGATTAACCCACAACTCTCTTGACTAATGATCAAATTGTTTTAGTAGACCTTTGGGTTCCATTGCTTCCCTTATATTTTAGAAGAGACAACAAAGTCCATCGCAGTTGCCTCGGGCCCCTTGATTGTCCTAAGTACATCAAAGTCCTCCTGAGCATGCATCCCTTTGGAAAGCAGAGTTCCCTGCAGGTTTGAAGATTCCACCCCTGCGTTGTTTTGCATGGCTCTGTGGGGTTCTGGTGCTGACCTGCTTTGCGATGAGCCTCCCGGACCTCAGCACCTCCACAATTGGCTCCATAACCTTCTGGAAGAGGTCTTCATTCAGTGATTCGAACTCCTGGCGTGTCACCGTCTCATCCATCTCCACAGTGTGATGTGTACCCTGGGGACAAAGTGATCAAGTGTTACTCCAAACTTGTCTTCATTGTTATGCTGCTAAAAGCTAACACACTTTACAATTGTCTATAAGCTTACAAATATGAACAAATTCACATTCATCAATAACAGACAATATAATCAGAATGCTGCTCTGAAGGCCTATTGCTCAATGTCAGCCTATTATATGTTTCCTATTGAAGGCAGTGATATTAATAAAAGGCATTTCAACTGCCACTAGTTAACTTTTTCATCAAATTTTGTTGGTGTTCATCTCTATTGGTCGCCCTTTGGAACCAGTCTCGTGACAGTACTGAAACATTTTGTCCTAAAAAGCTGTCCTCTTATCAAGTCTGGAAGGATGGACCAGGTCAACCTCCAACTGGGATGTGAACTCTACCTTCCAAATGATAGTCCATCACTGCCACGGCACCAGTGGCTGGTTTGATTAACATTAATATCACAACCGATTTATTGACACGTTCACCATTGTGCTTACGATTTGAGAAACTATTGGTAATACACGAAAAATGTTTTAAAGGGCCTTTTGCCCATCCAAGAACGGGTGTATTGCAGTAAATCTGAAACTTTCAAGCGAAAATCGGACCGCGACGCGATATTTATTGCATCAGTTCGTGTGCAGTTTGTAAGGCTGCGGTGACACACTTATTTCATTTAAAGGCTATAACCCCTTGTTCATCATGACGTCTTTTTTACTTCGATGTCTCAATAGCGTTACGGAAATCGCGTGAGGTGAGGGTTCTGCCTTTGTAGTGAGGGTTATAAGTTGATGCTGAGGGGGGAGGTGCCTCACACCCAAACCCATGTGGAGTCACGTCACTCGCTAATTATTAATGGAGGGGGGGGTCCATGTGGAGGACGTAACCTGTTCATGATTATTGAGGGGGTCTGGTCGACGTGGAGTGACGTCACACGCAGGACAGACATTATTGGCTCATTTTTAATGGCGTGATTTGTTAGTTGCGCTTACCCATTTGAAACATCTCTTGATTAATGACTGAATCAAGATATTTTTCTAACCTTCATCTTACTACTTCTACTGATGTATTAAAGATGTTTGTCCATAAATTAACGTTTAACTTGAGACCGAAAAGTAGCACGTGCACTCGCCGGTGCACAGCGGTCTCCTTATGAACACAGCAGGGGCGGGCATGACGAGTAGAGGCGCCACAGTGGCAAGATGTTAACTACCTCGCCTAGTATGCAGGTCATGGTTGGTTCCCAACACTGACGCCTGTATATTTGGAGTTTGCATGTTCTCCCTGTAGTCGCGTGCATTTTTCTTCATATCCTCCGTTTTTTTCCCTCCACATTTTAGAAACATGCATTTTTGTATGCTGTGAATTTCCACATGACAAGCCACTTCATTGAGCCATCATTTGTGGCCAGGTCGCTTTGAAAAAGAGCTATGGTAAAATAAAAATAGTCTACAGTTTAATTTCGATTTAAAGCTTTCGTGACTGCAGGGATTCATCTTCTTGGTTCTTTCGGTAAAGTCACGTAGAAGGGAAATAATAAAATAATAAAAATAAAACATAATTAAATACAATTCTCACGACGTTTCGGCCACAACGCAAGCAGCCGTCCTCAGGTGAAGAACAGGTCTGTCGGAAGGACAGCGTCTGAATGAACGACAGCCCTGTTCTTCACCTGAGGACGGCTGCTTGCGTTGTGGCCGAAACGTCGTGAGAATTGTATTTTATTATGTTTTATTTTTATTATTTTATTATTTCCCTTCTACGTGACTTTACCGAAAGAACCAAGAAGAGGAGTCTAAAGTTTAGTTGAGAGTAAATATGCAATAGCTGTGAGCTCCGTACATTGTCGGGCGTGAACGCCAGCGAAAGGCGGAGCGACACGCGTGCCCTGTCGTTGTGCGTCAGCTCCAGCTTGGCCATCTCGGCCGCCTCGCGTAGGAGCTGCGTGTCTGCGCGGCCCCAGGGTCGGCCACCACCGTGCCGGTCCGCCAGCCGCCCCGTCAGGTGCTCCACCAGCCGCTGTGTGAAGTCTTGCCCGCCCAGGTGATTGTTACCTGCACGGGTGTGGGTGGACAGGGGGAAGGGAATGCAAGCACAGGTAGATTGATGCAACACACATTCGAAAATATGTTCCAATGCACACAAGGTGGATCGGAAGTTCCGATATCCATGTCTTAAAAGCCGATATGGAGTGGTAGACATAAAAGTGTACAGGGATTCCCACCCACACTGTACAAACATCGTGATGCAAAACGCCACACAGATGCATGTACAATGCATGGATACACACGCAACACACACTCACATGGACAACACATTTCAGTTGGCGCACAAATTCACCGAAAAAACCTAAGAATATGATTCCTTGCAGTCGCGAAAGCTTCAAATCTAGCACAAATTCAGTTTGCGCGCGATTTGTAGATCCATATGTATGTATGTTTCCCACTGTACGAAGGCAATCATGCTAATTGGCTCTGTGGTTCTGTCTCTCTTGCTTTGTAGATGTGCTTCTGCGGCTGTCTGGAACGCTCTTCCTTCTGATATTCGGAAGCCACGGGAGCTATGCACTTTGATATCTCGATGGAAAACTCACTTTTTGAGGACTGCTTTTTGGATTTAGTTTGTTGTCCTTCCCCCGCACCTCCGATTAGCACGGTTTGCCACGTAGAGTGTGAAAGAAGGTTCAACATACGTACGTAACTCTCCGTTTATATTATTTTCATTTAGTCTTGTCTCCTGTTATTCCGTTTTTGTGTTAATTGTTTAACTTTTCGGATCGCATCAATCCAGGCCGACTGCGAGTCCATTGCAGCACACACCATAAATACAATAACGGACTCAAATATCTAACATTAAAAACCAAAGTAAAATCTCTAAACATTAATTCTAAAACACTTTCCACGTGTTTTTTAATGTTTTATAATGTTGGTTATGTGTTAGTATATTATGTTCATGACTTATAGGCTTTTTTCATTATTGTAGCAGCTTGCCAGACTTTTCACATCGCTGGACCAGGGCTCCCCAAACCCAGCTCGCCTGGGGTTTTATGGTATACACAATCATTAAGAAGCCAACAAAATGTGCCCTGGTAACTCAAACAATTTAAAACATCAAAAGACTGCCGAGCAGGTTAATTTGCGACTTTTATTAGAGCTCATTACACCGTTACTGCTGTGGTTACGGGTGAATGCTGGTGGAACCAGTTTTAATTAACCTATTATCGCAGTTATGGAATGCTGCCTGTTTCCAGGAGGGCAATTAGTGGTTAAGGAGGGGCTCGCAAGATCACACCTTGAGCTGTAAAAATCCCAACAGTGCCACAGTTTGTTGCACAGGAAGTCTCTTCCACCTGGACAATGCTTAGATGGCACCGTGGTGAGTTAAACAGGATTGTTGCACGTGTGCGATGATGTTGCTGAATAGGCCACAGTAAGGTTCACTGTTGATTATGTTCAGGCTAGGACTACATTTGAAATGCATTTTCTGTATATCCTTTGTGCAGGTTAGGCTAAAAATCGCCTTGCAAACTCCAAATTTAAAGCAGAAATTAAAAGATAATTTTTTAGATAAATTAGTATGCACACATGCTAATGTGCTATCAGACCACAAACTTTGAGGCCAATTTTATTTTTGCATATTGCTCGAAATGGTTGTGAGTACACCTGTAATGCCTTTTGGGTTTAAATGCTGGATTGTACTTCAATGGGCTCTCTGATCAACGGCTGCCCAAAATTCTGGGAGACAAAGGTGGCTGGGCATACACCATGCTGCCAGTATTGTGCGCGCGCGCGCGCGCGCGTGTGGGAGAGGTGGCACGTACCCGCCATAGCGCGTGTGAAGAACATGCCACCCTGCTTGGTGAGCAGCGACACGTCTGTGGTGCCACCGCCGAGGTCGACGACCAGCACGGAGCTGACGCTCTCCTCCTCGTGCAGGCCGTACGCCAGCGCAGCAGCTGTCGGCTCGTTCACCACGCGCAGCACCTCCAGGCCTGCGAGCACACACGGCCACACGCCCCTCTCCGTGTACGTGGGCAATAGTTGGGTGCATTTTCATCCCACGAGGATAGAGGGCAGCTATCCCCATGGTAAAGGTAAAAGGAGGATGCTGCTGTGGTGTTGGTGTAGGGCTGCATACATTAAGCGCCATTATCAATCGGTATACACAGCGATGATCTTAGAGCACTCGACTCGCAATTGCAAGAATGCAAGTTTAAATTTCGGTCATTAGATGACTCAGACCATCACCCATTTGGAATTGATATATTGAATAAAAAAATGTTTGGACGTCGACAGTTAAATCTCTATAGATATACAAACCTCTGCTGCAATAATCTTCTGTACTAGCCATAGTGCCAGCATGCGACACACACAGCAACGCTCGCCCGTAAGACAGCTCTCGTACCAGCCATGGTTGCCGCCTTGATGGTGCTGTTGCGCTGTCGTTCGTCAAACTCTGCGGGCACAGCGAGCACGGCGTACCGCACGGGCAGGCCCAGTCGCTCCTCGGCCAGGAGACGCAGCTGATCCAACATCTGCGCGCCCACCCACTCCGGGGTGACGGTCTGCTCCGCACCCCCGTGTCCCCGCAGCACGAACACCACCTCCCCGGACACCTGCCGCACCTGCCAAGCCGCACGACCACATCGTCGACTTGCTTCATTACAGACATCCATTCATGAATCTCGGCTCATTCATTCATTGGTTAATGTGTGCCAGCTCTTCAGCTAGGTACATTCTCTTGTCACAGATGATGTCACCGGGAAGCCGATTCTTATGCTCACGATATGTGCATCAATTCACGTTCGTAATTATCTACTGCATACGATTCACGAATAAACATGCAAATGTTACCTGCAGGCTACGGAAACAAGATAGGCAAATACAGATAAGATGGAACAGCGCAAGCACCACATAAGATCGAGCAAAGACTAAAGAGTGCAGCACAGAATATAACCAAGCGAGTACAAACAAAACACAAAATAATTTATTCGCTAATCAAATCATATTCCCACGCTAATCGCAGGGGGGGGGGGGCGGGGGAGCTTCCGTCGTTACGCACGGAGCCAGCGCTCACCGTGAACTGGTAGCGCCCGGCCTCGTGCTCCAGCTCGCCAGGTGAGAAAGCGCGGCCGATGAAGCGCTTGGCGTCATAGAGCGTGGCGTGCGGGTTGTCGGCCGCCTGCTGCAGCGCGGAAAAGCCGGCAAGGACACGGCCGTCGGGGCCCGCGGCCACGACGCTGGGGAAGGCGCGTCGCCCGTCCGCGTCGGCCAGTACCTCCACCTGTGCGCCGTGCGGATATAACGGGACCACCAACCATGCCTGAGCACAACACTCCCGTCTACGAGCAATGTGGCTGCGTTTGTGTCCTGTGTTTCCGTTCATGACTGATGGTGATTTGCATTGCTTGTTAAGCAGGAGGCTGTACAGCTAATGTGTTTGACCCAAGAGTGTGAAATTTGTACATGTGGATTTTCCTGGGACAATTTGTATTATTTCCACAAAACGAGATATTCAACTTAATCGGTCATTCATTCCAAATGAAGACTTTTGTAAATTTCCTTACTCAGTGGTGCAATTTCTGGATTGTCCAATCTGGTTTCATTTTGGTGGCGATTCACAATTCTCAAAAGTTTTTCTCCCAATATTCCAAAAGGATATCCTCATAGTATGTATTACTCATTAAGGTTTTTACGAATGACCCACAGCTACAAAATAAATTGACTGGAACGCCTCATGTTTAAGAAGTAACATAAATATATTGACGGATTGCTCTGTCCATTACTATATTAGCGCTGCCATGAGAGGGTATTCTGTTGCACTTAATTGTTCCCTCCAACATTTAATGACAAACTCAGGTGCCTTCAGGTAGATCCATTCCTGTATAGCACATAGTGGGTTCAAATTTCTGTTTTTTTTCAGGAAGTGGTGTTCTTTACAGTGTCAAGTACTTGGAAAATGTATGGCATAGTTACTAATTTCACTTCAGGCGGTAAAATATAAATACCCTTACTTTTTCAAATGTATTTGGGAGAGTTAAGGAGAACGAGAATTCGAAAATGTGTAAAAATATCTCTACTGTGAATTTTAGTGATTGTCCATATGCTGAAGCAGTAACGGTTTTCATACGAAATAACACACCTCCCCCACTCCAGCATGGTACACCCCGATTGAGCAGTACGTGGTGCCCAGGTCGATACCAACTATTCGAGGCTTTGGTGGGGGCAGGTACTGCTGTCCAAGGTAACCGGCAAGCAGCAGGGCCAAGACCGCCATGCCTGTAAAAGGAGACACAATTGCGATGACGTGACAATGCTGGGTACATTTATCACGTATCTTCATTTTTTATGCTTTAGCAAATTAATGTTCGTACTCTTGTCAAGATGTCATGCTCTGGGAGAGTTTAGCCAAAAGGGAACCAATGGCTCAACATTTGCACAATACAGAATAACCATATCCTATAACATCAAATGACCGATATTTGTTTTGTATCAAGATACATATCGGGAATTATTTTGTGACAGTACACGTCCCAGTAAAGGTAAATGTGATACATCAATGGCACTGGTTAGATATTTCAGATTTCATTTATTTGGTATAGCCCTTGAGCCATTCGGCTCTTGAATCGGGTGCAACCGCAACAAACAAAAAACAAAAACATGAACAAGAAAACATCTTAAAGTGATAACGAGAAGTGCATTGAATACGCACGATAGTCCACATGGTTAAGTGTGACACGGGTAACATAAACTGCAGACATTACAGGGATGTAAAGTGTAATGCACCTGATGGGTGTCACGTGAAAGGCACTACATTAATAATCCAAAGTACAACGTGGGTTATTTTTCATAGCGACTGCAAAGCACAGATATTGCAAGGCTATTTAGAGAAGCTAGTGTAAAAGGCACAAACATGGAACACATGCAAAAGGCAATGTGACATATAGGGAAAATGGTACTACAAACATGACAAGGCTGGACACACACGAGCAGCAGCGGTGATTTTACACAGAGGTGCGTCACAGACTATGTTTGGGTCTTTTGCATGAGGCAACATGAGAAAATGTCTATATCATCTGACACGTAATTGGTAATGTGACGTGTAAATAGCTATTACGCATGACACATGTAAGAGGGACTTGATACATTACAGGCTATATACAAGCATATGTGATAACCGATATAACAAGTGCAATAGGCTATGTCACGATATACACTCCACTACTCCCGAGAGATTTATCTGGCTCCAACACCTGTGTAAAATTACAGCTGTTGCTCAACACCAGCCATACGAGTAAGTCATGATGTAATTAAGGATGAGGGGGTGTTTCGGCCACCACCGTTTGGAGGAAATGACGAATAAGTGAGATGTTGCGCATACCGAAGAGGGCAGAGTTGACATCATAATCTGTGTTTGTACTGGGGGAATCCGATGAGCTATACATCTCTTCACAGATGTCCAAAGAACGAGAGCTTAAGCATCAGTGTGCACGCAATGGGTCTCGCATGTTTCCAGTGTGATGTCAAGAGGTCGACTTTTTTTTTCTAAATTAAATCTTTTCTAACGAGTTTTGTACTTAAGTTTTTGTCAATTTCTCTATATAAAAGTTGGAAGATTCAAGATGAGACGGCGTCAAGGAAAGATATTGAGAGTGGACTATGGCGGTCGAGTTCAGGGAGTCGTTGACTATATTGAGCCGGGTGTCATCGGCATGAAGGACTGAATGGTCGACATGAAAACCGTAGCTGATATTGCCAATTTGAAGGACATATAATGAAGAGCAGTTGGGCCAAGGGTGGAACCTCGTAAGGACACCATGGCACAGGGATTTCTGAGCAGTCCTAGCAGTGTGAACATGTAGAAATGTGTTGGAGATGCCTGCGCGATTCTGGAAACACTCAGGGAGTTTGGAGCAGGAGAGACATCGGGCATTGACACGCGTCATTAGCGAGAGACATCTCGTTATGAGCACGTTGACAGGCTCTAACGCAGCCGTGACACGTGTCACGCGGCGTTAGATACAATACACACTCTGTGTGGCGATGCTGCTACTGCTGCTGCGTAGGCAGTAGTGCACAAGCACAACATAACAAAACAACACATCAACACATTCGTCAACAACGCCGCCTTGAAAGGAACAATAAAACACATGTAATAGACGACGTTTCGGGCAATAAGCCCTTATCCACAATACATACCCAGCATGGTGTACTCGCCAGCCATGGCTCAAGTCTCTCCCGGCTTCACGCCGAGTGTGGGAAGGAAGAAGAAGAGGGCGAGTTACTGCCTCCCGGGATCGGAAGCCACGCGAGACCGTCTGATATCGATAAGCCACCCGAGATCGATAGCGGCTCGAGATCGCCCGAGATCGGTAGCCGTGTGAGACCGGCTGAGATCGGTAGCCCCGCGAGACCTCCCGAGATCGATAGCCGTGTGAGACCGGTAGTCGTGCGAGACCGTCTGATATCGATAAGCCACCCGATATCGATAAGCCACCCGAGATCGATAGCCGCTCGGTATCGGTGGCCCCCCGAGGAGTGAGCGTCGCTTCCTGCCCGGTGACGACGTCCGCACGTGGGCGAGTGACGTCCGCGCCAACGCGCTACGGGCCCCGCCACGTGCTGTGTCAACATGCGCAACAACCAAAGCGCGTTTCGTAATTACATTTTTGACAGCTCCGAGGCATTGCACTTGAACACGTATTCTTCTAACAGGGGAATTGAGTATGCAGGTCCACACGGCGTGCAGCCGTTTCAATACGGGCAAAATGACATGTGTTGTATATTTGTTTATGTTTCTCCCTTATGATGGTGTTTTGTAGGATGAACGTTGAGATTTATAAGGGCACGTGGTGACCAATAAGGTCTGACTTGGTCTGTAATAAGGTAGGGCACTGATAAGGGGTTGACAGGTATGCTGTAAAATTTCGATTGAAAGCTTTCGTGACTGCAGGGATTCATCTTCTTGGTTCTTTCGGTAAAGTCACGTAAAAGGGAAGTAATAAAATAATAAAAATAATATTACGTTTTATTTTTATTATTCTATTACTTCCCTTCTACGTGACTTTGCCGAAAGAACCAAGAAGAGTAATGACCTGGTAAACTCAAATTTAGTTTTATCTGTATATTATTAAGTGCTTTGTTTACATTTCATATACTTTGCACTCCCATAGTGTTTTTGTACTGCTTGTTGTTGTTAACGTTCTAACCCGACCCCCCCCCCCCCCCCCCCCTGACTTGACATCTGTCACTAAGAGCTTCACAGCTCATCGGATTCCTTCCAGCATGAACAGATCCTGACCGGTCAAATGACGATTCGTCGATTCCAAAACTCCGCGCTTCGCCGCGACACACACGATTCCGATCCAGCCATTCGCCCACGTGGGAATCGAATCGTGATAATCACCGCAGCGAATATATCACCCGAATCGATTCCGCCACCACCACCACCAACAACAAGAAGCGATGGCGGCGCGCTGGAGTTGCGAGAACGTCGTGGTCGAGTACAGGGACGCGCAGGTCACCCGAGCTCACAGCGCCCATTCGCCGCGTTGCCTCGCTCTTAAATGAACGTCTCGCAACTACTTTTTGCTGGGTGGGCGATGGGAGGGGGGGTGGGGAGTTGGTAGAGGCAAGGAGGAGCCGGTGCGGTAGAGGCGGCGGGGGTCGCACGGAGACCGGCTCCCCTTCCTGGCACGGCTCGGCACGGCTCGGCTCGGCACGGCTCGGCACGGCTCGGCACGGCCCGGCACGGCTCGGCTCGATCATTGGCGGGTTTCATTGCAAACGGGGGGGGCCCCTTCTCACCCGTAGGCGAACAGCGTTGCGATTTGTAAACACAATCAGTGTTCACGCAATTTAGTCAAATACATAATATGTGCCGTTGTGTGTGCTTGTGACTTAATGCGCAGTGCACGCGTGTGTGTGTGTACAGCACTGCATTGCGTGTTGCACGCGTGTGTGTGTACAGCACTGCATTGCGTGTTGCACGTGTGTGTGTGTACAGCACTGTGCATTGCGTGTTGCACGTGTGTGTACAGCACTGTGCATTGCGTGTTGCACGTGTGTGTGTCAGAGGTGTGGACTCGAGTCATGTGACTTGGACTCGAGTCAGACTCGAGTCATGAATTTGATGACTTGCGACTCGACTTGGACTTGCATAACAATGACTTTGTCCCACCTATGAGATGTGGACTCGAGTCATGTGACTTGGACTCGAGTCAGACTCGAGTCATGAATTTGATGACTTGCGACTCGACTTGGACTTGCATAACAATGACTTTGTCCCACCTCTGGTGTGTGTGTACAGCACTGTGCATTGCGTGTTGCACGTGTGTGTGTGTACAGCACTGGGTATTGCGTGTTACACGTGTGTGTGTGTGCAGCACTGCATTGCGTGTTGCACGTGTGTGTGTGTACAGCACTGGGTATTGCGTGTTACACGTGTGTGTGTGTGCAGCACTGCATTGCGTGTTGCACGTGTGTGTGTGTACAGCACTGGGTATTGCGTGTTACACGTGTGTGTGTGTGCAGCACTGCATTGCGTGTTACACGCGTGTGTGTGTGCAGCACTGCATTGCGTGTTGCACGTGTGTGTGTACAGCACTGTATTGCGTGTTACACGTGTGTGTGTGTAATACAGCACTACATTGCGTGTTGCACGTGTGTGTGTGTGTGTGTACAGCACTGCACTGGGTGTTGCACGTGTGTGTGTGTACAGCACTGTGTATTGTGTGTTGCACGTGTGTGTGTGTACATCACTGTGCATTGTGTGTTGCACGTGTGTGTACAGCACTGTGCATTGCGTGTTGCACGCGTGTGTGTGTGTACAGCACTGTGCATTGCGTGTTGCACGTGTGTGTGTGTACAGCACTGTGCATTGCGTGTTGCACGTGTGTGTACAGCACTGTGCATTGCGTGTTGCACGCGTGTGTGTGTACAGCACTGTGCATTGCGTGTTGCACGCGTGTGCTCTCTGCAGTACTCTACTCTGGTGTGTCATGTAAACATTGGGGAGTGGTAGTGTAGTGTGAAAGTGTGCTGCGCTATACGACCCGAGTTCGATTCCGGCTCACGGCCACCAACATCGGTGACGATTATCTGAACCGGTCCTGGGCCTTCCTATCAAATGAGTACCTGGTGCGGTGTGTAAGCATCGCCACTGGGGAGACGAAGGCGGCCGGGCGTGGTGCTGGCCACCCACCCCCTTCATAGGTGCTACTCGCTAACAACACTTGCCCCAACAGTCTGTTAAGCCTGTACGGGGGGTGGGGGTCGTGGTCATTGCTGAATAACATTTAACATATTCGTGGTTATTTCGGTAAAGTCACGTAGAAGGGAAATAATAAAATAATACAAATATAAAACAATAAAAATTCTCAACACAAGCAATCATCATCAGGTGTGAAATCCACAGCAAGAAAATTTGAAATTTGCAGTCGAAACGTCGTGAGAATTTTTTATTGTTTATATTTGTATCATTTTATTATTTCCATTCTACGTGACTTTACCGAAATAACCAAGAATATGAATCCCTGCAGTCGCGAAAGCTTTAAATCGAAACATTTAACATAATTCGTGGCCCCCATTTGCGACCCACTTGCTGGGTGAGAGGGCCTTCCAGAACCGTCGTTGGCCCATGGGAGGGGGGTGTCTGTTGACGATCCTTCACCCACGCTGGTCAACTTTTGGGGTGAAGGTGCAGCAGCATAGACGAGCTTCAGGTAGCACTCGACACTGTGGCCCAGAATCCAACTCAAGTTGCCAGGTTTATAACAGGGGACCCATTACTTTGTTGACGATATCCACGTTTATTACATCCGTTGAATTGCGATTTTTTTTATCTCCTTTTCTCATCCTGAGAAGAGTCTGCGTTGACATTTTTTCAAGTGTGGACAGCTGGGCGATATTGGGGATGCTACTTGGGTACGCCTGTCAATACAGCGCTGTTGAAGGTCCCGGAGTTGGTGGATTCCGCAAAAGTTTGCGAGACTCCCCGTGAGCGTCGAGGAAGTGCAGGAGAAAGGAAATGCATTCGAGCAAAACGTGGACTCTACCTGGCCCGTCTGTATGGGATGAGAGTGTCTCCCCCAAGCTCGCGTGGCTTTTATCTGGGCGCTCTGGTTTCCCTTCCACGTAAAAAACGCTCATTCATTGGCCGATAACACCTTAATGTGTAGAGGACCGCAGAGCTTTGGGCAGTGGTTGGCACCGTGCTCATTGTCTGGCTCCTCCTCGTGCCTTCGAGTCGTTTTCGTCGAGAGTGAGCGAATACATTACAAGGCTGCCAATCTTGCTATCTACAACTTACTCATCTTCACCATGCGGTTACTGCTTAATAATTAGCTCTTGTAGAATACGTCGTCGTTTGCTTCGTCTGTTGTTGGGTTTTTTTTGGTATGTGTTAATCATTGTTGTGCGTGAGTAGCTAATATTTGTACGTGTGAACACATGTTTGCGGTGTAAACGATGCCCCAGCCGGCAGTGTGAGATTGGGAGTGGAATGTGGCTGCTGCATATTATTACATTGTGTACACTACTGTATGTATAATGTACATCACGTTTGGATTATTATTATGTGTATGAGCATAGCACACGTGGGTATGTCAACCAAACGAGGTCTGACCGCCTGTGTAACTCATGCCAGCGTCCCATTGGTGTTGTTTAGTCACGCACTGCCTGTTGTGTGGAAGCATGTAACACGTCCTCCTCTGACTACTTTCTGACCACCCCTTTTCTGTGTTTCATTAAGCGTGCGCGTTTGGCAGTGTGCAGTTCTATTGAACGTGCGTGTCAATAAGGCAGTGTGTCTTTCCAAATAATGTACGTGCAACCGATATTCCACCCTCTTGACGGCAACGTTGTGTGAATGTAAACTATTGTCATTACGAGATTGCAGTCGTCATGGTGGTTCTCTGACCCACTGCTGTTGTTCTGCAGGCCACCGCAATGTCCGTCGACTGCCAAGGCCAAACAGCTGTGCTCTCCGGGTGAGGCTTACTCCTGCCAAGGAGGCTGCCACTCCCGATCCCACCCCACCATTGCTCTTACTCACCAAGTGAAACCTTGTGATGTGGTGAAATCGTAGGCGATCGATAACTGATTGAAATCAATAACGGTATTGCAGCAGTCAGTTGAACCCCAGGTGCTTTGGTGCTACACACATTTCATCCAGCTCTCAGAGGCAAGGGTCGATGGATCACGGAAGTTTGGGAACATATCAAAGCTGCTTGGGTGTGAGGTGGCCAGGTAGTGCAGCAAGTGGTTTTGTCAACTCGTCACTGTAGACCTTTGAGTGTTGTTCCCCCAATGCATGGGGTTTTCTCTGGGTGCTTTCTGTCTCGTTGCGTGTGTTTATAACATCCTTTAGATCGACTATTCCAAACAACCCAGAGCAGGATCCTCCTGCAAAGAGCATTTTGAGCCTCAATCTGACTGATGTGGATAAACAAATTGCAGAATTATTATACAGCATCTGACTACCTAATATTTTAATATTATTATTTCATGCAAATATAAAATGCAGATCCTGTTATGAATTGCAATATCAGGGGCCTCATTTTCACATCGGCACACAATCTTAAGAACACTTTTTACTGGTATTATTTGCATACATTGTAATTTTATCTGATAAAGATAAATTCGCATTGCTTCAAGCCTTTTCCAATGACTTTGCTTACCCTGACGATGTTCAACGTGTCACTTATATCTTTTCTGTACATGTACTGCCCTTTTTTGTCCATCTACTGTGGGATGGAGGCCTCTCCACACCCCGCAGGTCATGGGGGTTGTTTGAACTTTCTCTGGTCAGTGCGAGTTGGTCGAGCTGGGGCGCAGAGACTTTGGAGGCTAGTACAGTACAACAATATATTCTAATGCACTGCCCTTTACCGGCAGTGTAGCCCTGCAGTTGTCTGTAAGTATCTTTATTTGTAGACGCTGTTTTTAAAACCAAATTGTCTTTTTGTCCTGCGCCTGCTGCTTCTATCTCTCAGGCGGCGGTACCTGTACATGATAAACCTAGACTCCCCATCGGAGCTGGTGAAGAAAATCTCCCGGCAGAGCAAGTGGGACGTCGGCGCTGTGCAGTGGAACCCCCACGAAGTGTCCAAGCATTTCTTCGCCGCTTCGGTACGACGTCTCGACGGAGGCTCTCGGGTGGCCCGTAGTGGCTCCGTTTGTCATGATTGTCGTTCCTCGTCATGAAGGCAGCCGAGTGGCTCGAGAGGACAGTGCCGTGTCACAACTATGCGCTAGCTCCGCTTGGATCCGAGGTTCAGATACAGGTTTCAGCCACCTATTACAGGGTGCTTAATAATTTTTGTTGTGCTTATATGGGACTATCATGTTTAATTGAAAAAGAACGGATGATATACTCTAACATGATAACAAATGTATGTTAATTGCTTAAAAAATCAGTCTCCACTTGTTCGCCATCATTGTCAATACATGCCTGGAATCATCTCCAGGTGGTCTCCAGAGCCCGGAGGCACATTTCTTGTGGTATTGTTGCAAATTCTCGGAAGGGTTAACATTTTTTTGAAGCAGCCTGTATTTAGCCGGGTTCTTGGTATAGTCTGCATAAAAAATAAACCCGGAATATTAACTTTGGTAATTCACTTCATTTGGTTAATTGCAGGCCTGAGCAATAAAAAGTGTGACGGTCCATTTTTGCACGACGTATAAAACTTTTGCATTCATTCTGGATAAATACTCCTATTGACATGACTTCAGTAGTCGTTTCACGATGTCGTCTTCTGGGGGACCTTTTGACATGGCGAGAGCTTCGAATGGAAATGTAGTTATCTCATAACGCGATACCGCCAGCGCAATTGAAGTATAACTGAAAATAAATGAAATCGCCATTTGCAATGATCATCAATCGACTGCTGTTTAAACGATTATTGCCCTCCTAAACGTGTGGTTTCCATCAAGACATGAAGCAAATCTGGTCAATGACAAAGTTGTTCATGTAAATGCATACCACTGCAGCGTGACTTTTGCCTTGAAAGAAATTAACCGACTCCTTGGGTTGTTTTACGTAAAATTTCACGAGGTTGACGTGCCCTCCATCTGTTAATGTCACGGTGTCCTCGTGAGCTGGACATCTGTGAAAAAGATCTTCGGAGTTCATCGGATTCCTCCAGAATGAATACAGATTAAGATTTTTGATGGGCCGTGCTACTCTTAACATGTGCACACTGACAGCACCCTCCCTAGCAGTGTATACTACAATCGAGCATCGATTATCTGGCAGCTTCGGGGGGAGGGAGTGCCTGATAAAATAAAACGGATAATCACTAATAATTTAAAATAGCTTATTTTTGCACATTCTTAGATAACATGTGGTTTGTAGGTGTTATTTTTGTGTTTCAAGCATGTTTCCTATATGAAATTATCATTAAAAACTACAAATAGACAGAAAAAAACATCTTACTTTAAAAAGTGACCGTATTTACTGTACCGTACTTACCATTCCAGTTGTATGTAGTATATAATGTACTGTGTATAATTTTTAACACTGAAATCAAGCATAGCTACTTTTGTTGTCATGCACATGGTGCCGATCGCCGGACTGGTACAGCTTTTGGAGTCGTTTTGCCGGTTTCGCCGAATTGGCCCCGGGACTGCCGAATAATTTTAGAAGCCGGATAATTGCGCAGTATCGGATAATCGATGATCAACTTGTACTAAACTTGGGTCTTGTGTTTTTTTGTGCTGCAGTGCAACCAGCAGGTGGACTTGTACAAGTGGAAGGATGGCGTTGGGGAGGTTCCAACATCATTGCGGGGACACACGCGTGTGATCAGGTGTAGCAGCGCAGCTTGCAAGCATGATATCAGCCTGTCAGGCAGTTCTTGATCAATGTACACAACTCTATATCACTATTTAAGAGGCATGTTTCAACGTACCCTCCCAGTTATTAAGCTGACGCTAATTTTCACAATTCACGGTCATGATTTGATTGAAGAATTGGTTCTGTTTTGTCTAATAGTTATTGCGTCGCTTGTATTTTTTTATTTTTAAGTCTCATTCTTACAGCTTTGTTGGCATGATACTAACTGTAACATTGCCATTCTTTGCATATACTTGAAATCTATTTTATATATTTTCTCTTGCACATTTATATGCCTGTATCGTGAGATATAAATCTATTTTAATTTGAGTCGATACATCGTAACATGCTGACTAGTTAACAGGCTAACTTTATTGTCATGGCAGACTCGTCACATGTTTAAAGTATTCAGCATGAATTTCATATTTATAATTGAATGGTATTCATGACTTATTTGCAGCATCTTGTGCATGTGTTCTTTTCATCTTTAAAAAAATAATAGTTTATTTGTAAAGTGAAAATCTCCTTATTCTTGGTTCTTTCGGTAAAGTCACGTATAAGGGAAACAACAACATAATAAAAATATAAAACAATAAAATTCTCACGACGTTTCGACTGCAACACAATCATCAGGTGTGAAAAACACAGCAAGAAAATGATGACGATTGTGTTGCAGTCGAAACGTCGTGAGAATTTAATTGTTTAATATTTTTATTATTTTGTTATTTCCCTTCTACGTGATTTTACCGAAAGAACCAAGAATATGAATCCCTACAGTCACGAAAGCTTTCAATCAAAATAGAAAATTTCCTTGTTTGCGGTACTTAATGTACGCAGAATGAAATAATGATCAAAATAAGTCACAGCCCTTTATCGATGCACTCATTGATTAAAGCCCTGCCCATGCCCTTCCATGACGGGCGTTGTTTTGCCAAACTTCACGCTGGTCACCACAGGTTGGCGAAGGGCGGCTGCCCAGCGTCAATTCAGATTTCACTCGCCACTGACACTGTGGCTGAAGTCAAATTTGGGTTGCAGCGGTTCGTAACACAGTGCCCTAACCACTCCACCGCTGCTTCGAACCTTATTCATATTTTGATGTGTGTAGTGTGCACACTATGCTGTGTGTTTATCGAAAGTGTGATGATGTAATATTTTGGCGGTACGTGTGCCGTCGGCAGTGATCTGGACTGGTCTTGGTTTGAGCACGAGTACCTGGTCACGTGCTCCGTAGACACGTACATCTACATCTGGGACATCAAGTGAGTGTGCACAGGCAGCCAAGAACCACTTTGAGGCTCCCCACAATAATAGTGTCAACGGCATTGATGACAGCTCGATTAAATCATTGCTCTGATAACACTAATGTGTAATTCAGGAATCCCATGTATTTTACATGTGTGCGGACACTTATGTGCGTAAACAATGAGCAGTTGCTATGTGATCACTTCTTATCTTTTTTAAAATAAATACTAAGTTTTATTTGTTTAGAACAAACGTTAATCCTTAAGCTGTTTTACAAGAATGACCAGCAGAGGACCTTAGTGGGCAAAAAAAAGGAAATTACAGAAAAAAGCAAGTTGCAGCATATAACTCAACTGATTTATATACTTTATAATTCCATCATATGTTATATGGAGCAATATATGTAAGATATAACATTTATTGATCATGACATACGCATTTGATAATTATATACATAAAGGGAGAGAGCTGCATTCTCTTGTGGTATTTAATTGCCTCTAAGGATATATTAATTTGCATATGCGATCTTTAACAGGGACACAAGGAAGCCAGCCATCTCCCTCTCAGCTGTTGGTAAGCTGTCCTCTTTGTAAATGTTGTGGTTTCACGCTTCAACACACCGGTGGGCTAAAGCAGTGAACTATTTGTCTTTTGTCAACGTGACACTTTTTTGTTGATTGGCCGTGTCGGGTGGTGGAAGGTTACGACACATTTATAAATAACGCGATCTAACCCAAAAAAGTTGATTATGAATAATATTGGTCGCGAAAGTCTACGTGTTAATCTGTCCTCTTACTTAATTTACACTATGTCCTTTGGACCATAAATCTAGCGCTACCTGAGATATACATTTGAAGTTCCCTTACACTGATTTCGGAGTGCATCAAGTTGAAGCTGAGGTTGCTCATCCGAAAGAGGGAGCTATTGCAACATTTGAGTTATGTGGCAATAGGCAGTGATGGCCTGTGTGTGTACTGTTGTGTGTTTGAGTGCCTGTGGAGTGGTAGTGTATTGGTTAGTACGCTGTGCTACGAACCCGACGACCGAGTTCGATTCCTGCTCACGGCCAACACCAGTGCCAATTATGTGAACCGGTCATGGGTCTCCCCTAGGTCGACTTGGCCTCAAATGAATACCTGGTGCAGTGTGTGAAAACATTGCCACTGGGAAGACGAAGGTGGTCGGGCATGGTGCTGGCCACCCACCCCCTCGTGTTCCGTGCCCGCCTTCATAGGTGCTCACGAACAGCACTTGCCCCAACAGTCTTCTAAGGCTATACTGGGGTGATCTTTGTCTTGTTTGTGTGTAGCTGGGGCATCCCAAGTTAAGTGGAACAAGAGGCAGAGGGACACTCTGGCGACAAGTCACGACGGGGACGTGCGCATCTGGGACAAACGGGTGGGCTGCTCCAGTCTGTGCCACTACACCGGTCTATGCCATTCTGAACAATACCGCGCAGCAACACACAGTCCAAATTAATGAAGCTCAATGCAACACATCTCGGTGCAAAACAACACAATACACTGCAATACAATACAGAACTATCTGGCCCAGTCATTTTAAATTTAGGTTGACAAAAGTGTGTGTGTGTAGATTTTCCAGGGTGCAAAAATCATAAGGCTTTGGATTTTACCATCTGAAAGTCTAAATTTCACATTTTGCCATGAGGTTCTATATATATATATTTTTTTTAAACCTAGGTCTTGGAAAGTTTACATCAAGTTGTTTTCGATCGTTCTGAACACAAACATGACACTTTAAAAATAATTTTCTCTGTTTTAATCGGAGTGTAATCGTAAATCCCATATGCTAAATGATGATATAAAATATTGTAAATGTTGATGCGAGTACTGATTAATGATGTTAAATCGTACTGCTGCACTGCTGTGAATTGTTGAGCTACACTGATCATGACGCTGCTGCTGAAGCTGTTGATGACGTGGTTGTCACTGCTGCGTTTGCAGAAAGCCACGGCACCCGTGGAGTATATGGCTGCTCACCTGTCCAAGATCCATGGGCTAGATTGGCACCCAGACAATGAATTCATCTTGGCCACCTCCAGCCAGGACAACTCCGTCAAGGTGACTCGGGCCAGAGAGATTGGTGCATTGTTCACTTTGCCGTAGCCACGGTGTCAACTTGAAGAGGTCATCATTGACAGTGCCTTTAATACCACCGCAGCTTGCCATTGTTTGCTTCTTTCTGATAGGTCCCCAGTTGTCGTAAACTTCTTATCGCACCTTCAAGGGCTGCTCTTACAATACTCCCACTGTCTGGATGATGATAATAGTAATAATTTAAAAACTCAACACATCCGTCAATGATGGGCTGCCTTAAAAGGGAAAACATATATATAACAGGCAACGTTTCTGTAAATGTGCTTATTAGAAAGGGTCATTACCTGAAATATCATCTCATATATTGTTATTTTTTAAAGCAGTGTTATTGACAAATGTGAGGTTTTACTGGTAGGAACCTCCTGGCTACACCAGCCCACAGGGGATTATTCTGTCCGTCCGTCCGTCGTGCAGGGAGGGGCTGGGTGGGGAGGGGAGGGTGGGGAGGGGCTGGGTGGGGAGGGTGGGGAGGGACTGATTGGGGAGGGTTCAAGTTCATTTATTAGGTATAGCCCTGTGAGCCATTCGGCTCTTGAATCGGGTGCAACCGCAACAAAAAAAACATTAACAAAAAACATCTTGAAGTGAATATGTGACTGAGTGCAAACAGAAAATCCAAGAAAAGACAGCAAAATATTGGGGCTATACTCAACGTTTAACCTACTCACGCCGGCTTGTGCCCGCCCTCACAGTCAGGCATATTTGCGGAATACACCACGCCGCCGTTGACCCTGGCCATTGACCGAGCAACCCAACGTTCCTACCAGCTCCCTCCGCAGAAATGTCTTTTTGTATTGGCAAATAATTTGTCTGGATTTAGGTCTTTCCCCTTGGTTTGTAAAGCTGCTGCCACCTGCTTATCTCGATAATCTAACCTCTTCGATCCTCCACGTGCCCCACCCATCAGAGCCGCTTCTTCATTATGTTCGCAACACTTTATCGAGTGGTGTCGGTATTGTCATAAACAATAATGACAACAACTTATTTGACTGTTTAAAGTGTTGCTAAACTATTTATTGATTGATTGTTTACGGCGACTGACGAAAAATAATAGCGCAATTCATATTGTAAGTAATGCTGCAATCGATTGTGCCATGCAATATAGTGGTGCTTGTGTAATAAAGATGGCATCAGTAGCATACACGATCACATGACATGGTTTTTGTCTTTTCACAGTTCTGGGACATTCGAAACCCTCGGAAGAACATACATGTGCTGTCGTGCCAAGTTCCTGTGTGGAAAGCACGGTATACGGTGCGTATTGTGATTGTGTGTGAGCGGATGTGCATAGACATGTATCCTTATGTGTCTTATTTTGATGTGTACCTTAATATATGTGGATATGTAACAGGTTATATTTGTGTATTAATGTATGTATCAGCATGTATGTAACTGTGATTGCGTTTGTGAGGCTGTTTATTAAAGGGAAATTATGCATCATTCATTAATCTTCTACATTGCAGGCAGTTTAGCTAAATATATTGTTGTACTCTACTTCTTCGGTCCCACATCTAAGCCATTATGCGTGAATACTGGAGGTAAATAAAGGCCATTGTGAATAGTTCCAGCCACACCACCAGTTTTGAGTGTTATATGGTCCTCTCGATGTTGCTCATCTTGCAGCAGCAACATCCTAACCGGGGGATTGTGCGTGTGATTTGTGTGTCCTTTGTATCTCTGCATGCGGCGTGGGCAGCCTTTCAGCAATGGGTTGATCACGGTGATGGTGCCGCAGCTTCGGCGCGGTGAGAACAGCCTACTGCTGTGGAATCTGGGAGAGCTGGGGGCACCTGTGCACACCTTCGTAGGGCACAACGACGTGGTGTTAGAGTTCAACTGGCGCAAGCAGAGGGAAGGTCAGTGTACACAGACAAGACCCACAATTCTTAACCTTAACAGGCTTGTCGCAAGTGCTGTTAGCGAGCACCTATGATATCCGGCACATCACATGAGGGGGTGGGTGGCCAGCACCATGCCCGACTGCCTTTGTCTCCCCAGTGGTGATGTTTATGCATCGTCGCAGGTACTCATTTGAGACCGAGTCCACCTAGAGGAGGCCTAGGACCCTTTCAGATAATCGTCACCGATATTGGCCGTGAGCTGGAATCGAACTCTAGTCGCCGGGTTCATAGTGTCGTGCGCTAACCGCTACACTGCCATGCCTCACATTAAGGCACGCACATACATGAGCATACACTTACAAGTTGCTTCATCTCGTGTTCTTTAGATACAAATTAACAATTTCAGGTGTGTCCTTTAGATACCCATTCATTGCAAATTACAAATATGAAATTACATGTATAAATTTCATGTAATTTCTGCACATGTACATGGACACACATACAAACACACTGACATGCACACCAAGACAGATGCACGCATACAAGTGTTCCATCTGCTACGGAAACTTGGAGGAACGACCTGGGGCACATCAGTCGATGTGCTGCGAACTGCCACCCTCTCACTGATCTACTCGGTGGCAGGGTCCTGTCCTCCAGCCCGGTCCAGGAAACCCATACACAAAACTGCCAGATGCACATTTGAATAATGCGATGTGCATCACAACTGGAAGACTGGAACTGACACCAGTCCTTTGGCTCCCTGTTCCGGCAAACATTCTGCCACCAAATATGTGCAGATACATGCAAACTGCAATGGCGTTTACTCGTTTCTTGCCAACAAAAACCTACTCGTCAACCAAGACCTCAACAATGTACCTTGCCGCCAACCCTTAAGTCCTGTTCCCCCGTCTGGGATTGCCCCGTCACCAACCTAGAATCTCAGCCAGATCCAGGAGATCGCTGGTGAATAGAGTGGAACAACGCGGACGTCCAGAATAAACACCTAATTCGAGACCCAAATATTGCACCTGCTGGCTTTGACATTCCTTCTTGAAGACAATGGTGGTGTAACCATCAACCTCGTCATAACATCAACAGGTCAATGTGCACATCCCCTTTATAAATGGAAAGTTAAAGACATGCCACAGTGAAATGTTGGCCCTGCAACTCTGGAATATATAGTTAACCGCTATCATCTCATCTCCTTCAACAGAGGAACGGCAAACGAGATTAACTCTTCTCCTGAAGCTCTCTCTTGCCTAGCAGACCTTGACATTTAGCTCCTGAATATATCGTCACATGCAAGAATAAAATCATTCAAACGTGTGAATGCAGCAACACATTCATCACGTGGGGTTTCTCCCACATGCAAATAACACGCCTCTATGAATGAGCCTGACAAGCCAATGCAGGGCCCTCTTGAAAAAGGGTATTGAGATTCAGTGAGGTTTCGCTGAATAAATAACCATGTTTAGCTAATTAATATATTTTTGACTGTTTTAGCAAATGCTGTACACCAGCACCTGTTGAGACTGTTACCCAACACTGGCAGTTGTTGAGGTCAGTCACCTGCGAGCTTTGGCTACCTTCGTCCCTCGGTGTTAATGTTTTACCATGTCCACTGCAGCTTCACGTTTTGTAGAAGTCTCTAGTGTAAATAATTGGCTGAGATATTTATACCTGCTGTATCAAAGTACACATGTGGACAAAAGTGCACAAATTCACGTACATGCTCTGGAACATGACCTTTGTTGATGGGTTTGTGCTTGTGCAGGACTAAAGGACTTCCAGCTTGTGACGTGGTCCCGCGATCAGAGTCTACGCATCTGGAGGATTGACACACAGCTGCAGAGGGTGACTCCCGCCCCCATCCCTTTGCAACTGTTGTATTTGACTTAAGCTGTCCTTCACACTCACCTGCCCATAAATAAGCATCCACGCCGAAAGAGTATTTACCCAGCATCTCCTCCAGCGTGTACAGGCCAATGATAGAATGTCGATAGTTATTTATAAAGTTTATCGGCAAAAAAAGGAAACCCGTATCTGCCAATGCAGGGAACGGAGCGTGTGGTGTGCAGCTGTGTTCCAGTGACAATCTCGATGGCACTGATGACCTTTTGGATGACTACACGGTGACCCCTGACATGGACAAGGGCTACTTGGCCCCCGACGCGGAGCCCAGCCCCCCCCCGCGGCCGTCCAACCACGAGGACCCGGGTGGGTATCACACAATCGCCAGGCCAACAACACACACCGAAACGAAGACTCGACTCACAAGACGAGTAGCGCTTGTACTCTCGATACTTACCTAGGTTGTGCGTTCCAGGCTGTCCGACACTATGGTGATGTCATCTTCTTGGTTCTTTCGGTAAAGTCACGTAGAAGGAAAGTAATAAAATAATAAAAATAAAACATTATTATTTTATTACTTCCCTTCTACGTGACTTTACCGAAAGAACCAAGAAGATGAATCCCTGCAGTCACGAAAGCTTTAAATCGAAAAAAACTTTGGTGATGCTTCATTAGTGAGGGGGAAAAAGGCTCTAAATTTTCTGGGAGGTTTTGTTTTCAGTGCTCTAGTGATATCCCGCGTTGATCTATTTAACACTGTGGTAAAGGTGTTACAGGGAAGTCATTACAGTGCTAAAATTATGGGCTTGTATTAACTTAATAGTGTTTTCACTCCTTAACGAAGCTTCACACTCTTGTCAGATAGCCTGACATACAGCCTAGGTGCACCTCTATGGAGTAAGAGCTGTGAATGTTTTTTTAGGTTGGGTATTCTTGGAACAAATAGGGAATAATTGAAAGGTCCCCCTTTGAAGGTCATTCCACTTAAGTTTACATTTTCTTTTTAGAATCAGATGATCAAGTTTATAATTAGTAGGGGAGATGTGGCTGATTAGCTACATCAGGAACCATTAATCAGGTATTTATTCGTCAAGTCCTTACCCTCAGCTGAACCCTGAAAATCATTACCTGAACCTAATCCTACCAAGTCTAGCTCCTATTTAACTATACCAAGCCTCAACTTACCCTAATAAATAGGCGAGCGACAATTAATCAACTCGTTGATTAAAATATATTCTTTCGATCGTGATAGTACCTGTAAGATTGTGTTTTTTTTTTACGATCTTATTATATATGTTTTCAAGATTTAACCTTTCGGGAAATAAAATTAACTGAACAGAAGTATCACGCACTACATTACATTTTTAGCCCGAATCTTGTCGGTGTATGTATTTACGTTGAACTTTCGCACTGTGCGTAGCCAACCGTGCTAATCATTCAATCGCAGGGTGGGGGAGGGGGGGGGTTGAATCTTTACATACAAGACCATGCCAGGGTATTGTTAATGAGGGTGCTTATTCTCATTCAAGGCTTCGCTTGCCTCCCAAACGTTGAATGTGCGATGAATATCGCCGCTTACTGCGGTCAACGTCGCGTGTCTCGTCTGCCTCCCGCCTGCCCCCTCCCCCTGCACCGGCAGGAGTACCGAAGGAGATCGCCGCGGTGTCCCCGCGTGGCCGCCGGAGGGGCGACGCTGCTGTGCCAGGGCAGCCCCAGACGCTGCAGCAGGAGTTCTCGCTCGTCAACCTGCACATTCCCAACGTGGCCGTGGATGAGGTGCCGCCCGCTTTCTCACGCCCACTTCATCCCCCAAACCAATTGATAACAGCGGCACCTCGCTCGCATCTCGCTTTGACACACGCCGTGCGGGCACGGGTTTTTTTTGCGCGTCGCTTCGCAGCTCTGGCGGATGTAAAAAGAGCGCATCGTAGCTCATCGGATTCCTCCGATGAAAGATTCTTAACTTTGTGGACTGTGCATTGGTGGCAGTTCCACTGCTGGTAATAAAGACATCGGATTTGCAAGAGATGGCTAAGTGTGATCATACCATGTTGGGACATTGAGCTGGCACCAATGAGACCCCCCGGGGTTTGAATCTGGGTTCCAGCCACCTAAATGGGTTCAAATATTTTTGCTAGTTGGTGGTCCGAAACCGATTTACCAATGAATATACGTAACGACTTTGTGCTAAATATTTGTTTTATTCAACATGGCTTATTCCACTTCTGGGAATTACAAATCTTAGTTTTCTTGACAGGTGATGACTCTTATTAGGGCATATATGGGTGTGCCCCTAGCGTGCATTAAGAGACTTGTTAAAGTGACTTAAAATGTCATCTTCGCGAGTTTTCTGCGGCTGTTCTGAGAACACGTTATGATGTGCTCGTTGCTAAAAAAATATAAATTCTTATTGAGGCATTGTGCGGGCCCAATACATCATGTTGTGACGCACGTACACACTGTCAACATAAGCCAAACCGGTTATGAAAAGCAGGTGATAGAAAGATGGGGAAGAGTTGCTCGAGTTTTTCATGGAGATTCACCAGATATTCGGGTGAAATTCAGATCTGGCCAGTATCCACCGGCCAAACGGTTAACCTTAAAACCAGTAGAAACAGGATAGTGTCTTTGCTATTATTTAAACTCCATTTGTTTTCTCTAATGTCAAAATATCCCTATCTCATCTGCACTTTCTCTTATCTCGCTGCACCCTAATGCCTTTTCTATATATTTCACATCTCACTGTATCAGTCTTTTGTTCTTCTCTCATCTCTTTACATTCCTTAATATCTATTTAAGACTTCACTTCATCATGGGACCTCCTTTGCCAGTACTAAAATATGAGAAAAAGTTTTTCCCCTTTTATTTGGCAACAGAACAGGTGTGAGGTTGTTAAAACACCAAACTGAAACCTTTTGCAAGGAATCATATCTGCATTAACCACAATACTTGTGGTCAAAATGCAAACCAAAAACATACTCTGATAATATATGTGTAATACGAGAGAGTTCCTCGATGAGCGGATAGGCTCAGCCGCTTGGGCCATCACCCAATTAGAGGGATGGGCCAAGGTTAGAGGCGGAGCTCAAAAGGCTCGGGGGAAGTAACATCTAGAAGGTTCGTGAGGGGGCGTGGCTGTAGGCGGGGATTGGTGACGTAGGCCAGGGGATATAAGGGGAAGCAGAAGAGAGCTCGGGGTGAGTGTGTGGAGTCAGAGAGCGGGACCACGTCGCTCGCCTCCGGGACACCAGCTGCCGCGTGGCGGGCCGGAGGCTTCTCCCAGCGCACCGCCTGTCAGCGGCGCGCGGGAGCGGGAGAGGTTGAGAGAGAGAGGAGACGCGAGTAATCACCAGCCGTGCGGAACGGAGTGCAGCCGTGCCAGAGAGAGCGAGAGCGGAGCTTTCCAGTTGTGAAAGAAATAAGCAAGACGAAGACACAAGCCCAGATCGTCGTCGCAGTGGTTTATTTCATATGCATTGCCTTTGAAGCTGATTGGTCCACACCAGAGACAGCTTTCTTTTGAGCCTCGTCTCAAACGGTGTTAGACCAGAGGACGCCAAAAGGCGAACAGCACAAAGACAATGCACTATCAGAGTAATGAGAGCTTGGGGTGTGCATCTACATCATGGGATCTGTATATTCTATATTATCACAGTGTTTTTTGTTTGCATTTTGACCACAAGTATTGTGGTTAATGCAGACATGATTCCTTGTAAAAGGTTTCAGTTTGGTGTTTTAACAACTTAACACCTGTTTTGTTGCCAGATAAAAGGGGAAAACTTATTCTCATAAGACTTTACTGTTCACCTTTAAATTTGGATCCAACTCGGATATCTTATTACGGTTTTTCGCAGGGTAGCAGAGAATGCTATTCAGTGCACCGCTGGTGTCTAACAGTAATTTATTTGCCGTGACCTCGCAGGAAGGTGTGAAATCGGTTGAAGTGGATCTTAGTCATGCATTTGTGAAACCAAAAGAGAAAGATCTACAATGGGTTAATTGATATTAATAAAAGTTAGTGTCACCTTGCGCATTCCGTGACGGTTTTTGTTGTCGAGCCCGAAAACATGCACAAGTGTGCACCCAAAGAAAGCTTGTAAATGTTGTGGCTTTGCTCTCCAACACACCGGTGTGCTGTACTAGTTACAAATTGGCTTGTTCTGTTTACATGACAAACCTGACTAATTGGCTGTGTCGGGTGGTGGCGGGTTTAACGACACATTTATATATTTACGCAATCTAACCCAAAAAAACCTGTACAATAAAACCTTGGATTGCGAGTAACTTGGTCTGCGAGTGTTTGCAAGACGAGCAAATTTAAACAAAATATATATTAATTTGATAAACGAGCGAGGTCTTGCAATACGAGTACTGTAGTACGTACAGTATACGCTTTGTCTGCCGAGCGTCACGTGATCACAACTGAGCCGATGGTTCTTCTCTCTCTCTCTCTCGCTGCGGGATTGTGGGTAATCGTCTCCCATGCTCGGTCTCAGTCGGCGTGCCTCACTCGTATAGTCAACATTCGTGCGAGCGTATACTTTTTACTATAGTGTTGTGACCACGTGTGTGTGCGTAAAGCATTTTTTTAAATTTTTTGTCCAAGTGTAGTGACTGTGAAAGTCGTCCTACACAATAATCCTCCCCTCTCTCGTCTCCCTCACACCAGCCACGATTAAATGTAATTAATTAATTTGATTACTTTATTAAATTTTAATCATAAAAATATTAAAAGGTATTTTGTATTAATCATTTTTTATATGAATACAGTATTTTTGGGTTGTGGAACGAATCATCTGAGTTTCCATTATTTCTTATGGGGAAATTCGCTTTGATATACGAGTGCTTTGGATTACGAACACATTTCCGGAACGAATTATGCTCGCAATCCAAGGTTTTACTGTATTATGGTTGTATCTCCATGCTTTGTCAGTGATTTTCAACAGTTATCACAAAAAGAGGAATGGATGCTGGCTGTCTGGGCAGTAGCCGTTTGTAAGGACAGTGTAGTTATTATGGAAAAACTGCTTGAACTGGAAGAAGAGTAGATAATCGTGAGAGTGAGTGTATGCGCGATTGTCTGGATTATGCTTGTAACAGTGATATATTTAATATTCTTGAAGTAGGCAGCATTAATATTTTAATTAATTGCAAAACCATAATTTCAAGTTTGGTTGAAATGATGTTGAGGTGAGGTGACTGGTTTCTAGAAATAGCTATTTTATTCTGTACGAGTGTACCTTTGAATATTGATGTATATACATGCATATATGCGGTGAGCAATATTAAATTTTCACATTGGGTCATTAAAATGTGTTTATCAGCAGCTGTGTTCTATTCACCTCCGAGATAAAGACTTGACTATGATGCTATTCCTGGTGGAACCAAAGCTGTTGGGGACTGTGTGCCGTGGTTTAGGCTGCTGTCATCGGCAGGGTCGTGGAGGTAGTGGTGTGTGACCATATGTTACTTCACTGGTCAGTGTGGGTTGGTAGAGATACCTACCCGATAAGGAAACACACCATGCTCACACAGGCCAACCCCTGTCTCCTGTTGTCACGCTGTAATTCAGGGTCTTTACAGCAACAGCCACTGCAATCGCACCTTCCACTGCGATCTATACAATTTTGATCTACTAATTGTAATTGTATACATTTAAGGCAATTTCAGCCAAACAACCTGTTTAAAAAAAAAGAATCTCAGACCGTCCCAAAAATATTAATTTGGTGGAATGATGGCAAAGTAATTGACGCACTGACCTTTGAACCTGGTGACATGAGTACGATTCCTGGCCATGGCTAACAAGAGTGACGAGTCGTTTCTGACCCATTTCTTGGCACCAGCGTGGTGACGAATGTTCAAGCAAACCCTCAAGATCAAAATGTGGAAAGACCTTTTGGTCATCGGTAAACAAATTATTTCGAGATGGTGCATTGGCAGTGGTAAATGTGTACAATGAACAACAAACTCAACAAACTTTTCTTAAAAGAAGAAATATATAATATGCACATGCTATGCTTATGCCATGGAAAAGCATCATTGTTACATATCATTTGCTTTTGCTGTTTTGGCAGGTTTTTGATGAATGTGAGTTTTATTTTATTAACCACTAGATTAATAAAGCACTGTACATTATAAATATGAGTAGTGTGTGTGTATATACCAGTACCATTTGCCAAAGAGGCTGTGATGCATGCGCGTGCAGATGGATGCCTTGAACCGGAGCTGCACGGTGTGCGTGCATTGTGGGAGCCACCTGGTGAAGATGGTGGTGGCCTTCCCTGTGAGCTACCCCAACAACGCTGTTCCCACCTTCAAGTTCATCAGCCCAACCTCCATTGATGCCTCTACGAAGACGCGCCTACTCAAGGTGAGTGCCACCACACTCTGCCAGATTGGTGGCATCGACCCTCGGTGTTTGGGGTAGAGATCGTGTAGTTTGTTGCTTCTCTTGCAGGGAGACACCACTACCTTGTGAACTGCTCCAATCTGAATGTTTAGCTCTGTCTCTACAGGCCTCTTTATTCGATGCCCCGCCATAATAATTGTGACACTAACCAGCAGGTGATTTGCATTTCGTTTGACCTCCTTTGGATATTCACATCTCTGTTGCTCATGGCTTTTAAAAAAAATAACAGTTTTACACCTTCCATTAAGAGTACTTTATTGTAAAGTATCGGTGGAAGTAACTTGGAATTTTACATGCAATCTGTACACTCTATAATACGAGTGCAGGAATAATGTTGAAACGAAAAATTATAAAGAAAGAAGCCACTTCAAATCTTTGTTACCTGTTGGTTTGCCTCAAGTGTCCTTTGGCAAACTAAGATATTTGTAGTTTTACAGTTGTAATTAAATCGTTCAAGACTCGTAGAGCCACAACCAAAGGGTCACACATGTGGAATGCCTAGACCAGTGGAGAGATGTCCCAAGCCAGTGTATATGTGGATGCCACAATGGTGAGATGTTAACTCCCTTGTCTGGTATACAGGAGGTCGTGGATTCGATCCTGACCCTGATGCCTGTATATTTGGAGTTTTCATGTCTCTCTCCCCGTAGTCGCGTGGATATTTCTCCGGGTCCTCCGGTTTTTCCTTCTGCGTTTAGAATCGACGTGCGTTTAGAGCATTTGGCTGCTATACATATCCACGTGATAAGCCACTTAATTAAAATATCATTGTGGCCAGGTCGCTTCTGAAAAAAAGCTATATAGCTTGGTGAGCCTTACCTGGTAAAATAAAAAAGAGTTTATTTTTTTGGAATATGACCATTGTGCTGTGGGCTTGTCCACACCCGTTGCTTTGTCGCTGCTCAGACGCTCAAGGACACTTCGCTACAGAAGGTGAAGAGGAACCAGAACTGCTTGGAGCCCTGCCTGTGGCAGCTCGTGTCCTCGCTGGAGAGCATTGTGGTGAGTGCCCTGTTCGCTCCCCCATCCTTCAATGCCCGCATGTGTTATTTGCTCCATGTTTCCATCGTGAAACTGAACGTGCCATGTTGAGGCCGAACTAGCAAGGTTAACGACAAGCCCTCGGGGGGGCATAATAACTCCATCGTGGGATATTCTACGGAAGAGGTCATGTGCATTAGGGCGACAGGTTTCAAAATGAGTTTTTTTTGGGTATGTATTTGGGATATCGGACTATGGGGCTAAGAAGTGAGACTGGCACAGTGAGTTGGAAGTCTGAGCATACGAATGGCAAATCCCGTGAATGATCCACATGAGGTGTTAAAAAGTCGATTTCACAGGTCTGTTGTGTATAAATCCCTACAGAAATATGTTGTTTGGTGCTGGATTCGAACTGCTGACTCGCTGCAAACTGATACAGCAGTGCTTTGTTGCATTTTGGTTCAAAATTGCAACTACATCGACACAGATATTTTTCATTTACCCTTACATTTTCTTTGTGCGAGTGCTGTCAGCAAACACCCATGCAAGGCTGTGTGTTGTCGTCAGCATCACTCCCAGTCACGCCCATTGCTGATGCTTACACATCCTGCCATATAGTCATTGAAAGCCGTGGCAACTGTAGGGGAGGTCCAGGATAAGTTTAGATACCCCTTGTCACTTGTTATCCATGGCCAGGAATTGAACCAAGGTGACCATGTTTGTAGTGCAGTAGGCCCACCGGTGTCACCTTCATGTTTGCAAACATGCGCTCTCACTCGGTTACACGCTCGTGCAATTAGATTTGTTTCCACAGATCGTCGGGTGTACCATGCTTCATTGGAAGGATGTTCAAGTTAAATGCAACACCGAATTAAGGGTCAATGCTGCCTACCATTTTATCAGCAATGTGATCAGCAACGCAAAGCTTTGTTGTGTGCGTATCATTATGAAATCGCAAACAAAAGATTAAATGTATTCATTATACAATTAGGTGGCTAAGGTCTTTGCTTAGCTTAACATAACAAGGTTAGCTGTGGCAGGACCCATCAATAATGGCGAAATGATTGATGTGCTTTGCAGCTCCGAGTGGGATTCTTAATGTTTAGAAGCCTTGCAATCTCCACCCCATGAGACTTTTTACAGCTGTTACCTTTTCTATTGAAAGCACGGCGTCTTCATTAGAATGCTGCCATATGTTTACGTGAGTGGTTTAAAAAAAGGTCTCATTGTTTCATGTCTTAACGATCTACTTTGTTAGTTGGAGTGCATTCTGCCCAGGCGATCCTTGTAGGAATGTTTATTTTCACCACTGAAATATTGTTACAGAACCACTGCTATGAAGGCCAGCACTGTTATTACATGTGTTCTTGTGAAACTAAAATGTTCGTGCCCCTAGGGTTCCCCAGTGGAGTAGGTAGGGGGGGTGGGTGGGCTTGTCTCTCTGTGTTTGTGTTCGTGTCACTGCGTTAGTCTGTGTCTTTTTGTGTTTCTCTTTGTGCGACTGCATCTTTGTTTTATTCGTGCCGGTCTCTGTCTCGATATGAGTCCGCGTGTCATTTTGTGTTATTCAGTGTCTCTGTCACTTTCTATGTGTCCGTGTTTGTTCCCTCTCTGGATCTTCGTTTCTTTGTGTCTCATTGATTTTATGTGTCTCTGCGTCTCTCTCTCTAACCCCATTTGCAAATGTTCATGCCCCTTATACACTCACAGTGCCCCTTTTACGGTTTTGCGCCTTCGCCAGCTGCCCTGATTGCCCACCCATAAGGCCAGGCCTGATTACTATAGCACGACACGCAGTGCACGCCGCAGTGCAATATGCCATTCCTGTTTATAAATAGAAAATCGGATCACAAAACATTAAATGGATACGTGAAATGAATGTCTAGCTTATAGAGCGTGTCAGCTGACGACCTCTCGTGCACACTCCCTCGTCTCGTCGCATGCGTTGGAGGGGCTTGTCAGTGGCAGAATATCGATCGGCTAGATTTGGTTGGCATTTTGTTCATCACCTTCGCTGTCAGCATCGTTTCAGCGATTCCAAATTTCATTGGCTAACATTAAGGAACCTTGCACCACCAACAGATAGCTCTTGAGACGAAGCCCTATGATTGTCTTTCGTCCTTGAGTTCTCCCGTTGGGCTGCTGTTCGTGCCGCGTATGTAAGCGCGCGCGCGTGTGTGTCTGCTACGCCTGAACGGAGCCGTTATTTTAATTTGTGTTGATGTAAGGCTCTCGGAGCCAATATACAGCATTCCTTGTGCTTTTGGCCTTGGGTCGACACCGTAAATCTCCTTCACATTAGTCTGGAGCATATGCAGTGGTCCTAAAATATATACGTTGCTTAGGAATGGGCAGTAATTGCACATGGTACATGGAGAATATTTATTCAGTGAGAATTCAGCAACAACAGTTTGTTTTGTAGAGAAATCTGTACATTGT
This sequence comes from Lampetra planeri, assembly GCF_965212315.1. Classification (NCBI taxonomy): domain Eukaryota; kingdom Metazoa; phylum Chordata; class Hyperoartia; order Petromyzontiformes; family Petromyzontidae; genus Lampetra; species Lampetra planeri. The sequence continues at coordinate 5,180,151 of NC_136132.1, forward strand.
ACACATGCGAGACACAGTAATTAGGCAACAAAGCTATCAATGTGCGATATGCTCAGCCAAGCTACTATTTAACATTGTAGTAACACATGCTCTAATGAGAAGACAGATGGTGTGGTTATGTAATTAAAATGGAACCAAAATGGATTAGCAGGGAGAATTATGCTGGAGCAATCAAGAGGTAAACACACATGTTGAGCATGATTTTGTCTCAATTGCCCTGCAGAATGTTTAGGGGTTAAGTTTGAGGACTTAAATGTTTTTTGTCTGCTGGCATTAGACAGGTAAATTTTGTGAATAATATACATTTGCAGCCATTTGTAAATTCATTGCTGATGAAGGCCTGCTAACCACATTTTTCGGCGATAGGGTGTGTTTGACCGTACGTTAACGACTCTGGTCGGTGTGTGTTCGTTAAGTGGGCGGCAGAGGAGGTGTGGAACCAGTTCACTTGTCGCTGATGTTAGCACGTGGCCAAGAATCGATGTCCGGTCACCGGGTTCATAGTGCAGTGGTTTAACTACTGCGCGAGCGCTCCGCACACAAACAAAACAGAACGGTCAGTAAAATGACACTCCGAGTCCTGTGTTTAACCAGGTGATGGCACACCGAGATTTTGTCGCTCACTTGCAAAGGACAACTGGACATTCAGAGTTATGTATGGACTTTTATTGTAGGTTATTTTACGTAGTGTGTCCAGGCGTAGTGGACATTTTCACTTTTCCAATTTACAGTTTTATTTGACGTATACACGGTTAAGTTTGTGACAATGTCCCAAATTAGTTCACTAAGAGAGTGCAAACTGCCCAGGTTTGCTTGGCGCATAAGGAACCGTTCGCGTTACCAGTGTTACCGGTGTCGACATCCAATTAGAGAAAGTCTACACATGTTGGAAAGCTCGAGGCGTGACGGCGAAAGCTATTTACAGCACCTGTTCTCAATTCTTGAAAGAATGCGTGTTAAAACAATCGCAGCTCCGTTCATCTGTTTTGACTCCGGTACGCATTACGATGCTGTACGTGAAAGATATCGCTTTCGTTTTTGGCCCCCGCACACTTGAAGGGACAAATGTAACTCTACATTCATCCATCACTTCAGCCAACCCAGTGTGTCTTAAATTGAATTCTTGAGAATTGCATCGAAAATGATTTACAGTGCATTTACCTTAGGTGTTGCCAGGGCATGCCTTGCCGCGCACTGAAAAGCGCAGTGTTCATCAGTGTCTGACACCGGGTCCGTTTGCACGTGTCCTGGTTACATTCTGTTTGTTTGTTTGCTTGCTTTACACTCGGTGGAATTATCGAACTCATAAGGTATATTTCAGGGACTCTGCGCTCTGTTCAGCAAGTTATAAGGCTGTTGTTTTACGGGGTCGTGATGGGAATTGACCATATTGAAAAAAATAATGCCACAATGTCCTTATTGTGAAATGCAAAGAAACCCCCTCCGTGTCTCTGAAGCCACCCTGTCAACAGGATGTTAAAGTCTCTCGTCTGTCAGTGCTGCACAAAGAAGTTGCATAAATAAGTAAGCGGGCTGACTCGTTGTGCTAATTAAAGGCAAGTTTAATTATTTCTTTGTTATGGAAATAAATAAGTATCGTTATGTGTGTCTTAATGTTTGCAGAGATCCGTGTTTTTAGTTACGGGATTAAATGCATTTCTATGCCATTGGAGACAAATGACCAATATCACCTTCGGGTAACCTATGCAGCAGCTGCTCTCGTTTTAAAAAAAATATTATCAGCATTTTTCACCTCTCATGAAAATATATAGTAGGAATTGTCAATGTTTATTATAAACTTACTTGAACAAAATGTGGTAATGAATGGACTTGGGTCGCTTGTATTAACTGAGACACGTTCGCTGCTCAGGTGCTTGTTAGTGAGGAACGCTTTTGTTCCAGATGAGTAGACTGCTGGCTGAATTAATTAATTTATGTTCATAATAAGCCGACAATCGCCTGTGGAGAAGCGGGCATATTACGCACACGGCAGATGCCATGCTTTGCTCTTTGTTGATAAAATCCAAATTAATCGCAGCGAGTCTGAGCCTTAACGTGGAATCGATTCGTGCTATGTTTGATATATACCCTGAAAAGTATCCCCATTACAGTATGAAAGCATCATACACGTAGGAGTAAGCAAGGGGTGGTGGTGGCGGCGACCACCCACCCCATCTTGTGTCTTATTATGAGCATTGTTTACCCAGGAAAGTCTGGCTAAGTCTCATGACTGTTAGTAGAGTTCTGCCAAGTTTTCACAGGAGGGGAACGATGGTTACAAATGTCTATTCCAATTTGCGTGACCATGACGCTGACGGCACATCCACTGTGAAGCTGACAGCATGTATTGTCATGCTTATTACGCCTGCAGTGATAACCAGGGCAGCTGCTAGATTCGAACCGTGAACCTCTGCAACAATCGGCGAACACGCCGCCGCTAAGCCACGTCACAGTCTGTGCAATAAGTGCATGTAAGCACGTACTTGTCTTCACGGCTTGGGCCCTCAATAACTTATAACCCTTTTCTTCGCGTTGGAGCTCAAGGAGCGACATTAAATACTGAAAAGCTTGCGGCGCTGCTTGTGACCTCCGCTTAACATGATGCACGAGCTTCCCAGGTACGTACCAGGGCATGCATTGTGAAACTCGGACACGTGTGCTTAATTTATATTTAATCTATATAGGACAATTACAACACCAAAAAAGGAGCAGTGCATCGAGGCCAAACACAAATGAGGACACCAGCACACCTTAACAAAAGGTTTTTAAACCCATACACGAGACCCATGTTGCCTAAGCAGTTGTGTGCAAGTTCTAGTTGGTGGTCAAAGGGGGGGGGGGGGGGGGGGAAGTGTCCCTCCAAAAGGCAGAAACTGTTCATTTGGTGAGATTTATGTAACATTCAAAGCACAAACTGCACAGTTTGGTCCTAACCCAGCCACCCCCTTAGACATATCCATTGTCATGAACAAGCATAGATTTCAGTTGTGACTGAAAACACACGTAAATGACTCTTATCTCTAATCTTTAGCAATTAGGAATAGCGCTTAATGCAAGCCCTCAAAGCGAAATATTTACATTGTGCAAACGTGAATGTTGAATACAGAGATGCCCTGACCACGTAACTCTTCCTACACGATCTTACAATGGGTGGATTGTACGTTTGTGACATCGTCTTAAAATAATGCACACTTCCCTTGACTGCTGGGCTCAAGGACAATTGTATGTCACTCCTCGCGCATCATCTGCAGGCCAAGTGGGTGACAGCTGCTGCTCATGACAAAGATCCTGTTTGGCTCCGTGACAGTGAGCGCTTTCGTAATGATTTTTTAAAGTAAAAAAAAATAAAAGCAAACCAAGCGGCGGTGCAGACGTGGAATACGAATTTCAAGCTCTCCGCCTGCTGAATGTCACCTGGGAGAGTGCATGCGACCGTTGTGGTGCATGACCACGGCGTGGTGCATGACCACGGTGTAGTGCGGGCTGTGCGCCTTCCGCGGTGGCGCTCCGTTAAATGGTCTCGACATACCCATCCACGCACAGATCTAAGTTACTTTTTTTTTTCAAAAGGAAGAGGCTAGGATGTCATACTTGGATTTTTCAATGCTGCACAGCTCGTTTCAGCTCACCTATCATTTCGCCTAAGTTGGAATACAGGCTGCAGCAAGTTGCACTACTTTCAGCCTCTCTTTCGCTCCCCAATATGTCCCGCGCTCAGTAGCATATCTCGTACGCCACCTGGCCCTCTTCCAGCTCGTGATCCAGAGGGTTCTCCAGGATAAGACCATAGGTCTGCGTCGCTTGGTCAAAGTTGAGGTCTCCGTAGTTGCTCGTCTTAACGAATTCCGCGTCGGACGAGTTGCCGGGGCAGAATGGCTGCCGCTCGTCAACATGCGACGGCAGGGCATCCGTGAACCGCCCCGTGCCACCGGCCCTCTCCGCTACGCTGGGCCGCCGACCAGGATTGATGACATACATCTCCCGCCCGCTCTCCCCGCGGAACTCCTCGAGCTGCCCGCACGTTGTTGGGCCTTCGGTGAAGGCGTTGATGTAGGAGATCTCGTCGTCCTTCTTGCTGCGGGCGCGGACGGCCTTCCTGCGGTGGCGCACGAGGGCGGCGAGCAGCGTCGCCACCGTCGCCGCCAGCAGGGCGACGCCCGCCGCGATACCGGCCTGCGTTGACGCGGCCATCGCAGCAAAGTCCACGGTGCCGGTGGCGGCGGCAGTCTCTTCGACCACAACGGTCACCGCCTCCTCGGCACGCAGCCACGACGGCTCGGAAGCATCGACGCCGAGGAAGAACGTGGCCCCGTCGGAGCCGGCCGCGTTGACGGCCTCGCAGCTGTAGGCGCCCGCGTCTCCCTCCGTCACGTTCACGATGTCGAGGGTGGCGCGGCTGCCCGGCGCGACCGTAGCGTTCGAAGCTGCGGCCACCGCTGCCGCCACGTCCTCCTCCCACGCGCTGCCATCGCGGTGAGCGGAGCGGTTGAAGTGCCCCGTGCCGCCCACGCCGTGCGTCCTACCCGGATCGTCGCCGCCGTGACTCCGACGCTTCCAGGAGACGCTCGGCTCGGGGAGTCCCGTCGCGCTGCACAGCACGCTACCGTTCTGTCCGGCCGTGAGCTGCATTTGCTGCCGGTCGATGTGGACCTGCGGCACGGTGCAGGACATGGCCTCCAGGGACACCTGCTCCATGCGGAGCCCTGCCAGCGCTGGGGGTCCCCAGCAGGTCAGGTTTATGGACCTGAGCTGCAGCGATGCCAAAGCCGTGTCGTGTTGCAGCTCTTTAAGCCACCGCAGGGTGCAGTCGCACTGCCAGTGGTTCCCTGTGGTGGAGCAGCGGGGAGAAGAGTTTCAGATGACACAGAGAGGCCTTTTACGGTGGCTGCCAGTGTAAGTGATAAACCATTTTGCATCTTCTTGCAAAGTTATATCGCATTGTTCGAGGCACTGAAGAAGATCTGTTGTGTCTGAACGAGCAATGTTAGCAAATTTGAGCTCTGACACCGGACATGCTGTGGCCACCATTTGCAAACAATGTCAAAGGCTCTCTAAATTCCTGCGCTGCAGCAGGTGGCACACTTTGGAATTAACCCCACGTGGAAATTCCCAGTTTGCCACAGGAATCCAACCATTGAACTTTTGTTTGCCTGGCTCTTAAGAGCAGTGAATTCAGGTGCTGCGTAAAATTATTCCGCACGCTGCATTACCACACAACGAGACCTAACGCCGAGGGTGCACCCACCGGCCAGGCCCAGCGTGCTGAGGCCCCTCATGGGCGGCAGGAGCTCCTGGTCCAGGCTACGCAGCTCGTTGTGCGACAGGTCGAGCAGCGCGAGCGCGCCGAGCGATGCGAACGCGCCCGCCTCCACCCAGCGGATGCGGTTGTGCTGCAGGCGTAGCTCCTGCAGGCGAGCGAGCGGCTCCAGTGGCCCCGCCGGCACGCCGCCGACGGAGTTGTTGTTGAGGTACAGCTGGCGCAGGTTGAGGAGGCCGGCGAAGGCGCCCGCGGGCAGCGTGGTGAGCCTGTTGGAGGCCAGGTTGAGCTCCCTGAGGGCCGACAGGTCCGTGAAGAGCCCGTCTTCCTCTCCGTCGGCCCCGGCCAGCGAGGAGATGTGGTTCTGCTGCAGGTAGAGGCTCTCGAGGTGATGGGCACACGCGTGGAGTGCGTGCGTGTGTAGCCGCGAGAGCCCATTGTCCTGCAGGTACAGCACCTGGGAGGAGAGCGCAAGCAATCGTTGTACGCACTGCTGCATGTTGCGTAAAAGGAGATGCACTGCATTAGATGCATCTTCTGTGCCTTTGGCTTTGTAAGAAAGAAAGCTGTTCAAAAGTCACTGTCAGGAGCATGCTGATGACAACTGTGGTCCCACGACTTTACTGGTTAACACGATGTCCCCTGCTTTAATGAAATGTAAGCACTCCTGACAGATTGAATTGTCTATTTTTCCTCAAACTTCTGTCGGACAGCGCTGGACTACACAGCTTCAGTGCATATCGACGTGAAAATAGATAGTTGGGTTTTGGTGTCACCATGGCAAAAAAGTGGCTTTTCTTGGGAATCATTTATTTTCCATTTAATTCCAAGCTGAATAAATCTAAATAACATAAACCGACACGGATTGTTCGCCCTGAGTGCACTTGAAATGAACGTGATATTTCTTTAGAGCTGACCTTGTGCATGTGTGTGTGTATAGTGGATCGTCATAAACAGTACTGTCTGGAATCAGGTTTATAGATATAAATTCATCTCTAGTCATGACCTCATATGCCAGGCCCGGTTTTATGAAGTCAACGGCGATGTTGATGCTGTTAAATTATTACATCTGATTGATTGAAACGCATTAGTCACGCGTATATATGTCTGTGTGTGGAGTGATAGTGCAGTGGTTAGCACATTGCGCTATGATTCCCATTCACACCCAACACGAGTGACGATTATCTGAACAGGTCCTGGGCCTCCTCTAGGTTGGCTCGGCCTAAAACTAGTACCTGGAGAAGTGTGTATACATCACCACTGGGGAGACCAAGACGGCCAGACGTGGAGCTGGCCACCCACCCCCTTTGTATGTCGTGCCGGCCTTCAAAGGCGCTCAGTAATAGCACTTTCCCCACCAATCTGTTAAGCCTTTACGGGGGATCTTTGTCTTTTTTCTTCTTAATCAAAGCCCAGTTCATCTGTCTTGGTACAGCTAGCAATAAAACACTTTAGAAATCTTCTGCCTTTGACCATGCATTCGCAGCAGGAAAGTTAGCGGGGTCTGACGATTGATCACAGCAAGACAAAAAATTGGCTTAAACAGATGAATAATTTAATACGTTTTTGTGATTTTTTTTGGGTAACTTAAAAAAATATGTAAATATAAAATGTTGTTTCGGTGTGTAGGGCTTGCATTGCTTATCACAGGTTAGTTCATGCTGTTTGATGCTGCTGTTGGCAACATGTTTGTGTTAACTTTTGGAATTTAGTTTTACAAGCTTAATCATTGGGATATACGCATTTCCCACTTCTCCTTTGAAAAAGAGACATGGGTCTCGGTAGACTTAGCCAAGTTAAGATCGGTAAGTAGTATTGTAAACATGCCTTTCTCGCTGACAGAAGTCCTAAAGGGATTATTGTTCGCCCAGTCGGCAGTCGTGACGCATGTTGGCTGCAAATGTCCAAAATTGTCGTTTGCGCATTTCTCGCGAAGCTGACCTCAGCAATAACCTAGAAACGTACAGGTAATTCATTCTTTATTTCTCAGAACGTGCGTGCATGTGTTCATCCCTTCGCTCTCTTTCCATTTCCTGAGGCTGCAGTCCGTTTTGGAGCTTGGCCCTGTGCAAAACACAATGTCCTTTTCCTTCAAATAAATGGACGTGCACAGAAAGTTCCAGCTGTTTAGATTCGCTAATGAGATTTGGATGAATGCTTATCGTGCTCGGTTCAAATGTTATGGTTACGGAGTGCACGACCAACACAGTTTAATCTGCCGGAGCAACGATAATTCTTAAACATCCACACACACACACGTTTGTTTGTGGGTGTGTGTATATATGAGGTGCTTGCTAACAGCACTTGCCGCAAAAGTCTGTTAAGGATATGCAGGGGATCTTTGTAAAAAAAATAGTCGAACGCTCTTCATTCTGTAATCTTTTATACGTGTAATACATGCGGGGAGAGTGTTAGACAGCGTTCAGCGTAAATAATTGCCCTTGGATTATAAAACATAGCTGAGATTGCGATTATCATGATTCCAGAAGCCAAAATGTAAGGGATTTACTGCACAATAATTGTCTGTTACCACTGCCAATAATTATTGTCACGACCTGACAAAATGTAGTTTCGCGCTTTAATAAAAAGAGCATTAATAAAACACCGTAAATTCATGTGCACATTCCATTCTTTGTAAGTGATACAATGCCAGGATTAACGACCGTCAGTAGAGCTGACTTTCACGAGGGTCGCGAGTTGAAATTCCAGGCAGGATCAGCTCAACCACATCACCAATATCATTGCTAGGCATGTAACAATTTGTTATAAAAAGAACTATCTCCTTTTAATATAGCACCATAATTCCGAAGATTCTAAGGGGCTTGCTGGTTAATTCGTTTCAACTCCCACTTACAAAAGCTCGTTTGGACTTTAGTGTTTTACGATCTTTCTTGAAAAGAGTTAGCGCTCCGCGCTAGACTCTCCACTCGAAGGCAGGGGGTTATCCCCCAGCCTCTGAGTGAGTTCCAGATGTCTGTCGCAGATGTACTGCAGCCCCGCTCAGCTGTGATGGGGTTGGTTACCTTGCATCTTTGCATCACTTACAGGGTTGGGTTAGCGCAGTACATGAACGCAGCACATGACGAGGAGTATGAACCTTTAACCTTTCACCGAGGCATGGCGGCTTTCCAGATCAGCTGATTTTATTTACCACCCCCCCCCCCCCCAGTGATTTTAGGAATTGTCACAATTTGAGTTTTTTTTTAATCCATTAGTATGTATATATGTTGAACTTCTTTCACACAGTACGTAGCCAACCGCACAAATTGGGTTAGGGTTTGCTTACGATTTTCTTGTAAGTTGCATAAATCCTTCGCGATTAATTCTTACATGATCATTCTGATACATGTATTGTTGGAGTAAGAATGCATTTTAATCTGTTTAACGTATCGTCTAATGTTACACAGTGACGTCACTTGTCCTAACTCACTTCTCACTGGCTCAATGCCCTGATCTCCAGGTCCACACTCCATGTGGCCTGGCCTGGCCATGCCACCTCTTGCCGCGTGTGCCAGCTGCCAGATGGGCCATATGGTGTGTAGGGCACTGGCCTGGATCCACGAGCCATTGTGTATAATCTACTGTCCGGGGCATGGTGCACAAACTCTATTGAGAGGGTGTGTTGTGTGTATTGAACGGTTCGTGCGCCGCGCTACGATCCCAGTGACCTCCGGGTTCGATTTCTGGCCATCATCAGTCACAAGTGGTAACCAAATCTATCCTGGACCACTTTTAGATTGACTCGGCTTTATATGAAAACCTGATGATGTATGTGAACATCAGTGCTGGAGACAAAAGCAGCCAAGCATGGTTCTGGCCATACCCCATGATGTGCATCGTGACCTTAATGATTGCTCACTAACAGCACTTACCTTCGACTGTTTAGCGAACCAAATGGGTGATTGCCTTTGTTTTTGTGTGTGGATCAGGGGAGCTTTGGTATAGTAGCCAAAAAACATACTGCGCATGGGTTCGATGCGTGCTGCAGTGGCGAGATGTTGACTACCTCACCTGGTATACAGGAGGCCATGGGTTGGATCCCGACCCTGATGTCTGCTGTATATTTGGAGTTTGCATGTTCTCCCCGTGGTCGAGTGGATTTTTCTCCGAGTCCTCCAGTTTTTCCCTCCACATTTAGAATCAACATTAGTTTATTGAGCATTTGGCAGCTGTAGTTTCCACGTGATAAGCCACTTCGTTGAGCTATCATTTCTGATAGCAAGATCGCTTATAAAAAAGAGCTACATAGCTCAGTGGGCCTTACCTGGTAAAAATAAAAAATCTTTTTTTAATAGATTTGTGGCAAATGCACAACATGTGGCAGCAGTCCGTGCGTGGACCGCACGCGCGCGTTGGGGGCGGAGGGGTGGCGGAGGGCAGATCGCACCTGGGTCGTGTTGGGGATGGGACCGGGCACTCGAGTCAGCTGCCGGGAGCCGCACTCCACCGCTCTGCTGTAGCACTGGCACTGCTCGGGGCAGCCTCGCCCGGCGAGTACGCAGCTCAACCACACGCCCAGCAGCGTGGGCACCGCCGCCCGGCTGCTGTGCACGCGCATTGCTGGGGCGGGGGGTGACGACGTTTCACGACGTGTTGCGGAGTTGCAGAGGACGGGACGATGCTCGACCAAAATCTGTGCCCGAGAGACAGAGACACGCGCGCACACGCACACACAGTCCCACAGCTCTGTTGAATGTTTCGATAAAGTCTTCGGAGGGAAGATGGATTGTATGCTACTAATGTTTTCGTTGCCTGTGACCCGGTCACATGAAATGTGCCTCTGATCTCTCTAGATCTCAGAAGCTAAGCAGAATTTTTGGCTGGATCGTGAGCTTGAATCCGCGAACACTGTCCAAACAGGTTGCTATAGGCTATGTGGACAGCAGAGGGCAGTGCATTAAAATACATTGCTGTACCAGCACTGAACTTAGGAGCCCACAACGATGCCCTCTGCTATTACCAACCCACACTGACGAGTGTGCAATATGGTCAAGTAACCCCCACGACTCGTACGGTGTGGTGAATAATTTCTAAATCCAGGAGTGGATTAACAATTAATCACCACCGCTTGACGAATTGTCAAGATTCGACTCGCTAATATGTTTATGTTGTGGTAGGTGTAAAAATCATTCTGGCGCAGGATTTTCATGAATCAATTACACGCAGCATACACATTTTAAATAACCGTGCCTGACATCCCAAGATTTTATGTATGCATATAACAAAAACCCCAGCTGCCGAATTTGTATATAGCCGAGCCAGGTCATCGAATTATAAAACAATCCGTAATGCACATTAAAGGAAAGAAATCTAAAGAGAATTCAAGCTTGTTCCACTGTGTGTGTATTAAAATACGTAGTCACAGTGTATTACGTGTGAATGTATGTCCGGTAAAACGTTAGGGGAAGGACGGTGGGAAAGTGGAATTGGTGGGGCACTGCCAAACCCTTGAACTGCCAACTTCATTACTGCACAGCACGGCACACATGTCACAAGTATTTTTTTTAAATGTCTGTACGCTAACCAGCACGTAGACTATATGCACTAATGCGTGTATTACATAGACACATAGTGTGTGTTATATTTATACACGTGTGTATTGTTTTTTTTATAATGTAGATTTTAATTGCAATCCTGGCTAAGCTTTTTCAGCTCGCACGAGCTTCTCCCCCACGTTATTCCGGTTCGCCAGGGTTTCTCTCCAGTGCACATGATGTATGTTCATTATGAGTCTGCGCATCGTTAGATCCCCCGAATGGGTTACTCGGCCAAAGTAGTGTTGTTTCTGAAGTTGTTATATCTGTACAAACGAGATTCATCGTTAGTACACAACTAGGATCCCAGGTTGTCATGTTGGATGGTAAATAAATAATGGCCACGATTTGTAATGTATTGCTCTCCGTTATACTTGTGTATTTCACTGGATGAAATGCCTCTGTGTGTTCCTTCATAGCCCGAACTTCCAAATTGTCGTTTTTTTTTTACACGTAGATGATAATCATCCAATTCAAGTCATTCGGTTGGATTTGGAGAATTTTTGAACAACATCTTTTCGGGGAATTGCTAATAAATTAGGTTGAAAAGAAGTTTGTATAATATAAGCAACATCTTGGCATTCAACTTGCACGTCTAACTCGGGCTTTTGAAATTAACATATGGTGGTATGTAAGAGGACACCAGATAACTTGTGACATACGCTGATACATGATAGCATTCTCATTCAACTGCAATCTGCTGCTCTTTGAAAACCCCATTAACAAGATGGGGTTTTCTTGAATTTTTTCTCGTTGTTTCTACCACACCAATTTTGCTGGGGGGGGGGTCTTTAAACAATAGATTCACAGAGCAGACTGTCATCGGCAACATTACCCTAAACAAGATTTTTTTTTTCCGCACATCAATGTAATGAACTCACACTTGTTTCGCAGTGGTTTAAAAATACATTGAGCTGCATGGGCCTGAATGATACAATTTAACTGCCTTTTGGTAATGGATTTTTATTATAATGAACTCTGGAAATATGTGGCATTGCACATTTCAAGATGCTGCATAAGCACTTTTGCTTTTATTAATTAGCAAATTTTCCTGTACGTTTTCACTTTCAGTTTTCATGCACACTGGCTGCATTGTTGATGGATTTACCTGCATTGCAAAGATGCCAGTTTCGTTCAGCAATAGCTCGCTGCAGTGCACAATCACCCCAAACGTTAATGCAACCTACCACTGCGGCCCGTTTAAAAACCACACGCGCTCGCACTGGCAATGCCTTCCAATGCATATCCTCTTGCTGTGTCAGCAGACAAGTTTGCAGATTTCCAAGGCTGCTGCTTGCTGCTGCTGCAATGATGCTAAGAAAAACGAACCAAATTTTGGTGAAGACCATTATCAGGTCTTCGGTGAGTTTTCTTTGCAAAGCTCAGCGGCTCAAGACATCGTGCGCAATGGAAAAAAATACTGAACCTTGTTTTTTGGCCAACGCTATCTTACTTTAGAGGTCTCCAATTTAATCAAAGCAGGGCCTCTTCAAGTAGAAAATCATTAACTTTGGGATGCAAAAAGCACAATAAGTTTTGTTCAGCTCTATATAATGGACGTTTTGCGAAGCGGAGGTGGTGATATGCTACTTGTGGTTTTTATTGGAGTTGCGAGAAACACTTGGCGTGGATTGATTTTAAGTACCGCACAAGGTTGAGAGTGTAACCCAAAATGTTAGTTTCTTTAATAGAAATCCGTATTCTCCTTGCCTCTCCCTGCACCAAGTCCGATTGTTTTTCTTGTCACTGCTTGTTGCAGGTTTGCATCTCGCAACCACCAAAATGCTTCCCACTACAAATTCGGTGTCGGTTTGCCGTCCGTGTGCAAAGTTCGCCGCTTGCTTCCATTCGCCCGCATACGCACGCGGGTTTGCGTTAACCTCGATTGCAGGCGCCGGGGAATTGGTTTGACGCCCGCATGCCGCTGCTCTTTGCACACCCTGTAGGCAGGCGAAAGTCGTGCATGCATCATGCAGGCGTAAAGACGGCTCGAAGGACCGTGGCGATGTGTGTGCAGCAGCGTTATGGCGGAGTGAGAGGGCATATAAGCAACGGCTTTATGGGGCATTCGCATCGTTAAGGTGGTGCACCGTGAAATGGTTGCACGAGAGGCATTTTAACCGAATGCCTTGCGTGGTGTTTGAGCATCTTCAGGGATCTGTCGCCGCAGTTGTTTATTTACCATTACAGCAACACAATCCTCAAGCTCCTCGTTGTCCACTGTCCATCCGCTGCTTGATAAAGACTGACAGCATAAACACACACCGGTCATATTTAATGGAGTTGGCACCCTCGCCATATTTCACTGGGACAATGGTTTAATTGTTTTAACATTATTAACACGTTTAATAATTATTTTGGGGTATTACAAAAGCGCGCACTGTAAAATGAGGTATATTTTGAATACCTATGGGAGCTCATTTACAGGTTATTCAATTGCGGTGACATTCGCAGCGCTGAAATATTCTATACTGCTATCGGCTCTATACCGGTGTCTCTCCAGCAGCGACAAATGTTGAATGTGTTTAGGCACAAAATCTGGTTTCCTATCCCGGGTAAATGATTGCCGTTGAAATTGCCCGTGTTATAGCTTTTACAGAGGGGGGGGGGGGGAGTTGGGGGGAGAATCACTTTGTTGCTGTTACAGCTTCGTGGCCTCATTTAGCATTGCAGTTGCACAACGGTTTACCCGGGCTTTTATCAGAAAGATTACCATTACAGTGCTGGCGTTAAAGTAAAGCCCTCTCTTCTGCCAGACTCTTCTCATTCCAAATTGCAGCAAAGGGCCATTTTTCAGCTTTCCTTACTCTGTTCTTTGTTTCTCACCGCAATCCAACAACGGATTTGGAGAGTGCGCGCATTAAATTCCCGCCACCTCATTGGTGGGTTTGCTAGACTCTGAAGTCATGTTGCTTACCGGCTTTGTTGCAGAGGCCAGGCAGATTAAAAAATAAAAAATATATAGAACGGATGCGGCAAACTTTTCTGGCAACAGCCTTTATCCAAAGCCAAAGTGAGAAAGACGCTCCACCTTATTTGCGAGTACACGTCAACGATACTGCTTTGGAGCTTGACAACCCATGGAGAGAGTGGTTGTGTTATAGACTCAACATCTGGCCCCTTTGCCCACAAAGCCAAAGCCGCTCATCCTCTGCTTTGTCACTGGAACAGGGTGTCCTTTGACTGTACAGACGGCATTGTGCAATAGTCTACGTAGAGATTATTACGTGTCTGCGGTGTCATGGAACGTGTACGTCAACTCACTGTAGTTTGTCTGTGCTGCAATCTTCCGTTGTGATTTTAGTGTCGCGTTGTGTATTTGTGCATCGTGAATTAATGTGACAATTATCATACCAATTAGTATTATCTCCGTGCCACGTAATGTTGTTATGGCCTCTCACCGCTTTTATTAAGTCATCAAATAACATGACGAGCCCAGTTCTTAAAGGTCTTTGATGCTCAAGAGAGAAAGGGATCATACCCACATTGATGTTGTCAGTGACCTGAGATGCCCTGCGTTCATAATGAGACTGCGCGCTGAAGCATTTAAGCTTAATTTACTGTGTGCAATATGGCACAGTGGTGGCTTATGTTTGGAACCATCCAGATGCTCGTCAATAAATAAAAAAACTGGATGCCGATTTGAGTTGTCACAAGCGTAGCTCTGTGGGAGAGGCACTGCCTCGATTCCGCTCATCTCGGATCAACGCTGATATTCCCGCTGTGGTGACTGGCTAGCCTGGTGGGCAGTCGGCATGCTCGCCCCTTGAGTTCAGAATTCGCTGGTTGGAATCCAACTTCTGCAGATTTTTTATTTTTGAGCTGCATGAACATATTTGGATGTACCTGCTGTGCGCTAAATTGTACTGGCACAATGACTCCTTTTGATATTATTATTTTCCAGGTTGTTGCACATTACCATTACAAGTTGCTAAATTGCCACATTTTGTATTCTTAACAGTGTTCCAGGACTAGTTGCTTTTTTTTGCTGAACTGCAGTTAATTCCTGTTGGATCCAACTGCCAGAAGACAATACTGAATGTGTGAATGAGGACGAATAGAGTACTCCCTGAATTTGTGAGGACAAAACACTCGCACAAAGCTCGAATAGGTGGTACGGTTTATCTTAAACTGCCTTCACCCGAGTAGCATCTTTCGTAGGATGCATTGTTAAGGCCGATAAAGAGGTGGCAGAGAAATATCCGGTCAGCATTGTCTCTCAGCTGAAGACACTTACAACATGAGAGCCCAAGCCAACGCACCAGCGAACGGTATCGTGCGCGCTTTTAAATTACATCATAAACTGTGCCGGGCGGTAGAGTGAATGCTGGCTGCGTTGTAGCGATCAATTTTTTTGTCCCCCCCCCACCCCCCGCTAAAATCATTAAAACCGGGGCCCGTAAAAAAAAAACCCCGCAGCCGGTTCTTCACGGCGTCCGCCCGTTTACGACGCACGCCAAATCTCATTCCCGCACGCCGTCCACCGCTTTGTCGTTTGTTTTTTTTTGCCTTTCGGGGCCTCCCCCAAGGGGCTTTGCTTTTTTGTTTTAGTCGTGCAGGGCACTCACGCAGGCCCCATGATAAGGCACACAAAAGGGGCGGGGGGGGTGTAGTCGCTCACAATGAAGCAGTTTGGGGGGTAAAAAAACGCTGACACCCGTCGCCCCCCCCCCCCACCACCATCAAAAAAATATATGAACCGTTATTTTGCCCGATTGTTTTGGGTTATATCGCGTAAATATATAAATGTGTCGTTAAACCCGCCACCACCTGACACAGGCAATTAGTAAGGTTTGTCACTTGAAAAAAAACGTGACAATTCGTTACTAGTACAGTACACTGCTGTGTTGGAGAGCAAATCCACAACATTTACAATTCGAGTATGACGTTTTGCCAGTAATTACAACTAGCTTCATCAGGCGACAGCCAGATTTGTCGAGAAATCCTCCTGTTTCCTTCCTTAAATAGAGGGGTAGATGTAATGGTAACACTTGTGAGTTTGTTTTGTCTTGGAAAATGTCCAGTGCTCCAGCGAGTTTAAATGTGGCATTGTTTTGGGTGGTGGAGATGGAATGATCGGAAACTTTGTGTATTGCAGCTCTTTTGAATGAACTTCAATTCCATTGTTATCACTTCATCCAAACGTCATTTGGACATGGTTTACATTGTACATGTTAAGTTAAAGATAGACATGTCTGTGTACACTATAAATGCAAATTGTGTTACACAAGGATAACATCTCTTAGTTCAGCAAATGAACCTTGTTCAGCATTTATACAAAGGATGTACCTTTGTACCTGCTTTATTTATATATATATCATCATCATCATGAACTTTTGCCTATCCACTGTTGCATGAAGGCCTCCCGAAGCGTCCACCCAATCTCACAGTCCCGTGATGCCTCACTGCTGCAGATGAGCGGATAGCATCACTCCATCTCGAATACTCTGGCGCCATTCTGTCACCAGTCTCGTCCTCAAGTTGCCCAGAATGATATTCGTTCAATCGTTCATTCATTCCTTCATTTTCGTGCCCATCATACCAACTTGGTCAGATCAGTGACGACCGTGTGTGGGCGCAGGCCTCTGCACGGTCAGATACTACGAGGGATCTCAAGCGGCCGTATGTTTAAAGTTACATCAAATAGGTAAGGCGGAGACGTAGACTAAACGCGTGGAAAATGTACCAACTTCCAAATGAGGGCAACACAACAACAACAACCGCCATTCGCCACTGAGTGGCGGTGACGTCACCACGACGCTTGTGCCAGGCCATGTGCACCTTGAGGCCACGTGAAGTGTCGAACGCCCGCTGGCAGGAGGTCACGGGACAGATCCAAGTGCCACGGGTCGACTGACTGAGACAACCGAGATGACTGGCTGATGCACCACCTGTGCCCCCTACTGTGCTAATTTGCTGTGCTTTAGCCACCCGGCGCTCCGCTCGTTGTTGTGAGCGTCGCTCCTCCGCCCTCCGTTGTTGTTGGAGGGCGACTGCCTCCAACTGCCCAGTAGCGTCCTTCACGAGCCTCCTCCACAGAGGCCGATCTTGACGCCGCTGGTACCAGTCATCGGCAAGTCCACTCAGCTCCACATCCTCCTGTACCACATCACTCCATCTCTTCTCTAGCCCGTGCCGCGCCCGTCTAGCCCCCTCGATCCGGCCTCGATCAGGCACACACACACGCTGTGCCATAATTGTGGGACGCTTCAATCTACATGGTTGGTCAAATGAGTAGAGGCAAGAGGATGATTAGTAAAGAAGTGTTCCGTCGGGAGGGAGGAACAAGAACAGGAGAGGAGAATGTATAAATGCGAATAAACAATCGTATATTAAAAATACAACTTTGGCAGTGACACCAGCATAATCCGCGAGGCTATATCCTAACTGCGCACATAATGTAAGAGAGTCTTACCTTGCAGATACGATTCTCTTTGTTCAGAGAAAGCATTGCTGAGGGATGGGGGGGTGGGGATGTCACGCATTCTACGAGCGTCTAACCATTTTTGTGAGCTGATCTTGCTCCAAAAATACGTTCTCAAAATGATATCGTCAATGAGAACTTTTGCTTCAAATCAGAAGTCGCATTGTACACTTTTGTTCAATGGCAAATGGGTATTGATTCCATTTTCGTGGAGAGAGGAAAAAAAAACTCCAATTATCGTACACATTTGGATTTGTGATGCACGTTTGTGCTTGTGTGTGCCCTCGGGACATCCTCAAAAACTGTCATTCTTTTTCTAAATTGAATATGTAGCCTAAATACACGTTCTCATTATCGCTGCTGCAGCCTCAAAATCCTGATTTTCACTTACAGTTGCGTGATGATTTATTTCTTCCGATTCCCCTAAAATGAGAATGAATTGCTTGTGAAGAGAGTTGTTGCTTTTGCAGATTGCTATTGATAGGCTGAGTGATGCATCCTGCAGGTGTTAGGACCAGGACATTGATTCTGGAGCAACTTTATGTGCGTCTTCCCTTAAGAGCGGATTAATTACAAACATCTGGTACACTCCACCAAATACTCATTAAAACTATATACACGCTGCTGGTGCTTATTTTTTGTTTAATTAGCAAACATTCTCAGTTAGTTTATTTGGATTTTTTTCCAACAATTTTTATAAAGATACTGGTATTTTCTAGATTTGAAGTTTCCGAAACGTCGTAATTTAATTTAATGTCTCTTTTTTACCTACGTGGCTTTACCGAAAAAAACAAAGAATACTGGTATATATATATTTTTATTTCGGCGTTTGTTTTCGTACAGAAATTAGTTCTAAATATATACGTGTCTATTTTCACCTATAAACAGCAAGTGTTTTCTGTGTTGAAACTACCTATGACAAGATCCTTTAGGGAAGTAATAATGCAACCGTTCATTCTTCTTTTTTCTCATGGCTTATGTAGATGCAGAGCAACAACTTACAATTTCACAACCGTTCATTGACACATGTCAGTTCTTGGAATCACGATACACGCATTGAATGGCGCGTGTGAGAAATTAATATTTCTCGATTTGTATATGTGTTTATGCAATGGGTTTTTACGCGACCCGTTCAGCAACTAGGGGGTGATTCATTCGCCAGTGTGAAAGGATGTGTTCCAGAATAGAGTTTGCGAACATAAATAGTGACAATTCATTGAATCACAAGGAGGAGAGGGGCGGGGTGGCTGGCTGAATCGTTACACCCATGTCGGACACGCATACCGCTGAGCACAATCTGGCTGTGACATCTGAGGTGTGTCCACGAAGGATGTCACACACACACCTGAGTATGACATCATTTAAGGACCTATATTACAACGTCCTCTAGCTGTATAGATGGGTAAGTTGCCCCTTACCTGTCTACCGAGTAAGCCCTCACAAATGGAATTTACCGAAATAGCACAGTGACTGAGTGGCAATGATCATGTTGACTGCACGTTACACACTGGTTTAATCTTGGCAACATACCTGGGTTTTTTTGTAACCCAGAATCTAATTAATCAGAGCTCCGTTGCTGTTACATGAACATAGTATTTTGGCCTCTTGAGCCACTCACCGTCCACCAATGTCATTTTGCAGGCCTTTTAAAAATAATATTTAGTTTTTTCATCTAACCAAGACCCTACTCTTGGTCTTATTTACTTGACATTTAAATTAACTTGAAGCCAAAGTTCCATGACTGATGTCTCAACTTCACTCAAGGGGCAATGTTCCATTGTTTGCTTAAATATAAGTGACATTTGTTATTGAGCTTTCTTGCGTACAGGGCCGGTATATATATATTTTTAACTTGATTGTAATAAAGTGGTAGATAAATTATGAACCCTGTAGTACTAATGCAGCAGTGTGAAATGCTTTTGGATTAATATTTCTCATTAATTGTATTACCTTTTGATTTGTTTGAAAAATACTGCACAACCCCATGCACTCGTACCTCATTGGTCTTTGAAGATATAATTTGCCGTAAGTGTGCAAATTTAATTAAAAAGCTATATGGAAATGAATTAAATGCAGTCAGATTTCAGCAAAACAGTTATTCATTAAGAGCATTACACCATGTGGCAACGGTATAAATATGCCAGGATTTAATAGCCGATCGCATTGCTCGGTTTGCACTCGGCAGTGGAGGATCTGACAGGATGCTGTGAGTTGCGACGTTTCCAAACCCAGTAGATCTTTGCCGTCATCTTTTTTAATTTGCATCGTTGGAGAAATGTCACAAATCACACAAGTAGTGCCACGCTTAAATGCGGTCCGTGTAGCCCGGGCTTGCATGCAGCGCACGCCACTCGTTGGCGCCGAGGATTACAATCCTCTCCGTTTTAGCCCCACCGCTGTGCCGCGGCCAATTACGTTACGGGCAGAAGCTGCCGCACGTCTTGAATCTGCTTGTGAAGCCTTTTTTGCGGTCCTCGTAACACGGTAATAGGATCACTGTGCGCGAGTCAAGGTCTCTTCTGTCGCAGCGCAGGCTGCATCCTGATGTGTAGGCACCGGAGCCTGTGGGCCAGGCCTAGATAAAGGTCACCTGGACCCCGAACCCAGAACCAACACCTTGGCCTTTTCTCTTTTGCACCCAGGCTAATAATGAACAGCTCATGGTCTCTGTCACATAAAATAGGCTGAATACTGATGTGCACCCGTATAGGATATATTTCAGCCTGACGTAAGGTCACAAAAGTTACCTGGACACAAATGCCGTTGAGGTCTGTCCATCGACCAGTTTCTGAACCCCATGCAGGCGTAATAGGCTGCAGCCTTCGATACACTGGGGTATGGTATATACACCTGTGCCATGGTCTCAGAATCAGTGGGACCTGTACTGGCATAGTAACCACCACTGGGCTGGCCCAAGCGCATGGATCCCCATGGTAGGCCAAACACGCATCATATTTCCCATTTAACTCCTTTCTCAAACCCAACTTCGCCCCTTTACCGAGGCTGACTCCAGAATCGGTCACAACGTCATGGGGTCAACGCGGAAATGAGATGAAATGCACTGACGTCACTCACTTTTAGATAAGCTTCCAGGCCACATTGGCGTTCAAAGCGTGTGGCTGAAAATTACAATAATAATAAAATGCCGCTTAATAGCCTGAGCCTAACCCTCGCCTACATTAAACTTTGTTAAAAACAATCTTTAAAAAAAAAAAAACATTCAACTCCTGCGGAGGGTAGAGGGTGGGGAGTGCCATGGGATTGAAGTGTAGAGGAGCCGATCCCACAATGCCTAATTGCTCATGGAGCATGGAGCCATATTCTCTTGTTCCTGGGTCATGCCTGGTCGAACACAGCCCCGGATCCCAGTGGCTGTAGAAACGAGACATTGGGTAATTCTATCCCTATTGCCGTGGATAGCAGTGAAGAAGCCTTGAAACGTCTGCATAATCCAGCCCTGGTTTGGTGGCTTTGTTGCATAGAGGTTTAATTTACTAATTTACATGTCATAACATTTTTATTCTCTCACCTTTGATGGCAAGGTGAATTGTCTACTAATAGCGTCTAGATATTTTCTCTCCCTGGGTATTGTAACTCGAATATTCAGCTCATGCAGAGCACGTACGCATGATAAGCAAAAATAAATTGACGTTTGTATTTTCCATTTTGAAAAAAAAAACTTCACAACCATCCTTGTTGGATTTTTCTGGCCATCTGAGATGGATTTTCCTTGTCTGACGGTATAGACATAATGTTTTGGTCCGGTCCCCTCATGGGTATCATTTGTAATATTCCGTTACCCAATTTGTTACAATAATTGGCATTTTTGTGGCCAGATTTACAGATTATTATTTCACCAGCAGCACTTTGCCATGCTGCAGCCGGGCTTATTTGCTGTGAAATGGGTTTCTGTAAGATTAATGAAAATGTCCGTCACCGTTAGCGAAAGGCGTCGCTCGTGTTTTTACACCCAGGACAAGACCGGCCGCTTTGCTCGAGGCTTCGGCGAAACGCGATTGAAAGTTTATCACTCACACCAGTGCTCGTGTGCTCAACATAGTCGTGACTGTACATGCACACGTCCCAGCTGGGCCATCTGTGTCCTGAAACGTGATGCTATTAATATCAACATGTGAACGCGCGCGCGTGCGCACGCACACACATAGAACATAGAGCGGCTGCATTTGCCAACAAAAGACCTGTTGTACAATTTATCAAGTGCGATTCCCATTGTGACTTATATAGGTTTTACTTACACTGCTGCAGTGAGTGTGTTTTTCTAATAAACGCATTCATAATGTGGCATTGCGATCGTCGTTTTAAAAAATTAATCAGTAGATTAGATGTTGATATCATAGTAGTTTCTTTGAACAATAGCAGCAGTTTCTTTCTGATCTCTGGAAAGCCTCGCTAAGTCACAACACTAATTGAGCAAAGTTCCTGCTCGTTAGTGTTTTTGTTTGCTTGTGGTAGAAAATCAGAGTGCTCCGAGGGAAAAAAACACATATGGAATACTATTCAGATTGCCTTTCGGAAGCCTACTTGCTGCACTTTCTCATATAAACACATCTTTGTCCAGTTTGGAGTCTCATTTTGGCCACGTCATTTTTAATGACATGATATGAAACGGGAACAGAAGCAGGCCAGGAGAAGTGATGGGTTATAGGCTTTTTTTAAGGCCCTAGTCACTACTCGCAGCATTTGTGGAAGGCTTTTGTATTTCAGTGGGATTTGAGAATGGCTGAAGATAATGAAACGCCATTGAAGTTATCTTATTAAAGCAATCTAATGTGTGTTTTCACTGACAGTTTGACAGTTGCGCATTGTGGTTTGTGCAAAGAGAGTAACGGGGTCTCTAAATTCCACATGTAGTTGCTTTCGTTGATGAAGTGTGACACAAAGTGTCAGTGCAGTAAGAGTCTCAACTCATGATCTTTGGACTTGGGAAACGTTGCACCCCCTTCCCCCGTGGGCGAGGCAGCTACTCGGTCACTCGCCGATGAATCACAATTGTCTAGTTTCAAAGTGTCACAATTCAACCTGAATTCTGAAGCACTAAACCAGATCCCAATTTGTTTTGGCTGCAGCTTCGTGTTACCCGCATTGACAATGCATTGATTGTGGTTGCTGCCAAATTGAGAAATTATGAGTAATAATCAGACTTGTCATTGTTTTATTCAGATTTTGAGCCTCCGTCTATTGTTAGGACAGACAAGTAATGGCTATTTCCTGTGAAATTTAATCAGAACTACGATAATCACGCCCCATTTCAAGATAAACATCTTGGGTTTAATCTCGTAACACTTGCCCGTTTAAAATAGCATTTTACCTTATTCTGAACCACTTTGTCTCAGAAGCAGAATAAGTGGCACTGGCAAAGACAAATAAGTGCAGCCCCCCTCGCGGACCAGGTATATCTGCGTTAAGGGAGTTGAGTATGCAAGGGTTACGATTGGAAAGACCCAATTTTTTGCCAATTTATTACCATTGGCCTCAGGCCTTTGCCAAGTGAAGCATTATTACTACAGTTACTGAATGCCTGCTTTTGCTGCACTTTGTCAGGCTGCTCCTACAGCCCTGCGTAAATCTTTATTTCACAAAGGTCACATTTTTCCCCCCCCCTGCGCTGACAAATTGGAGTGAAACTGAGCTAATACACTGAAGGAGCACTGCATGCATCATACCGCTGCTGTGAAATTTGCACGGGCACTTTCACGTGTGGTTCAATTTGACGGTTATTGGGGAATCGCATTTCTGACCTTGTAAGTTTTCTTTTTAAATCTCTGTCGGGTGAATTATCACACGCGTCGCTACGTGCGTTTCCATGATGTAATCATGGTATGTCAATAAAACACGTAACAAGCTCACGAAGCAATAATGATAGTTCCCGTGTCAGCTACAGTCAACGTTATTGTGTTTTTATTTAGTTTAAACAATGAATCAGTATATATTTCGGGAGGTTACATAGGATATTTATGGGCAGGGAATAAGCAAACATATACACAGTATATATACACACAGCATATATATGGTACATACACAGTGTATATATAAATGCAAAGTCAAAATACACTATGCCAAATAGAGCAAATTCAGTTCTAAGCAATAGACAGAATTGCTTCATTTTCCACTTTGTGGTTGATGGATGATCAGTCCAAGGATCTGCATTGCCAGACAATAGGGGCAGCATCGTTGGGCAGTTGATGCGAGGGGTTAGGAAGAGGTAACGTTGGGAGGGGCAAGTAGGAACAGGGCGATGAAATTGTCACAGACGATGAGTGACTTTGTAGTTGATGCGCACGACAGCTGGTGGAGCGACCTGCAGGGTTAGGCTAATGTAGTCCATTTCGCAAGTTTGACAAGGAAGCAAAGGAGCCGTGTTCTGGATAATCTGAAACGCAAACTATTTTTCCCTCCTCCCACAGGCTATGAAGCTGATTTTCGAAATGCTTTGCAATGCAAATGCTGCATGGCTGCAACAACAATGCGCTTAGAATATTGATGTTTCTGTTTGCTTTGCCACGGACAGCGGTGCGTGAAGTAACAACTCGTGCACTTTTGGGGTCACGGACTTGAGAATGGATATTTTCTTATTACGTGGAAATCACACTAGCGGTGAATGAATAAAAGTGCACCTGACGAGGACATTGTCATTCTGTGGAAAAGACTACTGCGGGGGAAATTATAATTTCAGGGGCTCCGTTGCAGAGTAGAATAACATCACAGGCTACAAATAATGCACTGCCATCATCATTAGTAAACTGAAATATGTGTAATGTAATTTTGGGAAAATAGCGTTTTAGAGCCAAAATATAAAAAGGAGGCCTTTTGCCCAAATAATCTTATTTCGATTTGAATCTTTGAATTTGAAGGCAGTGTTTGAAAATGACAGTGGCAGTAATGTGTTTTTTTGGCTGATGGAGAAAAACTAACAAAGCAGTGGCTCCTAGGATGAGGAATATGCAAGATAGGTGACCAAAAGGGAGGTAGAATGTATAAATTAGGGAGTGGGTGTCTTGGGGTGAGATGACATGCATTTGCACAAAATCGGAAACTGCAGCGTAAGAATGAGGGTGCTTTCGTTCTGCATTGCATTGAGAGTGTTTGATAATATAATTAGTACCAAGAGACGTTTCTTCCACGGTCTTGCAGATATGTTAATATTGGTAATAGTAATGGATATTTAAATAGTACCATATTCTTTGGGTCTTTCGGTAAAGTCATGTAGATAGGTTCAAAGAAAATAACAAAAAACTACGACGTTTCGATCGCAACACAAGCGGTCGTCATCAGGTGGCAGAGGTCGCAAACGGGTTTTGATTCCTTACCCGTACCCGGCCGCACCAGGGTCGCAAACGGGTACCCGTACCCGGCCGTACCCTACCCGTACCGGCCGGGTACGGGTATCGGGTACCTGATTGCGACCTCTGGGATGAAGCCATGTTGCAGGCGCGGGTGGGTTGATTCTAGGAACATGAATTGTGAGAAGAGACAAGACGTTGGGAAATGAGTGACAAACAGTTACTCACCAGTGACTCACAGCCTACCCGTACCCGTACTCGGCCGCACCAGGGTCGCAAACGGGTACCCGTACCTGGCCGGGTACGGGTAGCCGGGTATCGGGTAGGGTATGGGTATCGGGTACCCGGTTGCGACCTCTGTCAGGTGGAGAAGAAAGATGGGTTAGCCTCTCCAAGCAATCTGTTTATAAAGGTTTAAAATGGGCGTAGCCCAAGTGTTAGAACGGAGTGGGCGGGGCACAAGGGCCCTGGGGCAGCATGGGCGGAGGAGCTTATGTTAATGTCTGGGATTAAAAACGGTAGGCTGCTACATGTAGGATGGAGAAGGTTATGTTAATGTGATGGGGGGGGGTTAAAAAAAACTGGTGCTGAAATGGCAACATTACAGCCAGTTATGACTTAAACCGGTTGATAACGTCCTTCCAGTGATTGCTCAGTTTGTACCCATCTTCTTAGTTGAAATTGTGTCTGTCTGTATGTATGGATGGCTTCATGAACTAATTCTAGATTTGAAGCTTTTGTGAATGCAAGGATTCATACTCTTAGGTTTTTTCGGTAAAGTCACGTAGGTAAAAATTTATACAAATATAATAGAAATAATAATAGAAATAAAATAATAAATCACGACGTTTCGGAGGCAACACAAGTCTCCGTCATCAGGTGGGACCGTCATAGCTCACTTAATACAGTAAATTGAGCTGTGACGGTCCCACCTGATGACGGAGACTTGTGTTGCCCCACTGAAACGTCGTGATTTATTATTTCATGAACGAATCTTTGTTGATAGCTAGTGGGTTTGCAAAGTACCTTTGTCTTAGAGAAATCAATTTCGTGTGAGCCAACCGCATTAAAACAATGATCAGCCACAGCCAAGGTATTGGTCCTACCGTGTGTCAGATCTGCCTTGTGTTCACGAACACGGTCCGAGACATGTCGCTTAGTTTCCCCACTGTAACTACTGCCGCAGACACAGCTTAGTTTGTAGACTTCGCGGTATTGCATGTCAGGGATCACATCCTTCACAGATGGGATCAGATCAAGAATTTTATGTACTGTGTTAAATCGAACCTGGATCTTATGTTTGCTCATGATTTTGCAAATCATTTTGGTGACCCCCTGGTAATATTTTACAGTCATTTAGTGGTGTAAACGTTTTCCATTTAGCACTTGCCAACCCACTAAAATATCTCTCTTCTGATTCATGGCAATTTTTTTTTGATCATGCAGGAATCATTAATCTATTTGTACATTAGCAAGCGTGACATACGCCGCTTAGGATACTGAACTTGGAATGTAAAATGAGCGAGGTTCCACTTTGCGTCACGGCGATTGAAACAATAGGCAAGGTTCTTTGACTCTTCTTACACCCAGCAGTGAAACTGGGCGGGAGTGGAGCGAATCAATTGGTGGATGTTTTGTGGTGGGGTAAAGTGTGGCTTGTTCTGACCCGTGTGACTGATAGTCAAAATGGTCCCGTTTGCTAATTTACATATATATTGCCTAAAGTATTGTGAACTTGGGATAATTGTGTGTTAACTAGATAGTAATGCACTAGAAATTCGGTGAACCATTTATGAAGTCCTTTAACCACATGGCTCATTGACCCGATCCAAAGTGTAATAGTAAAAAAAAAATCTAATAAAATGTACAGTAGTTCGTAACGGCACCTTTTATCGGTCTATTTAATAATGTCACTTTTAATTGGCATATCAAACCCACATGCTTGGCATGAACTTGTGGCCCAATCAATTAAAACCGGGGCTTTGCTTGCGATTTAAATGGCAAGGTGGGG
The DNA here is from genome assembly GCF_965212315.1 of Lampetra planeri. Taxonomy (NCBI): domain Eukaryota; kingdom Metazoa; phylum Chordata; class Hyperoartia; order Petromyzontiformes; family Petromyzontidae; genus Lampetra; species Lampetra planeri. The sequence goes on from NC_136132.1 coordinate 5,206,678, forward strand.
GGGGGGGGGCCCGTTTGAACGTAATGCTGCGCTAGAGACGGAGTGCTTTTGGTGGAATAGCGAGAGAATTGCGCGCACACACACACGCAGTGACGGAAAGTCACATAGGAGATTGAAAACGGCTAATGCACCCTACAAACCACTAATCCCTTGGTAATCCCCGTTCGTGCCGAAAAACCAGGCCATATTGCAGATATGCGCATTGCAGAGCAAATACACATGCACTTTTATTTTGCTGTTGGTTTTACATCTGGCGGCGCGTGCGATGCTAAAAATACGCCATGCAAAGGCGCTTTCTGGTTGAGATTGTCCCTGTATCGGACACTGAACGGTTTCTTGAGCAGTTGCAGCACTTAAAACGTGCGTGCAGGACACACGCTCACGATGAGAATGTCAACGTGTATCCCCAGTCAAAGGTGTTCTCAAGGTTTTGGTGAAGTCGGGTGGAAGTGGCAGATGTCGATGGTGCATTTCTAGCATCGATGGCGAGATAGCGGTGTGTTTATCGCATTTGCCGGACTCTGTGAATGTCTTCAGCTGACCAAACATTGCACACAAAGCTTGTGCATAATCTTAGGATGCCGGTTGATGTCTATACACAGAAATAAATGGCGCTTTTAACAATCGTATTTTAATGTGATATTTACACTCGTACATAATACACAATCAAACAAAACACATGAGTTATCACTGCAGTAAAGTATAACATTTATCCACACTGATATTCAGTTAAAGCGCTTCAACCAAGTCATTTATTAAAAAACAAATCTGAATTCTAAGCAGTTCGGCTGTATGCATTCATCATTGTTACAATTTTCTTTTTCATTTAAACATACTGCATCATGTTTTCCGTGTTATTTTTTCTCAAGACTGTGTAATTAATACTATGTAATGAAAATTACAATTCTAAGTGAAGCAATACAAGTCAGAATGTCATACCAAGTACAATCCATCTAAATTATTGATGCAATTTCTTTCATACTTTTCTCCTATCTTAACTAGAATCGGGTTACCGGCATCAGATCTGTGCCGTCATCAAGACCCTCCTGATGGAATATATGATTTAAAATACATTTTTAATGAACGTGTGACAAAAGATTGCCACACACTCATGGGTTCTTGTCATTGCTGTGGCAGTTCTTGAAACGTGTCCCTGATGTCACTACAATTAACTTATAGGAATCCCGTAGAAATATTAGCAGCATACATGTTTACAAAATCTTCTACCCTCCACATGAAACACTGCTGTATTGTAGCTATCCTAATTGGTTAATCATACCGACCACATGTGTCACGCTATTCCATACCTTTGCGATTCCGCATTAATGACCGTCTCAACAGCAAAACAAAGGACGGCAAGGACAAACTTGAAAACCCATTGCAGAACGAGCACATCGCTGCTGTCGACTTAGTTTATAAACATCTCGTCGGTCTCGCTCGGCAGTTAGTTGTTGCTGGCGTGTCGCACGCGAACACACGAGCACCGCACCACCGTCCGTTCGCGATGTCCGCTATTCCTCCCCAACTCGGGGTAGGCAGGGGGGGGGGGGACTTACCTGTAACTCTCGCTCTCGCCGGGGGGGCAGGTGCGCAGCGCCGACGCTACATTTCCCCCCGGTGTGTTTTCTTTTCTTCAATCCGGAGCAACGGCAGCAACAAAAAAATGTTAGCGGAACTCCGGAGGTGTAAGGACGGCGGGAGGAGCGAGACGCAAACACAAAAAACAAATCACAACGGGCTCCGGTGGCGTGGAAACGGCCGCTCTTCCGCAAAGTCTTGTGCGCTCGAGCAAGCTAGCGAGCCAGCCAGCCAGAGCTAGCAGCCACTTCCATTGACCATCGCGACTAATTCGATTGAGCCTGGCACTCAATCAATGAAGGGAGGGACCCGTCGGGGCTGTGCGCTTCTGCGCGCCTCTGTCGTTGGCGGTGGTGGGGAGAGAAGGGGGGGGGGGGAGCCAGCCAATGGGCATTGCTGGCAAAGTCCTTCACCGTATTGTTGTGTGTGTGTGTGCCGCCGGTTTCTTCTTCTTTATTATTCTTTTTACACCCCGAGGTAACACCCAGAACCCGATGCCACGGCACTCGCATGAAAGAGTGTGTTTGCATGTGCAGTGTGTGTACGCTTACAGTGTGTGTTTTAAAAGGAGCGGTGTTTTAGTGAATATACTGCTCTGCTTTCCTGTTCTGATAGAGCTGGCTCGATCCATGGCCACGTGTAAAATACCAGCCCGAAGTGATCTGAACCCGTCCTGGGCATCCCTTAGGTTGATTCAGCCTCAAAGGAGTACCTGGTGTTGTGTGAACTTTAGCACACGGGGCAGGCAACTCTGGTTCTGGCTACAACTGTCTCCTTGTGTGCCATAACCACCTTTTTAATATGCTCTTGCAAGCAGAAACTGCCTCTGCGCGATATTCAGTGTGGGTGAAATCTTTGCGTGTTACGTTTAAAAGCTAGAAATGTGTTTTTTTTAAGAAGTCTCGGTTCATTGGGGTGGCTGTGTAACCTGGTTGTCAGCATGTTCACCAGTGGACCGGTGTGTGCATAAGAGCTGGCAATTGATTTCTTACTCAAGTCGCCTGGTTGTTAATTTGTGTCGTAAGTTGTATTACGTCTACATTTGTACTTTTGGTCATCAATATCTTTGACAGTTGAACGCATGGGTAAGTGCATTGGTATTCCTTGCACAGTAGTGTGTGTAAAGTCTACTATACCTAGGATCACTTAAATTCACTCTGTGATCCAAAAGCCAAGGCTTTCTTAGCTTATTGTATATTTCTGAATGGCTCATAACCCACAACACGAAATGAGATTGATGTGCATTTAAAGAGCAAGTAACAAGACAAGTAAATGCTTCGGCTCACAGGTCTTGGCCAGTGCTGGAAGAAAAAAAAAGATCATAACGATGGTGGTGATTGAAGGGTATCAGCCAGACAAAGCCCGTGGAGTCAGCGGGGAGGCAGAGGAAGAGGGGGGTGAATGGGACGATGCACTGGCATGGAAGATAAATTCTGAGCGGGTCACTTCATTTGCATCATTCCAGATGGAATCCGCACGGCGCTTCACAATAGACGCTGCAGAGGCCGCTATTGTTCGCCGTGCCATGGGGTGATGAGAGAGGGTAGGACCCCTCCATTGTTATACCAATGAATAATATTGATTCGGAATTTTCCTTACAATGCAACTTTAGTATTAAGAAAAACTGTGATTGCTTTACATTCGTATTCGTAGCAGTTCAGCTGTGTTTTTGTAGTTGTGCGATGTGTGGATATATGTGTCATTGTAGCCTAGCGGTTAGTGCACTGCGCTGAAAAACGGGTGGTGACCTGTGGTTGATTCCCACTCACTGCTAACAGCAATGACAATTATCTGAACCGATCCTGGACCTCCCCTCGGTCGTCTCGGCCTCAAATGAGTACCTGTTGTGAAGTGTGAACATCGCTGCTTGGGAGACAAAGGCAATTGCGTGTGGTGCTGGCCACCCACCCCCTTCAAGTGCCGTGCCAGCCTTTATAGGTGCTCACTAACAGCACTTTCCCCAACGGGATTTTTGTCGCAATGTTTCATTGTACAAACAGTATGTATTGGTGGTAGGTAATTAAGGCTTCACATCCGGGGATGATGGGGCGGGGGGGGGGGCACGGCATATGTTTGAGAACGGATGTATGCATTTGTTTGCGTGTCATGGGGAGCGGTCGTGCAGCGGTTAGCGCACTGGAACGACCCCGGCGACCCGATTTCGATTCCCGCTCGCGACCGACATCAGTGAGGAATATCTGAACTGGTCCTGGGCCTCCCCTAGGTCAACTCAGCCTCAAATGAGTGCCGAGTAAAGTGTGGGAACATCGCTACTGGGGAGACAAAGGCGATCGCGCATGGTGCTGGCCCACCCACCCCTTCGCGTGCCGTGCCGCCCTTCATAAGTGCTACTCGCTAACAGCACTCGTCCCCAACAGTCTGTTGAGGCTATACGGAGGGTATCTTTGTGTTTGTCATGGGGAGCGGTGGGGTAAGGTTTATCACACTGTTTTATGATCCAAACAGTCAACAAGATTTGACTTCAGCTCATGGCCAACTCCATTTGCCAACTGCAGCCAGTAGGGCCACGCGGCACGACTGTGTTTGGCGCTCGTTGCAGAGTGTTCACGGTCCGCATCCGGCCGCTGCCACGTTGGCGAGATGTTATTTTCCTCGGCTGGTGTACAGGAGGTCGTGGGTATGATCCTGACACTTACGCCTGTTGTATATTTGGAGTTTGCATGTCTCTCTCTCTCCGTGGTTGCATGCATCTTTCTCCGGCTCCTCCGGTTTTTATCTCCACATTTAGAAACATGCGTGTAGAGTATTTGGCTGCTATAAATTCCCGTACGATAAGCCACTTTGTTGAGCTATCATTTGTGGCCAGTTTCCGTATGATAAATAGCTACAGAGCACAGTGAGCCTTACCTGGTAAATAAAAAGTGTAATTTTTGTGTCTAATAACATGGGTGTGTAAACCGTAAAAAAAAAATACACGCCATCTGCTTCACAGTGGACTTCAAAGATCCCTAGATTGCATTCGTAAGAGTGAGCCATCGTGTGCCGGCGTCACGATCCAAATTAGAAAATTACCTGGAAATTAGTCAGTTGGAATCTACGTAGCAATTATCGCCCCCTCCTGCGAGAACTTGGCAGGACACTCGAGGGAAAAAAAAGGCATGTGAGACTCGGTGAGGCTTTCCTGGGTAAGCAAGCGTAATAGATGAATATAATTAGCACCGGGAAGACATTCGGTTGAGTGTTTTGCTCGCCCCCACCATCTCTCGTGTGTGTCTTCGAGCCTTAAGTGGTGGTCACTAAATCTAGATTAAAACTCCTTTTAGTGTTTATTTTGTTGTTCTTCCCCCGCACGTCCGATGAGCACAGCTGGATATGTACGGTGCAAAAGAATTTCAACGTACATACATACATACCACATTCTCCCAACAGCCTGTATGACTAAGAAAGGGGCTTTTGTATATGTGTGGATGTGTGTGACATTGACGTTGGCATCAACCTTTTTGAGTGAGGAAAATCAATTTTGGCATTATGCTGTGTTTGGAAAAGCCAGGGTCCATTTGAGTTAAAAGATCACCTTACCCTTTGCTTGTATCTCCTGGGTTTACGCGTACACGCGTTGGGCTTCTGCGGATGGAGAAGTACCTGTGATGTACTTCGACGGCTCACGCTTGGCCGTGTTCCAGCAAGGCAGTAGTAGTTGGCGAATTGGTTGTTATGGACCCAGATTTCTGCTGTTCCACGGTATTTTTCTTATTGGCTAATCCCAAATTCATGGGCGTACTATCATTCACGAATATCACGGTCTACTTACGGGAACATACGTACAAGCAATCCTCGCTCTACGTGCTTTTGTGGTAGGCCATTTTATTTAGACCTTTTATTGACAAACGCGAGGCAGTTTCCAGAATGACGGCATCTGCAACGCGACTTATGCCCCCCTCGCCTGGCAAAGCGATCCAGTGGCGTTGCCAGCAGCCAGTGTGGTACGATAACTAGTGTTCTGTACTGCACAGGATCTCGCCGCGTCTACACCAGCGCTCCTCTCTTTGTCTGGCATCTCTCGTTGTGATCGAACGCTGTAAAGTTTACTTTTATTGTGTCCACCACTTTCATATTTCTTAATGTATTTCTTTATTTTCATAGGAAGTATATTAGAGTTTATATGTTTTTTTAAATTTAAAGTATTATATTGTGTGTACATGTATTGTGTTGATATAGGCTAGGATAATATATGTGATTATGTCTGCGAGTGCGAGTGAAAGCCCCTAACTTCCTCCTTTCCCATTATATCTTAAGGTAAAAATTGCTTTTGACGTACACGATTTTGAGATACGCGCACTTTTACAGGAACGCATCTATCGCGTATGTCAAAGAGTGCCTGTTGTGGGGAGCGGTAGTGTAGTGGTTAGTGCGCTGCGCTATAAACCCAGCGACCCGGGTTCGATTCCCACTCACGGCCCACGGCCAACAGCAGTGACGATTATTTGAACCGGTTCCAGCCTTAAATGAGTACCTGGTACAGTGTGTAAACATCACCACTGGGGATACAAAGGCGGTTTGTGCGTGGTGCTGGCCACCCACCCCCTCGTGTGGCGTTCCTGCCTTCATAGGTGCTCGCTAACAGCACTTGCCCCTACAGTCTGTTACAGGCTGCACGGAGGATCTTTGTTTTTGTCTTTGTATGTGCATAGGAGGTGGGATGCTTTCGTAGTGTAACGGTTCTCACCAGAGGTCGCAAACGGGTTTTGATTCCTTACCCGTACCCGTACCCGGTCGCACCAGGGTCGCAAACGGGTACCCGTACCCGGCCGTACCCTACCCGTACCCTACCCGTACCCGGGTACGGGTAGCCGGGTATTGGGTACCCGGTTGCGACCTCTGGTTCTCACACTGCACTTGCAATCCAGAGATTTAGTGGTTCCATCTCCTGGCACGGATTTTGAAACAACGATGCAAGTTTCTTAAATCCCCCCTGGCCTCTGTCCATGAAGTCGTATAAACGGGTACTCTCCAGTTAGTCGATCGGCAGGTCGTGTGTGGTGGGATAAAGTGGGGATATTCCCACCTCTTCCAATATGTTTGGCCAGCATGGAAGAGTAGGCCAATTACCCTCTAGAGCTCGTTTTAGTTGGAGGCCCTTCTTCCAGTAGTGGTGTGAGTGAGCAAATTCAGTGCTGCATCTGTATCTGTTATGTATAGTACGAGGCATGTAATGATGCATCGATTAATCAACAACTCAAGAATATGAATCCCTGCAGTCACGAAAGCTTTAAATCAAAATTTAACTCTAGATTAATTATGCTTGTCAAACAAAAGTGCATTGGTACCATGTGTGGAGAATTAATTAGCTGTTATGCCAATGGTATATCTCAGCTAAATGCAGTGGAAAAAACTGAAAACAAAAATACAAAGGAGATGGTAAAAAAAAGACACAACCAACATTTATTCCTGAATAAAATCACAAACCTGCATTCGGACAATTAATCAAATCGTCTAATAAATAGACGTGCACACGTCGCGTACATTTGTCCGTGTAAAATAGAAACAATATCTGCTCCATTGTTTTTTATTGTTGCACAATACAGTGATAACACACCGTGTATGTGTCATTGCCTGGGCTGTGGCTGTGTTGAGTGGGTGTGTGTGTGTTTGAAGTGTGCCATTGAATGAGGCTCAGCTGGAGGTAGAGTTTGAAGGGGGAGGGGAGCTTGTAGCAGATCACAGAGGAGTAACATGATAAGTGTTGGGCCTCCGAGTTGAGTGGGCGTTGCTAGGGAGCCTGGTGAGGGTGACTAAAGGGTGAGCATGGGTGAGGGTGGGTGAGATTGTCCGGGTGAGGTTGCGTTTCATCAAGGTTCAAGGTGCAACGAGGGTGAGGCTCGATGTGGTGACATATTTTGTATTTACGGCTCAAGGTGAGATGGGTGTTGGGGTGGTGAGGGTTACGGTGAGGCTGAGCGAGTGAGCGTTCATTAGGTCTGAAGGTTTTAGGCCGGGTGAGGTTAACGAAGTTTCCAGGTGGACAAGGTTGAGGCAAGGAGAGCTAGGCACGTACACGTCGACATGAGGTTATTATGAACGTGTGTGAACGTTGACTGGGTGAGGATGGTGAGGTTGGGTGAATGTGCAGTTTATCCATGTTGAGGGTGGATGAAGGTGAGGCTTGGTGCTAGGTATCATGAAGAGACTATGTGTCAGGAGAGGTTCCTGGTGTGGCACGTAAACATTTGTACTGGGGAGGCAAAGGTGGATGGATAGGCGTGGTACTGGTCCCCCCTCACCCTTTCATGTGCCGTGTCGACCCTGATAGGTGCTCGCTAACAGCAATTGCTCCAACAGTGTGTTAGGGTTACATGGGGGATCTTTGCGTCTAAAAAAAACTGGGTTGCAGGGGAACGAGTGGGTGGGATGGTCGGTCGGTATGGTTACTTAGCAACTGGGAAAGAGGCCGTTGTGTTAATGGTCGCCAAGTGGCATCTGCTGTGGAGAACACGGGGCTTTTGCTTCCCTGGGTTGGGGCCCAAATGTAGAAACAAATGAGTGAAGGACTGTGTGTGTGTGTATACTTGTCATTATACAGCTGCCTTTACAACTTTATGTGAATTATATGCTATTTAGACAATTTGTGTTGCTTTATTTCATTTTAAGTGTACCCTTTGTTGTATGCGGGGCGAGCATTGGTTGGTGCACTTCGCTCCAAATCGAGCACCATGAGTTCAATTCCCAGCCATGGCTAATAATCGCGATACAGTCAATGGGCCCCCAGTTAGAACTCTGGCTGGACTAGCATGGTAAAGGATAGTTACAAATAAAATTGGCCGATATGCCACGAGGAGGGCTTCACATCCAGCAGCGAATGATAAAAAAAAACTGCATAATAGAATTTATCACTGTTAAAAATAAATACTTTTTTTCCTACAGCAAGAAAATACATTCCTACATTCATATAATTTGTCTGTGTGTGTTAATTAAACTATCTGTGTTGGATGGCCTGAATGGAAATTAATGAATTTCATGTTCATATTTATATATAGTGTATTATAAACGGCGTTTAAAAACAACACGCACGCACACATACACGTACGTGTACGCACATGCACGCGTGTGAATAAATAATCAAATGAGTAGATGGCCGCGGGGATGCAGCGTGGCGTGTTTCAGCGCAAACAATAATCCCGCGTGGTCCGTGTTTTGTGTCATGCCCTGGGCCGCCGTTATCTGCCTGGCTGCCTTCCGACAATGCCGTCAGCAGCAGGGGGTGATGGGGCAGGAGCTGGTCTTAGCAGTGAGGCTTTGTATAATGGGGTCATTTAAGGTTAAACATTGTCACTTATTTATGCGCCGTCCTATTATTCAAATTCACGTCTTCATTTTATTTGCTCGGGATTTTGCGCTCGGCGGGCGGAGATGGGGAGAGTAGCCGCGCGGCTCCTCGGTCATTAATTCACGTCGTTACTAAATGCGTTTTATTTACACAGAAGTCTCTCGTCATTGTGGCAGTTATTAGTAATTGCGGGTGCTCCTGTTTACCTCGGGGGCCGCATGCAGCGCTACGAGCACACGTTGAGTGGCCGTGCGCACGGCACAGCGGAGGTCACGATTACTCACGCGGCATACTGTGGCGTGCTCTTGTGGGTGCTCGCATTTCATTTTGCCGTGGTGGAGAGATGTCAACTACCTCGCCCGGTTTACAGGAGGTCGTGGGTTTGATCCCATCCCTGGCGCCTGCTGTATATTTGGAGTTATGCATGTCTTTTTCTCTGTGGCCATGTGGATTTTTCTCCCAGTTCCCCGGTTATTCCCTCCACATTTAGTATTTGGCTGCTATAAATTTCCGCGTGATAAGCCACTTTGTTGAGCTATAACTTGTGGCCAGGTCTCTTCTCAAAAAGGGTTATGTAGCTCAGTGTGCTTTACCCGGTAAAATAGTTTAGTTGAATACATTTTTCGTACAAAATCAAGGCGGTGGCACGGCCCAGCGGTAGCGCATTTGCCGATTGTTGCAGAGGCCACGCTGACGAATACTGCGGGTGTTTTAACCATTAAAAAAAAAATCCACGCCGTCTATTTCACAGTGGACGTCAAAGATCCCATAATGTTGTTCGCAAGACTAGGCCATTGCGGGCCGACGTCATCGTTTAAATTTGCCGAATTTGAAAAGCTACTCGCAAAAATACTCAATTGGATACATAGCAGTCATCACCCCCTATGTGTGTGTGTGTGTGGTACATAGCAGTCATCACCCCCCATGTGTGTGTGTGTGTGTGGATACATAGCAGTCATCACCCTCTATGTGTGTGTGTGGTGGATACATAGCAGTCATCACCCTCTATGTGTGTGTGTGTGGATACATAGCAGTCATCACCCCCTATGTGTGTGTGTGTGGATACATAGCAGTCATCACCCCTCTATGTGTGTTTGTAGAACTTCTTTTGCATCGTTAGAAGCCAACTGCCAAAACTTGGCACAACCCTCCAGAAAAAACACTCGTGAGACTCAGTGAGGCTCTCCTGGGTGGAAGGAAGCGTAAAAAGAATAAATAGCAACATGCAAACGAATAGTAGATTTTTGAAAGTACAATTTATATTCATAGAGCATTTCAATGAGTATCAAGACTCGTTAGCAGGAGAGGATGGGGGGGGGGGTGTTTCTTTGGTGTGAAAAGCCCAGAACTTCAAAGGATAGTTGCATTAAAGTTTAAACCCGAGCTGAATAGTCATCAGCATTGAACATTGTTGCGGGATTCTATTTTTTATTTTCGGCTATATTTGCAGATGTATCTCAAGACTCTGTGCAAAAACTAAAAACAGGTGTTGCGGCAGGGGGTGACCGTATCAGACGGTGCGGCCAGTAAAAGAGGAGGCATGACCTCCCATCGTACGGATGTTGGTGCCAGGGATAGAGAGGGAGGCAATGATTTCAAATAATTTGGAGTGCACACGGCTCAAAGCTCTGATCGCAAAGAGAAGTACCTAGGCGCTGCGTCTTCTGTCTGTCATGCATTTGCAGCTTCATTCATAGCAAATTGGCCTTTAAATTGTGTTCAGGGATGCCGCGATACTGTGCTGTAGTGATGCCACTAGGTTGACCTTGTATTAAAAACATGGGGGTGATGTCACAGTGATGTCAATGAAGTACCATAACAACGTGATTAATGGTGATTTGAATGTTTTTCGATGAGCGACACTTCTAATTTATCTTTCGGCAGAATGGCAGCCACATGCCATCCACACTGATTTAAATGTCGGGCAGCATTCATCTCTTGTTTACAGCCTTATTCCACTGTTGGCTTCTTCACACACCGGTACTCATTCTATCAACCCCTAACGGATGGCCGGAGGGCAAAGCTGACCCTCAAACGGGATTCGGACTTGCATCCTTTCGATTGTGAGGCGTACACTCTTCTCACTTCGCCAGCCAACGAGCCCCGCATCGTACACGCACAACCCTTTGAACCTTCAACCGAATGAGTGCCTCCCCACGCTGCGTCTGTCATGAGAGTTATATGACCACACTTGACCATGCTGGTCAGTGTGGGTTAATGAAGGTGGGGAAGTGAGATGTGGGAGCATAGAAGTACAGTCCATCAACTTTTTTTTTACCGCACTGGCTTCTACTGCTCACCACACAGCTCTGCAGCCTATAGCAACCTTGTGAGAATGATGGTTGCCCATGAAAGCACCATCCAGGATGAACTGCATATCTTCTGAGATCTTACGAGATTTAGGACATTTCCTGCGATGTGGTCAGAGGCACCTGCCTGCAGTGTGAGATGCATTCGTTTCTTCGAGTTGATCTTCACGTGACATTTTTTGTCACGTTGCGTTTTCCCGTGGCCAGAATCAAGATGGCGGTGGAGGCAGCTCGGGCTCCCCGAACCCTTACACCCTCACCAACCCCGTGCCATCTCCGCTACCGTTCCACCGCGTCAGCAACACCTACGGCTCCTACCAGGACTCCAACATCCCCTTCCCTCGCACGTCGGGGGCTCGTTTCTGCGGAGCAGGTGACACCTCGTGCCTCTCGTAATTGCTGGGATTTGAACGTCCCTTTACACAAGATGCCGAGTGGCCGTGGTGAGCGTGGCCTGAGTGGTGGCGCCGCTCGTTGCTCGGGTTCACAGTCGGAATGCGGCAGCCGCCACCCACGTGTTAGACTTGTCTATGACGCTGCTGTTATCTTCTCGTGGGATACATTGCATTAATTGCTACTGCAGCGGTCGAGAGAACGCGTGCACCCATAATGCCCCAGTGCTGCGTGCTGCCCAGGTTTCCTCGTCTACTTCATGCGGCCCATGATGATGAACCGCTCCGTCTCGCCCACAGAGCCCACGCCAAGGTGCACACGTCCACCCGTCCCACACAAGGGATGCTCGCCCACTCACTCGCTCACTCGCACACCCACTCGCTCACCCGCCCACCCACTCGCTCGCTTACCCGCCCACCCACTTGCTCACTCGCCCACCCACTCGCTCACTCCCCCACATACTCGCTCACTCACCCACTTACTCGCTCACTTGCCCACTTACTCGGTCACTCACCCACTTACTCGGTCACTCACCCACTTACTCACCCACTCGCTCACTCGCCCACTGACTCACTCCCCCACTTACTCACTAGCTTACTCACCCACTCACTCGCCCGCCCACTCGCTCACTTCCCACATACTCGCTTACTCACCCACATACTCGCTCACATACTCGCTCACTCGCCCACTTACTCGCTCACTCGCCCACTTACTCGGTCACTCACCCACTTACTCGCCCACTCACTCACTTGCCCGCCCGCCCGCTCACTTCCCACATACTCGCTTACTCACCCACATACTAACTCACCCACCCACATACTCGCTTACTCACCCACATACTAACTCACCCACCCAGGTCTCCAAGGGAAGCTTCTCCCCCTCATACAGTAAGGGGCAACATCCCTGTATAGGGATTGGTGTACGGCTCGCGTTAGGTGTTGTGGTCAGTGCTGGGATAGAGTTAGCAGGAGGTTATGGCTTAAGGTCACTTTGCTTAGGGCTTGGCGGTTTTGTGAGGTAAGCGTTTCGGTTAAAAATAGTTTAATGGCTAAGATTACATCGATTTTGGTTACTTGGCAATGCAACTTTGGGTCCGGTTAGTTTACAATTAATTAGAAAAAAATGTGATAAGAAAAATTGTTAGATAAGGTTATATGAGTCTCAGGTCATCGTGAGGCTTCATAGTTATTGATATAAATATATATTTAGAGTGACTGAAAGGTTTAAAAATAAGTTTAGTGTGTACATCCCAATTAAACGTTGTTCATTTATCCCACTCACCTCTGATGCAAATTGACGTGACATTCAAATGCATTGATTTCCTTGAGTGCAATTATCGAGGTCGTTGTTACAAACAGCAAGTTGACCATATCCTTGAGCGGAAGATTAGTGCAAGATACAGCCACGTCTGCAGCTGTGACTTTAAACTATGGACCTTAACTCTTGTATCCATGAATTTCGATTTAAAGCTTTCGTGACTGCAGGGATTCATCTTCTTGGTTCTTTCGGTAAAGTCACGTAGAAGGGAAATAATAAAATAATAAAAATAAAACATCAATATTTTATTATTAATAAATCAATTAAGTACAAGTTGCACTGGTACATGAATTCCAAATTAAAGCTAGGGCAAGGCAGAAAAATAATAACAACAAACCCTCGACCACACCAATACAGACACAGTCCCTTGACCACACTGCATCTTAAATTAAAACCATAACTCTTGTATCCATGAATTTCGATTTAAAGCTTTCGGTAAAGTCACGTAGAAGGGGAAAAAAACCATAATATAATATTTATGTTTTATTTTTATTATTTTATTATTTCCCTTCTACGTGACTTTACCGAAAGAACCAAGAAGATCTTGTATCTATGGTTTTAATTTGTATTTATTTATTCATTAGTGACTTGGTTAACATCTCTCCACCTTACTCTAGTATCCTTTCTTGAATTTGTTTGTTGATGTAACTTGATGATTTACCCCGACTGTACATCTGCGCAAAAAAACTTCACAGCTCATCATATTCCAACATTCACAATAAAAATTCTGGTAATTGGTATGCTGATCATTATTCCAGTTGTAAAAATCCGATTTTAATAATGTAACTTACACGATGCAAGCACACCCATGCGTCCATTTGAATAAGATAGCCTTTCGTGCCTACAACGTTAGATTTTTTGAGAAAAAAAAACCTTAACTTCTTCTCTGGTTATAAACTTTTTACCGAGGTCCGATACATTATTAAGCAGTGCTGGGATTTGCAGTGGTATGAATGTGCATACCAAATATCAGAATCAGAATATGTATTTATACTGGAAGAATCTGATGAGCTATTAAGCTCTTTTTCACAGATGTCCTGTAGGGTCGGGTAAGAACGTTACAACAACAAACAGGACAAAAACACGATAGCAGTGGAAAGTACAAGAAAGGTAAACAAATTACCCAAACACCTACAAATACAACTAAACCATCCCCATCCGACCAGGCAAAGCCCACTGAGATATTCACTCATTTTTCAAAAACGACCCGGCCACAAATGATAGCTCAACCAAGTGGCTTATCATTTGGGCATTTATAGCAACAAAATAATCTAAATATTGGTATCTGTTCCACGACCCTGTGAGAGTTCCTTTTTGCGAATGAGACTATATCGCCATATTCGTGCGTCATGTCACTCTTGAAAATTAGACTGCGCTGGTCTCTTGAGTTCTTACCTGGTTAAACAAAATAAACATCACTAAACATTTACCCTGATGCGGTTACTATTTGATGTCTAGATTCTGTGGATACAATACGTTTTTTTAACACATGGGAGTTGAGTAGCTCGGTGAGGAAGGTAGGCAGGTAGAGGGAGAGGTCGTTTGTTTGTTTTAAGTCGGAACATAGGGTAGGTACAGTGAGGGAAAAAAGTATTTGATCCCCTGCTGATTTTGTACGTTTCCCCACTGACAAAGAAATGATCAGTCTATAATTTTAATGGTAGGTTTATTTGAACAGTGAGAGACAGAATAACAACAAAATCCAGAAAAACGCATGTCAAAAATGTTATAAATTGATTTGCATTTTAATGAGGGAAATAAGTATTTGACCCCCTCTCAATCAGAAAGATTTCTGGCTCCCAGGTGTCTTTTATACAGGTAACGAGCTGAGATTAGGAGCACACTCTTAAAGGGAGTGCTCCTAATCTCAGCTTGTTACCCGTATAAAAGACACCTGTTTACAGAAGCAATCAATCAATCATATTCCAAACTCTCCACCATGGCCAAGACCAAAGAGCTCTCCAAGGATGTCAGGGACAAGATTGTAGATCTACACAAGGCTACAAGACCATCGCCAAGCAGCTTGGTGAGAAGGTGACAACAGTTGGTGTGATTATTCGCAAATGGAAGAAACACAAAAGAACTGTCAATCTCCCTCGGACTGGGGCTCCAAGCAAGATTTCACCTTGTGGAGTTGCAATGATCATGAGAACGGTGAGGAATCAGCCCAGAACTACACGGTAGGATTTTGTCAATGATCTCAAAGCAGCTGGGACCATAGTCACCAAGAAAACAGTTGGTAACACACTACGCCATGAAGGACTGAAATCCTGCTCAAGAAAGCACATATACATGCCCTTCTGAAGTTTGCCAATGAACATCTGAATGATTCAGAGGACAACTGGGTGAAAGTGTTGTGATCAGATGAGACCAAAATGGAGCTCTTTGGCATCAACTTAACTCGCCGTGTTTGGAGGAGGAGGAATGCTGCCTATGACCCCAAGAACACCACCCCCACCGTCAAACATGGAGGTGGAAACATTATGCTTTGGGGGTGTTTTTCTGCTAAGGGGACAGGACAACTTGACCGCATCAAAGGGACGATGGACGGGGCCATGTACCGTCAAATCTTGGGTGAGAACTTCCTTCCCTCAGCCAGGGCATTGAAAATGGGTCGTGGATGGGTATCCAGCATGACAATGACCCAAAACACACGGCCAAGGCAACAAAGGAGTGGCTCAAGAAGAAGCACATTAAGGTCCTGGAGTGGCCTAGCCAGTCTCCAGACCTTAATCCCATAGAAAATCTGTGGAGGGAGCTGAAGGTTCGAGTTGCCAAACGTCAGCTTCGAAACCTTAATGACTTGGAGAAGATCTGCAAAGAGGAGTGGGACAAAATCCCTCCTGAGATGTGTGCAAACCTGGTGGCCAACTATAAGAAACGTCTGACCTCTGTGATTGCCAACAAGGGTTTTGCCACCAAGTACTAAGTCATGTATTGCAGAGGGGTCAAATACTTATTTCCCTCATTAAAATGCAAATCAATTTATAACATTTTTGACATGCGTTTTTCTGGATTTTGTTGTTATTCTGTCTCTCACTGTTCAAATAAACCTACCATTAAAATTATAGACTGATCATTTCTTTGTCAGTGGGCAAACGTACAAAATCAGCAGGGGATCAAATACTTTTCACCCTCACTGTAAATCTGGGTTCGGGAAGTTATTTTTCAAGGACCATCGTCTCGTATTCACCGCAGGGCATTCCGGCTCTTGAAATATTGAGATTTTTTTTACCGAATTCGAAAAAAAATAATGGCTCCTTGTTTTTTTGGTTGGCGACCCCTGCAGATAACCATTTTCTGTGCTGCCATTTCCTGGCCATCTCACAGCCCAGCAGCCAAGATCCTCGAAGATCTATATCATCCTGCTTAGCTTCCCAGATCTGAAGATATCAGGCACACCGCTGGTAATGTTTGTCCTACGAGTACCTTGCACTAATTATTTTGCTTCCTGTGCCCATCTCCGGCAGGTCTCTGTCGGCGCTGTCGGCGTACCACAGCGGCGTCATCACGCCCATGAAGATCCGCTCGGAGTCGCAGACCAACCTGCGCCTTTACAGCAGCAGCCCCACGCACAACGAGAAAGAAGTGTCCATCAGCTCCTTCTACTACAAAGAGCGGGTGGGGCTGAGCATTGAAACGGGGCAGTTAAGTGGCCCTTAGGGGGTGGTGGCACGTTCGTCACTTATCGCGGAGTGTTTCACGGTTCGAATCCATCGGTCGCCCCAGTTGCTGCTGGCGGGTGATTTAAACTGTCTGCTCCGCATTGTGGACGTTAAAGATTCCGTGACGTCACACTCGCAGGAGTAGATCGTGGTGTTGGGGAATCACGCTCCTCCGAATTTGGCAACATTTAAAAAATTCAATACACATTGCAACCATGGCACCCCTACTACGAAAACCTGGCACGGGTCTCCGAAAAAGAGTGATGAGACTCAGTAGTGAGGCCTTTCCTGGGTAAATAAGTGTAAAAATAATACGTGTGCTGCGTGATGCTCTTGTTCCGGCAGTGTGGTGGCAACATCATGGTAATTGAAGAAAAATTCAACACATTCATCAATAACACTTAACTAAAGAAGAAGAATATATAATCGTGGCTCTTCCGGGCAATGGTCTATCTTCAGAGCAGTGTTTATTCTCTGCTATGAAGAAGGGCCATGGTCTGTAACAATCATATGTTGTATATATATTTTCATTTTCAGCCATTGTCTTTGAGGGATGTGTTGAGTTGTTGTTGTCTGTGCTTTTGTACAACTGCCAATGCAGCATAACTTATTCTTCGCCAGTTGGCTCAGTGAAGATCACGCAGTCACATACAGGAGCTGCCCAACTGTGCTATAGAGATGCTCGCAAATGCTAACAGGCTTTACCAAACCTGGCAGCATTGGGCTTGTGAAATGTTTTGCCTATAATTAAACAGGATGGCATGTAGATGAAACGCATAATGCATAAATTATCACATAAATTATGAAAACTTTAATAATTTCCTGATAGAAGTACAGTCATGTATACTCATTAATAGTGAATGAGATTGACACCAATTTCAGTCAAGGTCTTCTGGAGTTAAAAGCTAGAATTACGAGGATCATGAAGCTAAATATCACGCACGGCCAACGTTGCGTCTCGGCAAAGGACAACACTGCTTTGGGTGGGTGCCTTGAAATGGTTCCACGAGAGCGTGTAAAGTACCGGACAGATGGCCAGCTGCAAAAAAGTTTCTTCGCTGCGCTCGAGTTGAGGCTCTCACCGAGGCTTTGTGTCCGCCCTGTGTTGTGCAGAAAATTCGGCGAACCAAGGTGAAGAAGGAGGGTGGTGACTTGACCAACAGCCGACCCATCAAGGCTGCCGGCAAGGTTATTGTGCAAGACATCTCTTGCCTGCTGCCCATTCACCGGCAGCTGGCCGAGCTCTACACGTGAGCACGCACGCACAAGCAGAGAAAATTTTACCTGGTGGACCACCGGGGCAGGTGCTGTTAGTGGGCACCTATTAAGGCCGACACAACGCACGGGGTTTTTTCTGACCAGCCGCCACGTCTAAAGCCATCTTTGTCTCCCCCAATCGCTGACGTTCATTGCACCGGGTACTCATGTCAGGCTGAGTCGATCTAGGGAGAGGCCCATGACTAGTTCTGATATCTCTTGCCAGTAATGTTAGTCATGGGTAAAAATCAAACTTAGGTCACCAGGTTTATTGTGCAATGCGCTAACCACTGCACCACCGTTCCCCTAACGTACACGTGCACGCACACACGTGAACATTTCCTGCCGTGCGTCTATCGACGGAGTAGAGGCACTTGCGCTGACTAGTGCCGGATGTTGAGTTAGAGGTCATGTTGGCCAGTGCTGTTGATGTGACCAAATCCGTCACCACTTCCAGGTGGCACGGCTGTTTCAAAGTCGAACAAGGATGGTAACCGCATCGCTCGCTTTCAGATGCGCTTCTGCAGCTGTCTGGAACATGCTTCCTTCTGATATTTGGAAGCAACTGGAGCTATGCACTTTTAAATCTAGATTGAAAAATAATTTCTTTAGACTTGCTTTTTGTGTTGAGTTTGTCCTTCCCCGCACGTCCGATTAGCGGGGTTGGCTGCATACGGTGCGAAATAAGTTCAACAAACATACACACGACACCAGACCTTCAACGTCTTCTCTTATCCCACCATCTGCCATTCATTCCTCCCTCAAGTTGCCACACAAATGCCCATCTCATTAACCTGCCTTCTTCTCTTCCTGCACAACATGAGGCAATGAGGAATAACTTGTGATAATGATGGTGGTTTTTCTATTCAGTATCTACGACGTGTCAGAATTTAATTACCTGTTATATACTATTTCATAAGTTTGTTTGACATTTATTTCGGCTGAACTCCTTGTTAGCAAAAAAATAATTTATAGGTCTTGTGTGCTTTGCACGGCATGGGGTGATTACTGCATCTCACTCATCTGTATTTCTAACTTTTAACCCTATCGTGGCTGGGATAGTGCAGAATAAGTCAGAGAGAGAGATACCTTTTTGATCCGTAATAATAATTAACATTTGTAAGGCACATTTCATCCAAACATCCTCATGCACCATATTCATTTTGGTGTTAGGGCACTCTGTAGTTTTATGACGAAAATCTTGTAATCGGAGGGAAACTACGATGTCACCTCACCCGAAAACAAATATGGATCATTGTATCCACGACGTTAAGTAACTTGATTGTCATCATGTGCTTTTTTTGTATCCAAATTGTTGCACTTGCTGTGTCGTGTAGGCTGGAAGTGAATGATGTCCAGGAGATGTGCCAGAAGAATGCTGCAGCGGCCGCCAGCATCGGTCGCAAAGATCTGGTTCAGGTGAGCCCCATCGCATCACGTTTCCGGCAACGGATCGCGTCCGCGGGGCCAGCCCGGATCTTCATCGTAACGCAGTGAGAAGTGTACGCACGCTTTCAAGTGTACGCACGCTTTCAACCCCAGCACCTGGGGTTGAAAGCGTCCTAACCGTCACCCTTCTCCAACGCACCCAAATCAAGACGGCCAATGCCGTTGTTCTTTGTAACGCATATCTTGTCTACCCCTCTGCTCCCCAAACCCCCAACCGCTTAGGTATGGTCATTGGCAGCCGCCTCCACGAGTGAGTTTCTGCTGCCAAGTGACAACCCAGACTCCGAGAGCCCCTGGGCGTGCCATCCCTTCGGCCGGCGTTTCATCGACTCCTTGTAGGAATCGCACGTTATTTTATTCTTCATCGTTGAAATACATTTACTCTCGCTAATGCGTCGGATTGAGTCAGTTTACGTGAGAGGTCTCAGGAGATCACAGTAAAACGTGAGTTTTTACCGGTGCTCTGAATTTATAATATGTCATGGTTTGGGGGTCAAGTTTCAGTTTCAAAATCAATATGTAATTTTTTTCTTGGTTTTACTGACTCATTAGCATTGTTTCCCATTAGTGCAGTCTTACTTGGCAGTGAAAATATACCAAATTTGTTTCCCCAATTCTAATTGTGTTAGCATCATGTCATAAGAATTAAACATTTCCATTTAGAACTTTTGCAGTCAGCACTACACCACCCAGTATCAGAGAACAGCCCAAAGGATGACATGACCACATTAACCACAATACTTGTGGTCAGAATGCAACAAAAAAACACTGATAATATATGCATTGTCGTTGAAACGGATTAGTCCGCACCAGAGACAGGTTTATTTTGAGCCTCGTCTCAAACGGTGTTAAATCCCCCACTTTCTATAACTTTTTGGACTACAGCCAGCCTCTTATAATTTGGTTGACGGACAAATGGACAGACAAACGGTACGCCGGGCTTTCACAATAGCTTAGTATTTGTGTACGTATATGTTATGTTTTTAAGAGAAATTTTGAAATATATTTTTCCGCCGGGCAACGCTGGGTAATTCCCGCTCGTGTCCTATAAAGATTGTTCAAACAAATTTATTTTTTATTCTCAGAGATTAATATAAGCTACATTTTGTGATGTACTTTTTGGGCAGTCTTCGAACTCAGGATCTCATTGATTGACGGCTTGGTGCTGTTCTTTGACCCCTGAACCACCTGGCTGCCTAACGAAAAACTGTTTCAGTTGATGAGATGCTACACGCCAACGTTTAATACATATCTATTTATCCACGCTCGCGCAGGCTCACCCACTACAGCCGAATGCATGACGTGCAGACGCTGGCGATGCTGTGCAGCGTGTTCGAGGCCCAGAGCAGGCCACACGAGATCGGGGCGATGTCCGGGGATGCGCGAGGGCTCGGAAAGATGCAGGCCGCGTCGGGTTTTCCGACCGTGAGTAGAGACGCACGCCACATCTAACTATTTGTTTTTATTTTACCAGGTAAGGCCCACTGAGCTTTATACTGTAGCTCTTTTTCAAAAGCGACCTGACTACAAATGATGGCTCAACGAAGTGGCTTATCATGTGGAAATTTATACCAACCAAATACTCTAAACGCATGTTTCTGGAGGGAAACACCGGACCACCGGGAGAACATGTAAATTCCAAATATACAGCAGCAGGCGTCAGTGTCGGGATCGAACCCACAACCTCCTACATACCAGGCGAGGGTGATAACATGTCACCACCAGGCCACCCCATTTGTGTTGGTGCATCCCCTTAATTTAAGTGGATAGATAGGCAGCCTGTATTTACAACCGGGTGTCAGAGGGCAGTGCCATAGCACTGCAGTAATATACATTGTTGGACTGTACTACACTCCAGCGTCTATGCTGGCGCACCTTCATCAACCTGAACTGACTGGCGTGAAATAACGCCCACGACTCGCACGGCATAGGGAGGCCCTCATCCTGCAGAAAATTAAAAGAAGGCCTGTACATTTACAAGAGAGCTCATTAAGACAACAAGGGGCTAATTGTGTTGGCAAGAAGGCAGTTTTGTGACAACAACGGATTGGAAACAGCCAGATATTTGCTACTTTACATTGATTTGTTTATTTCTTCCTCTGCAAATTAGTGGATTCTGCCAACACTTAAATTGGATTTCAAGTCTTTTTCCTGAACGATGAACGGGGATTCTCCTTGACGTGTAAACAAGGCAGAACGTAGATAATTTTTATTGACTTGCTTTTTTTTCGTCTTTTTCCATCGCAAGCAAAATTTTAAATGTAGTTTCTCATCGAGGAGTGAATTACAGCCCGAAAAGCAGCTATGCGGTGTGGCAAGAGCATCATTGACACACGCAGCGGTGGTGTTGTATTGCTCACGTCATTATCCACTCTTTCGCTGGAGCGCAGGCTGGCTACACTTCCTCGGGTTCTGGTTCCAGTACTTCGGACAACGTGTACACGTCCGGAGGTTGGAACATTGGTGAGTTCAAGTGCCGGCATTATTAGGTGCTCGCATGCACGTTATGTACGGTATGTTAAACTTCTTTCGCACCGTACGTGGCCAACCGTGCTAATCGGAGGTGCGGGGGGGGGAAGCTCAAGGAACTCTTGAACAGAAGTCACCACCCCTGATTCAGCCTTCGATTAGTAGTAGCAGCTCTCTCGTCCTTTGCTGCTGCTGCTGTCGTAGTCTGGAACTCTCTTCATTTACTCCGCCCATCATCCGTGCTTTTAACTTTCCTGCCTCTTTTCAAGTTAAGGCGTAATCAACTCGTTGAAAAAAGTTTTTTTTAAAAACAACGGTTTTATTAACAACTTCGTTTAACTCATGGTCGAGAAGTACGTCAATGGCGCCTGAGACACGCGGCGCCTGCGTTTTGTGCGAGCCGATTCCACGGTTTAGGGACCGCGGGGTTTTTGACCGACACAAATAAATAAATAAATAGCTATTTAGTCGTCCATACAAAATGTTAATTTTTTAAAGTAGCGAATTCATTTATTACTTGGTGCCGATTTTGATACGGGCATGCATTGTCACCGGATCCGAGTACGTGTGAAAAATGTGGCATTGATTGGACAACGGGAAGTGGACTAAATTTTGATTACAAGATTTGACCCAGACAAACAGAGGAATCAAGTTAAGTAAAATCGTTGAAAACACTTATTTTTTCTCTTTTCTATGAACGATTGCCTCTCTCCCTCTACAAAAAATAAATATACCTGCTGTTGCTGCAGCTTGAAATGAGATCGCATATAGATGCTAAATGAAGCAAAATTGTGTTGTTTTACTATGGTAGGCCAGGCTAACACGTGAGGTACTTGCTATTGTGCATATCTGTACAAGCATACGCCTTGCAATAATAATGTCCTTTTATCTAACAAAGCCTGACTGCATATCATGAGACTTTGCTGGAGGGTCATGCATTTGTGATGTTTCTTCATCTATTGCACGTATTTATGCATGTGTGTGCGTAGTCTGTGTGGGAGCACAGATTACGAACTGGTGCTGGGCCTAACCTAGGTCAATGCAGGCTCAAATGAATACCTGGTGCCGGGTGTGGTGTTGGCCACCCACCCCTTCGTGTGCCGTACCGGCCTTCATAGGTGCTACTCGCTAACAGCACTTGTCCCTACAGTTTGTTAAGACTATACGGGTGATCTTTGCCTTCATAGTTTGGCGGGAAGGCGAGGCAGCGCCGTGGCTGGAGTCTCCGGACGATTCCCGCTATGGGGACCACAAGCACGTTGACCCGCGTGGGCGCGAGAGGGAGCAGCACGAGAAGAACAAACGGTGCGGGCTGCCGCAGTGCATTCTGGGGGTTGTTGTTGTTGTGCAGCCGAGCGACTTTTTAAGAGGGGGACCATTACGGCGTACGAGGCAAAATCTCGTCATGTCCCTTGCTGGGTCATTGCACAGTGATACAGACTTGGAATAAGCCTCACTATGCTTTTAGGTAGTCTTCAGAATACGCAATGTAAGTTGTGGGAAATACAAAAAAAACTTGCGTTTCAGAAAATGCAATAGTTGAACATCGTCATGAGATTTTTACAAATTATTTTTAAATATTAATATTGATGTAAAGAGTTGTGTTCTCCAACCCTTAGCCAAAAATGTATCATATCTTCCACAGTTATTTCCAACATCTGGAGATACGTCTGTCAATTTAATACCTATGTAAAACCTACTAGAGAAATTAATTCATCACTTGCATATGCATGTGTGTGCTTCTGTGAGTTGGTGTGTGTGCGCCTTTGTCATTGCTAATAGTACTTGCTGCAACAGCCTATATCGCTATATAGAGATATTTGTACGAGTATGGATTGTTCAGTGGCAAAGTGGTTTGCAAAAGACATTACCATCCTATCAACCTGGCTTTGACCCCTTTCCATAAAATCATCCGCGGGACATGTTTACTGAGCATTCCATGGGCATCGGCTAGGTCGGTTTTTTGTCATTAACATGAACCTAGTTCAGTGTTGAAAGCATTGGCACCAGGTAGACAACCATGGCTGGGTATGGGTACTAGCCACACCGCCTCCTCATCTACTAAAAGTTTCATTTGCACAGCCAATGAGGAAGACTGCATAGGTAATTTTGTTTTACGTTTGTGTGTGTGCACCCATACATGCAGTCTCCTAGACCCTGGAAACTCACTGCAGTACGATGAGTTTAAGAAGTGCTATGGCGAAATCCTCTATCGCTGGGGGCTCAAGGATAAGAGGGCAGAGGTGCTCAAGTTTGTTTCCTGTCCACCCGACCCTCACAAGGGTGTAGGTAAGTAGCTTTGGGCGACTGGTTTATTATCACCGGTATATCGCTAATACATCACCGGATGGAAATAACACTTAAACTGTTCGACTCTGGGCCTCCTTCTCGATTAATGTTTGGTGTTTAATTAAGACGATCTTACTGTGGAGAAATATTAATCCGGAAGGCTAGTGTGTTACATGTCATGTCAATCATGTGATTCAACAAACCTCCCTTACCAAATTCGCGTATTTTATCACCTGTTTCATTACATTTTAATTAAGTAGATGAAGGTCAGTCAAAAGACTCCTTATCTCTCTTGCCAGACATGACCTGAAAAATGGTCATTGCTCACAGTAACTCGTTCAGTTGCAGTACATCGGCTTACCTTTGCAAAATTATGTGGCGGGATCACTATGGCGTCTGCTTCACAACTCTATGACATTACCATTCCGCTGTTATTTCTTCGCCGAATAGGTTTTTTATTGCATCAAAGAATCCCATCGCTTTGTTCCCAACAGAGTTCAGCACTTGCTGCTACCAGTGTGGCTGCGAGGCACGCAGCTCGCAGTGCGCCAACTGCAAGGGCTTCTCCTTCCAGTGCGCCGTGTGTCACGTCGCCGTGCGCGGCTCCTCCAACTTCTGCCTCTCGTGTGGCCACGGCGGCCACTCCAGCCACATGCTCGACTGGTTCTTGGGGCACAGCGAATGTCCCTCCGGCTGCGGTTGCCGCTGCCTGCAGCTCAACGCGTTCTGACCTCGGCGTGTTCGTCGGCAATGGAAAAATGCATCCCACCGACAAAAAAAAAACATCGACGATGTAAATAATGTTTAACCGGCAGCAAAAGATGAATATATTATTACAGCTGTTAAAATATATATATAACAAAAATAATATCAGAGTGAAAATACATTGCGGTCAGTGTTATCCAGTGATTTTGAGGCAAGCGTTGGTGGATCGTGTGGATATGTGAAACTTTTAAACCTGCTGGGCTGTGTAATGGCCAAGAACATGGCAGTAGAGCTAATGGAATTGTTAACTCATCTGTACGGTCCATTGAATGTCATCTCCTCTTATGCATAGGCTTATTCTGACCACACATGCAAACCATTGCTTCAAATTTAATTGGCCCAACATTTTAATTGCGCTTGAAAAAATGGTGTGACTAAATTACACTTTCCTGAATAAATGACAATATTTGATCATTTTCACTTACAGCTGACATTTTATTCGAATGCTCACCCATCTAGACCTTAACACACTCTGGCAACACGAGTCGCCAGTGGAGCAAACCCCATGATGGACTTATCTTATGCCACTGCTGAGATTAATTACGTAATAATCTTTAGAAATACTTGGCTTTGGGTACCTGGGTCGACCAGGCGTTTAATTCAAAGCCTTTTGATCCAGCGATCAACACTGGCCCATCATGGGGTTGCGCCACCGTTTGATAAAATGTGTGCATGTGTCTCGGAACTCATTTGTTGGCAATTTAAAATATAAATGCTGCCTGGTACCTTTTGCTGCAGGGTAGTTTTTATCTGATGGGATTAATTTTCTGACAATCTGCTTCCCAGTGCAACCATGGATTTAGTGTCCCCTGGTGGAACCGCTCTTACAACCCAGACATTATGGACCATGACCTAGTCCACGTTTTAATCATTATTCAAGTGCCAAGTACAAAGCTTGTGGAAATGTTGCAACTTTAAGATTTTCCCCCCAAGCTCAGAGCAGGGGTTTTAAACCCTGCCAAGGGTACAGGATAGAGTCTGTGCACAATAACCCCAAAATGTGAGTGCACTGATTATTCGGATACTCAGACATCTCAATTTAATTTGCATGGTTTAAAAATAACGGTTGTATTATTCGGCATTAAGCATCGTTGTTTTCTAGCAGTGGGTTATCTCTGCTCTGAGTTATGTGGCTTTTCCGGTTACATTTACAGCATGAACGCACGTACAGATGTCATTCTTTTTCCTTGAACATATGGGCTGGGTGTGGTTTTCAATGCCTGGGCTGAGAAACGTAAGAGCAGCTGTTCTTAACGTTCACCCTCTTGGCGCGCCAGCCACTCTCCTCAAACCTCTGAAAAGTCGGGTGCTCCAACGCTTCACAAATGAGAAAGCTGGACCGTGTTGGACCACAAGATCCGATGTTGTAAACCACTTTTGAAGAGCCATAGTTGTATTATTGAGCGTTGAAATGTGTGAATGGGCTGCACAAGGATGTGGCGTTGAACTCGAGATATTTGTCTTCATCCAAGGAGCCCTTTGTTTATTGCAGCAAGGTTTTGTGGTACTCGACATTGACCCGGGACTGGCAATCTGTGCAACCTTAGTCAAAGCCTAAGCCACACTCGTTGTTTGTATAGAACATTGCCAACTTTCGTAATAAACGTCCACAATGCAAGTCAAATAATCCCAATGAGGAAGAGTTGGATACTAGCTTGAGACTGTTGCACTGTAGCACATTTTTAACACGATTGAATTCATTTGGTGTGCAATTTTTGCGACCTTAGGCAGAAGCCGAAGCCACCCTCATTAGCGGCGGTGCAACATTAGCATATTTTTAATTCATTAACAATTTAAGTAAATCAGTAAGGTGAATTGTTAGATACTGGCTTGAGACTTTTGCACTGTAACATGTGTTTAATGTAAGGCTATCTCATTTTGTGTTCCAATTAACAAGAAATTCCGCCGTCCAAATCAGCAAAACAAGGTTATTTTAGGACGGGTCGGTTAATTGTTAAGTGTTAAATGTCTAGGGACTATGGTGTTAATCCTGGGCAGCAGTTGATGAGAAAATGACAGCGGTGTTGGGCTGAGTTGAATGCCTAACAGTCTCGTCTGTATGCCTCTGGAGAACGTTTGCTTTAAAATTGAAGGTTAAAAATAATATTTAAAAAATTAAGACGAATTTAACACGCAGTCTTTCACAACCGATGTTACTCATGATCACGTTTTTTTTGGTTAACATGAATGTTAAATGTGTTGTAAACCTATCCTCCATCAGACGAGCGATTAGTATGTTTTGTCGCATGAACAGAACGTGACAATTAGTTACTTCAGCACACCCAGTGTTAGAGAGCAAACCCACAAAATGTACAATTTGAGTACGACGTTTCGCTGATGATTACAACAATTATGGCAAATGGCTGATGATACTGGTTGGAATCAATGGCAAA
The DNA here is from genome assembly GCF_965212315.1 of Lampetra planeri. Lineage (NCBI taxonomy): Eukaryota > Metazoa > Chordata > Hyperoartia > Petromyzontiformes > Petromyzontidae > Lampetra > Lampetra planeri. Next base: position 5,233,847 of record NC_136132.1, read on the forward strand.
ACGTCATCCTCACATTGCACATGTTGTGGGTTTGCTGTCTCACACACCGGTGTGCTGAAGTCGTAAAGAATTGGCACGTTTTGTTCATGCGACAAACCTTGCTAATCGACTTGAGGCGGGTTTACGACAGTTACACAATTTAACCCAAAAAGCTCTATCATGGAAAGTTCAACTCATGCAAACCCATTGCCAGTGTGACTTGAAGGCCTCATCTTCTTGAGCTATTTGTGGGGAGCTGAAAGAGTGAAATAATCACATAATAGATTTTTGACATTAGACGTCAGATCGCTCGGAATATTGCTGGTGCATTTAACACTCCTGGTTCGACTTTATTTATGAAGGATATGCGCACAATATTTGCACGTTGGGTATCTAGTGCAATATATTCCCATAGGAATAACATTCATTTTCAGCAATTTTTTTGGTGGTAAAAAAAACTAAAATGTCAACATACAAATGCTATATTTTTTATTGTCTGGCCATATTTTCAAATGCTTCTGGTCCCTTATCAAATGATGACAATGTGGATCATCTTAGTTGACCAGGCTCTGAAAGCAGTTGGAACAATGGCAAATTTGACAGATGGTAGTGCCTTCTTTCAGGGCTGATGAGATTGGGTGTAGCGGGGTATTGCAAAGCCATGCCAAAATATTATTAAAACCGAAAAGCGTTGCATTTTTTCCTGCACATTTCACCCAAATCCATGGGTTCTCTTCACACTCTCCAATTTCCCAAATTGCATTTAAAATATAGATATCACATTGCTCGGTTACATAGTCATAGGGTTAATTGTTCGTTTAACATCTTAATAATTGGTATGCGCATTTCATGAGATCTTTGCCAGTTGAGCGGTGCTATTTTCCTGTTCAGCATGTTCCATGTGTGAGAATTTGTCCACACGCTCACGAGACATGTATTTTAAACCACAAATTATGCCACAAATATCTTTTGTTGCTGATCAAGAGCTGCAAACTAGCCAAATAATTAGTTACTTCATGAAAGCCAGACTGGCATCCTGATGTCAATAATGTTTCAAATAAGGGAATACTGGAATTACAAGGTAATAATTTGGTAAATAATAACTATACTGTTGTAATATTCGGTATGATTATTGTGCAGTTTATATAAATCGGCTATAACTGTCAGGACAGGACTTGGAGGGACCTTCTCCCCAGAATATCTAATAAACTAAAAACTAAACTTTTATTTTATCAGGTAAGACCCACTGAGCAAAATAGCTCATTTTCATTGATAGCTCAATAAAGTGGAAATTTATAGCAGCCAAATACTCTAAAACGCGTTTCTAAATGTGGAAGGAAAAACCTGAGGACCCAAAAAGAAATCCACGCGACCACGGAGATGAGCGAATGTGCATGATGGTTGAGCGTCCTTCATGGTCGTGTTTCTCAACCCAATTGTTTCAGCCAAAGGCGAGGTGGAGCAAGCCAGGTGAAAAGTGCAGATTGGACTGCTTAGAACGTCAATAAAAAATTGTGTACAGTGGTTTTAGTGTTGCTGACAGAATGATTGTTAAAACATGAAAAATGTAAGTACCCCTGTGGGGACTTCATTACTGTGAAATTTAAATAAATGTTTAAAGAACTGGACGCTTGAACCTTTAACTCTACGCTCAATTCTTGTCAATTCCTTTAGCAATTAAACTACAATCCACTTTACAAATAACTGCACTTGCGGCAAATATTTAAATGCAACGCATGCAAAATGACCAGACTTCACATACATGATGTCATTGTTTTAGGACTCTGCATGAATTTCAACTGTCATACAGACTTCAAACATCTCATACATTATTATTCCTTTCCAGAAATATTTTCTGGTGACGTCTGTTAAAATGTAGTGACATCCATTTAGATTAGAAGGCACTTGAGTAGATGCATTTTATTTTCACAGCAGTTAACACACTCCCTTCTGATCTTGATAAATGCACTTTACTCCATGCACTTGCTCCACCAGACTATCCATTACTGAAACATACTCCCTGCTACCACACTTATCTGCCCCTACCAATCCAGGTGAAAACAGTCTCTTGATATTGAGTAATGGATGTGACTGGGACTGAATTAATCTATATCGATATAGCGTGTTTTTCAGAGTATTAAAGTCAGAGACATGGCCAGAGGAAGTATTTGCTAGATTAGTAAATTCGTGGCCCACTTCCACTCCCAGCATCAAACAATGGCATTTTACACAACTCAGTTTGGTAAGTGAAATATAAAGGTAGGTTTGGCTTCAGAAAAAAAAACATTCGTTACGAATGACCCTTTCAACCCGGCACCTCCATTGTTTTCTGAAGCTAGTAAAATGATCCTGAACCACTGAACTTTCACTTGGCCTTAAAGCAGTGATCCCAAAATTACAGTCCTTTAGTACACTTTTCCACGTACAGTATACCAACTGCTGACCACATACAATACACTTAAGTTAATGTATGACTGCAAAATATTGTTAAGTGTGTAAATGTATCAATGCTGATGTGACAAATGAGAGTTTCAGAATACCATACTTTAGTCTCAAACCAAACAGTTGACTGGTATTAATAGAAATCGGTTTAGCAATCCTTTAAACAATTGTGCAGAACTAAATAAAGATCCCATAACAGTACATTTGGAAAATAAGGTGTCATGATGTATAGGTCAATTGTCTTACCATGAGTGCTATAATTATTCAACCAATGCGGTGTCTGGTGCCAAAGGCCAGCCATTCATCAGAATTTTAACGTTGCTTTGGAAATTAATTGACATTGTTACAGGTCCGCCAAATAGTTGTCTCACATCGTTATGCCTCGACCAATCAGCTGGAAAGTGACTGCGCCTCCCCTTCCATAAGTGCGTCCCAGAGCTGATTGGTTAGCTCGTATGTGCGCCCTTGCCACTCGAAGTGTGTGGGCGGAACGCTCTCGTCGTCGGACTCGTAGCGGAAGAAGGGGCTCAGCCTCATTGCCAGGTCCGAGGAGACCAGCCCCGCTCCGCCGAATCGCTCCGCTGCTGGGTGGTAGACGCGACCGCTCGCCCGAGACATGCACAGCTGTTCCGGCTCAAAGGGCACGGTGAGCGCCGACCCAGCGCGGCCAAACGCCAGCTCCTGCCGGCCGCTGGCACCCACGCCCGGCGGCGTCAGCAGCTCCGTGAAGACGACGGGGCGGTCGTCGCAGTGAATGTAGTTGCGTTCGCGGCCGCACAGTGACAGCCAGGGAAACTCGCTCCTGTACCGTGGCGTGTCATTGGCCTGGAGCCGGCGGAAAAAGAACACCAGGAACTTCTTGTCTGTAGGACACAAAGGGGAATAAGGCAATTGGATAAAACCATATCATTGTTCATTTCAATGTAGTGGTTGGTTGACCTCGAAGAAGTCTATTATTACTCTTTGGTTCTTTCAGTAAAGTCATGTAGGTAGAAAAAATAATAACAGATCACGACGTTTCAATCGCCACACAAGCAATCGTCTTCAGGTGGGAGAGAAAAGCCTGCTGAAACAAGTCCTTATATATAGAGCTGAAAGGGGGGGAGGGGGGGGGTTGCCGCATCGGGCAAGAGGGTGGGAGCGAGAGATTGTGCCTCAGCGAGTGGGAAATCCAAAGATGGGAACCGAGATGGGGGGGGGGGAAGGGGGGGTTGTGGTTGATGCACCACCACGACGACGAAGAGCTGAGGGGGTGGCCATTGTATTGTGAGATATTAGCATGTCAATGTGTAGTGACGGTATATCCGCCACTAGGGGGTTAGAGCGCAACAGGAGACAGACAGAGACACACACACAGAGACAGAGAGACACAGAGAGACACACAGACACACCCAGAGACACACCCAGAGAGAGAGAGACACACAAACCGAGAGACAGAGAGAGACAACAATCTGCTTGAGCAATGTCTTACAAGAGGCTAATAGGACCAATTGAATAAATTGGTTTCCTTTTTTAAAAAATGCAACACGTTCCAATCAATTATGTGTATACATTTCATGTACAAGCGCATTAATTGATTTAACAGCTGTCCCTACCTCTTTGATGTCCCTTAATTCATACCGTGAAGGGAAAATGTTACTTGGTTAAGTGTGACATTTGCAACATCCTTATCTGAACAATTTTTGCTTGGGTCTATGATTATTCTTTACACAGATTTGCATAAAAAGCTATCAAGGGCAAGTGTGGAAGGTGAACTCGGATTAAAATAAAGAGGCGAGAGAGCAAGCTGGCATACTTTTGGGAAACTAAATTTGATGGTGAAAAGCAACATTCGAATGTTCAAACAAAGGACAGTTTTCCATGGGTGCATATAACCTGCTAAGATTTCAGAAACACGTAAGAAAAATTAAGTGGGTTTGGATACATTTTTATTTAAAGCTTTCGTGACTGCAGGGATTCATATTCTTGGTTCTTTCGGCAAAGTCACGTAGAAAGAAAATAATAAAATAAGGGAAATAATAAAATAAACCCTATCAAACAATGAAATAGTTAGATATTTTTATTATTTTATTATTTCCCTTCTACGTGACTTTACCGAAAGAACCAAGAATATGGGTTTGGACACTCGAGGTATGCTGGCCAATGGATGAGACTGGTGATAATTAAGACATCGTTTGAAAAACGGCCAAGGAGAACATGCCCAGGATGGTGACCACGACAAAGACGGAGTACTATGCCGTACCTTTAAAGCACGAAGTGAAATTCTTGATTTTGGCATCATCGAGGAAGAGCTGAAGGAATAAAAAAAATATTCAATCATGATTGCATATAAAAAAAAACATTTTTTAAATTCTCAAATGATTGAGAAACAGTGCAGCTGTTAAGCGTGTTATAATTAACATTGTTCACACGGTCTGCACATAAATTCACATCGAAGAGTATGTGTAGATTTTTTAAGCGTTTTCCATATTCAAAGAAAAGTTGCTCGTCGAGGGTTCTTTTAATGCAAATATTGCCTGTCAGTAGTTCAACCAGCAGGGCCAACATGGCTCAATGCTTAATTCTCTGGTCAGGGACTAATTATTGACATTTCCGAGTCACATGGGTTATCCAGGTGACTTTACCGAAAGAACCATACTAGGTATGTCATGGCAACAACCACCATTCGCCACTAAGCGGTGCCGGGCGATGTGACCATGTCACGGCAGGCCCGACACCACCCAATTCAAGGGCCCATTTTCACCATAAAAATATGAATAAAACATTGATATCCAACAGACTATGAATCTTCTGGAGAAGTTGTTTTTTGCTTCTCCACCTGCATCATTTAAGCAGGCACACAGAACAATTTAGAAATTCTAAATCTAACCAGCAATGTAGCCCACAAAACGTGTTCACTTCTGATTACACCAGTGTTCTTCATTGTAAGGCCCATGGGCCACTGGCGGCCCCTGGTGGCCATTAGTGCGGCCCTGACGTGTGGCCCCCGACAATACACATCATGTGAAAACACCCCCCATCGTGCTGTCAAACCAGATCTTTTCAAACGATGTCTTATCAGCGAAAGTGCCCCCCCCCCCCCCGCTTAAAATGAGCGAAGAACGCTGGATTAGATGTGGAAAAAATAATTGTAGGGATTTGAACTACCGAAGCAATATTTTGTATGATCTACCAATTCGGGTGGAATGTCCATTGATTGTGGTGTTCGTTCTTTCACCTGGCCCAGGTGATCAATGTAGTAGAAGTACTCGCGTATTCCCGGCTCGGGTGACTGTCCTTGCTCGTACAAAACGCGCTTGGCAGACCCCGAGACCGGGGCAACACCCGGTGAGGGCAGCCACAGGCGGCGAGGAAGGAAAACACTGCTGGGCCAGCAAGCCACGTTGGAAAATAGACGGCAGGGTGGCGGAGGTGGTGGCAATGAGGCCACCGAAATGCATGGCCACTTAGAGCTCATTGGGCCACGATGGGGCATTCGTCTAGCCGAGATTAAAGGTTTTACGTCCCAATCGGTGGCAGGCAAGGGGTTCGATAGCCATGAGGGCATTCCTCCACGATTTGAGCTATGACTAGAGGGCATTGTGCCAGCCGAAATTAAGGGCTTTGGGCCCCAAATTACATTTAACGGCCCTAATGCGCGTGGGGATGAAACTGAGGGCAATGGGTCACGTCTGGAGGGCATTCGGTCACGACTCGAGGTCAACGGGTTTACGTGACAGTGCATCTGGGAGCCGAGAGTGCACGTGAATGGACGAAACGTGAGCAGAGTGAAGGCCATGTTATGGGTTATGGAGACCCGGGCGACCAGCCTCCGTGGACAGAGGGCCCACAGCGGCATGTTACGTAACCCACTGTAGAGAAACTATTTACACGGACGGCAGTCGCAAGTTAAATAATATGATCAAGTCATTAAGTTCGCGTTTTTTTTGTTAAATACATTTTAGCCCGTTAACGCATTCGCTTAAACGTGGCTCCGAAAATTCCCCGAACGTGAATGTGTTTTTTAAAATGTATAAATCGAGGCCTTGCCCCGGAATTTGTCACGCCGCGCTGCGCACACCACCACCGATAAGGGCGGCGTTAACACACGAACATTTAAATATAGAGCGGCGACTCGTTAATTAATAACGTGAAGGCGATAATGAAATTGAACGAGCGTGTGACGACATAAACCCTCCCCACGCTGTTAGTTACCCACGGTTCGGAGGGGAGAGTGTGGGTAGGTGGGTGGGTGGGGGGAAATTCTGATAACAAAAATAATCCACCACGGGGGCCGGCGCTTCGGGACGACGCGAGGAAGCCTGCGAAAGAGAAGTTACCCCACGGGCAGAAGTTACACAAAAACATTTACAAAGATCCTCCTCCGTGGAGCCCCGTAAAAACAGGCTGTCGAGGCACATTTGCATGTTCGCGAGCAGCAACCTTATGAAGGCCGGTCACTGTTGGCACACACACGAGGTGGCGGTGGATCATGGCCAGCAACCACTAAACGTTACGCTACCGCACCCCCCACATGCACAGAGAGAGACACGGATACATGCAACTACAACAACCGCCGCTATTCGCTACAAAGTGGCGGTGACGTCGCTTGTGCCAGGCGATGTGCACGTTGAGGCCACGTGAAGTGTCGAACACCCGCTGCCAGGTCATGGGACAGACCCAGGTGGTGCCATGGGTCGACTGAGATAACTGGCCGATGCACCACCTGTGCCCTCCTACTGTCAACAAAGAACCCACCCCCGTATAGCCCGTAGCAGACTGTTGGTGCAAGTGTTGTTAGCGAGCACCTATGAAGGCCGGAACTGTTACACACGAGGGTGGCCACCACCAGGCCCCACCGCCTTTGGTTCAGATACTCGTCACTAGTGGGTTCGTATTCGTAGCGCAGCAGCGCTAACCGCCACACCACCGCTCCCCAAATACCACACAGCCATTGGCCACGGTGGCAATCACCACCACGGCTACCGTGTGCCAGGCCAGGTGCACTTTGGGGCTATCGCGTGGATTGTCGTAATGCTCGCTCGCTGACGAAGAGGGAGGTCTCGGGAGAGACCCAGCAGTTGCCATGGGAGGTCGTCTGACCGAGATGACCTGCAGAGACTCCTGCAGACTGCACGACGAGCTGGGCCCTCCCCAATATTCGCACCACTTCACGTGCCAGGCGCAAAGTGCCCTCAGAGCAGAACGCGCAACGGGATGGGCCCGGCAGCCACCTCGCAGATGATTGGCCAAGACGTTGCCGCGGTAACGCAAAGCTCGTCGCCGATTGGCTGCGGCCGTTACCGCGGCAACGTAAACTCGGCGAGACTGACGCGGGACTCGACTCGGGCCTTCACCCGGTTCGGCGCGGGCAAACGATACATCTTGTTTATTCTTCCTCCCCCTATTTCTACGCGATTGTTTTATTGTACATGGTGTCTGTACGTGTTGGGGTTTTTTTTTACTTTAAGCGGGGGGAGGGGGGGAGAGAGAAAAAAAATCCTCACGAGTGGTTTGCGAGGGAGCGCGGTCCAATCAGACGTCGTCTTGTAGCCACTTCCGGAAGTTCCCGCCCCTACACGCGCCGCCATCCACCCGCGTTATATCCCGTCGCTGCGCGCTCTATTAACAAAGTATTCGGTATTGTAGCCTTCAATTAAGTAACATTCGTTGCGCTCGTCATTATTTACCTCCAGACAGCCTTTGTTGGGATTTTTTCATTGTTCGTTTGATTGGATTTCTGCTCCCCGCGCACCGGCGGAGGCGTTGGACTGGGGCTCCCGCCTGCGGCCTAGCGAAGGCTCCCCGCGGAGTTTCCAGGCAAGGCCGGGAATCCCGGCAGGGCCCGCAGAGGGAGTCGCAATGAGCGCGGCCAAGCCAACCAAGATATCATGGAAACTGCGTGAGTTCCTAACACATTTATACACTAACCCCCCCCCCCCACGTTACCTAATCCATTGACATAATTTGTAACAGAAGATGTAACGGGCTAACGTTACGGCCAGTGGCCCTTATTGAGGGTAAGGACGGGGAAGATATAGGAGAGAGGTTGACTGACGTTTATTTGGACCGGAAAGTTCGGATGACATAGATCAGAGATTCACCGACCTGTGTTGTTGAAGCGGAAGATTGGTTTGTCTGCAGTATACTGTAGTTGGAGAAGAGACATTGACTGACTTTTGGAGCAGTGATGTTGGTTAACTTACCTTTGGAGGAGATGTTGAACCAGAAATATCGGATGAAATACACAGCGTAGAGGGACCTATTGACGTATTGCTGAAAGAGAGATAGTGTTGACTGACGTTACAATTGGAGAAGAAACAGTGGCTGAAAAGTTGGGCCTGAGAAATTACCGAGCTCATATAGCTTGATCAGGTGAATCATAGTTGCAGCGCAAATATCGGATTTACATATTCGGTAGTTGAGGCAGAATTTACGAATTGTGAATTTATTGTAGTTGGAACATTTGTTGAAAATTTGAGCAAATAGATTGATTAAATAGTGGAGCAGGCGGTTTGTCTTATACAGTCGTAGCAGAACAGCTGTTGACTGACTTAAAGTTGAATGTCAAATTAATCAATCTTTGTCCTCTACTCGGAAGAAGGGTCATTGCCAGAAGCATTATTTTTTTCACATTTTATGATGGATGATGTGGTTCTATCCATCTGTTTGCACGCTGCCGCTAATAGAGTCTAGTAGTTTTGTATACACAATCATCTATTTTATTATTATGCAACTCTGCTTTTCACTACGTTGGTGTATTAATATTTAATGTGTACAGTATTTTATTTAGACATCGTTCAGAACAATTGAATTAATTCATATTCTGTCTTTGACCTAAAATGTCTTCTTTGGCCAAACTTAAGTCATGCCAATGTCCTAGCCATGTTAACGTAGCTGTAGATGCCACTGTTAGGGCTTTTCAGTTCTGAGATTGAATTCAAATCATGACACTGGTTAACTAGGCCCATCATCGAATCATCACACACGTCCCACCCTATTTAGTTACGTGAGTAGTATGGTCATCTGATGCGGTCGTCTTTGTCTCGTAGAGAAACCCTCATTTTCGAATAGGTGGGAGTTTTCAGCAGTAACTCAGGACCTTAAATGGAAATGGGCACTGCCCGCAAATCGCTCGGGCACGTGGAAGCCTTGACCACTTTGAGTCACAATATCAGTGAACGTACGAACATAAACTTTAGCCGCTAATGCTCACATATATACTCGTCAGACAAATGAATGCATTGTTGTTAAACACCACATTAAACAAAACATGTTTTGACAAAAATTCTGTAACAATTAAGCAGCTTCAGGGCAGGTAGGTTCTCTAAAGCAGTTTAGTAAAATAATGTGGTTGAGCTGTCGGGCTAGTTGATGATACTGCTGCTTTAGTCACTTTTGGTCAATTTCCCTCAGCTTAATATGAATTATATTGAGATTAAGCCAATAATATCGAATCAACAATGCTTGTTTGTGCCGAGTGCGTAGATATTGTGCTGTTTGCTTTATCTGTTGGCTTCCTATCAGTGTTTAATTGCCAACAGGTGTGAGTGCATTGCTCTGTAATAAATTGACAGCTCAGCCTTGTGTACAAGTTCTTCCTAGAATATAATTTATTTAGCGCCTGCCTTTGAAACTGAATGTGTTTGTGACAGTGACACGCCTTCAAACTTTTGTATTTTTTGTGGTTATTGATAAGTTACGATGCACCCTTAGTGTGGTCACTTGAATGGCAAGAACAACATATAGTACAGTACTGTATACTCTAAATCACATCCTGAATTGCGTAAAATGTTCAGTGTGCAAATCGAGCATTATTTTTGTGAGCCATTGAGATGACATTTGTTGGTCAGTAGATGAAATAAAATCGCTGTGGTACGTGTTGCACATTACTGTATTTGAAGTTAATAATTCACAAGTGTTTTATCTATTGGTTATTCGAGCATGTCCTGGTGGCTTTCCCAGCACACGCGGGTATCTAATGATCAGTGTCCTGTTTCGGCTGCTTAATTGACATGTAAATAGAGCATTTCAAAAGGAATTTTCAATGTGCATGGGTAATGTGATATTGTCAAAGAGCAGGCTATGATACACACACTTGCTTTGTGCCGTATATGACCTTAAACAAATCACTTGTGACTGGATCAAATAGTCTGAATAATGCTCTTATGAACATGCTAAGTGTTGTACATACTGCTATTTGCCAGTCCCCACGAAACTGTTTTTTTTTGTAAGAGACATGTTGTTAATACATGGGAGGGTACTCGTTACAGTTTTTTAATGTTACGAAACCAATAAAAAAACTAGTCATGCCAGTTTTTTTGATTGAGGACTTGATGGCTCGCTTGCAGTAGTCCAACGTTTTTCCACAGAATGAAATATAAAACTTGCGGTTTCTTGAACAAGAGTACAAAAAAACATTCGTCGTTGTGGCTAATTGGGGGTCTGAATATGTTTTCTGATTAGCTTGAAAAATGTATGTTGTTGATTTGTTAACTAAATGTAGAATGACATTGAAACAAAATGAACGAGAGCCCGAACAGAGGAAGTCGATGGCCAGTGTTTCAAGGGCACGTGTACACCGATGCTGACGCACCGATGGACATCAATTGTATTACAAAGGTCGAGGATAGTGTCTTGCACTCTAAGTATTGACGAATACATATCAAATTTCATACGTATTATGAGCATAGCGCTTTACCGTGTAGTATAGTGATGCATGTGGATGGACTGCAAAATACAGAATCCTATCGTGCGCACCTTAATTATCAATAGAGCAGCGTTCCGGTGGTCAGAGTCTTTGTGGTTATGTAGAAATATTTATGTATTTATATTCAGGTTCACTGTTTAGATGTTAAGGTATTTTCACGTGTTTTAGAAGGGCTGCCTTTTTTTCGAGCATTAATCAAAATCGCGTATGTTCACAGTATAGCTAACCGTATCTTAAACAGATAAGTATTCACAGCCTGTTGCTGATTGTATTGGATAATGCAATGTAATTGTGTGTGTGTGTAAATCGTAGAAAGTACCGCCTCTCCATTCATCGGTGGGTTTTCAGCCAGTCGAACCATCTCTCTTATAACCAGCCGAGGAGGAGGAGGGGAGGGTACCATCGTGGTACCTTGGCCAGCGAGCCAGAAGGGAGAACAGATGGAGGATGATGGTTCACTGCACAGATGACGCTTAGTTGGGCCAATGCAAAGAATATGAAAGTTGGCATTGTTGAGGCCTTCAGGTGGATGCCTCGGACAACCGTTGTTGTCCTGCCCCCGCACCTGCGATGAGCACGTTTGGTTACCTACGTTGCGAAAAAAGTTCAACATATATACAACAGTTACAGTATGAGGAGGTAACAATGTCCCAATGGTGGCGTCTGGGTGTATACTCTGAACAATAATCGTACTGATTATATTGTGATAATACGCAGTAATGACAGATGGTAATGGTGATAATTTCTGCCTGATGATTATGGTTGGTGAATGATTATGGCCATAATTTGCTCTTCATAGCATACATGGAGAAGGACATTACCCGAAACGTCGCCTATTGTATCTATTCTCTTTCAAGGCAGTGTTATTGATGAATGTGTTTTTGTTATTTATTTGTGCAGTTTTACCAAATTATAAATACATTCGTGGTCAGTTTTAAAATGCATACGTTGCCATGCAGTTCTGCTTATTCGGTATACAAATCATCATAGCTCGCTTATAAAAGGGGTTAGTCACTGGGTGGTAATATGCAAAGATGGTCATTGATATATATCACACTTTATGGGAGTAATGGTGGTGCTGTGACGCAACGCGTAGCTACACAGACCGTAAACAAACCACATACTTCCTGGATACAGAACGACTGTACCTTTGTGTTAAGCGAGCTAAGACGGCGCACTATTGAACACAATCAACACGTCCTGCCTGAATCGTACATATTTTGAAAGAAAACAGTCTTTGCCAGTGTGTCACCGTGGCAATGGTTATCACGAACCCCCTGTTGTGCAATGCTTGTTGCGGCATCGATCATTTCAGTCTTGAAAAAGAGTAATCGTTTTGTCTGCCAAGGTAGCCACTTTCGGTGGCACAACTAAGCAGGACTGTAGATTCGGTGAACTTTGTTGGACACGTCGGCTGTGCCACGCGTAATTTATCACAGCGTTTCCATGTAGCCACGGGATGCTTAATTGCACATCAACCACATCAGGTTACCGAAATCAATTTGTCATTACATTCATGCTACATATGTATGACATTAGGGCTTAATTGCTGTAACAAAGATTAGCATATACAGTTAATATATCACTTGATAGGGAAAAAAGGACTCTAAACTATTGCTTTAATTCATAGATTTGCAATGTTGCTTCAGATAATTGTTTTTAGCATCACAATTTTGTTTGTATTTCAGTCACATACAAAGCTTGTTGTGACTTGTCCGTTACAGTGAGTGGAGGTTAAAATTCAACGCCATTAAGAAAATTGTCTTTTCCACAATTTGTCTCATGCCATATGAGTGTATTGCACCTTTGTGATGTAAGAGTGTTTTCCGTGTCTTTCAGTGGTTAAAGATATGCCAGCGTACACTAAAGGTGTATTGTGGGTGACAATTATTACCACATTGATTCTCCACCTTTAGTAACACTTCAGTTATTTGAATTCGTATAAAGAGTTGGTGTTAAAGTGGGTCATCTTACCACTAATTATTTTCACCTCTGAATAATTAATATAAGTTTCATAGTTTACAGCACTTTGTCAATATACTATTGGATGAACGCCTCCCATACATGTTGGTCATGGGCAGGGGTTAGCAACCTGCAGCTTCGGAGCTGCATGCGTCCCTTTATGAACTGCTTTGTAACATTATTTATTAAGAACCATCGTCTAATATTCACATGCATTGCGGTTCTTAAAATATTGAGGTTTTTTGTTGCAAAGTAAAAAAAATGTCTCTCCTTGTTAATAGTGGTGGCCGACCCCTTGTTATGGGGGTTGTTTGATCATGCTTCACCAAGCTGGTCAGCGTGGTTTGGTGAAAGGGGCCCGTGACCCATTCAAATATCATTCACTACTGATGTTAGCCATCGCTAGAAATAGAAGTCAATCATTGTACCACTGTTCGTCTCTTTATTATTACATTATTAATTGATTCAATTTGTTTACTCTACTGCTATGTATTACTTTGGTTTAACACTTAGGCTTTCACAACAGCAACAGGATTTCACCACAACTCTGGGTCTCCGTCTGATGATGCCAGTTGTAATTACTGGCGAAACGTCGTCCTCATATTGTACATGTTGTGGGTTTACTCTTCAATACACCGGTGTGCTGTACTCGTAACGAATTGACATGCTATGTTTATGTGACAACCTTACTAATTGGCTGTGGTGGGTTTTAACAACACAATTATCCATAATATAGTTTTTTTTGGGTTAGATCGCGAAAATATAAATGTGTCGTTAAACCCGCCACCACCTGACACAGCCAATTAGTAAGGTTTAGCACAAAACGTGCCAATTCGTTTATATTTACGCGATCTAACCCAAACACCTCTGATGTATTACTTAATTTGCTACCATGACTTCTACCTTGGTCAGGATCAATGGGCGCTCACATAGTTATAAGTACACATTTTGCTTGCTTTATTATTGTTGTATCAGTATAAGAGTTGTGCTCTTTAATTATATGTTAAGCTGATATTAAGGCCCTACCTTGATTGCTTTGAAGACCTGAGTTGCTATCCTGGTTCGAGGAACACATGCCAGTAAGATACTCAGTGAGAGATGAAACAAAATGTGCTCCCTTCACCAACCGGCACTGACCAGCGTGGTGTCAGCATCCCCCCCCCCCAAACTATTGCTGATAATGATGACATGACAGGTTCTACCTGAGGGATTTGTTGCGCTGTGGGTGAGAGAATGATCTTTGCAAAATGATATATTATTTGAATATTTGCTAGCTCCTTTATAAAAGCTGCTTTACAAGGGTTATGAGTGGTTCAATGAGGGTAGCTAAAAGTGATATCGTGAATTGGAATGGGGTATGGGGAGGGAGGTTAGTGGGTTCGGGAATTACGGGGTTACCTAGGGATGTAGGGAAGGATGGGCCAGGGAGAAGAGGTGGGTGTTTGGTAAGGAGCAGAAACTCGACAGGGAGGAGGGTACCTCTCGCTTCATGTGGAGGGGAAGTTTGGGGGGCAAGTAGGGAAAAAGAGTGGAAATGGGATTGTGCACAAGGAGAGGGGGGGGGGTAATAGAAGAAATTAAAAGTGAAGCGGACGGGAGTGGACATAAAACGAGAGACAATCCTGGTGTAATGCTGCATATTTTGTTACAATTAGAACCTTTTTTCTACTGGACAGCTCATGATGGTACATGTAGATTGTTCCACATTGGCTTTATTGACTTTCTGGAAAATCACTTAATTAAGCTTCATGTATGTTATAAGGAGGCTTGAAGGTGCTTGTTTTATTGAACGTATTTAAACAGCAGTTATATTATGCTAAGCACACACGCACACATAAGGATTAGCATTTGTTACTGAATGTTCACATATAAGGTTTTCTAGTTCCCCTCGACCAGTCTACCTCTGCTCATGTTTACAGTTAACAGTTTTTACTTTTTCTCCTCTTTTAATCTGGCGTGCCTCAATTAGTGCACTTTTTATGCAAATGATACATCCGGGCCAGGGAGTCAGGTGATGTCAGGGGGAATATTGCCGAGTATATTTTTCTTGTGTCAGTGCAGCTAAGTATAATTAAGTTCGGCCTGTGCTTTATTTGCCGTGATTGGCTTTTGCTTATTTTGGTGACCTAGGTCACACTTGCAAATTAGACCATCATGGTCTTGTGACTTTTGACAACAACAATATGAGAACAAGATAGGAGTGCAAAGTATAGGAAAGGTAAACAAATACAACTAAACTCTTTTTTTATCTTAGCAGTTAATGCCCAATGAGCTATTCGCTTCTTTTTCAGAAGCCACCTGGCCACGACTTGGTACCGTGAATTACGTTCTGCACTGTTCCCAACCAACGTTGTACCGTGATGCATTGCACAGTCCCTATGATCACTGTTTCATTGCTTTCATGGCTTTATTTTGGTGATTTCGAAACGTTTTTTGGTTTGGCCATGTTTGTTTGTTGTAGTACGGAGTAAGACTGATGGCCTTAATCTAAGTTGTCTTGTGGTTGTTGTTTGACTTGCATCCCACTGGGCTTTTTTCACACAGCGTTGGTGTACCGTGCTTTTTCTGCAATATTTTGCTGTCTTTTCTTGGATTTTCTGTTTGCACTTTGTCACATAGTCACTTTAAGATGTTTTCTTGTTCATGTTTTTGTTTTTTGTTTGTTGCGGTTGCATCCGATCCAAGAGCCGAATGGCTCACAGGGCTATACCTAATAAATAAACTTGAACTTGATTAACTTTAAATTTGACCAGAAATTGTATATTCTTAAAGCTCACAATGTGTTATATGAGCTGTATGTAAGAATACATAACATTTCTTAGTGTTTATATATTATGGATTCATATGACCCCTATAGCCACATTTTTTAAATTATTTACCATTTTACCTGGAAAGCCTCACTGTTTGACCAATACCAGTGACATTGTAACCAGTGGCCTGTACTTTAACCAAACATGAAACTCATTGTCTTGAATCTAATTATGATCTTAAATCACAACCATTAATCGAATCAACAGGGACAGTGATTCAGTATAGCCTTAGTGTTTGCTATAATATGGTTGTGAATAGCCTTCAAGTTTGATTTGTAATAAGAAAAATATTTAGATAAAGTAGGAAATCCAGTTGGGCATGTATAATTTCTAAACACTTCGTGATTTCAGAGGGCGGTGGTGTTTTTATGCTAAAGGTATAATTACTGTCATAGTTGTATTTTTATTTGGAAGAGGCTGTACCATGGTGACAGCACATGATGGAATGTATTATGCCTTTTGATGACGGCTATGAAGGGTAAACACTCACAGTGGAGTCGATACACTTTGGGCACGTTTCTTTTTACAGTTGTCCTCTTCAGGGCCATGAGGTCAAGCTCTGCCTAAATTTTTGCTCTATCAGTATTGAGACTTGGCCGATTAGGCATCAGTCCCAATAATGGTCAAGGGTGAGACATTGTTCTGCAGAGATGGTTGGATTTGGCTGTAAAACAGATACAAAAAACCTAAATAAACCGAACAGGTCATTCATGTCAACAGATCAATTTTGTTGTCAATAACTTCTGTTGCGGTTAGGTTATGTCTTCGAAGGTCATGTAATTGGACTTTTTTTGGAATCCCAATTAGCCATTTCTTTCCCTGAAAGCAGTGTTTTATATATACTGACAGTTGGTAGTTATCAAGGAAACTATTTTTGTACTGCCTGTTTTTGGCAACAAAGGTCACACGTAATATTAATTTTAATGTTTCTTATGAAGTCACCTAGTTCTTTGTACAGTAAACCATTTGACTTGCTGTTGGCCACACCGTTTTAGCTTCACATTTAGAATTAAGATTCCCAACATCGGTGGCAAATTATATCTGAACTAGTTTTGCACCCACCATTTTCCCTCCATCAAGCCACAGTTACCAGTGTGGTGAAGAAGTCAAACAACTCCCACCATCGACACATCATGGGGAGGCCTTGATCCTGCAGTAGATTTATAAATGGCTGTAAATTATGATTCACAACATATTGTGCAGTTGCTATATTCCTCACTATCGGCACCGCATGATCATTTCCGCACTCTCGCTTTCCCCCAGAGGAGTTTGTGGCGCACGGGAGCGACGTTTCGTGTCTGGCTCTCGGCCGCAACTCTGGCCGCGTCATGACAACGGGCGGTGAGGACCACAAGGTGAACCTGTGGGCCGTCGGCAAGCCCAACTGCATCATGGTACGTGGCCTGCAGACGTTACGATCTTGCTCTGTATTTGTCAGCTGCGTCGGTGTTGTAACAGTGAACGTGTGTATGTACGTTGCACTTCTTTAGCACCGTACATAGCTGACTGCGCTAATCGGAGGAGTGGGGATGGGCATCAAACTAAACGGACAAAAAAACATGCAGAGTTTGTTAACATCTGTGATGGGACACGTGTCAAAACCAATACGTTATGCCAATATTTCCCTGCAGTGATATCAGTTCAAATGTGTTTTTTAAGCCACTGCATCAGGCAATGTTTATACTGCGCCTTTTATAAAAATGCCTTCCAATGCGTCATGTAGTGAATAGAGATGAAATGATGTTATTGTGCATTGCACTAGCAAAAAGACAAATGACATTCTGTGCAATGCAGTATAAACATGAGAAAGAGACATAATTATCCAAAGAACGCTGCTAGAAAGTAAATGTATATAGCACAAGGCAGGCGCAGAGATGGTAAAACATAACTATAAACTCTAGTTTCCATTTTAAAATGCAGTCGCAAGTGTTGGCCGATTGTGTCATGTTTTGCATGGTATTGAATGATCCATGTTGTTAAATTGTTTATGTGCTTAGGTACCAAGTTGGTGAACAGATTGAGGTCATATTTTTGTGTCGCTTTCGTTGCAGTGTGACGTAATGGTTAATAATAAATGGTGGAAGTCTTGTTTTACAAATACCGACGCAACGAATTGTTCACCATCATGACAGGATTTGCGCCGGTCAAACACGGTTTGTGTGACGATTTCTCTGAATCCAAATTCACAGTGACAGGCTAATCAATGTATGACTGCTGCATCATGGAGGTGTTGCCCACGGGGGTGGTTCTGGCTTGTCAGTTGCCTTGCTCGCTCCAAATGTAACCCGTGACAGATTCTGCAGCGTTTTTACATGCCTTGCATACCCAAATTTGAGTTGTCGATAGCAAAATTAGATAATAATATTGATGCAAGTGTTCTATGGGTATCAGTAAATATTGTTAATAATTTAAAAGCAAGGCTTCATAATATTATTCTCATGTTTAGGTATGACAGTGTACTTGACACATCATTTATATTTCTGCTGTCCAGTCGATGTGTCTCTCCTTTCATTGACAGGAAACTCGCTGCCAAAGCGTACATATATACAATTATTTCTTCCATATCATTCAGGCTTTCTGTTCATCTTAAGGGGTCAATTCAGTGTCCACACAGTGCATGGTATGAGTCGGCCCTGGATTATTCAGCATACCAAGTCAGGTGTGGCCAACGTGCACTGCTTGTAAATATTCCATTCGTTCAGTCAATTGTATTGACACTCCCCGATGTCTGCTGGCTAGAAAAGGGGTTGATTCATTTTGTTCCACATTGTGGATTTTAAATTGAGCGATTATTTTTCCCCATGCCTGAAAATGTCACTTCTGGTAAACGTCAAGATGTCGGAGTGGCTCAACGACTGAGCAGGCTAACCACACTTTTAAAGTCTACCCAATTGTTGTTAAGCTGAAGGCCATATTGCAGTGCGAATAAGAATCCATAAAGGAGTTCAACATTTGTACAGTTCAACATTCGTACATACATACTCTGACTTTTGAATGCAAGGGCTGTGGCAATTACGTTGTGTAATTGTAGTAGTGATGCTGAGGACACAATCCTTGTGTTGATAGCTAGAAATTGTCAAATATAGAATAAATATCCTGCGTGCATTTTTGTTTCTTTTTTGTGTCCCTGTGTTTTAACATCACATGCTCCCTGTCCCATGTGTTTGCGTGTGTAGGAATGTCTTTCTGTTTACCTTTGTAGCGTTTTAACGTATTATTATCAACTTGTGTGTTCTAAAATGTACAAGTGGTTTTTATCGTCCTCTTGTGGTTGCCTAGCGGCATTTGCTCCACCTTGCTTAATGATTAATGGCCATGTGTGCAAGGGAGTGGACGTGTGTGCAGATTAACTGGCAGTGTTTCAACACTTAAGAGTTTTGTTTTTCCAACATTAAATGTCATACATCAGGAGATGCAAAATCACAAACCCATTGGTTACCACTGTGACTGCAGCTGTCTTGCTGGAATGTTAAAAGCCTTCCTATGCTTTCTGTTTCCGTGATCTGGAGCGTCGGTGCCTGTATTTGCATACGTTTGCCTATGTTTTCAGGTGAATGCTTGCATGCATTTAAACCTATTGTTTACATACAGTATATGTGTGTGTTTATGCTCAGTGTGGCCGGTGCAGTGTTTAACATACTATTCTTACTCCTGGTAACCCGGATTCAATTGTTGGCCAAGCATGTTACGGATGGAAATTGATATTTAATCCTCTTCTGGGCCTCCTTTCCATATGTCGACTTTGCCCAAAATGTATACCTAGTATGATGCAAAGAACACGAGCACGAAGGAGACAAGAGTGTTGAAGCATAAATTTTGACCTCACCACAACCGTGTTCCATACCCACCTTAACCACTTGTTTTAACTACATTGAGTATTTTTCTCAGCGTCTTATCTCATTATTTTATGTATTCGTTCGGTTGCCGAACAAATACGTTATAAGGTCGCACTCACTACACACAAAGTGCTTGCTGCACATGAACCACAATACCTTGCTGATATCAAGGAGCATAAACCGTCACGCGAATTATAGTCATCCTCACAGTGGCTTTTGGCTAGCCACCGAACAAAGATGGTCACTGCATCACGCGCTTTCAGATGCGCTTTTGTAGCCGTCTGGAACGCTCTTCCTTGCAATATTAGGAAGCCACTGGAGCTATCCACTCGGTGAGGCCGACACATGAACACGTTGTAAAGAGGCCGCAACTGGTTGCCCCTTCAATTCTGCATCTATGCGCTTTTAAATCATCTAGATTGAAAACTAATTTCTTTAAAACTGCTTTTTGTGTTTAATTTGTTGTCCTTTCCCCGCACCTCCGATTAGCACGGTTGGCTACGTACGGTGCAAAAGAAGTTCAACATACATAAATTCACCCGTACATCTTTCCCCACCGAATATGCATTTGCCGCCTGCACGCTGTGTTTCTAACAGAGCCTGTCGGGGCACACGTCCCCAGTGGAGTGCGTGCGGTTTAAGGACACGGAGGAGCTGGTACTCGCCGGGTCGCGGTCGGGCGCTCTCAAAATCTGGGACCTCGAGGCCGCCAAGAGTAAGTGTCCACCTTCCTCGTGCTGGGCCACCAAAATTAATTCGTCGACATCTCTTCTTAGGCGCGCAAATGAAGGTGTCGTCAAATGGACTGGCATTCAGTTTATCTTTCTGTTAGTAGCGGTGTACTTGAAGAAGAAATTTTCCGAGCCAAGAAAAGATGTAATTGTTTTGACTGAATTTATCTATTGTTGCAAGCCATAATAATCTCCAGAAGGCAGCCAGACCAAAACATCTACATATTTCTTACAAGTTACTTAACAAAAACAGTCTGTTAATATTTAAATTAATATCTTATTTAATGTATAATTTCACAGAAGCAAACCTTTTCTACTTTATAGTCAAGAAAGGCTCGTTGAGTCAGTTTTTATTTATTTTAAGAAGGTCCTAACTTCGTAATGGGCACTTATTTTGAGTATTGTTGCATGTGAGTGGAAGCCAGAGTGTCAGGAGAGTTCATACTTACAAGGAGCTAGTCTGTCTCATTTATTAGTCTTAGGTAATGACATTTTCACAATATTTAAAAGCAAGGTATAATTGTTCGTAAAATCAGTGGCCATATTTTAAACGTGTAAAACAAAAAGCTGTTTTTGAACTAAATATAGCCTCAAACCAGTGCTGTGACGCTGTGAATCCAAGTAATCAATTTGTGTGCACTGAGCTTTAATGCAGAAAATTCAACTGTCAAGCCAGGCATTCGATCATACATGGCCTCAGCACCTGCCTTAGCCACACGGGGAGGGGGGTGGGGACCATCGTGTTGCTAACGCCTCGCTTTGTGCTCCGTGCGTGCCGCGTGGTTGCCCTCCGTAGTTGTGCGGACGCTGACGGGACACAAGTCGAGTGTACGGAGTCTCGACTTTCACCCGTATGGGGAGTACGTCGCCTCTGGCTCACTGGACACCAATGTCAAGGTGTGATGCCTCTGTCCGCTTGTGTGAAGCTGAGCGATGGTTTTTTTATAATGTCGATTTGTCGTATGAGCTGCTGTGTGTTACCAGGCTGCTGCAGAGAGTCTTAATCCATAACTCACACAGCCTTCCCAGTATGATACCACCACACTGAGTCCTCAGCCCAATATGTTAAAACAAATCTGATTAATTAATATATCTATTAAGATCAATGATCTTTTTTGCGATGGAAGTCTGCATAAGCATATTTGTGTAGGATCATATTTATTATCCAGTATGTTGACAGGATATATCATTTTCTAAATAAACCAATGGCCATGAATATTGGTTTGCTTCTCATGAATGACTTGAACATTGAGCTATCTGCTTCATCCATCATTGTGATTGACAACATGGTAAATTAATGGACTGCACCTGGTAAAATAAAGCCTTCTGCCTCTTCCAACTCACCTGGCTTGCAGTGCCTGCTCTCTGGTATCCTGTGCACTTGTATTCTGTATGCACTAGGCTTCAGAGTTCATATTCCTACTGTTGCTGTCATTTATCCTATTGGTAATGTGTTGCGGCCTCTGGCGGTCACTGCACTTGGAGAGGGAATAGCCTGTGTTGGAGGTACAGGCAGTGGTCTTTTTGTCACCAATCTGGCATTCGAGCTGAATTTGAACCGAATATTCTGCCAGTCGCGTATAGCTGTCACAGCAATGAATGTTGCATGACTGGTTTGAAATTGCAACGTTAACAATAAAAAGTAATGTTTTTCACAGCTCTGGGACATCAGGCGCAAGGGATGCATATTCACCTACAAGGTAAGATTCAACAGTTTAGCTCTAATCTAGATTTGAAGTTTTCGTGACTGCTGGGATCCATACTCTTTGGTTCTTTCGGTAAAGTCACATAGGAATAAAATAAAATTAATTTAATCACGACGTTTTGGGCGCAACACAAGCGTCCGTCATCAGGTGGGACAACCACAGCAAGAAACAATTGCTGAAGTTTAGCTCTCTTTTTTTGTCGAAATGCGGAGCATGTCCTGCCAGTCATCTTTAGCTGACTTTTGTCAGGGTAATGTATCAGTTAAGATGAAACTCGGAGGCTCTCAAAGGGCTGAGCATCATAATGCGTTGGTATATTTACGTGAATAAAAAAAAGCCTGCCGTCATGAATAAGAGAAGATTATAATTGATGTGGGCTTCATGTATTTGAGGACTTTTATGTTTAAAATAATGAATAATATGTAAATACATAACGAACTTTCCACCTTTTGGGAAAATCTTGTGAAAGCTATACCCATTCCATATCTTACTTTCTGATCACTGTAATTTTCCCATTGGTTGGCCTATCTGAAAAGCAACAGTGTTTGACTACACAGAAAAAAGCATTTTTTACATTTTGTACAAGATTCGAGCGGTAACGGTGCACTTCCCACATCAAATCATTATCAAAGTCACAAAAAGCGTGACTTGAAGTCAGGATTTGGGACGGCGTGTGCCAAATCACCTGTGGATGCACTGCATCAGAGAGGAGGTTGGCTTATACGGCTGCCAACTTAGCAGTAGACCATGGACCCACATCAAATAATCAGTGGGGGGTTTAAAATCCTTGCATCACCGCTACACACAATGGGTAACTCCAAAGGAAATGTCCCGCATCCATATTGTGGCCCCAAGAGAGGCACTCTGTCCTCTGCCATTGCTACCAGCACAGAGTTTGAAGTTCATATCGCATGGCTTTTTTTTTATTAACCCCAAAGGGGTGCACCCTTGGAGAATCATGGTGGACCCTGACATGCAGAAGTGGTAGTGTCAAATGCTCCATCATGGTCATTTAGCTTTTATAATTTACATAAGGTAACATGTTTTTTTTCTCCACCATGTTTTTTTTTTAAATTACATTAAGGTCACAGCTGAGATATCACAGTGCTCTTCACATTAGGCTGCAGTTGTGTAAGTGAAATGGGCAGAGTGTGGGTGGGGGGGGGGAGTAAAGGAGCATAAAGAACATTTTGTGAGTTTGAGGCAGTGCACTTAGTTAATGAATTTGAGATTTTAATCCGAGGTTTTCTTGTGCAATATTTCTAGAAAACTGATGCTCGCTCGTGGCTCCGTCGTCCAGAAGGTGGCAGCAGTGCCCTCTGTACGAGCCTAACTGTCTCGTTGACATTGCCTCGTCTCCTCTCTCCCCCCTCCCTGGCCACCATGCCACAGGGCCACACAGACTGTGTTAACTGCTTGCGGTTCAGCCCTGATGGGCGTTGGATCGCATCTGCTGGCGAGGATGGGACAGCCAAGGTACCAGCAGCTCGCACAGTCGCTGGAATCAAGAGTGCTAGTGCCTAAGAGTCTTGCTCCCTCTTTTCGGTTTGAATTCTACTGTTTAAGAATGTCCTGCTTTGGTGCGTAGTGTAAGTAGGATGCGTGCAGTTATTTGTGTATTTTATGGAAGTCGGTGGGCTGCTACAAACCTGGCAACATGGTCACAGCTCATGTTATTGTCAACTCAGCCTCAAATCGGTTGCTAGTGCCATGTGTAAGCATCATCACTGGGGAGACAAATGTGGTCAGGTGTGGTGCTCGCCATACCACCCCCCCTTGTGTGCCATTCAGGCTTGGTGATTCCATCAGAACTTGGCCCAAAGTCTGTGAAAGGCTATATGAGGATCAATTTTTTTATGTTCAGAAATGATGGCTTGAATATTGGCGTACTACTCAATGGCCCACATGACCTAGTTTCGATACGTGGCCACACCACGATCGGTCTTCTTAGTCAGGAAAGGGTACCTGGTATAATGAGGCAACATGATTACTGGCGAGACGACAGATGGTGGTACCATTGCTTCACATCGTGTGCTCGACTGGACTTCAACATCCGTGTCCTCAATAGAGCATTATGAAAAATGTATTATGCAATGACCTACACTGTTAATATTCACATTATTACTTGGGTTAATGTGATGTTTAAATTGTGCCAATTCCTGAATGCAATATTGTCATGTATTATATACATAATGAATTATTACTTAATCCTGAGCAGTACTAATTATAGGTGGCCCAATAGGCCAAGGTCAGTGCCATACATTTGTGACTTTCTCTACAGATGAACATCGCTTACCCGAACACGACTGCAATATACGCAGTAGGATTCATGACACTTCCTTTTAAGTTTTAATTGGTCTAGGTAATTTATAATGATTGAAATTCGACTGGTAAAAACTGGTGGATGGTTAAATTGTATTTATGGCTGCCGCACGCATTAGACATGCTGTCAGGTGGATTTTAAAAGGAAGCGGAAAAAATTAAATACATTCCTCGCAAATTGCAACTGTAAAATATATATTTAATACACAGTCCTAGACACTTCATTATTGCGAAGGTCACACATTTTTTGCAACGAAATTGTTTTTTCAATTGTCCACCCAAGTGCGCATTGAGGAGTTTACCTCCCATTTCAGTCCCACGTGTATTTACTGTACCCCCCCCCCTCATCCTTCTATTGTGGAGGTATGATCCCAACCATGAATAGTTAATGTATCATGGGGGCACATCTGCATTTGTGCTATAAATGTTGCAAGCTTTGAAAAGCAACTCGGAGCGAGGAAAGCGTGCGTGTATGAAAATTTAATGATGCTGGGTCTCCTCGGATCTGAATTTCCATACTGTACGTGAAAATGACCCTTGTGGAAAGGAGACGTAACATAAAGCATAACACTCGGCAGCACACGGCAGTATTTATGGATTAAAAAAAAAATCGTTATGTAAGGGTGTTTTTATTTCACCTAAATAATGGGTTTATTGGAAGTGATAGATATGCTTGGGAAGGATTCATTTTTCGCCCTTTTTGCTCTCCCAGCGTTTACAGTAATAGTTCTCTGGGGCATCGTGATTTAATAATAATGATGGCTATTTTGAACCTTCAGCAGCCTCGCTGAATCACAAGACTTTCAGGAGGTTACTGCATTGGGATGTTTGGTTAATACCAGGAATGAGTGTTTGGCTTGTGGGAGGAAAAGATAAAACCGATGCCGTTAACACATGGTAACGTTGGAGGTTACCCATACAAGTCCTAACCAGGCTCGACACTGCTTAGCTTCTGAGGTCATATGATCAGCTGCTTTTAATACGAGTTGGTGTTATATTCAAAATTAATTCGCTTACATATTCTACAGAGTATAATGTGGCCCTCGACGGTCTTTGAAAATGTACAAGCATAAT
Source organism: Lampetra planeri (assembly GCF_965212315.1). Classification (NCBI taxonomy): domain Eukaryota; kingdom Metazoa; phylum Chordata; class Hyperoartia; order Petromyzontiformes; family Petromyzontidae; genus Lampetra; species Lampetra planeri. The sequence continues at coordinate 5,259,398 of NC_136132.1, forward strand.
GATTTGTTTTCCTTTATTGCTGCAACCTGATGTAGGGAGTTCCCATGCAATCAGGACCAGCCATATCTAGTAATGCACTGCTCCATCATCATCATCGGAGCTGATAATTGTAAACCTAAGCAAGATAGCCATTTATTTAAAGTGGGGGGGGGTGGGGTTGACAAAATAACATGTGCAAGTATAACATTTCACAACTGGAGTTTTTTGTGTGTGCTATCATTGATGATTATTCTGACACCATACAACACACCACATTTGGCAACCTGGTTTCACTTTATATGGACTCAAACCCAAAGACCTTGGTGGTGCTGGATCACATACTGGAACGTGGGCAGTTTAATTCGTATTATCCCCACGAGCCACTCGGTCACCTCCATTTGGTGCACAGTATTGATTGGTATGCTGAATGAATGATTGAACGTGGCAATGATGTCTAGGTGTGTGTCTGTGTGTGCATGTGTGGCGAGTGGTAGTGTCATGCACCGCGCTACGAACCCGGGAACCCGAGTTCAATTCCCGCTCATGGCCAACACAGGTGATGCATATCTGAATCGTTCCTGGGCCTCCCCTGGGTCGACACGGCCTCAAATGAGTACCTGGTGCGGGAGTGTGACAATCGCCACTGGGGAGACAAAGGCGGCCAGGCGTGGTGCTGACCACTCACCTCCTTCGAGTGCTGTGCTATAAGGGAGATTTTTGTGTTTGGTGTTACAGCTTTGGGACCTGACTGCTGGCAAGCTGCTGTACGAGTTTACAGATCACATGGCTGCTGTCAACTCACTGGAGTTCCACCCCAACGAGTTCTTGCTTGTCACGGGCAGTGCCGACAGGTGGGGCTTTTACAGCACGCAGAGCTGCTCTGCTCGGCAACTCTTCCCTCGTTTATAGTTTTGTTTTTCTCTCCTGATATTTGGCAGTGTATCGTCGTAACGGAACGTTTATGAACGTGAAAAAATGCGCAACTTTTAGTGATGCTGATTCAATAGGACGTGTGAATGGTGGAGTACTGGGGCTATTGGCAAAAGCGGAGTTTTATTTTGTAAATTTGCTGTCCACATTTATCTTCATGTAATAGCCCAAAGACAATATAGCATTAGCCTTTGAGCTCAGTTATTTTTTGCAGTTTTTTATAAATAAATAATTTTCTATCAATGTGATGGATAGAAATACTATCGGCCATTGTTTATACGTAAAACATTTTATTGCTACCGTCTGTTGCTGTTGTATCATTCAATAGTTTTCAAATGTTTACGTGTTGTGTTTAGTCTGTGTACAGTATTATCTATTGTCTAAAATAATTTGTTGGAGAATAAAGCGGCTGAATTTGTTTGTGTTTGTCAGGACGGTGCGATTCTGGGACCTTGAAAAATTTCAATTGGTTAGCGCCTCGGAAGGGGAAGCTTGCGGTGTCAGGTACCCGCACCATTAACATCCACCCGTACCATACAGGCACACACTAACGCTGTCAGAAAGTAACACCCAACCCATCCATACAGTGAGCATCAACGCAGGGGACACTGGCACAAAGTATGCCCACACCTCGGCCACCCCTACCCTGGGATCACGTGGAATGCGGAATTCGACTTTCCTCTATTTTTGTGCATGCACATTGCACTTTTAAATGTGAGCTAACACCCGCTCTACAGTCGGTGAAATTCCCCATCAACTAGAAATGTCACCGGCAAATAACAATAAAATGCCATGACCAGCTATTCCCCTTGCACAGCCATTACAGGGAACGCACAACAGTGTACGATCTCAATAATAATAACTTAGATTTATAAGGTGCCCTTAAATAATGGGTCTCAGAGGGCTATGCATATAAAGGAAGGGCAATAAGCGAGAAGTAACCGGGGAGAGAAAGACTAAAGAGAGGAGAGAGATCACTAGAGAGAGAGGGGGCCTTGTTAAACAGCTGGTGGAATCTTCAGCCGGGAATTGGTCTCCATCAACGGCGAGTTCCTGCCCTCCCAAATGCGAGGGAATTCTGGGTATCGTGCAGACAAAAGCCCGGTGGTCACCCCAGGTTCGAAGCCTGGAGCCCAGTTACGCTGAGTAGGTCGCAATCGGTCGATCTTAGAGATTTGAGTGGAGTGTGTAGCTGTATCAACTCCTGGATGTAGAGTGGCGAATAGCCCATTTAAAGCCTCGAACACAAATAGGAGAATCTTAAACTCCAATGCAGGTTTGAACTGGAAGCTAATTTTAAGTGGGGGCATAATTTTGCATCGCAGTTAATCTTAACTACAAGCCTAAACTGGTTAAAAGTAATTATTCCTAATAAGGGTAGATGGTTGCATATGTATTCTGTTGTATATTTACTGATGGCTAAAAGCAGTGGATAGACACACTCATCAGCATCCGTCACGACCCAGCTGTACCACAATCTGTCTCACTTACATTGACCAATCTCACAACCCTGTATGCACAGTGGTCATGTGTTGTGTCTTCTGTCCTTTTGCGGCCATTCTATCGATAGTCGTCAAACAACTATAATCCTTTTCGTTATGTGTCCTGTCAAATCCCACTTACATGTTTTAATGGTCACATTGCATTCTTGCCACGGTGTTTAAAAATGTCGCACTTTCATTAGGGGCCTGTGAAAATCAGTGTTGTTAAACGATCTTTGGCTACATAAACAGGTGGTTCCCCTGTGTCTTCGTGTGTGCGCTCCGATCACCTCTGCGGCCTAGGTGCGTGCTGTTTAACCCGGACGGCTCATGCCTATTCAGCGGCTCCCAAGACATGATGCGCGTCATGGGATGGGAGCCCTTCCGCTGCTTCGACTCGCTGCACGTGGGCTGGGGCAAGCTGGCTGACCTTTCCATCCTCTCCAACCAGCTGGTGCGAGCTTCCAACCAGTTCCTGCCTCGATGCCCGATTGTACACGTGCCTGTCTTTACATATTAGTACCTTTATATGTGTGTGCCGAATGAAATGTCTGCCATCATGCCTACCTCTTGACAGATGTTCCATTGTATCATTGTTCATTATCATGGATATCGTTGCCACTGTTTTTTGCAGCTGTCTCTCCCCGCTTTCGTATTTTTGTTTGTTTTTCTCCTCGAGCATGCCTCCCTTTCGCCGCCAATTTCTCGAAAAATGTTCTAATATGTTAGCGGGACCCCCCCCCCCCCCCAATTCGTTCCTGTTCCCGCTGCGTGCAGATCGGCGCCTCGTTTCAAAAATCGACGGTGTCCGTGTACATCGTGGACCTGGCGCAGGTGAACAAAAGTGGCCTGGGCCTGCTCGCGGCGGACAGGCCAGCTGCCCCTCTCTCGCCCAACACCACGCCGTCGAGAGCAAACTACGTGCGCCCGCACACCAGCAGCTCCAAGCAGGCCAAGTATGTGGCCAGCGAGCAGGCAGCACTCAGTCCTGTCTCCTCAATGACGCGTGCAACGTCTGCCGTTAGAGCCGTCTCACAGTAGCTTTGGCCCATGGGATTCCCTGACAGTTCGATGCAGGTCGCTTTTAGCCCTGACACGTTGAGACGTCATGATATTTCATTCGCAAATCTCTGATCAGACAATGGACGTGTATCACACATTCAGAAACAATGTTCTGGAAATCAAAATTAAACCAAGTTGTTTGTTTAATGCTTGAAACAGGTTAATGTATGGTGGAGATAAAGTATGGATGCCTGATGTGAGTAGTGCCAAGTCCATGTACGTAGATTTTTAAACTGTTCATGAAACCATACAAATTAAGTTTTATACTTCGGTATTTCACGGTTTATACATATTTGTGTGTTTGCGTTAGGTTGTGTAATCTGATGATGCTGGATGTAATATCCAGAGAAATGTTGTTACTCATTTAAATGTTGTGAGATTACTCTCCCAACATCACCGGTGTACTGAAGCAGTAATAAATCTGGCACGTTTGTTCACGCGACACCTTTATTACTTACAATTTGTGTGAAAGAGGTTCCTTTCACGGTTTTGCACCACAGTAAACTTGGGAGGTTTGAGCGTGATATTCAAGTGACATGAAGGATGGATTCTTATGTTCATGAATTCTTGCGTTCTTTTATGTGAAATATATATAGAGCAAGCTTCTGTACGGCGGTACATAATGTTTAATCACTTGCACGCTTTTGAATGAGCTTGCGGTTGCACTGCAAGTGCTCAACAAAAATTCTATGTATATTGTTGTCTACTTTGCATTTGCATTCACTGCTCGCAATAAATTAACACATTCCCTTCTTCCCAGGATTCACAGAAATACTATAATAAATATTACGGAATTATAAATATTACAAAACGCAAACACGCAAGTGTGCTGGCTTTTTTAATTACCACAGTATAAAATAATTCATGCATGGGCATTTATTCGTTTTCTCTTTGGGACACACTACAAAAAATATGGATATGGGTAATGAAGTGATGCACCAAAAGATTAGGTTTGTTTTAGCGTGCATGTCTGTGTGTAAGTTAGGGGCATTTCACTACGAATCTGATGGCCTGAGTTTCATTCCCGCTCACGACCAGTAACAGTGGCGAATATTTGAACTGGTCCTGGACCTCCCCTAGGTCGACTCAGCCTTAAATTAGTACCTGGTGTGATATGTAAACATCATAAATGTGGAATCAAACGTGGCCGGGCGTGGTGTTGGTCACCCACCCGCTCGTGTGCCATGCCGCCCATATAGGTGCTCCACAACAGCACAGCCTACAGCAGACCAAGAGTCTGCGTCGGGCTCTGTGGGGAATGTGTGTCTTTGTGCGTATGTGTGCGTGTAAACAATGTGCAGCGAGATGAAAAGAGAACCAGAGCAGGAGGCACGAGGAGGAAACGGGGATGAAGAGGAAGAAGAATCTTCATCAGCAGAAATTACCAACCCTGACGAGTACAAGAAGATCTTCCAGCCCAGCCCAATGTTAGGTCAGTAGCGGTATGACCCACTGGCCCTTTGGGAGTTACACACCTTCAGCAGAAGTGGGGCCCGCGCACACTCTCAGACCGTATAGATAAAGGAAGGGAAAGTTTTGTTTGTTTTCTGCTCGCTTGCTTGCTCATTAATTTAATGACTGGTCGGAGGCTGGATTTCTTCACGTAATTTGTTAACGAGGAGAAAGGGCAATTCAATGGAGTGTGCCGGTGACCAGTGTGAATAATCGGTGGCAGTGGACATTGTGAAGTAGAACACCGTTCTTTGTTCTGGTTGGGGATAATTTTAGTTTAGAATACTTTTTGGCACTAAGAGGGAGTGGAGTTGAAATCGGTGCCAGTTCAGACTTGTTTGTGTATAAATATGGGCTTAAGCAAAGGATGAAAGCTACTAATGTGGTGTCATTGTGTACATATATTGATAATAATTTATTGAGGGAGTGTCGGATATCTTCATTAAATTGTATAATTGTGACAAGATTTTTGCGATCGAGTTCAGTCATAAAATGTTAAGAACATGACATTTTCATCAGGACAAAACCGTTAAAAGTAAAGTTTCATAATAATGATGTGTGAAACGATCTTGCGAGAAAATTAAAAGCCTAATGACCATATTTTTCAGACCGAACACCTCCCAAAAAAGCCGAACCCTTTCCTGCCCCTCCAGAGGAAGGTACTATAACAGTCCCATTTTGTGGACATACATTAGTTCACATGATGCTTTACCCAGTTTGGATGGGCTCACTAATAGTTAATCTGCATTCCACATTAAGGTGCTGTGTACGTGTATTCTTGCAGTGACCCGCTGTCATGTTTCGGTCAGCAAAGATCGATGCTTGCGTTTAAGATATAATCTTAACTCTCTATTTGTTCGGTTGATTGTTTAATCACATTGGCTGTGGTGGGTGTGTTGCGTCCACTTGCAGATGGACTTCTCGGGAAGAACGTTCTAGCTGTTGTTCATAATGACCGACCACTGACCAAAGCCAAGAGACAGGTACTTATCACACAGGGCAACCCTTGCTGAAGTAGATTTTCTAATTTTGTAACTAACCGTCATCAACTGCCGAATGGTATAATTGGCTGTTGCAAGACAGCTTGAATAGAACGTGAGCATGTGTACGTGTGGAGATAGTTAATGGTTTCACTTCTGTCATGCTCAAACACATTTGGTATTGCTCTGGAGTCGTCATTGAACATTGTTATTGATATTCCTTGATGTTGTTACGAAAGGTCCGTATGACTTTCAATTCTAACTTATACCATTGTGCCAACAACTGCTGCTTCTTCCAGCTGTTACAGCCATATGTTAATCAGTTTCATGGTGATAATGTCTAATTGCAAAAGTTACAATAGTGGCATCATCCAAGATCGTTTCTTATTTTAGGCTTCAACCATCTGCCAACTTAATGTTTCAATAAACATGCAGTCTGTTCCTGTATGTTTCAATTGTGCCTTGGAATTTCCATGAACAACCTTGGCAGCAAGCATTGCATCACCCTGTGCCAAAGAACTACCCAAGAAGATAACATCACAGAACTACTTTGCAGTAAATTCAATAAGTGGGAAGAAAGCGTAATTCAAAATAATACAAATAAATACATAGGCTTCTTATAATCGATTGGCAGTTCTTCCCACTTGCCCTATTATAGATGTGTTCATTGCATGCCAATAAAATAAAACATATTTTGTGTTTTTTTTTGTGTAGCCAGGCATAGCAAGTCTATGAAATCATCAACCCCACTTCACTTGAAAACCTAGTTTAACCACTGGCAGTTACCCAAATTCATACCCAGCATCTCAGCAGTGCCAGATTAAGGTTCTGACAGGGTGTTAGCCCCATTATCTTCATTTTGTTTTATGCCAGAAAGCTTCACTGGGTCTCCATACTTAATTTTTCGCATGGCCCTTCTTGGAATGTGTGGCCATTCCTTTTAGAGTAAAATTGTATTATTATGCAATGATTAATTATAATCTTGATATTTCTGTATCACCATCAATGAAATAAAATAGGCGTATGACAAAATGTAAACGTATTAAATTGTACATTATCATGATACGCATTCCCCCAACGGACTGTCGTACACAAAATATCTAAGAGCTTAATATGTGTAACTGATCAGGTTATATCTTAGTGACATCGCATTAGACGTGCATTAATTTACTTGTCATGTGGCAGCTGAGGTAAAGTGAAACTCGTCAGGGGAAAAAAACACGTATTTCTCACCTGAGATTCTTACAGTGATTGGGTGTGGATGTGATACTCGGGCTCATGCCCAGCTCATCTGTGACCTTGGTTCATTTTGTGGCTCCTTCCGAGAACAGACAGCTTGCTTTGCAGGATCGGTGTCACGTGTGTGTGCGTAGTTACCATTTTGGAGGCTTTTTCTTTGTGTTTAGTTTGTCAGTATAGGAACAGACTATTGCGTGCCTCTGTCGAGGCAAAAATCTGCCTGGAAAACTGTGCACAATTGCTAAGTTTTCTATGCAATACAGGATGTCCTTTGGAAATTAGCTGTATGCAGCTCGTGAATCTATGTTTGTATATGTGGAAAAAGGAAATTTCACATTATAGCTCGTGCATTTTAGCCTTGAACTTAATTTTATTTCAAATATTTTTTCAAGTTATTCATAAAAAAAATCTACTTTTAATTTTTTTACTGAAATTACCACAATGGTATGGCATTTGCTTGTGCTTTGGCTCATTGTCTCGGGGAAATGACATTTAACTATATAATCTGTCTAGTGAGCTAAGCGAGATCGCAGTGTGCTTAAGATAAGTCTTGTTATTCAGCCTCGGGCACACCGTATTATTTTTTGTGGGCCAGCAGCTCAAAATCATTGACAGACCACCGGCAATTTATCAAAGCCGCCCACCAAGCCATTGGTTCTTGATTGCCGGAGACATCTTTATAAATGGGAAAATGCTGGAGCACTTGTTTAGGACTGAGCGCGAGGTTGTGAATGTCAATTATGGCTCCATTTTCATGCAGGAAAAAACTAGCACGTATTTAGGTCACGTGCTGTCAAGTCTGCCACGATCACGTCAGTACAATACGTGGCTTCAAGCTCCACTTGAATCCCTTTATAGTTTGTATTTGGATCTGGTCTGCTTTGATTTCTATACCGGTTTGACTTCATCTCCATGACTACACCCCTATGACCTGTCATAAAAATGAGATCCAGGGCATGAGGTCGTATGCTCAGAAATGTATTTGTACAGCCCCATTGCAAGTGATTAATTGTCAGCGGTGTGTGACGATTGGACTCGGCAATCGCACTTTAACTCATAAGCAATCTGGCACCTGTTAAGAGCATTTGTTTAGACCATATTTGCTAGAATATTGTGGTTGTCGGCAAACGGTCCAGTGACTATTTAAGTTAGATATTTTAAAGAAAGTGATTCATTTTGCTACTGAATACTAATGACCATAAATTATTTGTTTTCTGTTGCACTTACAAAATATTAGCACACAAACGTTATTAGACTCTCAAAAAGTCCACACTGATTTTGTATTACATTCAAAGAAGGGATGAAATGTGATCAAATATGTTAATTATTTATGGCCTTTTCACAAGCACAAATTGAATGTTCATAAAAAAAATGCTTTTAATAATTAAACACACATTTACTGATGTATGTGGAAGCACAATAATATACTCTTTGGTTCTTTCGGTAAAGTCATGCAGAAAGAAAATAAATTAAATAATAGAATATGACGTTTCGATTGCAACACAAGCAATCATCATCAGGTACAAATGAAAGAGAAAACAAACCTAATAAACTTAGAAATATAATGCAATACAACACAGAGTCGGCTAACACAACAGTCAACACCCTACCTGGTTGATTACGTTCTTCCAAAGATTGCTCAATTTGAGAGAGAGACAAAACACAGACACGGAGACACACAGACAGACACACAAGCAGAGAGACACAGAGAGACACACACATCGACACACAGAGACACAACGCCTCTGTGTCAAGGCCTTTCTACCTGATGACGATTGCTTGTGTTGCAATCGAAACATCGTATTCTATTATTTAATTTAATTTCTTTCTACGTGACTTTACCGAAAGAACCAAAGAGTAATTCCTGCGGTCACGAAAGCTTCAAATCACAATAATATATTTTCATCAAGTCTGGCCATTAGTGAACTAAAATGAATGTGAAAATCGTGAATTAATTCAAACAAATCTTTCAAATGTAGTGTCTGAATTCAAAGACAAGCCCAGCTCACTGTAATTGTGGGGGAACTTACAATTTAAAGATCATTCATTCAATGGCACTCAGTCAGAAATGTTGAAAATAAGAGTAATATGCTTCCTTCACTATGCACTTACACTTATTTCATATTCTAAGGTAAAATAACAATGCAATTAATAACGCGCACAGTATTTCACTTCAGTGACCGTGACTCTGAGACGCGGAGCCAAGCTCAGTGTCATTTGAAAGCCAGGCGAAATAGGGGTGCCTTTATGTGTCTCTTGAAAGGAGATGTAGGTTGATTGCTGCTATTTTGCAGTGGGATGCCGTTCCATGGAGGGGGCTTCCATGGAGAAACAATGCCGGGCAGTGACATTCCTGTTCCTTGGTATACAGAGGAGGCTGTGAGTCATGCTGCTGTGAAGAGTTCTCCAATGAGCTGTAGTGCAGGGGGACCGGAGAGCAAAGAATGATAGTGTGGTCAACCGAAAGTATAGGCGCATTGGCATAGGCAGCGGGCGATCTTGTAGCTGACCATGCTGGCAATGGGAAGCCAGTGGAGGGAGGTGCAGATGACAGGCACCATGCGTGATGGTTTTGCAACCTTCGGAATTGAGATAATTTCATGAGGATCGGACGGAGTCAAAATAGTCGAGGCATGACCCGACTATGCTGCTTGTGAGGACATTTGCCAGTTCAGTGGTGATTAGTGGACGTAAGTGACTAAGGCCCTGAATTGCTGGTTGCAAGGTCTGGATGATGTGCTTGGTGTGGCTGTCGAAGGATAATTGTAGAGTCGAGAGTGACGCCGAGGAATTTGATGTCGCCGGAGAAATGGATGGTGGCGCCAGCGATTAATATGCTAGAAGGGAGCGTGGATGTGGTGAGTCGCGACCTGGCGCCGAGCAGGATGGAATTAGACTTTGAAGCATTCGAGGAGAGATTCTGGGCTTGGAACCACAGTTGTAAAGTGGCGGTGCACTCAAGAGCCTCTCTAGTGCAGAGGCATTGGTGGAATCAACAGCGGTGAAGAGTAGGCCGTCATGTGCATAGGAATGCTGTTTGACTTCAAAGCCCCTAATGCGGTGGCATATAGGAAATGTCTAGGCCACGAACAGCCTGGGCTGAGGAGAGAAACTTGAGGGACTCCGCATGAGAGCTTGAGTTCCACCGATGAAGACACTCCCCCACTCTGGCTGAATTATTGCTGCCTGAAAGCCAGGACGTGATCCATTGTCAGGCTGGGCCACTGATACCGAAGTGGGATTCCAGGAGGCCAATGAGGAAAGGGTGGTTAATGGTGTCGAACTAATAATAATTTGTTGTGCGACTGCTTCGGAGCTGATTAGCCAAATTGCATTGAGATGGAATCGTTTGTTTAGAGTGACACATACACAGCTAATGTCAACTTAACCTTTCAAAGTCCTTTAAATAATTTTAAACCATTGAGAAAACTTGCATCATACTTGTCAGATTTGGGGGAAATATATAGTTGAAACAAGAGAAGTTGAAACCAGGTCAACATTTTTAGGAAACTCCATACAATGAAGTAACTTAAAGCAATAAATGTAATAATTTTAAATAGACGTTTTATCATAAGCAACCAACAGGTGCGGTGCATTTTCTAATAAGCACAAATAGCATCCAATATGTTTTAAACCATTTCAATTCCAAGGGTTTGGTTAAATGCATATCAACCTCCAAATAGGGCATTTGTACCTGCCCATCAGTGATGCATTTAGTCCGGGTTAATATCACTCACCGCTCATAGTAAACAGTGCTGTGACGACGCACTGCAATGTAAATTGCTGTATTTGAGACGATGAAAGTCACAACAATTTGGTTTATTTTTGTAGATTAGCACAAGTTGATAATAAAAATGTGTTTTTAGGCTTACTACTTATTCTGTATTCTAAAAATGTTTATACATATATGTAATGTTACGGACCATAATAGGAGTGTTTATAATCCACCGTCACTGTTCGGGCCGGTGAAATGGCACAGCTCGTTACATATTTAATATCTATATTACAAGCCCATTTATAAGGCATCTCTATATTCAGATTGTTGCCATTACATTGGCTGGTGTGAGTCGCAGAGCCAGGCACCATGTATTTTTTAAAGTTCTACATTCCGTAATTGCCAAGAACCACCCCACACGTTGCCAAATGTTTTAACTGAAATTGAATAAACCATTTTCTTTTACGCGTGGTATAAATCAACGCGGCGAATGTGAAAATCATGCCTCTTCATTTAAATGGAAATGCGTTTTGATTGCTACGACTCATTTTATGTGAAACCGCTTTGTAATATTAGACAAAATTGATTATCAGAGGCAGTTTGACAATTTATTGTAAACATTATTGGCACTAGTCAATATACCAGTATTGTGATTCATGTTTACGTTATAATTTTTTAGTAAATTAAGTTTCAATTGCAAATTCGTAGTGATCACACTGCTCAGTGGATAAAGGATGACAATCCATTCCTTAGTTAATCAAGCGTGCTCTTTCATGCTAATTCCACTGTACAATTGAAAATATGGTTTTAATTAAGTCTAATACAAGTGAAAGAAGACTGGCCCTTTTCTTTTGTCCACAAGGAAGGGCTTTATTTCACGGCACAGGTCCACACCTTCTTTCTCGCTGTCTCCCGCAACACCCCGAACTCTGCCTCCCGCTCCCTCTTTTAACCGCTTCCTGGCTCCGCCCCTCGTCGCACTCCGTCTCCACCAATCATCATCCTCTCTTACCCTCACCTGGCCTAACCGTACCACCTGATGCTCACCCAACCCTCCAGCTCTTTTCCCTTTGGAATGTTCCGGCCAATCCTCTTTCTGCCCGTGCTCTAACCAATCTGAGCGTGGAGTGTTTGCTCCAGCCTTCTTGAGTACTCTGACCCAGGGATCGTGTGTGGTAAACGCTACACAAGTGTTAGATTGGTCAAACAGGATTAAAGAGTGTTCGCATTAAAGAGGGGCAAAAGTACATGACATATTCGCTGACCCAGGTGTTTCCTGAGGCTGAACATGTTTATCAGGGGGGAGGGCCCCAACAGTTGACTGACAATTCTAGATTTGAAGTTTTCGTGACTGCAAGGATCGGTAAAGTCACGTTGGTAAAAAAAAAAATAGGACCTGGATCTTGTGTTTGTTTAGAATTTTGGAAATCTTTTTGGTAACGCCTGTTATTTGCTGGAGCAGTCTACACCTGATGACGGCTGCTTGTGTTGCTTCCGAAACGTCGTGATTTAATTTATTTGTTTTCATTTTCAATTATTTGATATTTTTTACCTACGTGACTTTACCGGAAAAAAACAAAGAGTATAGTTGACTGACAGTGTGGAAGTGTCATGTAAAACTCTACTTTAATTGGCAAAGAGAGATTTTGAAATCCATTTAGAAAGAGGAAAATGAAAAAAAATCGAGTTTATAAAAATTGTGCAGCTTGGAATAATGAATTATTTAAGTAGTTGGTAATATATTCAATAATCGGTTATTATACCATGTCTCATATTTAGTGTTAAGCTTCAGTTCACATACGACTGCTATCCTACTATAAGTTAATATATTTAGGTGAGTATATTCATATGTTAATAATTGGATCTATAAAATAGAATAAATAATACATTCATTTGTAATTATTACTATCTAGTTTAAATCTGATTGGTTAATCCTGTAAGGGCATGACATTTATTTAAGAAACTTGAATTTTTATTTTGGCCGCCTGAACCTTGTCCTGATAATTATTGACGTCGTTTCAAACAAAACACCTTGTCTCATTTGGTTGTGAGAATTTGCTGTCATTATCGACTGGGCTGAGACTTTTAAAATGTACTACACTTGAAAACCCGTTTTCATCACAGTTGGCTTGCCCAGTTTCAGGCCAGGATATCAGCAGCGCTAGCTCAGTGTTCTGACCTCTGAGCCGCCGTTCCACTCGGAGTCGTCTCCCGTTTTAACGTTAACAACGTCTACACAGGTCCCATCGGTGGTGGTCAGCGAGGATCCGGCAACCAATCAGACGGAGGCAGCTGTGGTACCTGGAGGCAGGAAGGCCCCTTTGGGTTTACGGGCGGCCGACTTCTTACCCGTAAGTTGTTGTTTGTGTCTTTTACATGTCAAAAGCATAGGATTTAGGTGTCGTTTCATCCAATTCGTGAGGCACTGGTGTTATGAGATAAAACTTCATTATTATAATAATGTTCTCTGTTTTGTCATCAAGTCATTCCACTTCTATGATTGTAAATGGAGCTTATACTCTTAGGTTTTTTCGGTAAAGTCAATATAATAGGAATAATAATAGAAATAAAATAATAAATCTCGACGTTTCGGAGGCAACACAAGTCTCCGTCATCAGGTTAGACCGTCACAGCTAAATTTACTGTATCAAAGTGAGCTGTGACGGTCCCACCTGATGACGGAGACTTGTGTTGCTTCCGAAACGGTGTGAAAAAGAATTTTATTATTTATTTTTTGCTACGTGACTTTACCGAAAAAACCTAAGAGTATGAATCCTTGCAGTCACGAAAGCTTCAAATCTAGAATCAATGGAGCTTATTTCATTTCAGTAGTCTTTAGGTAAATTGTGGAGAACCCAATGCCACAATGACTTAGTTTTGAAGAGAGACCTCTAAGTCATTAAAATAAATACAAAGATAATTTATATATTTCAGTGCATGCACAATAAATAAATGAATCGGATGTTAACGCACTTTATAATGTAATCAAACTTACCACATCTGCTTTTAAGGAATAAAATAGCATTTTAATATCTTTTTGCTTGCTTATTTGGTGTGTTTTGAATCGACACCATTAATAAAGACCACATTTATTTCACATAATGTAAAATAAACTGGAATCACAACTTGTATGGACATTTTTGCATCTTAATTTGATTCTTAATCTTTCTTTGGATGGCTGTATAGATTGTATAGTAGTTATCACACTCAACACTGAGAATGTATGGTAGTGCAGACTAGGTTCCTCAGGCTGCTTGCTAGTGTTGCAGGAAATATTACCAAATTGCAATTGGCAATCTGTAGTAGGCGTTAATGACTTGTGGTGCAGCATTTTCAAAAGGAGATTATTGTGCACCATTATCAGACGAAAATATTGGTTCCTCTTGCTAAATTACAAAAAAATGTCTCTGCATAATTCCCCTGACCTGCCTCACAAATGATGAATGTAATTTTGCTTGCATCTTCTTCTATAAAAGTACATTGAATTGGATGTGTAATTTTTAATTTAAATGCTTTAATTGCCAAGTGTTGGGATATTGAGGAGTGATCTCATCCCAAATTAGGTTGAAGATAATTAAATACACCCCCACGGTGAAGTAATGCTTTTAAAAAATAGGTCACAATATAACATTCAGCAGTGGCCTTAACTAAACTTTCATACAAAAATTCCGATTAATACTTTTGAGAAGAAAATAAAAACGTAATGCCTCGTGGATTTGAGTTTGCATCGCATGTAGGATAAAATTTGATGTGTGTTTTTCCAACACCCAAGTAAGCATCATCTTGTGCGTGCATATCTGCTTCGGTGCGCACACTCATACGGGTGCATGTTGGCATGGCTGGTCACAGAATCCCGAGCGGGAGATGACCGAGGAGGAAGTCCTGTCGCAGGTACGCAAGGGATACGAGACCCTCTGCACTCTCTTGACTGATCGGCACAAGAAGCTCAAGATTGTACTTGCGCTATGGACCAGCTGTGAGATAAAGGTAACCGAGCGGCTTTCTAGTTCCTTAACATCTTGGCACCATGGTGGCAAGATGTTAACTACCTCGCCTGGTATGCAGGAGGGCATGGGTTCGATCTCGACCATAGTGCCTCTACACTTGGAGTTTGCATGTTCTCCCTGTGGTCGTGTGGATTTTTCTCCGGATCCTCTGGTTTTTCATTTAAAAACATGCATTTAGAATATTTAGCTGCTATAAAGTTCCACGTGGTAAGCTACTTATTTAAGCTGTCATTTGTGGCCAGTTTACTTCTGAAAAAGAGCTGTATAGCTCAGTGGGCCTTACCTGGTAAAATAAAAATAGTTTAGTTTAGGTTTAGACAGCTTTGAGATGTAAGCATGGCCCTTCATACATCTGTACATTTTTGGTGACGTAAATGGAGTCACTCTGGCGTTTAGCGCCAGCTACTGTCACAAGAGTGGAAGTGTGCGTCTTGAGACTCTCTCTGACACCAGAGTAGGGATGGCATGGAAGCGAGCCCTCGGGGGCATGGTTCTGGTGACGGTCAGAGAGAGGGAAAGTGAGGACGTGACAGTCTGGATGAACCCGAGAGGGCACGTGACCGGGACAGGGTAGCGAGGGGGCCCAAAGGGTGGCTTGAGAAACACGTGGTGCTCTGTCGAGAACCTTCTGGTAAGATCCAGAAGTGGGCGTGGCCGAAGGCGGAGCGAGGCCACGCTCGGGAGCATGAAAGGGAGGTCCCGAGAGCAATCGCGGCTGTCTTCTGGAATCAACCCACCGTGCTACGTCTCTTTGGTCTTGGCTCTTCGGGCTTCGGTCGTTACGCTCGGCTTCGTGGGTCAGGCAGTGCGTTACTGACTGACCCGGTTATGTAGTTACCCGTTGTGGTCTGAGTTACTCGTGGTAGTCACCACCGATGTCGTTATCCCGTATGTTTATGCAGTTACCCTGTTGGGGTGTTATAATCAACGTGTTGCCTCTCAGTTCAAGTGTGTGCCTCCGTAAAACCCACTACACATTTACTGGCATTAGATATAGACTGAAAGCCCATGATATTCTGTGTTTCAAGTGTGAGTAAATGCGACCCAATATGACCTGTTTTTCTTCATTTCTGTTTCATATGTGTATGAATAGATGTTAGTCATTACAACAAAGCACCTGTATTGACACTTACTGGGTAGTGGCGCACTAGCACTGCAAGAGGTAAGGGTTGCATTTCCAGGACATTATAGATATTGCAGCATTCAACAAAAGTCGCACAATAGAATGAGTAAAATATGGATCGATTTCAATCAAAGGCATAGACGTAATGCGATCCAATGTGAGGCTGCTCATGAATGTGGTAACTGATGAGTTACACTTAAGAAGAATTAGCTATTGCCAATCTACTTATCAATGTTTGTGGTGCCTGCATATTTGTGCAGCAATTTTGGTCAAGTATGTTCTCATTTTATTTCCCTTTATGTTCTGTAAGAAGCAGTTTTAGGACATGATAAGCTGATTGTAGCTATAAGAAAAAATCCAACTGATCTACAGTATATGTATATTTCCCTAATTATGTTATAGTTAAAATATAATAAGGTCAACCACATTTCTGTTACTGCCATCCCTTCTTTGCCACAAATACAAGCTTTAAACGGGCTCGTTTTTCACATGGGGATAGAAACCAAGTTGGGTGTGGAGATGTTAACCTCAAACAAGTGTGCTTCAAGTTTGAATGCAGATGATCCCTTGACATTGATGGCAATGTGAATGTAAGGTTAGCGGTGGGATCAAAAAAAATCACGACTGCTACTCCAGTTGAGATTATTCTCGTATTTGAATGTGTACTAAAATGTAATGATCTGAGCTGGAAGAAATACCTTTTTGCAACAACAAAAATTGCCACTGTATGGATAATGTTCTTCCCTCTCCCGATTATTTTAGTTTACACACATTTTCTTTACGTAATTTTTATTTTCAGCGCAAATTTGTAGCCATGCAAAAAGCGTGACAATCTCAATGCTGTCGTGCACCAATGACGCTGGCCGCCCTCCACCAAATGATGTGCGGCAATGAAGCTCGGTATGTACAACGTTTGTTGTGCGTGATTTTTCTTTCCGCTTGCACAGACGGCCATCGATGCTGCCATCTCCATGAACGACGCTGCCGTCATTAATGACGTCCTCGGCATCATGAACTCAAAGCCGTGAGTGTTACATCGGAATGAGCGGGAATCAATGGGAGCTCACTCGTCGCTCTGCACGGTCTTATCCGTCGAATTAAAAACTGACGAAACGGCTTCTATTCAAGCTGTGATATGTAACCTTATCTGTAACAATAGGTCAACTTACATAGGGGCAGTGATATTTAAATCTGACTTTTTAGATTGCAACAGCCATTTTAACAGAACTGCATGATCAGTGTAACATTTATACAGGTCATAATAATTTTTGGTATCACAAGTGTTTTTGAAATACCTCGTCAGTAGGTTAATATTTATTGAATAAATAAATAAAATGTGTATCATGTTACAATTCCCCCACCCCCAATTTTGATTCATAGATTGTTTCTTCATCAATGCCGGCATTCACGGGATTTTTATTTACATCTTTAATATAGCAGTTCCCACCACAGGCCACGACGATCTTGTGCAGAGGGGAAGGCTTTGAGATTGCCCCTTAGGGACCACCTCCGACTTAGATCGCCCTCTACCCATGACTCCTCGCTTATCTGTACTGGTGCGGTTAAAATGCATTTCATAAATAACTGTAATTTGTCAGCAAGTATCTTGTTACGAATCGCCCCACCCCAAATCATGATTCATAAAATTATTGAACTTCTCATGGTCCCAATTCGATTCAATTATATTTTCTTGACATTGTGGTCAATGTAGTGGCTTCTTGTGCACTCTGACAACATTGATCCGTGCACGCGTGACTTGACGCTCGCATTGTGCACTTGAGAATCGATCTTCATGAATGGTGATGCATTGTTACACCTCCAATTAATACTCAATGTGTTTTACTTGCATTCCAAATGCGGCACTTGCCATTTGTAATGTCATAATGTGCTGAATCAGGGGTGCACTATATTACACTTGCAAAGCTCTACGAGTTTTACATCAATTGATGCATTTTTTTTTTCGAAAACTCAGAGCAGCATGCACTGGAAAAAATTTCACAGCACTTCTCCCTCAAACGCCCGCAAGTGGCCTTTTTATCTATTGTACATTTTAGGGGGTGCATTTTCTCATGCACTCTCCGATGAATGAGATTGTCATGGGACAGTCGAACTTATATTTTTCATGTTAAGAAAGTTTAATTAGCCATGTAAAGCACAGAACCAAATTTTATGTCGTGGGTTTTTGTGCATTCGTTGGAGACCGTGCTGATATCGTCAACTCATTACACTTGAACCCAGTTCTATCATGGGCCACTGCCCAGATTCAAACCCAGGATCTCGGCAGTGCAGGTTCCGTGCTCTCGACCCCTGAGTCTTAAATAATTTCTTTGATTTTTACTGTAGAATTTACACGCATCTCACACCCATTGTTTGCAAACTGAAGTGTGGGTGTGTAATGCGTTTGGATGATATTGGTCGCAAAAGCTTACGTGTTAAACCAAGAAAATTGTTCTTTTGCTTTGTGATGCTAAGGCACAGCTTACTGATTTAAGCATAAACCATTCAATAGTCTATATAACTATTTAGGGCACTTGTTTGGCTGCGTTAATACATTGATTAAAAATGTGTTAAGAGTGTTGTGCTTCGTAAATAATTTGCCAGACCTCATCAGATATTGGACAAATAGGTTGTCATCGGGCTGCAGAGCTACGTGGTGAGCAGCAGACGGCACTGCAGCAAACGCTATTGTTCTGATTTTTAACGCTTATGCGTCTGTGCTCCCCTTTTTCACCAATCCACAATGCGCTGCGTGGTAAAGCGTGGTTATATAACCCTTGACACCAACACGGAGTCGTGCAGCCCTCGTCCAGAATTCAGTTGACAAAAGAGCCCTACCTGTGCCAAGCAACTATAAGTTCACCGGAACCTACACATGAAAAATATTCCTTGTCTCTCACTATTCTCACTTATTTACAAATCCCATCTCAAGTACTATCATATCTTCTTCCTAATCATATAAAATATATCGGCGTGAAAGTGTAATTCTTTTGCGTCGTTCGTTTTTGCATTAGGTTTTTTTTTTGTTATTTTTACCAGAATTCTTTACGTGTGGCATTTCACAAAGCATCACCTGTGCACTCATCTTCTTGTAGCAAGCGAGTGCTTGAGAGAGGGGCGTACGCACAACTCTACTCGTCACAGTGCAGACAGTGAGTGCCTGTTGCGCTTGGGCTGCATCAGTGCAACAAACAGGGCACCTTGACACATTCACAGCAGCTCAATTACTCTGCAGCTGGCCACTTGTTTGTATTTATAGATTGTCCATAGAGTCACTGCCGTCACCATTAGTAATTGCAGTTGGCCGTAGGCTTGCTGACAACTTCTATATATAATTATGCGATCATTTATTATATTCAAAAATTATATGGGGAATAAAAAATGTTGGAGACGTGACATAAACATATGTTGCTGTATAACTACCTACTTGGCTTTTATTTATTTATTTTTATTTTAAGAGGGTATTTTTGTGGGTGTACATTCATTTAAAGTACTGTAGTTATTCGGTTGAATGATCGGCAAATAGAATGTCAAATTTTGCGATGGCGATCGAAAGACCAAAAAGCTCAGTCCACGATTACTCAATGTTCTTTCCAAAGCTCGATAATGGGGAGGGGCTTGAAATAACACAGCTCATTCAATATTACACAAGTACGCATATTTTGATTTGCATAAATGTACATCTTTCTGGTTTTGTGACATAAGAGATATAACATGAGCCATCATCTTGCACCATTATCCGATAATGTTTGTCATTTTCTCTGTCATTCTGAGGGAGCAATAGCAAACGTTCTCGTGCTATCATACAAACACGTTATCAGGACGGCCACTGTTAAAGGAGCCCTGTTATTAGACACACAGTGACCGTAAGGTTTCTTAAATTGTCATTGAGTATAGACATAACCGCAATAAATGTTGACATTTTCAGTAGGAGCACAATACTGCAAGCCTCAGTGCTGTGATGATTACTCTGAAACGACTGCTGTTGGCGCAGATTGCATTGTAAAGATGCCGTGCGACAATGTACCATTACATCTAATCTGCCGAACACATGTTTCGTAACGCACAGCTGCTCGTTTCCAAAAGGAAATCGTAAGTGGCTGTTTTGTTTACATTGCACCAAAAGTCATTAGACCCGTGGTGTGAGACATTTTTTTCTGTCCGTTTTATTGGAACAATAAAGTGCACACTGGTGCGGTGGCATCAACAGTATAACAGCAAGCAACAACTGCGCTGCATTCCTGGTGAACCTGGCTTCCAGTTGCTGGCCATGATGCACATACCTATTAAGTTAACTGGGTGTAAAATGTATTTCTGTGTACAGTGGTGGTGGTGGTGAAGTATGGTTAAACAGCCCCCCCCCCCCCCCCCCATGACTGACATACCGTATCAAGTCTTCATCCAGCAAGGGATCTACAAAGAGCTGTACATTTTTATTATTCCAGTAATGTGGTCACCGTACACATTAGGGAAGAAAATCAACCCCAAATGTTGATGGCCATACCCCCCCCCCCACCCCCTTGTGCTATGCCAGCTTCAAGAGGTGCTTTCTCATCACTCTTATTCTGACAGTTTGTAAAGAGATACGTGTACTTTTTTGGGGTTGGTATTTGTTGAAAATGGGTATGCTTGTTGCATATAAATGTGTGTGTATGTGTGTTCCTTTCCATGTGCTTGTGTGGCAGCTCCCTTTGGAGGCTGGACCTATGCCCAGCACTCATCCCTCAGATAGAAAAGCTCCTGCATAGCAAATATGAGAGGTGAGTGTGTGAGTGGTGGCAGGGGTACTTGCTTTGACAACCTTGGCTTGAAAATGCAATATATTTGCATAGCTTACAAGTGGTGAGGTACAAGATGACAGGTTAACCCACAAAGCCCCAGATTATTTTAAAATCTAAGCTGTAGCACTGATTACTGTGGCCTATTGTAAAATCATCTTCCATAACATTACTTGTAAATAAAGCATCAAAATCTGTTATTTTTAACGAGCTGAACTCAGATAAAAAAAAACTTGTGTTTTTATCTCTCGTAGAACCTCCACTCTCTACTCCCTCCATCTCTCCACTCTCGCCATCTCTCCACTCTCTCCTGACTTGTCACTTGCATCTCAGACAGTCCCAGTCCCATCTGCCAGGTCTCAAGCCTCACTCTCCCTTTTCCCTATCCTCTCAACTCGGGCTCTTATTCTGTGTCCTGAGTCGTTCAATATCAACAAAGCTGCACCTGTTTCTGTGGGTGTGTAATGGTGTATTTCACTGTGTAACCACAAGAGGGCTGTATCCAAGACTTGCAGCCAAATGTAAGCTTTGGCATGCACCATATTAATATTATATAATAAGAAGAATTGTAATGGTGACTATTAAAATATATAACTGTAATAATATCATCAATTGTACGAGTCTTTGTTAGAAGTTAAACTAATTTTCTTGGTTCTTTCGGTAAAGTCACGTAGAAGGGAAATAATAAAATAATATAAATATCAAACAATAAAAATAATCACGACGTTTCGACTGCAACACAATCAATCATCATCAGGTGTGAAATCCACAGCAAGAACATTTGAAAAAAAGGATTTCACACCTGATGATGATTGCTTGTGTTGCAGTCGAAACGTCGTGAGAATTTGTTATTGTTTTATATTTATATTATTTTATTATTTCCCTTCTACCTGACTATCGAAAGAATAATATGGATCCCTGCAGTCACGAAAGCTTTAAATCAAAATTTAACCTCATTTTGTTCCACTCTCAAAGCTCTTCTCCATTGCCCCATCCCCTTCCTCTTCCCTTCCCTCGTCCCTCTGCTCCGTCCCATCCCTCCTCTGCCCTTCCGTGACCCCCACATGCCCTCTGTTATGGTCACTCATTCCTTGGCCCTTGTACGCCGCTTGCCATCTAAATAATTTGTTACGGCTTTCGTAAAATGCCTTGAGCTAAGGCGATGTATAAATATAAAATACGATTAGTTTGTAATATATTATGGGATTATAATGCAATGATTACACTAGGAACCCCACACAAGGTAATTTCATAAGGATGCCTTCGAAGGAGCGTTCACAGACGGTCCCTGTGCGTGCGTGTAGTTACGTTCTCACCGGATGCGTGGCCCTCAAGATCATCCTGCAAAACTTTGCTTCGGTCATCAAGGGCAACCTGACGGTGCCGCCGTCATCCGTGGTTGACATCACACGCGAGGAGAGGTGAGCAGCCATATAGCTGCTGCTGCTATGGATACTTTTTCACAATCATTAGAGGCATGTCCATTTCAGGCCAATTTTTATTTTGGAAAATCTGCGGCTCTTAATTTTTCTGCTCTTTGGAATGATATAACAAAGCCGTTAACATTGTCTGTGCAGCGTATAGCATCCTTTGTTTACGCATTATCGAACAGAGATGGGATTTGAGTGGTTGAACCCTTGTAAGTGTTATAACTACTCGGGTGTTTGAATTTATGAATGCACAGGCCAGTGAATCTGCCTGCTGTATTCTGAGAATTACCTTTGATTAACTATATATATGACTATCATCACGATAGTAATGATAAATGCAGCACGATCTTTGAAGGGGACGTAATAAATGGTGATATTTCAAAGGAGTCGATGCCCAGAATACAATTGTGCCAATCATTGCATCTCAATTCGTGTAGTGCATTTAGAGTTTAATAGAAAGTGATTTGATATGGTCTGCCATGCAGCATGCGATTGGTGATGCAGTAGTGTAAATAATTGATGCTTTTATTATTGACTGGAAATTCTGTTGGCCACGGCTGACATGTTGTGGAAGACCCTGAGCTCTGCCTTGGAACCTGTGCGGATGGTGCATGCAGGGACGAAGGAGTAGTTGTCACAACAAATTGTTGCAAAGTACAAAAGCAGTCAACGATGCTAGGCCATGTGTAAAATGTGAAATGTCTTAATTTCATAACAAAAAATTATCCTGAGAGATTTATGGTTATCCTTTTATGTTAGCACGTTTTCCTTATGCCACTTCACAACGGTCAAGCTGCTGCATAAGTAATACATGCATTATTGCATATCTTTGACTTCTCATGGTATAATATTTGGTGCTGTTTGTGCAGTATATGTTTCATACATTCAATCGGCGCCTTAAATTAGAACCATGTACAGGTTCATGACTTCGATTTAAAGCTTTCGTGACTGCAGGGATTCATCTTCTTGGTTCTTTCGGTAAAGTCACGTAGAAGGGAAGTAATAAAATAATAAAAATAAAACATAATAAAATAATTCTCACGACGTTTCGGCCACAACGCAAGCAGCCGTCCTCAGGTGAAGAACAGGTCTGTCAGAAAGACAGCGTCTGAATGAACACCACCAGGCTTGGCAGCGTATAGTTAAGCTGGGTTGGAAGGGGAAGAGCGCCCCGACAAAGGAATTCGCATATCAAGAGGAATCTAGCATACCCATGGGAAATGCAGGTATGCGACCAGTGCTTGCGTTGTGGCCGAAACGTCGTGAGAATTATTTAATTATGTTTTATTTGTATTATTTTATTACTTCCCTTCTACGTGACTTTACCGAAAGAACCAAGAAGAGGTTCATGACTGTAAAGTGTTTTATTTTAAAAGGGAGACCTTAATACAACTCGGTATGGCATTGCTCAGCTTGGGATTATTAATTTAAGTGAAAAGAATGCTTGGCTCTAATTTTTTTGTTGCTTGGATGTCATTGCAGAATAGTCCTAGTCACCTGTATTCCATCTCTGACGATGCATGTCAAAGCCAAATGCCCTTTCTGCTTCATCCCTTGGTCTCGATTATGTTGGTTCCATCTGAAATTAACTCATTTTATAGCAGGCTCAACAGCAGGAGACGTCAGTGGCCCCCTTCGCTTTTTTGCCCGTGGTATTCATAATGAATGCTGTGTAAAAATGACTTGTTCCAGCAAAGCAACTAGATTTAAAATGGAATGTTTGCGTGTGTTGTTGTACATGTGCACTACGCAGATATCAAAAGTGCAAGGTGTGCCATCGGCTTCTCATGAACCTGCGACCTCTGTTGGACAGCAGAAAGACTCGATCTGGACGTGTGAGCGGTGCCTTCCGTGAACTCGGAATGCTCATGATCACGTTCGATTGAGCTTCCCTGGCCAGCGCACACAAGTACCCTCCTCCTGGTGGCTCCTCAGCCGGAGCCGCACGGAGCCCGGTGGAGCAGTGCACGCGGGCGCTGAAACAAGGCGTGGTCAGGGCTCCCCCCGACGTTCCGCCCGAGAACGGTCTCTCCCAGTGGGCCTGTCCCCGCAGTACGGCTCAACAAGTTGTCATTGATTACGTCAGCTGCTTCATATATTTTTCTTTTGCAGCATGACTGGAATTTACAATCTTCATTTGCAGCCGCCATTGCTCTGGGTACACGGAAGACACTCGCGGTATGGAGACGGGACGGTGCTTGATCACTGTGGGTCACAGTCAAGTGGAGGAAGATTGTTTTTTTACAACTCAACTGAGGTGTGATCCAAGTCTAGTTTTATTTTTTTCTTAAAAAATGTGGAATTCACTTCTGAGAAACGGAGTGGTCAGATTTGCAGAGTGCCTCTTGTGGCACAGAAAACAACATCACGCAAGAAGGAAATGCAGTGCCTCCCTGATGCGTATGGCAGAGGGGGGGGGGCCCGCTTTGCGCCGTAAAGAACATGTGTTGAGACGCTCATTCATTCTGCCGTGAAACCAGAGAGGCTCGGGATAACACAGCCCTTGAACCCAGAAGGAGTTGAAAAAGAACAGTCGTAATATTCGCGAGGATGGTGATGAATCCACTTGGAATAAACGCAACTCTTGAAACGTTTTTTGTTGCTTGTGAAGCATTTGCATTTTTTTTTTATCGGGGACTTGCTCTGCGATTGCACATGCAAAACATGCGGTGGAGTGTACGCATGCTGCTGGTTGCTGTGGCCGAGAGAAACGCCGCATTGTGTGAGGAGCTGGCTTCAGCTGTGCCTCTCGGGCTGGTTGAGAACCTTGCCTCTTTGGGATGTGTCTTTAGCACGTACAGTGGTGCCTGCAGAAGCCTTTGGATGACCCGTGACCAGTGTGTGATTCTTTTTTTTGTTTATTTGGGAGAAGATCCTGAGAGGGAAGGGTGCTTTGTTGTGCATGTGTCGCTCTGCCCGTGCCTCCATTGCATCGCGTTTAGTCTCGGCGTTGTACAACTGTGATAATGGCACGGTCAACAAAACAGAAAGTGAAAGGTAAAAATCACAATTATTTCCCTTCAGGAAAGTGTGTACGAACGTGTTTGTTGACGTCGATCTTTTTGTATATATAGTGACTTTCTTTTATATTTTGTTGTCAAACAAAAACTATTTCTAAGCACTATAACATTTGGCAGTTAATATGCACTAATACTTGTAAAATACACTTAAGCATATTGTGTAAAAAAAAAAACTGCCAAATTCCAATATTTGTGACATCTCTGCCCAGCATTGCCGTGTAAGGGGGCATACACGCGTGTTCGTGTAAGCGCACGCATTTACACTTGTACAGTGTACACTGAAGAATCCCACAACAAGCTGGAGTGCATGGATGAACTATGCACAACCTCATTACGCCAGAAGGTAGCCATCGTGTTCCATGTGTTTATGCAGACTCCCAAGAAGCACCTTGGTGTGCCTGATTTCCATCTCAAGAACCCTGTCAGCTTTTTGCTTAGCTGCATCAAATGAGTACAGCAGAGAGCAAGGGGCATGCCTTATTAAAAACAAAAACAATCGCAGGTTGAGTGTGCAGGCATAACAACTGCATCTGAACAACTATAAACAATATATTTGGTTCTTTCGGTAAAGTCACGTAGAAGGTAAATAATAAAATAATACTAATATGAAACAATACAAATTCTCAAGACGTTTCGACTGCAACACAAGCAATCATCAGGTGTGATGATGATTGCTTGTTGCAAAAATTATTATTTCTCTTCTACGTGACTTTACCGAAAGAACCAAGAATATGAATCCCTGCAGTCACGAAAGCTTTAAATCAAAATTTAACTATTAAAAATGTTTGTGCTTTCGAGTCAACTCTTAAACGTTTTGTTTTCTTTGAAATTAAAAAGTAACACCCTTGCTTCGGTTTTATTGTGATTGGTGCCAGTGTCCATTTTTGGCTAAGGTTATGACACGGTGCAACTCGGTAAAAATGAGACGTCAACTTCGGTGTACACTGCAAGCGAATGGATGAGGTGCTTACTTACCCGTGTGACATTTGTGTTGGGGAAAAATGGGTGGTGTGACATGCATTACTAATGCGGTGAGACGCAACAAAATTATAATCTTAGAACATTACCGCTGCACTGGTATATGAAGTTTGTTTGGTATTCTATTTTATAAAGCCACGTTTCCAAAATGTATTGTAAATTTATTACATGCATTTAAATTATACGGATGGTTTCCTGCAATGGCAAATAACATTTGGATTTTTGATTCAGCTCCTTTGAATCTTGTGTCTTTTATTAGCGACAAATTAGGTCAAGAAATAATGCCATGCTGAAATACTACAAACTATCGGTGATTGGTTAGTCAATTCAGGGTCAGCTGATGCTGTCAATGAATATTAAATTAATGCTTTCATCTGCACCTTTGTTTCAGTGGGGGGGTTAATGTGAATGTGATATCAAGCATATCTTACGAAATATTCGTTAACATTTCGGTAAAAAACATGTCTGTAGGTTTTGTTGTGTCCTGTAGTGGATGGGCTTATCTGAAATAACTCTAGCTCTGATCACATTCACCGCTGCAATTACTGTCACTGACCGCACCATTTGAAATAGGCCATACGTGTGACTTCATGCAACACGAGTAATGATCACTATGAAAGGACCATTTCTCAAGAACCCCCATTTAATTCCTGCATGCGATTACAACACGTCTAGTATAAGTGGGAGAAGTAGTTTATATATTCTCCATGTCTGAGAGTGCTAACCATCAGGGGCTTTTCAAAATGTACATATTCATATTGGGTCTTTTTTGCTTAATATTCTTTTTAGGGCTATTTAAATTTGTATTGGATGGAATGGAATTCAAAATAAAACTAGTTTGTGCTTTTGTTCATGCTGACGTTTGTGTTTCTTATTGTGTGACATTGCAAATGCTGAAGAGTGAGCTAGATTAGTATATTTGTATATTTTCCCCAGTCTGCGGGGAGTGTCGTATTTATAAACGCAATATGAGCGCATGAACGTGTACGTACACTTGTGAGCGCGCATCTTGCACTTTCACTGCCTTCATTTGGATCATTTTGTTATGCAGGCCTGCATATATTTTGCATCAATTCGTAAAACCACAAAATTATACCATATTTTTCCCACTGTTGCATGGAAAATACGTGTTTTGTCTTGTGCGAATGGGAATTTATACAAATCCATGTTATATATCTTTAAAATCAAACGCATTAAGGAATATGTACCTATATTTCCCACCAGTGATGTATATGTACCATATATGTATATTTTCATTTACACAAGCTTTTTCATTTCCATGTGTAGTGTCAACGATTCCGAGAGAGTTTCTAGGAGGCACAGTTTGAACAACTTTCAGGGTCTCGTCCACACACTCCACAGCTGCTTAGCATAGCATGTACACAACGGTAGCCGTCAAACACTGACGGCGCTGACTGAGATAGCCAACTACTATCCTTCGTAGCGCAATATCTAGTGGAGACGTTTAGTGACGATGGCGACGAGACGACAGCGACGACGAGATGAGTCCACTCCCAGAACCGGCAGCCCTGAGCCCCCTGCTCTCAGCTCCTTTTATGCTACCAGCGCGGCCTGGCTCTGCCCTAACCGTACCTCCCTTCTCGAACCCGCTAGTAGGTTCCAGGGACCTCCAGATGGGGTTCTCCGTGACCCTTGCCCTAGTTGCTCCGCTCTGCCAACACACAAGGTGCTCGCGCTCACCGGCGTGTGTACCGTCTGTCCACCACAGTTGCCGCTGCTGTCCACCAGCCAGCGCTATTGCACTACACATGTAATAGAAGACTGGCATTTATCATGGCATTTCCTCTGTCATTTTGGAGGAAGTCATGCGTAATCCGATCTCTTGGAGGCAGCATTGGTGGATCATGCAAGAGATGAGGTCTTTGTGAGATGTACACTGCCTGCAAGAGGCAGTATAGAAAGTCGGTATCTGATGTATCCTTTCGTCTGCGATCTTCCCCTTGCAGCATGGGATTTCTCCAGGCACTTGGAGTTTCAGCTGCATCTCGAAAGCAATTTTGACCTATGGTCAATAGCGATGCCCCCTCTGGAATGGATTGTTTACCAGTTCACCCCCTTTAAACGCAACTAACACGTGTGCGCGCAAAATAGAATAGCTGAGCTAGGGAAAAATCGACCAAAAACGTTGACATCGAGCGCTGCCTGCATTATAATACATTTAATTGTGTAACATTTATGACAACGTGCAAACCTGACGTGTAACACGACTGCTGCGTTTCACAGTTAACACCTGAACATCTTAATGGACCTGTGTTAATGTCCACCGTAGAGGCCACGTGCTTTGCACTATTAATATAACAATTTGGATATCGGGGAGACAGCGTCTGAATGAAACAGCACACGAGCTTGGAGCATGTATATATAAGCTGGGTTGGAAGGGGGGGGAAAGGGCGCTTCGACAAAATAATTTGCATATCAAGAGGAATTTAGCATATTTGGATATGTATGGTTATTGTCGAACCTTGGATCGTTCATCCTACAATTCCATAGATTATTGTATGGCAGTATTAATGCTTTCGAGTGAAGTGCATTTCTTGGGAATTGGCGCCAACTTTGTAGGAGTGCAACACCTGCAAGGCTTATATGCACACACACAAAAAAATTGGGTAGTGGTTAAAACCGCGTGGCGAAAGTTCCACACCCGCTTTCGCTCGGGAAACCGAGTCAACCCGTATGTTAATTACCTCATTGTGACGTCACGGGGCCTGCTCTTTTGTCACGTTGCGGATTTGCCTGGGAATTGGGAGAAGAGGGGGGGGGCTGTTCTGTGTGCTCGGTTTCTTAGAAGAGTCGCGGTAGTGACACTTTTTTTTTAGCCAACAAAGAGTGCAGGCTCAACAAAGGAAGTGGGAGAAATGGGCCTCAAGGCCTTCCTGGGTAATCATGCAGAGTATATGCTCGGAAGCTAATTAGGCGTGGGTACTTGGATGGGCGACCGACCGGGAATACAGCAATTTGGGGATGCAAGTGGGGGGCCAGGAGATGGCAGTGCTGCAATAGGGTTTTCAACAGCACTGCATCAATTGCGTACGCGTGGATTTTTCTCTGCGCACTTTGTTTTTTTTTCCAACGTGCAAAATAATTATTTATGAAATTGGACAAAAATGTCCAAATTCAGGACTCTCCTGAAGACGAGTCTCGTAATTCAGTGAAGTAAATTGAAGGGCATTATTTTTGTAATGACTGGCAACGTGGAGTGTTTAAGGCAGTGAAGTCCCCCACTCCTAATAATACCACGTCACTTATAATGAAATCCAGGTGCGTTGCCTTTAAAACTGTGATTGCTTGCTGATAAAACAAAGCACGAAATAAAACACCCACATACACTCAACAAAATGAGGCTCAGCTCTTGTCGTATCCAGTAGAATCCATCCATGCACCTCTATATCATTAACAGTGCTGTTGGCGAGCGCCTATGAAGGCCGGCACGGCACACGATGTGATGGGTGGTCGGCACCACGCCCATACATAACATCACAACCGCCATTCGCCACGAAATGTTGGTGACGTCACCACGACGCTTGTGCCAGGCTATGTGCACGTTGAGGCCACGTGAAGTGTCAAACGCCCGCTGGCAGAAGGTCACGGGGCAGACTCAGGTGCCAGGGGTCGACTGACTGAGATGACTGGCTGATGCACCATCTGTGCCCCTGACTGTGCCAACTTGCTGTGCTTTAGCCACCCGGTGCTCCGCTCGTTGTTGTGAGCATCGCTCCTCCGCCCTCTGTTGTTTTTAGAGGGCGACTGCCTCCACCTGCCCAGTAGCGTCCTTCACGAGCCTCCGCCACAGAGGCCGATCTTGACACCGCTGGTACCAGTCATTGGCAAGTCCGCTCAGTTCCACATCCTCCTGTACCACATAACTCCATCTTTTCTCTAGCCCGTGCCGCGCCCGTTTAGCCCCCTGGATCCAGCCGAACAAAAGCTGTTTAGGCATGCAGTGGCTGGGCATGCGGGCTACATGACCCAGCCAACGCAGCCTTGCCTGCCGAACGAGCTCACCGATGGGGCTTTGTCCAAATCTTTCAAGGATTTGTGAGCTCACACAATCCAGCCTGGTTAAACTCAGGATGGATCGTAGGCAGGCCAGCCTAAATGTTTCTAGCCGGCGAAGATGTTCCATTAGGGGGGTCCACGTTTCGCAAGCGTAGAGAAGGGAGGGAATGACTGTGGCCGAGAAGACCTGAAGCTTCGTGCGGAGCGACAGACCAGGCAGCTTCCACACAGCATTACGCAACCGATGAAAAGATAATGCCGCTCGACTGATTTGGAGTGAGACCTCTGCTGTCAAACCGGAGCCGATCATGAGCACACTGCCCAGGTAGGGGAAACTCTCCACTCTCTCTCTCCACAACTGCCCTATCACCAATTGGGAGTTGTGGGGTGAAGTGTCCGATGGTACAAAATAACCAGGTAGGTGCTTAGTTTTGGTGGGGCTGATTGAATTTATTACACCTCTGCTGTAGCAGACAAACAGAAAATATGGCATCTGTGCAGGACTGCCCTTTCCTGAAACCTGCATTGGGGCTCAGCAAGCCTCTCCTCAGTGTGCCTGGTAAGGTGATGTTGAATAATCCTTGCCAGGACCTTCCCAGGAGTGAGATGCCCCTTTAGTTATTACAGACTGTGCGGTCCCCCTTCTTAAAGAGGTCCCCCTTTTTAAAGAGGGGGACCACCAGGGCATCGTTCCAATCCTGCAGAACCTGCCCAGTGGTCCAGACTGTTGTTATGATGTCATGTAGAGAAGTCTGTGCACAAACGCCACCCTGCCTCAGCATTTCGCTTGGGAGATCATCTCTGCCCGGTGCCTTTCCTGGTCTCAGACTCTAGATCGCATTCAGTACTTCCTCAACAGATGGCACCTCAACCAGCCACTCACAGGGGGTGACTTCCTCTTCCAATATTTAAGACACCGCAGCCTCAGCAGGGTCATCCCCACTTTGTCCCACGATGTTTGCCAGGCTGAGGGATTCCCCTCCCCCAGGACCTCACAGAAATGCTCAGAAAAATCTGCAAACCTGTTCCTGGGGGTCGGAGATTGGATCACCGTTGAGGCAGACTCCATCTCCTCAGCAACCCGCGACCACCACCAAACTTTGCAGCGCCTCACGGCTCTCCGAACCTCCAAGTGAAGGCTGCGGTAGGCCTCCTCATTCTCTGACGTGGGATATTGTAGACTATGAGAGTGGGCCTGTCGCTTTTTCTCAGCCAGCCTGAACACCTCTTCTGTCAGCCAGGGTATCTGGGGAGGTCTGTACCGTGTACCCAAAGGAGACATTGCAGCTGCATGAGCCACAGTCCTAAACCTCGCCCATTTCCTCTCGACATCAGGAGGAGTGGGGAACGATGCCAACCCCAGCCGCAAGCGATGATGAAATTCTCGCTTGCAACTTTCATCAGCTAGCTGAGACCATGCCACTATGAGTTTGAATGGGGTGTACATCCACCACCGGAGGGGAATAATGGCAGGCGCATCTTACCGATGACAAGTCGATGGTCAGTGGACAGATCAGCTCACGGCGGTACGTCCTGGTGTCAAGGACATGGGCCCGCATCCACTGTTCCGTCACTATGTAGTCCAGCAGATGTTCTTGCTTGGACCCGGCATGCATCCATGATGTGTGGATTCGCCGATGCCGGAACAGCTTGTTTGTAATTACAAGCCCATGGGCTGCACAAAAATCTAGCAACCTCCTACCGTTGTTATTTAGCTAATCTGGCCCATGCCTTCCAATCACTCCAGGTGTTAGCATCATGACCAACTCGGGCATTGAAGTCACCCAACAAGATGACTCTATCCCGAGGGGCCACTTTAGCCAGCACCTGTGACAGGAGGTCATTGAAGGTATCCGACTCATCAGCCTTGCCTGCATCCCTCCACGGATGTTCGTCTTCAGTCGGGGCATAAGTAACCACGACCACCACTCCTCGCCTCTGGTTGATGGGAAGGCGAGCCCAAAGTATCCTGGGGCTTACAGCTTCCCACACCTCACCGCCACACTCCCATGCCCCCTTCATTATTTTGTTCAGAAGAAGAGCCACTCCCTGTTGTTTGGCAGTCTCCTGCCCCGAGTAGAGGACTGTCCACCCCTCATGGTGGCATGAGCCAGAGCCAGTCCACCGGACCTCCTGAATACCACAGAGATGCAGGCGGTACGAATCCAGCTCCCGACAGAGTAGTGGCAGCCTCTCCTCCTTACGAACCCTGGTGCACGTGTGGCATCCATTACATTTCTATCGCTGTTGCATTTTTGGAGGCAGTGCAGTGCAAACGCCCGTGGGTCTTTCCTCTGCTGTGATGACAGCGGTGTGAGGATACTATGGGAATAGTGGAGAGAGAGAGCAGACACTGGATTCGCATAGAAGGGATGGGTAATTTCATTAATTATCTCAGTTACGCGTTGATGAAAACAGAAACAAGCTATTAGGTGTGTTGACAACAGTTGGCCCTCTACACAAAGTGCTATTTATATGGTCGTCTGCAAGCAAGAACCAAGAAGATGAATCCCTGCAGTCACGAAAGCTTTAAATCGAAAGTGTCATGGTTCTTTGCTACTTGCATGGGCGTGTGCAAGCCGATGAACGGAAGGTGCATATTAGTTTGTAATCTATCAGCACACGTGCCCTTCGCTCATCAGGCTTGTCTTGGGTGCATAGGTGGGAAAGGGGAATTGCCTTCATTATCGATGCATGTATATTTCTGAAAGATGTATTGTCACATTCCAATTCAAATGCCGATAGCAATGGAGGACAATTACCGACCGAAGGCATTAGGGTGGTGGTGAGGTGCTTTTAGCTTCTGTTATATCCGCGTGATGGAATGATAGCTCCCGTACAATAGGTAGAAAATAAGCGCAGGACTAAAATGCGTAATTGACTACAGTTTTGTGGTTGGTTATTCGAGCCCTTTTATAATGCCGACCGGACATCCTGTTTCCCAAAGTCAAGAAACCGCCTACAAGCAACCATAGCCAGCGTCAATTGGTTGATGTTTCTGAAAACAGAACCAACACCTTATTCTTTGGTTCTTTCAGTAAAGTCACGTATAAAGATAAAATAATAAATTGAATAATAGCATACGACGTTTCGATTGCAACACAAGCAATCATCATCAGGTATAATGAAATAGCGACACAAAATCTAACCAGAAAACCACGGACAGACATATAAGCAGACAGATATCACCAAGATACACAGAGAGAGCAACACAGGTACAGAGAGGGGTGATCGTCTCTGTGGGGTGGCCTTAAATAGACAGAGGGGGGCGGAGGCAGAGAGAGGGAGGGGTTAGAGAAAAAAATTACATGTCAATGAGTACGAAGAGACGCGTAGTAAAGTACGCAGGCTTAGAGGGAGAAATTAAGATAGAACCAACACCCCCACCCACCAGCGGCGCACGTGGGAACAGATGCAACTTTTTATTAACTCCCAATAATTTCGTGTTATCAGATTCGGCGAGTCACCGAACAGAAAATTGCTAGAGTAATCGATTACGTGACTTTACCGAAAGAACCAAGAAGATGAATCCCTGCAGTCACGAAAGCTTTAAATCGAAAAGTAATCGATTACTCAAACATTGGGATAACCGAGGTATCTACTGGGCCATTATGTTGGAGACGGGTGCACGCTGAAGCCAGTTGGCAAGCCATAAAAATATGCGTCACCCACAAACACAGCGCATTACACTGGTCAACACACTTTTTCTGGCATAAGGTATTCCAACGGTTTTAAGGTAATTTTGGGGTGCTGATTCCAAAATCTGGCATCAGTTTTTGTCTATCACATCAGGTTTTCGAGATATCAAATATTGCATTTTCAATCAAAACTGCGGAAGAAAAATATTAAATAAATGTGGATATCTACATAAAATGATATTATAAACACACTATCCTAAAAATACAGCACCATATTTTAACACTAAAGCAGTCACTGACTCGCAACAACTTGCAATCATAAGTGACAGAGTTAATTTCGGGTAAAATCAATGAAAATGGGGTATGTCGATAGCATAAAATGAGATGTGATAGAGCAAACCTGAGATCAGATTTGGAATCAGCACCCTGAAATTAATCTAAAACAGCTGCAAAAGTCCAGGCCAGAAAAAAATGTTTTTTTTGTTGACCAGTGTTATACATTCCAGGAATGAGCCCTGGAATTTGATGGGGAATCAAGGGCATTCATTCGGGTTCATCTCTTTTTGAGGGATGATTATCCATGGTGGACGATAGTGTACGGAGAACGAAAGTGCTGCATTACAATTCCGGTATATTTTTAGAGTAAGAGTAAAACAAGGAAAACCTGGGTATGTTTTCATTAATTCGAATGTCTGCTTTGTGGCATTTAATTTCCAATCAAACTCGACAAGTTGCCATTGAAAAATAACAGGTGTCTTATAATCAAACACAGTATATGTATAGAAACGTATTTCAAATTTAATTATTCAAGCTTTTGATTTATTTTTACGAAGAAATGTGCTGATTTGTAGATTTACATGTGATACCAATATTTCATGAAAATTATTGATATCAAGGAAATTTGTTTTTTAACATTCAAATTATTAAATGAACAATGCATTTGCTAAACCAAGACCTCGGTTACTGCTATAGAAATGCAAACACTTGTTCATTTAAGGATCATCATTAACGTCAGCTACAATGTCCAATTGCTCTGGACATCCGTTATCGTTCTTGAAATCAAGAGTAGAATTATCGTTTCACTTTTTGTCATGTTTTCATTCCAAATAAATATAATCATTCTAATGTGAGTTGAAATGCAACCGTCATTGCTTCCTAAAAGTCCGAGGTCACGTGAAGATTTCCACAGACCTTTGTCAAGCCACTGCTAGAAGAAGGCTTCATCACCACCACCACACCACGTGGGTTGTGGGGACTAGTTGACCATACATTTAAATAAATAAATACAACACATATTGAAAACTAATTTCTCTAGAACTGCTTTTTATGCTTCATTTGGTTGTCCTTCCCTTGCACCTCCGATTAGCGCAGTTGGATACGTACGCTGCGAAAGAAGTTCAACGTACCGCACGTCCGTACTTCATCGCTCTGGTAAGTGCAGGTCGGTGAAGGCACGGTGCATGGATGTGGAGAAATATAATAAGAGTGCAACGGATTTTGCTGCAGATTCCCTCTGCTGTCTATCATGTAGCGAAAACTTTTGCAGTACATGGCTTGAAAAGCGGCGGATAGAGATTGCATCAGGCTTTTAAAAAAATTATATGGATATGCAGAAGAAATGCGGGCAATTGAAAAATCCCGGTTTTAATTGCATTAGAGATCGTAAATAATGCATCCTGCCTTGTGCCATTGCCTGCTTTTAAGCATGTTGCGAAAGCTTATTTAATACTTTATGACCCCTACTGTGTTAACAGCGGTAACAATTTACAATTCCGATTGTATAAAGTGAAAAAAATACTTCCCTTGCGCAGAGCACGCAAGCGCAAAAAATACGGCCGTGCGATATGAGTGGGTAATCGTTTTTTATTTTATCGATTTGCAAGTGCATTGGGTACTTGCTCTGATATGGCTACCTAAGTGTTTCTTTACGTGTATATATGGAGTTGAACTTGTATTTTTGTCTGATAAACGTATTTTAAGATGAATAGCCAAAATGCAGGACTTCATTTCTTATAGGGCGCCGCAGTGGCGAAATGTTATCTCCCTCGCCAGGTATACAGGAGGTCGTGGGCTAAATCTCAACCTTGACGCCTGTTTATTTGGAGATTGCGGTGTCTTTCTCCCCGTGGTCGCGTGGATTTCCCCTCCACGTTTAGAAACACGCGTTTAGAGTATTTGGCTGCTACAAATTTCCACATGATAAGCCACTTCGTTGAGCTGTCATTTGTGGCCAGGTCGTTTCTGAAAAAGATTGGCCAGCGGATTTGAAAAGAGAAAAAACACGTGGTAGGATTTCGCGACCAATATTAGCCGTAATAAGAGTATTCTTTTTTGGGGACGGGTTAGATTACAATCATATAAATGCGTATTTAAATATATACCAAGAAAATGAATCCCTGCAGTCACGAAAGCTTTAAATCGAAAAACAAAATGTTATTTTATTATGTTTATTATTTTATTCATTCCCTTCTACGTGACTTTACAGATCAACACAACATAATTACAAACAAAAAAAGTCCATGATCAACAGAGCCCGCAAGAACTACAAAAAGCCATTAACAGACGTTTGTTGAGACACCTCTGTCCGTTTCCATGGTTGGCAAAGCAAATGCTTGCTGGATGGTTGGGGAGGGGGACAGAGGAGCATCTGTGGAGACACGGGGGGAGCGACCTTGAACGAGTGCACGCATTGGGCAGGTCAAAGAGGTAAATAGACTATGAGACATCTCCTTTACCAGTGGCAAAATATAGTAGTAGGTTTTAACCCTTTCAAATGGTACAAAAACTGACACCTTTATACAAGGCATCATATTTGCAATAACCACAACACAAGCAGTCAAAATGCAAACAAAAAGAAACAACTCTGATGATGGTAATGATATGCACTGTCCTTGAAGTTGATTGGTCCACACCCGAGACAGCTTTTCTTAGAGCCTAGTCTCCATTGGCCTTGTATAAAGGTGTCAGTTTTTGTACCAGTTGAAAGGGTAAAAACCTACTACTAAAGGGGTAAATAGAGTTTCATGCAGCCTTGAGGCCTAGCCCCCCCCTTTCCTGCCTCAGATTGTGTTCAAATTAAATAACTCAATTGTCGGTGTCGACAATAATTTCTGTCAGCAATTAGAATTGGATTAGGGCTGCAATGAAAATGTACAATGTCATTAATTGAACTACCAGCATCCATTATTAATTGTGTTTGGGGTTTCCAGTTTAAAAATGTATGTATTTATTTAGCTGTAAATTAAATCCTTTGTCATTTTATTTAATGACGCTATTCGTCGAGTCAGTGTTTGCCGGCAAAAAAAACTACTGCTCACAGGATACACATTAATGTTATTGTTTACTTTGAAAATACATGTCCCTTAAAGAGTATGCGAATAACACATAAGATCATATCCAGCCATGTTCTATCTACCGCTACATGAAAGCCTCGCCAAGTCATTACCCTCCGTCTCAGTCATGCATTGCCACAAACCCTCTGTGATATCCACCGAAAATGTTATTTTCCAATCAGAAATGTGAGCATCCACCTTCACAGCGCGTGGCCGTGTTCACGTTCCACCCCTGACTTTCCCTCACGGATAAATATGCTGCCATCATGGCAACAGAATGAGTTGATGGCATTATTTATTTAAATTCAGGCCTGAATTAATCACTTACTAATGATGCATTCATCCAAAAACGCTTCAATAACTCTCTGAGGTTCTTTAATGATAGGGTCCCGTTTTGGGATATTTGCCAAACTTCTTTTCTTGAGCACTTGATAAGAAAGTGCCGTGCCAGCAGAAGGCGGAGTGCTCATGCCTGTGGGCAAATAACATAACAAACCTGGCACGGACAGAACTAAAGCTTGCTTGGTTTACCGCCTGCCACGAGCACATTGCTTCATCTGCCAGTGGGTATCTCAATGCAGATCCACCACAGTGAAGAAGCAGAAGACATGCACGAGCAGTTGGAGCACACACGGATTGTGTCAGGTTAATGCGGATGACATTGACTTGATTAAATAGGGGTATCGTGGCCCATTTATAATTATTTTAACAATGTCCTTCAAAAACGAATGGCCTGTATAATGGGCGAGGGCGTGCAAAGACCACCGCTAGATCGCCGCTCTTTGGGGCCACGCGATAAAGTCAATGCGAGGCGCACTCTCTTGATGTACAAAAGCACAGCGGGTTGAAAGGTTCAAACACAATTGCGATTCCATCACAGGATGGACAAGTACAAAGGGGACACCGCCAGCGCACGTGCGTGACTCCCCAACGGCCGCTGTCTCCCTTTTGTGCTTGACGGCACAATGGAGAGAAGTCACGTGCGTTGAGGGGAAGTCCATCATCTTGTCAGAGGCAAGTGTTGTGCACTCGCGTAACTCGCCGTAGCCATGCAGTGACCTGGGCTCGATTGACCCAGAGATGAAGCCAACGGCTTCTGTGCAACGGCGAGGAGAAGATTTCCGGCCCTTATTTTTTTCAATGATGACCATATATTTATCATGAAAATAACATAGAATTATACCCCTGTCAATTCACTGGAGGATTGAAGGGCTTCCCATGCACGTCACAGTCGTGGGGGTTAGTTTGACCATGCTTCACCATGCTGCTCATTGCGGGTTGATGAAGGATTTGCCCAGGACCGGTTCAGATATCATTCGCCACTGATGTTAGTCGTGGTTGGGAATCGAATTGAGGTCACTGGGTTCGTAGCACAATGTACATACCACTGGATCAGGGGCGGTTTCTTCATTAGGGCGATTGGGCGACGCACCACCAATGTCATTCAACCACAGAGTCACGCTAGCCGTCACTGTGCCTCTGGATATAGTCCAATCAGCGTCATGTCACGTTCTGTGGAGTACCGCCTCTTATTGGGCGATTTCACTCCGGCTGAGAATCGCCCCGAGTGGTCCCATAGACTTACATTCAAAGATGTTTTTTTCGAACGGGGCGCTGCAATGCATTCTCTATGGCTTCCGGGAGGGCTCGCACTAACGTGCTTACGTCATCATACGTGCTTACGTCATCATACGTAAGCACGTTGCATCCAACAATATTATTTGTCGCCACCTAGTGGAATCTTTAATAAAAGAAACTTGAGTGGATTGTATTAATAGTGAGTATAGATACAAACAAGATGTATTGTAAGAGTCACTTTATTTTTCATTAATAATAAAGAAGTGAAGTTGCCTTTACATGTGTAATGCGGGCGTAAGCGACCTTCCGGATGTGACGTCACGGGGGGTGGAGTCATGTGACGTGGGGGGAAGGTTCGGGGCTTTAAGCGGGTAAACCGGAAGGGGAAGTCAGTCGGGGTGTGAGCGGAATAGAGTGAGGCCACGCGGGCGAGTGTGGAGAGGGGGGGCGCCGACGGCCATCGGGAGCCAACCCCGAAGATAAGAGGAAGCTGCGGAGTGGTGTGCAGCTGCAGAGGAGACAGCCAGGAGGGCTGCGTGTTAGAGGCAGCGGTGTGGCTGCCAGGAGGAGCTGCGGAGAGAGAGAGAGAGGGGGCTGCTTGTTAGAGGCAGCGGTGTGGCTGCCAGGAGGAGCTGCGGAGAGAGAGAGAGAGAGCAAGAAGCTGTCAGAGCTGCGGAGGGAGAAGAGCAGCAGCGAGTACAGCCAGGGGGGGCTGTGTGAGAGAACAGCAGCGGAGCTGCTGTTGTGGATCGGGCCGACATTGGAGTCAGCACCGTGGAGAAGCTACAGAGTAAAGACAGCCGTGTGGGTGTACAGCACGAACCGAATAATAAAGGACACTGAGCCAGACATCGTGGTCCAGTCGTTTATTACACTGGTGTCGGAAGTGCAACGGCATGTCGAAACAAGTGAGGAAAAAAGTTAATCCGGCGCCTGCATCGGCTTCTTCGTCCGACGACGACGAACTCCCTCCAACCACGGATCCTGTTGGGGTGGGGGAGGAGAGCCCGGCTGAGGCGACCACGGGAACGGGAGTGGAGGATGTTGGCGCGGTGGCGGGTCCGTCGACATCATCAGACGCGGATCAACGATGGCAAGCGATGGCGGTACAACTGGAGGCACTTAAGGACGTCCTGGCGCATCTATGCCATCTCGTCGCGCCAGGGACGATGGATGATGCAAGTGGTGCTCCGCGGGCCGCCACGTTGCCTGTCCTGCCGCCGCCATTGCCCACGCGGCAAGAGGCCGCCATTTTGCGCGCTCCGTGGCGCCAAACCGCCATCTTGGCCACGCCGCGGGCCGACGCCATTTTGAATTTGCCACCACAACCACCACCATTGGAAGACGGCGGGAAGAGGAGTCGGAGTCGCCACCTTACAACGGTTAAAGAATTTTCCGTCGGTGGGGACTGGAGCGCGTTCGCCTGCCGCTTCTTGGCGGCGGTACGCACAGCAAGATGGACCGATGCGGAGGCTTTGGAGGTGTTACCGACTCTCCTGGACGACGAATCTGTCCGATTCTTCCGTTCCATAACGACCGATAAGAAGGCAACTTTATGTGGTGTTTTTCAAGAAATGGCCGATGCTTATGAGCCACCAGATGATGCGCATCGGCGATTCGCTCAACGACAACGAGCACCAGAGGAGTCGCCCGTGGCGTTCAGGGGTGCGGTGCTGGAGCTGGCCATGGCAGCTTATCCTGAGACGCCACAGGACCTGCTCGAGCCTCTCATATTAGGGAAAATGTTGGAGCTGTCTCGGGATCTAGGGATCCCCATGCCTGTGTGTGGGCATGAGAAGCTAACTTCCCGGACGGCTGCTAAGTGTCTCGATGCGCAATTCAACCTCCGTCGCTGGAAACAAGTGACGGCGTGGACGGGGGGGCCCGTCAAAGATGGGGATGCGCTGGGGTGGAACCCTGCACAGGCCGTCTATGTTCCGGATGACCGGGGCCCTCAACAACTGACGGCCGCCTCCGCTCCATGGACGGGACGCGGCGGGCCGAGACCGCGCGCGGTGCTACCAGAACGGGGCCGTCAGGAGGCGAGGCCTGCGCTTCGGCGCAACGAGGCCGAATGTTTCCGCTGCGGGCGTAGGGGCCACTACGCCAGAGACTGCTGGGCCCGCTTCCCGGCTCCGCCGCAGCAGGAGGCCTCGGCACCGGTCAAGTCGGCTAAAGATCCTCCGAAACAGGCATGTCGGCACGCACCAGACACTCGGCAAGGCTTTCCACCTCACCCACCACCTGTGTTGCGCGATCCTATTGTTGTTGTTAAAGAAAGGCCATCGACGGGGCCTTGTCATTCAGTTACGCAGTGGCGCAAATTGGCACGGAGAGTTGTCGCGGCCGCTACGGGTTCGTCCACTGTACCGGGGTCCATACAAGGTGTGGACGTGCGCATTTTGGTCGACTCGGGGGCGTCTGCGACTATTATATCGGATGTCATTTTCCATCTGTTGGGCATTCCGTCGGGGGCTGTGCGTCCGGTTTATGGGTCGTGCGTCGCTGCGAACGGGGGTAGCATGGGCATCGTGGGTCAGGTGGATGCTAAGATATCTATTGGGGATGTGTCGGCCTCGGGTGTTGTGTTGATATCGAGATCTTTGGCGGTTCCTTGTTTGTTAGGCACCGATTTTTTGGCTAAGATGCCCATTTTGATCAAAATCAATGAGAATTGTATTGAACTGCCGGGGGGCCGTCAAATCTCGTTTCTGCCGTCGCCCTGGGGGCGACCTGCTTCGGCCGTACAAGTGCAGGCGCTGTCCGTCGCATCTGTGGACATCCCACCTGGTACACAGATGCTTATACCCTTGCGGTATCGGAAGCCCCTGCCTGATCGGCTAGGAGCAGTAGGGGTCTTGTTGTCACCGTCCGCCACGATAACAACCGGGTTGGCGTTAGTGGGGGCACAGACCATCGTCCGGCCGGATCAATTACCGTTTTTACAGGTGCTTAATGCGGGGGGAACAAACGTCCGTGTCCCGGCCGGTACGGTTGTGGCACATGCCACTACGGCGTTTGCGACCCATGATTGTCCACATAGCCGGGGAGTTGTTGCTGGGGTTTCCGAGCCAAGGAGTTCGGATGATCGTTGGGTTGCTCAATTATGTGACGAAAATTCTTCCCTGTCCATGGAGCAACGTGGTGCGCTGCGTAAATTGTTGTTGACATATTCCGATGTGTTCAGCTCCGATGATTTGGATTTGGGCCGCACTTCCTTGCTTTACCATCACATTGAGACGGGCGATGCTGCCCCTATTCGATTAAATTCGCATCGGATGAGTCCTGCGGAGCGAGAACACGTACGGGGGGCAGTGGAAGACATGTTGGCTGCGGACATTATATCGCCATCTAACAGCCCATGGGGCGCTCCAGTCGTCTTGGTTAAGAAGAAGGATGGCAAATTGCGATTTTGTGTTGATTTCCGCAAATTGAATAAGATATCGGTGGCAGATGCGTACCCCCTGCCGCGTATGGATGACTCCCTCGACGCATTGTCGGGGGCTAAGTTCTTTTCCACACTGGACCTCTCTTCGGGATTTTGGCAGCTTCCCCTTGACGAGTCCTCACGGGAGAAAACCGCATTCCGTACGCCGCAGGGGTTATTTCAATTCAACTGTCTCCCGATGGGATTGAATGCGGCCCCTGCTACATTTCAAAGATTGATGGAGCTCGTTTTGACGGGGTTGCAGTGGGAGACATGTCTTATATATTTGGACGATATCATTGTCTTCAGCCGCACATTCGATGAACATTTGACGCGGCTGGAGACAGTGTTCACGAGGATGCGTTCTGCCAAATTGAAATTCAAACCAAAGAAATGTCACCTACTGCAACGGTCCGTCCGCTATTTGGGGCACATTGTGAGCGCTGAGGGAGTGTCCACGGATCCGGAAAAGACGGCGTGCGTCCGGGATTGGCCGACTCCGGCCACCGTGGGGGATGTTCGGCGGTTTTTGGGATTTGCCTCGTA
Organism: Lampetra planeri; assembly: GCF_965212315.1. Lineage (NCBI taxonomy): Eukaryota > Metazoa > Chordata > Hyperoartia > Petromyzontiformes > Petromyzontidae > Lampetra > Lampetra planeri. Next base: position 5,302,107 of record NC_136132.1, read on the forward strand.
TTACCGAAGATTCGTGCCGGGTTTTGCGACGATTGCGAGGCCTTTGCATCTCCTTACGGGTAAAGGACGGAAGTTTGTTTGGGGACAGCCGGAGGAGGCGGCCTTTCGGAGTCTGCGTGATCTATTGGCCACGGCCCCAACATTGGATTATCCCGATTTCGATCACCCATTCATTCTTGATACAGACGCGAGTGACACAGGTATTGGGGCGGTGTTATCACAGTCTAAAGGGGGTGTAGAGCGTGTCGTGGCGTATGGTAGCCGAGTCTTGTCTCCTGCGGAAACCCGCTACTGTGTCACTCGCAGAGAACTATTGGCGGTTGTTTTTTTCCTACGGCAATTTCGACCATACCTCTACGGTCGTTCTTTTATTGTGCGTACGGATCATGCGGCCTTGCAATATGCCCTTAAAATTGACCAGCCATCCGGACAGTTGGCACGTTGGTTGGACACGCTACAGGAATTTTCCTTCCAAATTCAACATCGGAAGGGTGTGCGCCATGCGAACGCTGACGCACTTTCCAGATTACCGCGGCGCGCCCCTTGTAAATGTGAGTCGGGGACGCATAGGTGTTCGCCGATTCCAAACCCCCCTCAGCCGCTCACGTTGGCCGTCGAGAAGTCGGACACTCCGATGGAACCGGGACCGGCTGACGGGGTTTTGAATCTGCCGCGGTCTGTCTGGATCCGGGAACAGATGATGGATGAGTCATTGGTGTCCTTGCGGAAGCGGTCTGCTAAGGACAATGGGAGTCCGAGTACGGCTGTGGGGCCGCAAACCGCTCTCCGAGATGGTCTGCTTATGTGGCGGGAGGGGTTCCAGGAACGTTGGCGCCTGGTGGTACCAACGTCCTTGCGGTTCGAGTTGATTAGAACCCTCCATTGTGACACTCTCTTACATTTAGGGGTGCAGAAGACCTTGTTGACGTTGCAACGTCATTATTTTTGGCACGGCATGGCGACAGATGTCGTAGGGCACGTGCGCGCGTGCCCTGCGTGTGCACAACGTAAGCCGCCGAAACATCCTTACGTGCCGCCTCTCCAGTCGATTCAGGTGTCTCGAGTCAATGAATTGGTGGCACTGGACATATTGGGACCTTTTCCACCATCGGCGAGGGGTAATAAATATTTGCTGGTAGGGGTTGAGTACCTCTCCCGTTGGCCGATGGCCTGGCCGTTGCCCGATCAGTCGGCCGCGGCCATTACCGACGCCTTTTTGTTTGGGTATATTATGGATAAGGGGGCGCCTGAGAGACTCCTCACGGACCAGGGCAGGAATTTCTCTTCTAAATTATTGGCGGAAGTGTGCGCGGGCCTTGGGACTAAGAAAGTACGGACATCCCCATACCATCCGCAGACGGATGGTATGGTTGAACGGCTGAACAGGACATTGTCTGCCATGCTTTGCCATACCGTGAGTGAACAACAATCAGATTGGGATCTGCACATCCCCGGGGTGCTTTCGGCGTACAGGATGACGCCTCATGCGGCTACAGGATATTCGCCGTTTTACCTTATGTATGGTCGGGAAAACGTGCCGCCGGTGGATGTGCAATTGGGAACTGGGGTGAAGGGACCTCGGAAACCACTTCCTGAATACATTCAGGACACGGTTCGCCGAGTCACGGAGGCGCGGGAGAATGCCCGCGTGGCTACGGCCAAAGCCCAGGCCCGGAACGAGCGATATGCGCGACGGTCTGAGGGGGAGTGCCCTTGGAAGGTTGGGGACCTAGCCTGGCTTCATTGTCCACAGGTACGTCCGGGGACCTCGCCGAAATTGCACAAACCCTGGCATGGTCCCGTACGCCTCATTGCGGTTCCCAACCCACAGACAGCACGCGTCCAGATTGGGTCTCGTCGCTGGGTTGTGCATACGTCGCGCTTGAAACCATATGTTGCTCCCTTACATGATGCGTCATCCCCCAATGTTGCCTTGCCGGGGTCTGTTGCTGCTGACTCTCCCCTGCCTGCGTCCATTGATTTTGCTAGAGCGCCTGTCGTACCTGTTCCAGACAGGCCGGCCGTGACATTGCGGGGGACGAGGGGCCCTGCTCGGAGGACGCCTGCCAGGTCTGCGGGACCTTCGAGCCCTGCAGCCCTTCCGACCCAGCTGCGGGCACGGTCACAGGACAAGCCCAAGACTAACTCTTTAGAGACACGGGACGGCGGTGGACTTCCAGCTGCGACAGGGGGATTACCCCCTGTCGTTCCTCGACTTTCATCGCGTTCCCGTTCTGCGAGTGGGCCGCCGACCGTCCGGGACGGGCCGGCGACCCGCACACGTTCCAAATCGCTTACGTTTCGTTGAGTGTTGTTGTCTTGTTATTTTCTTCTTACAGTTGTATTTATTGCATGCTTTTTGTACGCTCGTTGATGTTAATTGCGTTGTTGTTGTTGTTCTTGCTGTTACATTGTATGCTTAGTGTCCTTTAGGGGGGGAAGCTCGGTTCGCCGCATTACGATTTGCTATTGGTCAGCCGAGGTCGGCTGGGATTTTTCTACGGGGGAGGGTGGTGTAATGCGGGCGTAAGCGACCTTCCGGATGTGACGTCACGGGGGGTGGAGTCATGTGACGTGGGGGGAAGGTTCGGGGCTTTAAGCGGGTAAACCGGAAGGGGAAGTCAGTCGGGGTGTGAGCGGAATAGAGTGAGGCCACGCGGGCGAGTGTGGAGAGGGGGGGCGCCGACGGCCATCGGGAGCCAACCCCGAAGATAAGAGGAAGCTGCGGAGTGGTGTGCAGCTGCAGAGGAGACAGCCAGGAGGGCTGCGTGTTAGAGGCAGCGGTGTGGCTGCCAGGAGGAGCTGCGGAGAGAGAGAGAGAGGGGGCTGCTTGTTAGAGGCAGCGGTGTGGCTGCCAGGAGGAGCTGCGGAGAGAGAGAGAGAGAGCAAGAAGCTGTCAGAGCTGCGGAGGGAGAAGAGCAGCAGCGAGTACAGCCAGGGGGGGCTGTGTGAGAGAACAGCAGCGGAGCTGCTGTTGTGGATCGGGCCGACATTGGAGTCAGCACTGTGGAGAAGCTACAGAGTAAAGACAGCCGTGTGGGTGTACAGCACGAACCGAATAATAAAGGACACTGAGCCAGACATCGTGGTCCAGTCGTTTATTACACATGCTTAAGCTGTTAATTTATCCTTTGCATGGGTGGACCTTATCCTTATAAATCATCCAGACATTTTCCCACCCTGAGAGATTTTGCAGGAGCCGCCACTGCACTGGATCATCACTCCACCATTATTTGTCATCATATCATATATATAGTAATATTACAAAATCAGCGCTGTGTGTGGTGACACGTCTAGAATTCAGCACATTGGAGGAAAGGGTTGGTGACTCAAGCAGATATGTGACACTAACTAGCTGAGCAGCTAGGTGGCCAGTGGATGGCAAAACAGCAAGTGGGTTCCTGATCCATCTGTGTGGACATTTTTGAGCGTTATCTCTGGGCTATGGTTGCCTCCCACTTACAACACACTCCTTAGAATAGCACTGGCCAAACAATCCAATGCATAAGCCTCCTGAAACAGAGTTGAGAATCATTGAGGCTTTTCTGGGTAAACAATTTGCATTATTGTTAATTAAGTTCTAGCATATTGGAATTAAAAAGAAAATCCTTTATAATCAGATGTGAGCCAATGACACTGCAGATATCTCTTTTCCCAAAGAGTGAAATGTGTGAAAATGAGAATATTATTTGCCCATATGGTGCTCTTTCATATTGCTCTTGTAAGATTTTACAGGGTTTATATTTCCTATCTATTTAGCTTAGCGCTGGTGACGCACACCTGTAATCCAGCACTATGGATGTGAGGATTGGTGGATCGCACAAATATTGTGAAACTTCCTTCCCACGTGCATCGAGATGCTGTACCTGGGCTCGATACCTGGGCTCGTGAAGCGTAGGCAGCAGAGTGCGAAAATGTGGACTCCACCTGTTCTGTATGTATGGGAGAGTGTTTCACCCTCGCATGCGTGGACCTTCGGCGGGTCCTCCCACATGTAAACACTCATTAATTGGGTGATAACACATTAACATATAGAGAACCACAGAGCGTAGGCAGGTGTTGGTGCCGGGCTATCGCGTGGCTGTCTTCCTCCTAATCTGTGGTTGCTTGTGTCTCTGAGTGATGCCTTCTCTCTTCGAGAGTAAGTGAATACCGTGCACGTTATGAGTCCACGTAATTATTATTAATTGCCTTCGCTAAACTTGCCTGTGCTCGTTGCAATTATTATTTGAAAAGGCGAGCTTGCAGGTTGTAACAGTCGTGGCACATTTATCAGGAAGAAGCTTGAAAAAATAGTTCATTTTAAATTCCACGGCGCCTAGGCTCTCACCTGCACATTCAGAGATGACTTCACAAAGACGTGTTGATGACACCACTCACCATCAATAGAGGTGTTTTTTTTGTTTTTAGAAAGAAAAATAAAACGACAAAAATCACTCCGCATCCTTCGGGTCCACCCGTGCTAAAACCGCTGCGTGAGTCACCAAATGCAATTCTATTAGCAATTCTTGTTCTATTGAACCTGGGACAGCCAACGAAAGGAAGCTGCGAATGCGTGACGGCGAAGTACTCATTGCTATTGTACGCCAGAGAGCCAAATTGAATGTGATGTGGCAGTCGCTCTACAACAACGGCGCCTCTGGGTTTGTTTACGCTAAAACCAGCGTGCCACGCGCCTTACAACTTTGGCGGAAATAATAATCATCTCCGACGCTCTCCTCCTGATGTGGAGGAGCGAGACGCAGTTCCCCCCCCTGCGATAATGCACACGCAGTGCCCGTTTTCACAATAAGCGGCACGAATCGCGCGGACGTCAAAGACACTTTGAAGTTAAGGTTCTTGCACTTGGGGCCAAGTCCCATAGATGTCATGTGCGTTGCTTAGGAACCACCGGCTTGCTGGAATCTGGTTTATGAAGGTTCTTGAGTGCCGGAGGGTGGTGGTGTGTTGGTGTTGGGGTCAGCGCTTGCAGGCTGCATTCGTGGACAGATGGAGCTGTGAGCTCACGGACAAGGCACTGCAATGTGAATTATAAAACACAAAAGCTCACCCCATTTGTCGTGTCTTCACCAGCCACTCTGATCGAGTGAATGATTGATATCTGTGACACTCATTGCGGTGCTCCTCTAACCGAGCTCTTTTCAAGCGGTCACCATGGGACACCGTGGCGGTTAACCCAGTAAACATGCAACGTTGGACCGACGTTTTCACAACGTTTCATATTGACTGGGACGTGACCTCTGCTGCACTAATGAGGAGTGGAGCATACGCGCAGTGGTCAGATGATTATACTGTTTACCTGGCCGCCGGAGTGACGAGTGATATCTGAACCGGGTCTGTCCACCCTCAAACCGATATTATAATGTGTTACTCTGTTCTGTAGATGTCGATGCAAATGAATGGCAAGTGGTTGAGACGTAATACATCTCACGTTGTAGCTTTTTTTTGCCGAACAGCTCTGTTTAGGTCGGGACGCGTGGATTCGTAACTTCCCATTGACGCTTTCGTTGAGCAGCTACTTCGTCGAATAAAATGCAAGTGGCCGTCCATAAATGACGTCACGCGATTTTGGACGATTTTTTAACCCCCCCCCCCCTTCGTCAAACGGCATCGCAAAAAGTCAGACCCCCCTTCAAATATGACGTCACAAAGCTCTGCCCCCCCCCCCCCCCCCAAATAAAACATGCTTCAAATCGCTTTAAAACAAATTCCTGCGGAGGGAGCTGGTAGGAACGTTGGGTTGCTCGGTCAATGGCCAGGGTCAACGGCGGCGTGGTGTATTCCATAAATATGCCCGACTGTGAGGGCGGGCACAAGCCGGCGTGAGTAGGTTAAGCGTTGAGTTTTATAAGGGCACCACGGGGTGACCAGCCCCTCCCCACCGAGCCCCACCCCTCCCACCCCCCACCCAGCCCCTCACTGCCCACCCATCCCCTCCCTGCACGACGGACGGACGGACACAATAATTCCCTGTGGGCTGGTGTAACCAGGAGGTTCCTACCAGTACGATTGTCATTGTAGTGCGTATTTAAAGTGGCGCTGCACTCTGATGTTGTAGAAGAAAACATTTAATTAAAAGTCTATTTAATTAAGTAGAACGTGTTGTCTATATTTATTTAAAGTTGCGAATTTTGATGTGACGTCACATTTCTCAAACCCCCCCTCCCGTCACACATCGTTACAAATGTCTGACCCCCCCCCCCCCCTACGTGCGTAACGTCATTTATGGATGGCCCCCAACCAAAAACGAATTATCTGCAGCGTCACTGCAATGGTGACAGTGTGGGGTCACCGTCCAGCTGTGATGGGAGAATGGATACTGCTTGTGATGATAATTGACAGGTTTACGGTGACCTATACAGGACACGTGCAACACAATGAGTTTGTATTTCTCCAGCAGCGAGATATTCCGTTGTGTATTCATTTACCAGAGATCGGTATGAGCCAAAACACTTAAACTTTTCACGTCAATACACAATAGATGGTGAATGATTGACGATGCTGATTATGTTACATTTAATAACTCTATGGTTTATTATTGTTCTCAAACGCCTTTTAAAAATGCATTGCAATTTAACAAGCAATTGCCTAGATGTGTTTTGCTAAATGATTACACATGAAAGGTACATGACATGAATACATAAATACCGATTTAAAGCCATCTTTCAATTTGCTGATGAATGTCCTAACCATATCATGTTGGTCATAGTGGTTGTTTAACCATATTTCACCACATCGGTTTATGCAGGTAGGCAAATGAAACCTAATACTGGTTTAGATATTATTCGCCGCTGATATTAGCCTTAATTGTTGGGCATCTTCGTATTTTTTCATAGCCTCTTCATCATTATTGTGTATTCACAACATATGAATTAAAAACAAATATTTTATACATCTATTGTGACTTTAGGAATCTGTTTTAATCGATGAATCGATGCATTGCTACAGCCTGTGTTTTTGTTTGGGTTTGTGACTGGTGCAATTTGGTGGATAGAGTGAAACTAATGAGTAACGTCATGTTAATTGGAAGAACATGTTATGTATTCTTATCAAAGCACTCATTCAGGATTGAATTGAATAAATGAGGCCAACATTTTAAAAAATCTCTTTCTAGCTATTTAATTGACAAGTACAAGGTAGCCATTCATCTATGAAAGTGAAAATCACGTACCTCCCATCAGTAGAATGCACATCTCCCCACGGTCCAACCTCGTATTACCGATCTGCTCAAGTCAAATGCACATCAGATTGCAGAAAGATGAGATCTGTAGATACACGTGGTGCAATTTGGTACGACTAACTGCAATTGTAATGTGGATATGAAACGCTTTCAATAACATTTTAATATGCTATACACGATTATATTTTTCTAGTGTATTCTTCTAAAACTGATCTATAGATTGATTGGGGTTATTGAATGTGATTGAACAGAATTGGCCACCATGTGATGAGTCACGCGAAGGCACAACAAGAAATCTGTATTGGTTGGACTCTAGCAATTTAGTCGGTTTTCACTACGAATAATGTTCAACTATTTTCATTCAAGTAGTTCAATTTCACATTTATGTTGACCTTTAAAGAATGATTGCCACTCTAGTGTGCACAATGTAGGAGCAACCAAGCAACTTCTCTCTGCTCCGGTGTGTTACAAGTCTGTGAATGTTCTCATCGCTAGTACAGCCCCCAATGGGACACCAGTCCCTCTTGCTTTGTTGAAAATAACACCGTCCTCACGCAAACCGCATAAATCATTCATCAACCTTAATTTGCCTACATTTTCGCTCGCAACTTATTTTAAAGGTAATGGGCCCAAAAGGTCGAGCCACTCTTGTGGCCCCATGGGTCTCCATCACCAGCTCCTGCAGGGGCCTGCTGGCACTGTTCTTCTCCGTGGCCTCATACTCTTCATCCTATTAAGCACTCTAATGATTTAACTCACGCTTGCGATTACGGGACCGTTCCTGCTGCACCGTTAATACCAATAAAGGAGGCCTGTTATGTGAATGCCACCAATGCTTGATTGTGAACAGCGGGCTTCTTGTATGAACGCCATTGAGGTTAATTGATTTGGATGGTTTCTTGGAGGAAAACTAATTCTCTGCTTGCATTTGAATTCTTCTATTTCAAAACGAGTTTATATACAGTAACTATATTTTTTTAATTTGGAGGTGGCAGGGGGAGAGAGCAAGGGGGCACATTCTTCAAATGCTTAAATAAATTCTTTGGTTCTTTTCGGTTAAGTCACGTCTAAAAATAAAATAAATTAAAATAACATATTACGACGTTTCAATCGAAACGTCGTAATATGTTATTTTAATTATTTTTATTTATTTTATTTAAAATAAATTAAAATAACATATTACGACGTTTCAATCGAAACGTCGTAATATGTTATTTTAATTTATTTTATTTTTAGACGTGACTTAACCGAAAAGAACCAAAGAATAATTCCTGCAGTCACGAAAGCTCCTAAATTAAGATTGCTTAAATAAAATTGGGTGAATGAGGCCTGGAAGTTGGCCAATTTTACACAAACGCTGCCTGTGATACGAAGTCTAAATTGACGCGGTGGTGGCTCCTCTGGTCAGCGCGTCACTTTTCTCACAGTGTAGCAGTGCTCTTAATTTGTCCTTCAATCTCACGAGCAGACCGACATTAGCTGGTGGGAAACTCCCAAGCAATTCAAAAAGATGCGCTCGACTACCGATTGCGTATTTGATTGTGGAACGTGATCACCCGATGTGTCTCAAAACATGCCGAGGCATGCGAGGAGTGGCAATGTGCACGTTTACCAAATGAAATAACAATCGGTCACTAAAAGAAAATGCTGAAATATGAAATTAAAACTTTTTTGATAGCACGTCTTTCCCCAATGTTAGTGAAGGACGGTGTAAGAGGGCTGACTTTTCAAATTTTCAGTGATCTTTATGTTATTCATGGACTTTAGTGCACAATATACACGGTGAATGCAGGGCTCAATTTCAGCTGGGTCTCTGTCCATTTCCGAGACCCGGACAAATATTTCCCTAACCCTGAACCCCACTTCCATTACGGTGCCGTGTCTCCGAGTCTTCGGTAGAATTCGCCAGAGGTGGGACAAAGTCATTGTTATGCAAGTCCAAGTCGAGTCGCAAGTCATCAAATTCATGACTCGAGTCTGACTCGAGTCCAAGTCACATGACTCGAGTCCACATCTCATAGGTGGGACAAAGTCATTGTTATGCAAGTCCAAGTCGAGTCGCAAGTCATCAAATTCATGACTCGAGTCTGACTCGAGTCCAAGTCACATGACTCGAGTCCACATCTCATAGGTGGGACAAAGTCATTGTTATGCAAGTCCAAGTCGAGTCGCAAGTCATCAAATTCATGACTCGAGTCTGACTCGAGTCCAAGTCACATGATTCGAGTCCACACCTCTGGAATTCGCCAACAATGCCCCAAACAGAGGAGTACCCTGATAAGACGAGGTTTTCCGTGTCAACGAGAGATGATCGTTTTATATCGGATGAAATTGTGTTTTTGCCATCATTTCACTCCTGTTGTCAGACACCACTGTATGACCACCATATTCCAGGCCGCAGAATTTCCCAGTTAAGTGTCTTCATCTGTAACAATCGCCGTAAATTACCAAGTGATCAGTTGAGATGCATTTCCTCCCTGCAGAGTTCTTGGATTTCTCATTCATTATTTTTTGTTTGCAGCCCCACCTGCCACAGTGCACACAACCCAAGGTTTTGCAAGCAAATTTTTGCTTTATTGACGAAAGCAGTGTCTCTTAATGTGAACATCCTGTACAGGACAGTACACACACTCATGTCACATCTCTTCCATAAACAATAGTCGCACACACGTACGGAAATACAGTGAGAAAGAGAGAGAGAGAGCAATCTGTGATTAGTAAGAGTTCAACAAAGGTAACAATTATATACCAAGCCTATTTTTTTTTCTTCTTCATCGTCATCTTATTCGTATCTTTACAAATAAAACTCGCGGTTAAAAAAAAAAAGTACAAATGAACGAGCAACCATACGTGACCAGTAGTTGATTGATAACTAGAGCTTGCTAAAGATTTCTGTAAACACAAGTCTACACAGATAGGTCGGGATGACTTCCAACACCCCCTCCCCTTTATTCCTAAAAATTAACATGAAGTCTGCCTGCCAAATTTTCCAACAATACGCTAGCGGCTACATGAAGAAGGGCTGAGTGCTTCCGACGGTGTCCCAGCAACCTACCCCCTCAACGTAATGAAGACCACTTATATATTATTGACGGGAATATACAGCACACCACACAAGAACAATCAAGGAATGGTGCCGCCTATAGTAGTCTATAGTGCTTTTAGTGCAGTACACTGCAATCATTTTTTTTTCAATTGTATCATCATCATCATCATGAATGTTAATATTTGAATATATATTTAAATTGAAAACGCGTTGTGTGTCTTGTAATAGAGCAATGGTAAAACAAACTGTACTTGGCTCAAGGAATGAAATGCTTCAAATAAGAAAAGCGTGTTACATTTTCTGGCGTGGCATTCTTCGTCTGGGGTGAAACTTGAGCACTCAGGATTTTGTTCATTTGTGCTGTTCCAGATTATAAACTGAGCAACGTATACTGAATATATATGTTTAAAAAAAATTCATGTTTTTCATCATATTTTTTTTGTTAAATTCACACAAAATCCACGTAACACCACATGTTGAGATCCCGATGCAAAAAACACAGTGAATAAGGAAAAGAAAACAAATACCTCAGGCTTCCGATAGCGTAAGCGTAATATAAATAAATCATAAATAAATCCGTCAACACAAAATTCCCCCCAAACACTGGTACAGTACAATGCATTTGTCTAAGTTTAAAAAAAAACGCATATGCTTTATATGAGTAGCGGGAAAAGGGCTTTGAGAATGGACTATTAGAAGTGCACACAAGGCTCATATGTGGTTCAGTGTACTTAACCCTAACATCTATGCACATCGTTCCATTATCTTGTGAAAACATAAATATAGGGCTTCAAAATAAGCCTCCGTGTTAAATAGGTGAAACCTTTATTTTACGATCTCCATCTCAAACTCATTTTGACCGCCCCTCATATATATCATTATTACACCTTAGAAAGAAAACCAAAACACCTCTTCAGGCAGCCAACGTCATAATATGGCATTCGAGAACAGCAATGTGTGTTTACGACATGTAGCTTGAGTGTTTGCTTGCTGTTATGTCCCACATCGGAGCAATGTCTGGGATGGAGAGAGGCAGGCTTGTCGTGGCTTGGGGGGGGGGGGTATTCTTTACTCCTGAAGGATAAGGAACACTACAAGTGTAGGGGTTTTAAGCAGAGGTGGGACAAAGTCATTGTTATGCAAGTCCAAGTCGAGTCGCAAGTCATCAAATTCATGACTCGAGTCTGACTCGAGTCCAAGTCACATGACTCGAGTCCACATCTCATAGGTGGGACAAAGTCATTGTTATGCAAGTCCAAGTCGAGTCGCAAGTCATCAAATTCATGACTCGAGTCTGACTCGAGTCCAAGTCACATGACTCGAGTCCACACCTCTGGTTTTAAGAAAGCGCCCATTTGCCAAAAATGCTCCCTTGTACAGCATTTGTTTGAAATGTAAGTTGTTTTGTCAGCACAAGACGAGGACTTTGTGAAAAAAAATTCAAGATTCAAATCAAGGAACTTCCTCTGTAAGGGTTGAGTTAAAACGTGCTTAATTCATCTCACGTGAATGGAACACTCTTAACTTGAGAGCCTCAATCATCATCGCCAAATTATGTCAATACTCTCGACATTGTGTTCGATTTCCTTGGTGTGTCGTGATGGCTTCAACTTATTCTGCAGAATGAAAGACCACCCCTCTTGCTGTTCCGCTTGGCAAATGAAATGGCACTGACAAATGTAATGAGCAACGGCAGCCTGTGGCAATAAATAAAAGGAATAATTGTTAAACTACGTTTGAGTCAAGTAAAAACCATGATCCTGATAGTCTGTCTTAATAATAATACACGAACGTGTGTGCGTGTGTTGTCGTTTTAGTACTATGCCTTTTGTTCATGTTTGAGTTTATTTTTGGTTCTCATTTAAATTGGTCTTGTCTGTTTTTTTGGAACAGTGAAAAATAGGTGGATTGTCGTAACTGTCTCAGTAATTAACGTAGCCTATGCATGCACACACACACCGCTACAGATAAAACGTGTCCATGTTTTTTTTTTTACCAGTATAGACTTTTCCGAAAACAAACAGATTAGAATTAACCGAGCAGCCATTAGCTGCTCATCGACGATCAGAGAGAATGTGTGGACATGATTTTAATATACTTGCCCACCCCAGTGATTCATGGCAAATCACGTGGTCAACTGAAACATTTAGAAGCCTCCACTTGGCTGTTGCTGCCGCCTTTCCCATAAACGATGCATGGCAGTCGGGGATTATGGCTTCTTGTTTCATTTTCGGTCATTTGAAGTTGTTTTAATTTCAAATGCCTTCATCTTAGACAGCTTTAATCTGGTGTCAGTTTTTGAATCGAGTCTTAATTATTTGACACCATCCGGAAATTAACGTCTGCTAATTCAACCGCATTACTCAACTTTGCCAACGCTCTCAAAGCCGACGTTAAACGTGGGCTGAATCGCACAAATGTTCTGCTCCTATGCATTAAGCTGTCGCTCCTAAGGTCACTCCACTAGAGATATTACGTACAATCCTATAGTGAACGATCCAAAACGATGTAAAATCATTCTCAGCGAAGGAAAAATAAAACGAAAACACCATCGGCCAATGAACCAAACAATATGCAGCAAAGTGGTTATATTTTTCACCATGCGGTTTGGCAGCTTTGCTAAAGCTGTTGCCAGCTGAGCCAAGTTTAAAATGATAGTCACGACTGCAGCAGCGACACCGCAGCGCAGGACTTCATACAAAAACGTCGTTTAGATACAATAAAGCACCTGTCTCGTCTACAATTAAAATGAATCGTGTTGAAATAACTCTTCACACCCTCAACAAACAAGCCACGGTACGTCCGTAATATTACCAATAGTCATGCACTTGACTACTGCCTGGGTTATACCAAATCTAAAATGCCAGCAGTGGCAAATAATAAGAGCGTCCTCAAAAACGCGTGTCGGACTGACAGATCCGACGACATCGCTCCCCGATCTCTCTTTGTCCGGTTTTGTAAACCCGCTGTTGAACCGATAACTGCTATACGCATACAGTTGGGTGAAGGGGTGATTCATAATTTGCTTGCCGATGATTACGTCTGTATTTTTGTTTCTCTTCGTTTACATATTCCCGTTCAGCAAACACTTCCGAGCGCATATGCTCACAAGATCACCGTGCTTGAGATACTTTGACCATTTTCGCCCCGGTCGAGTGTACGTCGTTTTCCACGTATAATGTACGTCATGCTCATACTTAGCGCACGGTTTTAAAACGGGATTAGTAGTCTAAGCATTTTAAAAATTAACTATTTATCTTCCTTTTACCCATTTTTGCCATTCGCAATTTTTATTTATTTCATAGTCTGTTGTATTTTCTTGTTGCGTTTTATTGACTATCGCTAGAATTTAATTATTTTTTTTACATCTGGTCGGATGTCCATTGCCACTGTGTAGAGTGTTTGGGGGTGGAGGAAACTAACGCGGCAAATGTTACTTGTGGTCCACGAGGAGTCCATGAAAAGAGGGGACGTGGTGATGTGGCCGCAAGCCCTCGTGGTCACGCACGATACCTTCCACTACGACAACTCCCATCTACATTCGCAAACGTGTCCTGGTACGAAAGAGTTATACGTTAGCTTACTCGTATCTTTTCTCACGTGATTGTGGATTTTTTTTTTAAGATATCTTGCAGTTGATTGTTTTAATTATGTGAATATATGTTTCACTATATTTAAAAAGTCAGTGTGCCCCTGTGGTGGAAATTCCACATTCCGATAGCAAGGACCTTTATTTATTTGATAACCACTATTGAATTTCCGTCGCATGGTGCTCGGCTGTATTATGAAGAGTAAAATAAGTGGCAATACCGCATTGAAACATTGGTGAAATTAAATTGAATTTGTCGAAATATTTTTTTAAATTACTTAATATTAATTGGTATAAACTTAATGTATGTTTCAGATGTCTCATTCACATTACATTGATGCATCAAAAGTACTGATGTGTACATCCTGTAATAACCACTGTATTTTAAGTAACAAACACGGTAATTATATTTGAATAGCTGTGACTATATACCCGGGACGCACCTTATCTTGTCAGTTCTGGGAAACGAAGCCTCGAAAAGTCTGGATATCGCTTGGACGCGCTATCCAGACTCTTCACAACGGCCGTCATCGCCTGTGGGGGATACACCGAGGGCAGCGGACGGCCGTGTGGCAAAATTCATCGTTGTATTCCTGGGTCTTTCGGTAAAGTCACGTAGATAGGTTCAAAGAAAATAACAAAAAAATAACAAAAAAACGACGACGTTTCGATCGCAACACAAGCGGTCGTCTTCAGGAAAAGGAAGACGACCGCTTGCTTTGCGATCGAAACGTCGTCGTTTTTTGTTATTTTCTGTTATTTTCTTTGAACCTATCTACGCGACTTTACCGAAAGACCCAAGAATATGAATTCCTGCAGTCGCGAAAGCTTGAAGTCAAGATTCATCGTTGTACCGCATTCATATGCTGCCACCTCTACGCCCCCCCCCCCCCACCTTCACCAACCCGCGGTGTCCGAGCGTGTTCCAGGTCCGGTGAAGCGACCCCCACCACCCACGTGGCGCTTGGGGGAGAACCTCGCACGGCAGTGGATGGACAAAAAAGGGTCGCACGTGTGCATCTTCAAAGTATAACACGTGATTTATAAACAACACATCGGATTTATGAACAATTAGGTTCCATGCATGACATTTAAAAAAAAAACAAGTGGTTTTATCGATGTGCAAGGGGGGAGCCGTGGGTTGCCAATGCGCAGCATGCATTGATACTGGCTACCGTACAGTCAGCGTAGCCCTAGTGTAAGGAAACAATGACGCTTAATATTTTACGTGATTCATTAAAGCTCCACATCCGTGGAGCACTGCTAACTGCATGCGCGGTCACCCGAGGATTATTCGAGACGCCTCGGGAGAAGTTTCGTGTTGTGTGCGCAGGCTCTGGCGATGGCACTTGATGCCACGCAAGGGACGAGAGGGAAGGGAGAGAGAGCTCTAGGAAGGCGCGTTCCATATTCACCGCTCCCTCTTAAGCAGAACGAGAGCAATATTGAGAGCAAGCCTGGTATTAATCCCCAATCAAATTAGAGCACTCGTTGAATTAAACATCGATTCGTAATTTGGAGGGCAAATGACGAGCACCGGGTGGGGGGAAAGTGATGAATTGATTGCAGTGATTAATCATCGCGTCTCTTGACCTCAGCGTGGGGGGTAGAGCACCATCGTCTGTGACCTTTCGCAGCGCCACAGCAATGAATGGTGGCGAGTTCTGCGTTCAGCATCGCATCCCCCCCCCCTCGTCTCTTGCGGCAGGATGGTGTTGGGTTTGGCTAAGCTCGTCTGGTACGTTTTATTTCGAGTAAAAATCCAATCAATGGGCTATCGCTCGCTGTCAATGAAACGGCAAGGCAGGTAATAGCAGTGCCGATGTTACTCGCCGTTGGTATGTAACCATATATGTAATGCGGTGGTTATTAGTGGGATGTTTTTATCCACGTGGTTCGTTTCGTGTATTCTTCTATTAACATTGTGCCTCAAACTGCAGACAAAATCCTCTGCGAGCCACAGAGGTTTTATTTACATTCTGATACACTTGTGGCCCAAACATGGTTCTATGGTGGCCGGTGAGTTGCAGACTACCGCAACGATCCTGGCTGCCTTACTTTCGTGAAAACATTAGCATTTCTACACACGGTCTGTGTTATGCTGTCAGTGTCTTAGCATTGATCCGTGCAGAATAGAGACACAGCAGAGGGTACAGCAGCTGTCAATCACGTCGGCATAAGGAGTGCCTTCATCTGGATCACTTTCATCTCAAGACCCGTGTGTTTGTGAAAAAATATGAACACCAGAATTTACAGAAATGGAGCTCAAGCAATCCTGGGCTATAGAAGACACGTGGGATGCAAGGAATGTTAGGTTACAGGAGAACTCCCATCTGCGTTAATGTGGTTGACCAATGTTGCCAGAGATCCCTGTTATCTGCGCGTATACTGTACTTACCTGCGGGAAAAAATCATGGATAATCGCAGATAATAGGAAGAATAGGGCCACCGATAAAGAGAGTTTTCAGAGGCCCCACAGCCGAAAATAATAAAAGTCACGGGTAACAGAGTGACGGCGAAGAAGATTTATTCTGCATTTTATCCAAGATTGATGAAGTTGTATTCACCGATGTGATCTGGCAGTGATGTTTCTATTTATCCGGCAGCACCTTGTGTGAGTATGGAGACCATTTGTTGTTTCATGATTCATAACTGGATGATTTGAATGTGGGATGAAACCAGAGTGCTTGGAGGAGCCTTCTGTAAGCCAGTTTATAGCCAAATTCCAGCTACCAAAGGAGCGCCGATCAAAAAAAATAACTCACGAAAGCAAATTGATGTAAACGATGACGCACGCTCTAGGAAGGTGCTCATTAAAGAGTTAATGAGAGAGGGGGGAAGGGGTTCGTTTATATATATATATTATCTCGCCAACTTTAGATGTCGCTGCCAAAGGGCCACCCTCTGTGCTCAAGCGTGCAGCAACAAAGCAAGCGGGTGGGTTTTGAGCACCGCTGTTATATACCCCGCCCCGCATGCAAACCCAGCCAGTGTGTCAACTACAGGAGCGGCCACTTACACGCATTATTCGGCTTTTGGCAGCATTACCGGAATACATTTTTTAAAAAAATGCTAGGAATATCAGAAATGCGTACTTATTATTATTCTTTTTGTTAAATGCCTCATTTGCAAAAACGTAAAGAAACGAATGAGCCCAACAAGCAATATTTTTGGAAACCAACCGAAATAGTTTTGAGGCTTTTGTTGGTAAATCTCAGCATGTTTTGAAGCGTGACTTTGGAAAATAAGTTGTTTTCAGTTTGAGTTATTTTACCGATTTTATTTGGGGCGCAGGCAAATGAAACTGGAACTCAAGAGGTAAAACATTGCAAGATTTAAAATGGCATTAAGAAGTTTTAAAATCGTATTGGATAATAGCTTCATTATAAACCGTAATCCTAACAAGTGTAACTTTTGATTGGCTGCTGCAACATCTTTAAGGATACTGCCAATGAAATATTTTTTTTTATAACTACAGTTTACTTCCACAATTTCACAGTATTTTTTTTGAGAGATAGAGCGGTGCCAGTGGATTCAAATAAAACAAGCTACAACTTCCATTCACAGATCTGAGTAACTTAAAAACAAAACTACAATTTTAAAAAATTGGCCTTCATTAGGTAAGTCCACCAGTGTAGCAAATGATTTAGCGATACAACTGTCGGGACTCTGGCGAATACGACGAAATCGGCTCTGGCTCCCTGATTAATTCTACCAAAACGAAGGGGTGGTATATGGGGGGGGGGGGGGGGGGGGTGGGAGCGCGAGAGCCTAGTACAGGCCACAACCACGCAGGTTGTTTGCGATGATGATGTCAGTGACGGCGTCAAAGACGACCTGGATGTTGTTGGTGTCGGTGGCGCACGTCATGTGGCAGTAGATCTCCTTGTTGGGCGAGCGGTTCTTGCTCTCGTACTGGGCCTGGATATAGGCAGCTGCATCATCGAACGTGTTTGGACCTGTCAATGGACAACAAAGATTAATGAATAGACTTCCCCTCCTACCTACCCCCCCCCCCTAATATAAGCACGTTTAATTTGTTTAACCGGGTAAGAACGCAAGAGCCCCCCCGATTGTTAAAACAAACTTGCAACCCTGCAAATTTCTTACTCGTTTTTCTAAAAAATATAGTGGCCTTTTTCTATTGCCTTCGTGCCGTATTCAATTTTCAGTAAACATACACTGTTGGTGAAATGTTAACAATAGCCTGCACGTACACATTTTGTCATGTTAATTTGTTATAAACTGAAAATGTACACATGCTGAGCAAAATAAATAATCGTAGAACATCTTCTTGGTTCTTTCGGTAAAGTCATGTAGAAGGGAAATAATAAAATAATAAAAATAAAACATAATAAAATAATTCTCACGACGTTTCGGCCACAACACAAGCAGCCGTCCTCAGGTGAAGACCAGGTCTGTCGGGGAGACAGCGTCTGAATGAACACCACCAAGCTGACGCTGTCTTTCCGACAGACCTGTTCTTCATCTGAGGACGGCTGCTTGCATTGTGGCCGAAACGTCGTGAGAATTGTATTTTATTATGTTTTTTATTTATTTTATTATTTCCCTTCTACGTGACTTTACCGAAAGAACCAAGAAGATGAATCCCTGCAGTCGCGAAATCTTTAAATCGAAATTTAATCGTAGAACACTTCACTTTTTAGCGAATAACAATTGTTTAAAGGATTTTTACGCTAATTTATGCCAATATTATTTGAGGAGAAAGGTTATACAATGTCAGACATCAATGACACTTAACCCTACAGTAAAGGAAGTAACCAAGCGCATATCGAGGGATTTCTTGCTCTCAGAGTCGAATTTAAAATAACGACCCTTGCTTGTACATTTGGCAATAGTAGCCAATAAAAACATGTCAACAAGTCCCCCTTAAGAAAATGTGTGAATTAATAATCGGCAAACGATGTTGCCCGTACCTGTGTATTCTGGGAAACAGATGACGAGGGCCGACTTCTTTATTTTCTCTGCAAAGAGGTCCTTCTTGTTAAGAAAGAGGATGATGGAGGTGTCTATGAAGAACTTGTTGTTGCAGATCGAATCGAAGAGCATGAGGGATTCATGCATGCGATTCTGCACGACCAAGGAAAATGCACACGAGAGAAAGAGCGAGAAAGAAACGGGGAAGGGATATGAAATTGTGCTTGAGCATGTCAAGGGCAGTACACACGGATATAATCAATGCAGGCGCGTTCTGATGGTATTTTACAGACGGCAATGATCCATTCCTGAATTTGTCCTGAAATAACTGTACACGCGTATGTTTTCTTAAAAAAGCATCAAGTCAAGAACTGAGGATATATATTTTAAACCTATGGATCATGATGTCCTTTTAAAGTAACAATGGGTAAATGCACAAAAGTTCGTTTTTTACCTCTGCAAAAGTAACAATGAGCAATTGAACAGCATATTTTGTTTTATTCTGCTGGCATCTCAAGGCACTTGTCCTGTGTACAAAATCACACACACACACTGATTGTATGAGCTTGACTTGAAAATGGAATCGAACCACGAGGAGAGATGGAAACACTGCAATACACACAGACGCATTAGAGTAAAAAATAAAGCCAACATCTTTGCACTTTTTGGTCTTCACCCTCCAGACTGTGCGGGGAAAACACCAATCAGAAACGCCACTTGAAATAAGAGAACAAAAACATCTGGTCCGAAGGCAATATACAAGATTGACCACTCGGCCAAGGTGAAGACAATCAGCAGCTGTGGAAGGGCATCTCGCGCGAGCTGTGCATGACCAGGCAACGCACTCACGCAAACGTGACGACACACGTGTGCTTTTATTGTTTTGTGTTTGTTTAAATCGTTATTTGATCAGTGCACATGACGCAATGTACTATACCATTCACATTCATGCGACCCTAAAAACACAACCCTTTACGAAGGCATACTTACGAATCGCTACGTGATACCAATGATAATAAAAAAAAATCATAGTTTTGCCGTACCCGTGATATTGCCCTGCACCAGCTTGGCCAGTACCGCAACCCATAAAGCTCATAAAGAATGGTGAGCTCACGGGCAACAGCTGACTGTGATGACGATAACAACAACAACAACCGGCCAAGTGGCTCAGCTGTACAGCAAGTGGCCCGCAGTCAAAAGGTTACAAGTTCAAATGCTGGTTGGGGGTTGACTCCAGGGATGAAATACAACTTTGTGGGAAATTCAATATAATTCAACAGTTGTCTTATGGATAGACTCGCCCCCACCATAGGAATGTGGAATTTTCACTACTGGCTCCGGGCCGCAACAAACAGGAGATAACCACCGCCTCAATGCTCATTTGATAGAAACAAGCGCATATATAAACGCAACACTCGCTTAGAAGGCATTTGATTTCATCCTCCTCCCGTCCTGACTAATGCCGGGCGCAAACATCCATCCTCCTCCCGTCCTGACTTCGCCCTGTCTCTGCACGACTGAGCGTGCCGCGATTGGCAATGGACAGCCACACGAAGAAGGGTCGATGTCTCCACTAACGCGCTCCTCGTGTGTGGGGAGGAGTGTTGCTTTCCACGGCTCTGGCTTGGAGATGCCATAAAATATTCGCCCATTACCCCTCGCATCGTCGTGGAATGAAGAAGAGGGACAGCACGGAGGCATCAACCCCCCGATCGCTACAAAGCACAGGCGGGTTCCAACATGTCGCGCAAACGCAACGAACGGGTGGGTTCCATGTTGTTGTTTTTTTTTGTCAGTCAATCTTCCGAACGCACAGGGCTACTGTGAAAATCATAAGCAAATAAATCCTCAGGACTTGCTTCAACAATTGACCCGCAATCTTCTGTTGGGCGCCAACAGTGACACTGTGACACGTGCACACGGCAATATTAGGCATGTCATCATTCGTCGATTAAAATCACGTAATCATTGCAACCGTTACGCACGTGTAGCGAATCAGCTACTTACTACTTATGCAATCATATGCAAGTGTAACACTTGGGCTAATGTCACGAGACAAATCAGGTCCGCAAGGAACTTACGAGACAGACAATATAAACGAGACACCAAAGAATTGATTCTTGGATTATTTCACAACCCTGATTCGTAACAATTCTTCAAAATTGTGTGGGTGGGGGGAGATCATGGGGGGGGGGGGGTGAATCATGAGGTGGCTATTTAATACAACTGGCACCACAAATGTCGGCTTGGTTGTTGTGTTCTTTAAAAAACACGCACTAAACACGAACGCTTACAGCGCACGTAACATGTGTCAAGAGTTAAGCGAGAAACATTCTTTCCTTAACAACACATGTGATATGTATACCTTCAAACCTG
Organism: Lampetra planeri; assembly: GCF_965212315.1. Taxonomy (NCBI): domain Eukaryota; kingdom Metazoa; phylum Chordata; class Hyperoartia; order Petromyzontiformes; family Petromyzontidae; genus Lampetra; species Lampetra planeri. The sequence continues at coordinate 5,323,236 of NC_136132.1, forward strand.
TCAATTGCTGGGCAGAGTGGGATAAAAAATAATTATGAACATACAACAAATGCAGAGCTGAGAGTTCATTAACAGGTTTGCCGTTCTGAGCAAAACATAAACATCGTTTATTCAAAAGCCAAAGAGAGCACAGTCAACGTGACAGTTTTGACCAAAGCCCCTTTCTGGTCCACAAACACAAATGAGAGCACACCCTGGGAGAGAGCACGGCAGAGGCCACGGCAAAAGATGTTGGCCGTGCACATCCACACATCCGTGCCGCGAAGAGGGCACATCCACACATCCGTGCCGCGAAGAGGTTGCCAAAAATTCCGCCACTGTAATATGCAATTTCCTTTAAACAAAAATATTTCACGAGTATCATATCAGCAACATGTCTTGTATTAATAATGACGTGTATATGCCTAAGCACCACGGATCCCGGCGACGGTTAAAATTCGAAACAGGCGAACACCACGACGGTGAATTTAACGCAATATTGTGCGACTAAAAATGTTCAATTCAACTCGGGCTGCAGCATGACACTGAACTCCAAAAGCCAGGCACAGAAACGCCTCTTCCCTCCACGTGTTGCTTCGTACCTCTCAATCCAAGCCTGTGTGTGTGCGGGGTGGGGGGGGTGGTCCTCGCTCGCCACCATCCCACACCCATCCCTTCAAGAGCCCAGCGCTGCGGGGTAACGGCAGTGATGGCCTCTCAGCTCGGCACGGAGAGCCGCCGTGACGGCCCAGCCCCGAACGACGGTCAAAGTCCGCCCCGCTGCGCAGACAAAGCAATCGGCTCGAGCCAAAGTCCCCAAAGCTCACCGCGCTGTCCAGCTGGGCCCGGCCAGCGTGCCCGTCGCTAGCCTATTCTATCGCCACGAGTGTGCCGTGGTCACTCTTCCCATGAGCTCCACTCATTGAATTCCTCCACCCCTGCATGCTGAGGACTCGGTCTACCGGTCTTGAGTGTGTGAACTCATCCCAATCGCACCGTGCTCAACCATCACGCTTGCAGGTCAAAACACTCTTACCGCGTCTTTCCTCGCACCGCTCCTCCTCCTCCTCCTTGGAATTGCCTAACATTGTCTGCTTTCCCAAGTTCTCATGATTTGTTAAAATCGGGGGGAAAAATGAATAACTCGTCTGTTACGCCTTCAAGAGTGCTGTTTGTTGCCAGCCGCTTGGAATTTTAGGGCCATACTCAGAAACCGTGATATTAAAAAAAAGCCGGGTGGTTCTTCAGATCACGTACGCAGAGGTTTGGGAAGGAGATCACGTGAGAAGACGCAGCGAGGCCGACGCATGAACACGTTGTAAAGAGGTCGCAACTGGTTGCCCCCATCAACCCTGCATCTGTGCACTTTTAAATCATCTTGGTTGAAAACTCACTTGTTTAGAACTGCTTTTTGTGTTTAGTTTGCTGTCGTCCCCCCCCCCCCCCGCCGCAGTTCCGATTAGCACGATTGGCTACGTACGGTGCGAAAGAAGTTCTACATTCGTACATCTCCACAGCCCAAGTGATCAACTTCTTAAGCTTTTTTAAGAGGAAGATATCAAGGCAAAATTAAAAAAATTATGAATGTATCCATACAGCTTGGAAGGATTCAGGAAGGATGAAAAAGCAACAATATTAAATAATTTGACGGTAACACATCTCAATGTGTGCAATATAACGGTGGTACATGAGCTATATACTCATGAATGAATGTCCGATTTGAGTGTCAGGATCCAGATTTTTACTCGTGAACATAAGATTATGATTAGTCGCGCTAATTGGAATTTAAACGGCATCTTCATACACGTGCAGAGCAGGATATCTGACATGCATTCCTTATAATCGTGAGACATTAGTCATCCGCTGCGTACTGTATATCCTAATCACATTGTAAATAACATACGGGAAATATAGACTTGTTTTTCAAAATGCATTGGTATATAAATGATCGTGTGGCTTACAGCCTGGATCAATGCAAGACCGACGAATGTTTGATTATTTGCAGGGATGTGCCAGGTACACGGCGCGATGAGCACACCGCAATCGACACGATGTGCGTCGACCGCCGATCAAATCAACTCAAACGACAGCTCTCGGCACTGCCCCTCCTCGGTCGTCGTAAATGCGTGCACGCTGTCCACCAAATGACAAACAAACAATAGCAATCGAGCACAAAGCGCAATTATGTCACTTCTAATAAAAACGCGAAATTTCGGAGCAGCTTTGACACGACGACAACGATGATGATGATTTCGATTTAAAGCTTTCGTGACTGCAGGGATTCATCTTCTTGGTTCTTTTGGTAAAGTCACGTAGAATGGAAATAATAAAATAATAAAAATAAAACATAATAAAATAAAGAAACGTCGTGAGAATTATTTTATAATGTTTTATTTTTATAATTTTATTATTTCCATTCTACGTGACTTTACCGAAAGAACCAAGAAGAAGATGATGATGAATGAAAAGCAGCGGGGCAATGCACTCACAATCGTGCCCGTGGCATCGTGGCGGCAGTGGCGGCTGGTGAACTCGGACGTTGTTATCGCAGCTGGGCGAGGCTTCACTGAGCTGAGCAACTCTCTTACAAGAACGACCGCGGCCCAAGAGCAGCGGCAGTGGCGGCAGTTACAAGACGCTGCTGTTACATCGCGTTACATACAGAGCTGTTTTGGCGTCCTCTGGTCTAACACCGTTTTGAGACGAGGCTCAAAAGAAAGCTGTCTCTTGTGTGGACCAATCAGTTTCAAAGACAATGCAAATATTATCAGAGTATGTTTTTTTGTTTGCATTCTGACCACACGTATTGTGGTTAATGCAGACATGATTCCTTGTAAAATGTTTCAGTTTGGTGTTTTAACATCTCAACACCTGTTTTGTTGCCGGAAAAAAGGGGAAAACCTATTATCAGCTGGAGAGTTACATAAAGCTACATAGGTCCATAGCATTACATAAAGCTACATAGGTCCATAGCATTACATAAAGCTACATAGGTCCATAGCATTACATAAAGCTACATAGGTCCATAGCATTACATAAAGCTGCATAGGTCCATAGCATTACATAAAGCTACATAGGTCCATAGCATTACATAAAGCTACATAGGTCCATAGCATTACATAGAGCTACATAGGTCCATAGCATTACATAAAGCTGCATAGGTCCATAGCATTACATAAAGCTACATAGGTCCATAGCATTACATAAAGCTACATAGGTCCATAGCATTACATAGAGCTACATAGGTCCATAGCATTACATAAAGCTACATAGGTCCATAGCATTACATAGAGCTACATAGGTACATAGCATTACATAAAGCTACATAGGTCCATAGCATTACATAAAGCTGCATAGGTCCATAGCATTACATAAAGCTACATAGGTCCATAGCATTACATAAAGCTACATAGGTCCATAGCATTACATTGAGCTACATACCGAGTAGTGGTGGGGGGGGGGGGGTGTTGGGCCCCCTTCTGAATTTCTACAGTGAAGTGAAAACATGTTGGTACAATTAGAAAACCATTGGCAATAACGTAATTGGTGTTGCAGCATTTCCTCATGTGCAGAGGGATAAGTAGAATGCATCAGACAAAATCGGATCACATCGTTATTCTGTTTGGTATTACACATTTGCCTTTAACATTGACCTATCATTTCCCCCTCCTCCCCCTAACGTTTTGCAACCCCCACCTCCCATCCCTTTTGTACGAGTTCATGTTCCAGAGTTTCCCCCAGTCGGTTTGATATAGTGGCAGATGTCTTGGAAAAGAATATGATGTGGGTTTGTGCGTGATCAGAGCTGTTATTTCACATTGGCATAAGGTGGAAGTGTTTATAGAATCCTGGGTGGTAAGTAATAGATGATGTTTTAAAACTCTGCAGAAAAGTTGTAACGTGCAGACTTTACTCAAGTAACGTTTTTGGCTGCGAGCCTTCGCATGGAATATTATGCCCCTCCGACTTCTAAGGAAAACCATATGCACGGCCGATGCAGACAGGAAAGCAACAGAGAACTTGGCAACACTCGCTTTGGGTAGCGCAGCACAAGTTCCGAATTCAGTATTTGCCGGAGGAGCACAGTCGTTTTTCATTTCAGTTTTAAGTGCCTCCCAATAAAAAAAACCGGGCAAGTAAAGACACGCATATAGCAGATAGAGAGATGCTTAATAGATGGCCATCGTGCCAGACCTTACAGCAAGGGGCCATAGCCGGCTGCTTAGACTGAATCTATAAAATACGCCTAATGTTAAAAGGGAGGGGGGAAAACACATAAGCAGAACATCCGTCTGAGATTTTTTATGAGAAGCAGCTAAGTGACATTGTATGGCTACGGCTGAATTGGGTAACGAACGCAAGGTTATATGTCTCGAGTTACCATACCATAATCGCTTGATTTTAAACGGTAGGCAAAACGCACAGTTAAACTGACATTGTGCAGAACAATAACAAACTCTTTGTAAAGTCAAACAATTGACGTGTTTTGGGTTTTTTAAAAAAGATATTTGACACAGTGATCCACTATTACGTCATTTTTGTTTATCCCTCCAGCAATTTTTTTTTACATTCATGTTTAAAAGTTGTACGGAATTTTATTACGATTTTTCTAAATATTTCGATTTTGCACAACACCCTATGGGGGTTTAATTGGTGTTAATCAGGTACGTCAACACAAATAAAGTACAGTCCCTCACGGTAATAGCTCGACAATTAATGTATTGTACAATCAACAATCTGTCATTTTACTAAATATTGTCTCACAGAACACTGCAGTTTTACTTCACTTCTGTAAGAGGTTGAAAAACAGCCAGAAATTGATTTTCCATTGAAACAAAAAACTAAAATTAAGTTGAATTACAATGAAGAAACAACCCCCTGAGATGCCGATCAAAACCATCACGTTACCATACATAGCAGGTGTTACCAAACATATTTCCAAAATCTTAAACAAACACAAGATCCAGATCCGATTCAATACAGAACACAAAATCCGTGATCGAATCCATTCTGTGAAGGATGTCATTCCTGACATGCAATATCCTGGAGTCTACAAACTGAGTTGTACCTGTGGTGGCTGTTACTTTGGGGAAACGAAACGACATGTCTCGGACCGTGTTCGCGAACACAAGGCAGATCTGAAACACGGCAGAACCAATACCTCCGCCGTGGCTGACCATTGTTATAACGCTGTGGGCTCGCATGATATTGTTTTTTCCGAGACCAAGGTACTCTGCAAACCTTCGGGCTACTATCAAAGGTTTGTTCATGAAGCCATCCAGATATATAAACATAGACATAACTTCAACCGAGAAGATGGATACAAATTGAGCAATCATTGGTAGGATGTTATTAACCAGGTAAAACCTTAACTGCGTTATGGTTGTTGTCTTCATTTCCGCATCTCCTGTTTCCTCAGCCTCCCACTCCCAGCCCCCCAGCATCACGTCTGCTCGTCCCCTAACGCTCTCGCAGTGCTCCCCTCCCCCTACGCCATACCCCCTCTCTGTCTCTCGCCCCTTCTCTTACCTATATAGCCTCTTGTCACGGCAGCCCTCTCGCCCACTTCAGCAATTGTTTCTTGCTGAGGTTGTCCCACCTGATGACGGACGCTTGTGTTGCGCCCGAAACGTCGTGATTTATTTTATTTTATACCTACGTGACTTTACCGAAAGAACCAAAGAGTATGGAGCCCTGCAATATTTTAAATTTTGAGTCCGATAAGCATTTTGGCAATTACAACCCAAGGATGTTTTACAATTTCTTTCAACTGTCAGCGCAACAGCAAGGCTATAGATATTCAAGAAGCCGCCTCTTTAACATGAATGATTAAAATGTAAGAAATTATTAACACGCTGTATTATTGGCTTTTAAAAGTATGCAGCCCAATAAGTTTCACATTCCTCAGCATACAACGTACAACTAACACATTTAACACGTAACTGTATGCTCACGACAAAATAGCGCATTGTATGTCAGATAAAAAAATGCACATTTAACGTTTTACCTACAGCTGAAACTTACGGTATAAATATTTTATGCAGGTTTAATTAAGCTTTAAAATAAATAAAAAATGCCCTTAAGTTGTCACAATGTAAAATAAAAGTGCAAAGAAAAGATGCTTAAAGGTGTGTTTAGACAGAGGTACAAAGATGTGAGGGTCACAGGTTCCTCTTGGTGATATTTTTACACAAATAAAACTAAAAAACTAACCACCTCAACTCCTATCCTGTACTTCAGAGTATTAAATCGCAACGTTGTTAATAATACGAAAAAATATATTTTAAAAAAATGGGCTGAGATACGAATGATCAGATATACCTGAAAGTGTGATGTTGCAGAAAATGACATTGCTTAGATTGTGTCACGTCCTGCACTTTCCTGACCCAAAAGGTGCCACGTGTCATCGGCTGCCGTCACTTTTGTGAGCATGAAGACATTATATCATTGCATAATCTAACACGCAGCTTTCACATCCAATATTCTGATTAATTTATTTTTGGGTTAGGCCATATAATGACCTGGCAAATTCACCAAATAATGATCGATCATGTAAATTATCTGAATATATGGGAAAAAATAAGGTCTCAAATGGTCCTTAAAAATCCTAACCTGGAAAATCAATATCCAAAACTCATTCTTGATATGTATCCACCGAGCTATTTTCAAGACCAAGCCGAGTACACATGTGTAGGTAATTTAGCAAGCACCACGCCATAGCCTTTAGCAGTGGGAAAAGTGTTCCAGGCCAGAAGCCTGACAACACCCGCTAGCACCGTCCGCTGTTGTCCAGTCTCAACACCAGCACGAGCAGCTGTGTTTAGTGCACTATGCTTTAACCTATGAACAGATAACTACCAGCTACATGTTTGCTGATCACCAAACTCTCACGGACCGTACACTTGGAATGTCAGCTAATCAAGGCACGGTAATCAAAACTACGAACAAAGTAAAAGATAAAATTGAAAAGGGTATATTGATTGGCTGGGAGGGAACATGACCTCTGTATCGCAGCCTGAATTCCAAGTGCTGGTTGACTTGATGCTACATGAGAGTCCACACAAAAAAAAAAATCTGCGATTATGTAACAAAATAGCTGCGAGTTACACAATATTGCACAGGCACTGCCTGTGACATCAAGGCTGTAAAACAACTACCGTGATCCCAGACACAGCCATCAGAAAGACTTTTGTCATTGATCATCCAGGATTTGTTAAACAGTTGTTTTTAGCATTGAGAATATCTACCCATTATTACCAATTGCTGCCTTTTTAAAATGGATAAGTATTATTGAACAAAAATGATTTCTAATAAAAAAATAACTTTTATAAAATATTAATGAATGACAATGCTCCTTTAGACATGCCATGTTACAAACGTAGAAAAAGTTTCTGAAATAAATTGTTCCAGTTGTCTGTAATAACATCCCATTTATTCTTCCGGCAATGATAGTTTCAAAATAGTTTGAAAATACCGTGAAAACAAGACGCCAAATTACGTCACTGTAAACCAATTGGGTGATGTACTAAAACTTCCGCGGATTATGTGACCAGTTTGGGAGAACAAAGCAAACCATTTAAAATACACAATTCTTTGAAAGAAAAATGCCACTTGTGCAGTTTATTCCTGAGATATGTCTGCATTGCTAATTTTGTCACCTGAACTTAGTACAGCATTATGCAGCATGACTTTGGGACTTTACTTAGCAATTAGAATTTGTAAAAAATAGTTTTAAGATTTTTTACGGTGACAATAAGGCATTTTCACGCTACGTCCATAACAATCAATCTTGTGATGTACACGATATGAAAATGATAAAAGCATGACAGGCTTTTCCCTGTAAAACTGTGGCTGAAACTAAATCTTTCAGTGACTTCTTATATCCTTGCATATAAGTTTGGATAGATAAAAAAATGAATCCAAAGACAAAATAGCTTAGGAGAGAGCTTGAAATAAATTTTAACATGTAATTTTCACAGCAAATTTGCTGAACCAGAAAACTAACCCTAATCCCAGGCCTAAAATGTATACTTACTTGACAAAATATAACTGTCGTCCTTCCTAGCACACTCTTTGTTGCACTTGCTTTTGCTCTAAAACCCTTCTAAATAATTGGTAAAAAAATAAAACAATGACCTAACTAAATACAGCTTCACTCTACGATGTTGAAAATATCCCAAGTTCGGCTTCAGGCTCTAAATTAAAGAAACTGAAAGGTTTATGGGTTTTGCCATTTTTGTTGGGAAGAACTTTTATCGAATTTTTTATTCATATATATATTTTTTTTTACTCAAACAGGACTTTTAGGATGCAAGACTGCAGCTCAGTGCTATTACATAAAATATGAGCGAACAATAATTTAATTAATATTCTTGGCATAGCTACAAAGGGTATTGCAATTTCACTGTGCAACTCTACATTGTGACCAATGTGTAGTGGATGCACATGAATGAATTAAAACAAGTAATAAACCACCTGAATAAAATCTACCAAATTTGGCACAGGCCTTCAATGAGTTTGAAAAGGCTTGGTCATGGGATACATTTGTGCGTGACAAAAGTGTCCACTGCATTTGTATAGCTTATACAAAATCTGATTAACCACACAAAGAGAGGAGAGAGATCGATGGTGAAATTTAATGGTGGGGGCTTGTTTAAAACAGAGCTCTCTAAATCATCTGAACAACTTGCTAAGTCAAAAATAACTCGTCAACAATCTCATCAATTGGTCCCTGTCTCCAGAATGACAAAGAGGAGAGGGGGGGGTCGATCCAAAAGCAATAGCTACACCATATCCCCATTGGTGCCTTGTAATAAGAACTCCAGCTGAGAGAGGTTCAGATTTGAAGCTTTCGTGACTGCAAGGATTCATATTCTTAGGCTTTTTCGGTAAAGTCACGTAGGTAAAAAATAAAAATTAACAAAAGTAAAATAAAAATAAAATAAAAATCACGACGTTTCGGAGGCAACACAAGCTTCCGTCTTCAGGTGGAACCGTCACAACATGATAGCTGTATACAGCTATCGTGTTGCCTTCGAAACGTCGTGATTTTTATTTTATTTTTATTTGACTTTTATTAATTTTTATTTTTTACCTACGTGACTTTACCGAAAAAAACCTAAGAATATGAGAGAGGTTTGCGCTGCTCGCAAGCTTAAATTTGCCGGTGGTCGGCTCACAACTCCATTGAGAATCCAACCCAAGAGAGCTTCATGCAAGTGTGCAGCCGACCAAGCAGAAGGATGCACTAATTACAGAACAGAAGACTGCACTGGTGGAGATATATTAAACTAAAACAAAACGAATTTTATTTTACCAGCTAAGGTCCACTGAGCTATATAGCTCTTTATGAGAAGCCACCTGGCCACAAATGATAGCTCCACGAAGTGGCTTGTCATGCGTAAATGTATAGCAACCAAATACTCTAAATGCATTTTTCTAAATGTGGAGGGAAAAACCAGAGTACCCAGAGAAATATTCACGTGACCTCGAAGAGAACATGCAAGGTCCAAATATACAGCAGCAGGCGTCAGCGTTGGGATCGAACCCACAACCTCCTGTAAACCAGGCGAGGCAGTTAACATCTTTCCACCGTGGAGCGCATATTACTGAAACGAAGCTGTGTTTATATTGGGGTGACTTGAAAAGACACTCACCAGTACACGAAAGCTGATGATTCATATATGAAATCGTTCAGGAGTAAAATGACAGACCTGGCTGTAATGACAGGGTGACAATGGACATTGCCGTCCACGCAGATGGCTATTGCGTGCCAACAATAAATGACTTTCAAAGGCTTCCGCGGCCTTCAAAGTTATTGCATTCTGTGGGATAATTCTAGGTGCAACTCCATGGTACAGCGGAGTGTTTTCAAGCGAGGTTCTAATCACAGATTTAAAGTTCACAATGATGTCTGGACGTCAAGGTACAACCCACAATCAAAACCCTGTTAAAAAATGATGAATGCAGCAAACTTGCAAAAAAATTGTCCCAATGAGTGTGTTTGGCAGAGCAGTACTTTCCAGGACACATAAAACATACATTTGAAAGTTAACTTGAGTTTTTACTCCTTTTTTAATTCCTATGACAAACAAAGAAATGTGTGTTGCAAATCACAATACATAAACATTTTAGTTACCAAACAGTATATTGTGTCCTGAGAAATGTGGGGCTCTTGGGAGGGGAAAAATAAATAAAATGATAAAGACACAAATTAATTTTCTGTGAATATCCTAAAATATTTATTACAGAGGCACGAAACAATAAATGAAGCGACGGCACAGTTTTAAGAAGCCAAAGCACGGACATGAACTTGCTTCACAGCTGGGTACTTGTGTCAAAATATTCAGTGTAGTGCGTTTATCTTGGTCTAAAGCTCCATCAGAAACCCTGTATCTAAATCTAAATGTGCGGATGCCCCCCCCCTCCATCAGAGATGAGAAATTCTCTCGAGACAAATTCACTAATCAGAGGCATTGTTCACATTTCAAAAGCCCTGCCTAGAGCTTAAGGGGAAAATATATAATAATCATAATATGGAATATATTACACACAACCACCCCATCATTTACGTGGTGTTTCTGCAAACATGTTTCTGAAACATCACATCTTCTTAACCAGGTGGCAGGGGGGGGTCTGGTGGACACAAATTTGCCCAGATTCGTATTACTTGGCCTGACCTAAACACCGTCTATGAATCGTATCTCTGGCAAACACCACCATGCTTCAGGCCCACTCATTTACTGAAGGCTTTAACAATTAGGGGGGGGGGGGGCTGTTATAGCATGAAGTTATACTCTCGGTTGTTGGGACACGGGGCATTCGTGCATGAAGATGCTCATCAGTATCCAAGTAGGGGGTGGGAGGAAGGGTGCAAGGATCTCGGCGGTTGATGGCATGATGGTTTTGAGCAGCAGTGTAGGTGAAGAGATGTCATCACTGTGCAAAGGGGAAATGGTTGGATCTGTAGGAATCTTGTGTGTGAATCCAGAAAACTGATACTCAATACATTCTTCACACAGGCCGAGTAGCCTCTCGTAAGAATTCAAATCAACACTGCAGTCAATGCTTGAACCTATAGGGTTGCACACGTTTGTCAAAATGTATTCTGATACGAGCTGCTATCTTGGGGCATGGATTCTTTACATGCTGCGCAAAACTGATGGGAACCACAGGAAGACATGAAGGTAGACCTGTTTCCATCTCTACCTCCACATGCCCCCCGCTGCTTTCTTTAAGCCGTTCATAGGGGCACATTTCCAAGACTCGGGAGTCTAAAACAGAGACAGCTACGACAAACTGGGAAGTGCTTAAGCGGTTACCGTCACCTAAATGCACTGAACGGTGCCAAACGTTACGGGGGTAAAATACCTATGGGCGGAACCACAACTCATCGCTGCCGCGTCGCTTTGCATGCACCAGCTAAAACAGCAGTAACCACGGGACGCGCCGACGCAGACCCACAGCCTCCGCCGGCTGCCTAACAACGCAATGGCAGCGACGGCACAACAACAACGACGACGATGATGCACAAGAACAACGGCGGTGATGAAAACAACAGCAGCTACACGAACAAAAAAAAAACCTAAGATTAAAATAAATCGCGGTAGCAATACCGACGCTGATACAATCTCGACCGGCAACCTGCGCTCGGGATCGCATTGCCGAGCCGGCCATTGGGACGCGCGGACGAATGGCGGCTCTAGTAAAGTCCACAACCGCGCAGGTTGTTTGCAATGATCACGTCGGTGACGGCGTCGAAGACAAACTGGATGTTGTTGGTGTCGGTGGCGCACGTCATGTGGCAGTAGATCTCCTTGTTGCTCGACTTGTTCTTGCTCTCGTACTGGGCCTGGATGTAGGCGGCGGCTTCTACAAACTCGTTAGCTCCTGCGCGGAGCAGAGGCAAAAGGGTTAACTGCAGAAACGCCGATCCACATCGTAGCACGTGTCGGCGAAATTGGCCTACGATTCATCATCGTCGTGGTCGTTTTCGTCGTCGTTGTCTGTAAAATAGCAAGAAATGCTTCCCACTATCATAGACATGTACGGAGAGTTTTGTCAATCGACAGAAGAGTGACCCCCCCCCCCTCGCATGCCTTGAAAGTCGTGAGGGTTGCCTGGCCATAATCTCCCATGCTGTGTGGTGTGGGTTGGTGTGGGAGGAGGAGGGTAATAGAACAGCATTGGATTTTTGCTGCACTGCACTCTGCTGCCCACAAAGCCAACTCTTATTTTGCGCACTGCGGTGGCCCATCCGAGCACTATCCAGGCTCAAACCCGCTTAGCGTACGAGGCCTGATGGGATCGGGTGCATTGCTGGGTAATTTGGTCACAGCTTCCATTGGCATAGGCGAGAGCAAAAATTGTACATTGTGATACGGATTCATGAAGCGTTTCAAGACGTTATATTTGGTTTTCGGAGAAAGGAATGCTCATGTGATGGGGGGAAATGCACGACAAGGCCACGATGCTCTGAAGTTAAGCAGAGGGATTGGTTGCAGCGTGTGTTGGAGAAACACACACTGCTGTAGTGTACAATTGTAGCATGTCAGGAATTGGCTGTTAGGTAGACGAGAGGAAGACATTGCGGAGTCTGGATGTAAACAGGAGGAGGGAGTCGGCAGTGCCGATGGCCTGGTAGGATGTCGGTAGCTTCAGACTGAGAGAGCAGAAGAATAGAATGAGCGTCCCCTTTTAAAGCAGAGTTGACTGATGATGAAAATCAAATTTCGATTTAAAGCTTTCGTGACTGCAGGGATTCATCTTCTTGGTTCTTTCGGCAAAGTCACATAGAAGGGAAGTAATAAAATAATAAAAATAAAACATAATAAAATAAAATAATTCTCACGATGTTTCGGCTACAACGCAAGCAGCCGTCTTCAGGTGAAGAATGAGACACTCATTCTTCACCTAAGCTCCTAGCTTGGCAGTGTCTCATTCTTCACCTGAAGACGGCTGCTTGCGTTGTAGCCAAAACGTCGTGAGAATTATTTTATTTTATTATGTTTTATTTTTATTATTTTATTACTTCCCTTCTACGTGACTTTACCGAAAGAACCAAGAAGATGAAAATCAAGTTACGATTGACCACCACCCTCATCGCACGGCATGCAGCTGGGGTTGCATGACATGGAATATATAACGTTTAACAAGAACGCAAGTGATATCCATTAAAGTGTTTTATTCCCAAAGCTATGTAAGGGTATTTAATATTTTTATTTAAATTTATCCTCTAGCTTGAGAGCTTAAGAGCATCATGAAAACAGCACATTGTTTTGATTATAATGTGAAAAAAACAGGCAGCTTAGAGATATGTGGTGGCTTACATATACAATGATTCTGCTGTGAAATTGTACAATAAGATGCGTTAAATCCCTTTTAAACAAGTACGTTTGTATGTATGTATTCTATGGGTCTTTCGGTAAAGCCACGTAGATGGAAAAATTATAAAAATATCACGACGTTTCGATCGCAACACAAACAATCGTCTTCAGGTGAGAGAGAGAGAGAGAAAGCTGCTGAGACAAGGTCTTATATAGGCCTGAGATGGGTACATCAAGGTAGGTGGGTGGAGTTAGAGATGGTCCAACAACAGAGGCTGGGGCAGTGGCCTTTGTATTGTGAGAGATTAGCCTGTAGGGCGCCACCAAAGCTGTGGAGGTGGCCATCGTATTGTGTGTAGCCCAAGGGTAAGTGGGCGGGGCTAGAGATGGTATTTGCATGTAAATGTAAGATCAGAGAGGAAACCTGAGGCTGTGGAGGTGGCCATTGTATTGTGAGAGATTAGCATGTCAATGTAGGAGAACCACCCCAACGGTCGATGTGCTAGTGAGACATTCCGACCGTTGAAAAAAAAAAGACTATTGCTTGTGTTGTGATCGAAACGTCATGATATTTTTAATATTTTTCTATCTACGTGGCTTTACCGAAAGACCCATAGAATATGTATTCCTCGAGTCACGAAAGCTTTAAGTCGAGATTTAATTTTGTATGCTTCAAAGCACAAAAATTACAAATCACAAACATTTTAAACACATTATTCCTCGACTCTTAAAACATTAATGTATTCTTTAGAAATGTAAATTATGAAAATGTGTTATATTTTAAATTAAGAAATCACTCTCGCATTAAATATAAATATCGTAGAAGTAATAATAATATCGCACGTTTGTTCATGTAGATGATTTGTGTTGAACATGCGCAAACAAAACTTAAAATTCCTCAACATATATGCACGACAACACGAGGCCAAAACATGCTTTGTGAGCCAATTGGGTAGGTCAGATGGCAAAAGGGCATCAGTAAGCAGATTGTCAATCACAAGCTAAGAGCTGCACCCAGGACTGGCACGGAACACAATCCCATTGACAAGAAAAATATAAAAGTGCCGGTATTTTCCCTTAACCAACCCACAGGGTAAACACGCACAGCCATCTACAACGCAGTGTTGCAGAACTGTCTTGCATGAGATACGGGGGGGCTCTCTGATAATCTCGCCCATGGCCAGAATGTAACGGCCAAATACAAAATTGCCGTCTTTTAAAGTGCATTAGCTCAACCCTCCAAGCAGGGTTGACATGGAAAGGTTTGCGCCTAACACTCTCACTCTTGCTCCGTAAGCACAGTAATTGGATGGTTTCATTTATGGGGGGAAAAATACTCAAGAAATTAATCCGCTGCTCAACCCCCCGCATTGCCGTTCTGAAAATGTATCGAGGCCCAGTTGAGGCTTCCCTGGATAGAACTAAGAAGCCCAATAATTATTGTTTGCACCCAATAGTTTTTTTTACAGACTGATTTTGTTCTTTGCAAATATTCCTTAGATCTACGTTCCCGAAAGGGACTTGCTACAGTGGTTTCAAATTGATATCTGAATGATGGAAAGGCGATACATTTATTTGTAGATTTCATTTCCTTGAGTAAGTTAAGGGAGGCCGCTGTAGACGTACCAATATAGTCGGGAAAGCAAATGTTGAGTGGAGAGGTGGAAATCTTGTCCTCAAAGATGTCCTTCTTGTTGAGGAAGAGGATGATGGACGTGTCGGTAAACCATTTGTTGTTACAGATACTGTCAAAGAGTTTGAGAGACTCATGCATTCGGTTCTGCAAGAGACAAAAAAGGCGTTCCCTTTGAGAGGTCTTGGGTCAACTCAAGTCTGGCTCAATCAGCCTCGGGAGCGAGTGGGGTCGGGTAGGGGGAGAAGGGAACAAAACAAAACAACAAAAAAACCCCACGGAACAGGAGTATGGCGCGGTCGAGTGTGCTCACGTTTGATGTGCAAATCCGCACAACGAGGAGGGTTTGATAGCCGAGTTAATTGCTAGCGATAGGAACGTACAGGGTATCCTTCGAGGTGTCATCCATCGTTTAAAGAATTATTATGAGCAGCTGTTTGAACTTCGTGGTTGAATCTTTGGGGATTACGTGAAAGATAAGGTGTTTGCCAAAATCCAACCAATAATCCTAATTAAACACGAAAGGCTGGAGTGATCTTCAGATGCGCAAGATAGAAGTGTTCGGAACCATCAGAGCCGAGATATTGGTGAATGCCGTCTGGAACGCTCTTCAGATATTAGGAAGCCACTGAAGGTTATGCAATGTAAAATCATTGACATTGAAAACTCATTGCATTTTGTGTTTAGTTTGTTGTCTTCCCCCGCACCTCCGATTAGTACGGTTGGCTATGTATGGTGCGAAAGAAGTTCAACATGCAT
The DNA here is from genome assembly GCF_965212315.1 of Lampetra planeri. Classification (NCBI taxonomy): domain Eukaryota; kingdom Metazoa; phylum Chordata; class Hyperoartia; order Petromyzontiformes; family Petromyzontidae; genus Lampetra; species Lampetra planeri. Next base: position 5,338,932 of record NC_136132.1, read on the forward strand.
ACAGATGTGTGGTGGTTTAGTTGGTTATAATGTACGTGATAGAATCTTCACACGACAGTGTGTCCATGGACAGAACTCAAACTGTTGTATAATTGGTATTATTTAAGATTGGATGATACCTTTATTGACACCCTGTACTTAATTCGTTTTTTCTTTTTAGTTATTTTCGAGAAGTCATATTTTACTGTAATGGAAAGTCACAAGGGTAAAATGAGTTTGTTTAGGCGCATTCATGCAGTGTGTATGCATGCGTGTATTCATGAATATATTAGGGGTGGTCAAGATATATACAAATTTAATATTTACAGTATTTGCATTCATTGCTGACATTGAATAAACTGTTCAAATTTCTAACAGCAATGTTCCTATTCTAATTGTAATATTGTAACACGATTTGAAGATAAAGAGCGAAGGATTAGCTTCGTCAGACATATGAGTAAATATAAATTATATTTTTTATCGATCTCAATCCTCTGCTACATGGAAGACCCCAAGGCGTGTTGGTCATTAAGGGGGTGTTTTAACCATACTTCACCACACCAGTCAGTGTGGGTTGGCGAGCCCAGGATAGATGCACACATCACTCGTCACTGATGTTAGTCGTGGCCAAAAAATAGCACTCATATCTAGCGGGATTAATGGCGCATTGCGCTAACCACCGTGCCACCACTCCCCGCTCAATTTCAGCCCATCTTGACCACTCCCTTATATATGCACGCAATTGTATACATACACCTTATTGCAGTGTGTACACATATCATGCTGCAAATGTACACAGGGTGATCCATCATGAGATACTGCACTAATATAATGAGACCTTATAGAGAAAACTATCTTTTATTTTAAAAGCCTCTACATGTCTCCCACCAATCTCAACACATTCATTTAATATTTTAACACCCCCCACTCCACACTCCTGTGAGATATGGAGCCGTCGCTGTCAAGAAAGTAAGAGGGCCATTAAAAAAAATCAGTGGGGTACATATAATTGGATCATCCTGTATAATAGAATTCATGTCATCATAATAAAACAGTTCATCTGCGTTTACAATAATGCTAAATTTACAAAAAATACATGCAAACCCAGGTACGGTAAATGTATGTTCAGGTGGCTAAATGGAGCTTGGCAGAGTGAGGAAAGGAAGGATATCACTTTGAATGCACTAAAGGTGTTATCCTTTATATAGGTCCTGCCAGGCAAAGCACGGTGATAGAACTACGACAATTCACAATACCGCAGCTGCATTAACACGGGGGATGTTAATACAGGTAGGAACAACAGTTCCACAACCAGGGATTATTTGTCTGTCTGTCGTGCATAGCCACGCCATCGATTTGTGTCACGCATCTTGCGCCAAGTGACACGGATCGCACGAATGCGCTGTTTAACCAAGTTCCTACCTGCCAACTTTGAAGGAACGTGTTTCTAGGGTGTTAGTTCCAAGGCCGTAGCCATGGAGTCAACATTTGGGGGGACCAAATCTTCCAGTGGGTCTGGGGGTCCCCCCCCCCCCCAGAAAAAAAAATCTCAATTTGAAAGAATTTCCTGCCTAAAATATATATAGGGTGGACTTTTTATTTATTTATGATTTACAATAATGTCGAATAGTGTATTGTATTACATTGCTCTGTTTTTTTTACTTTTCTTGTGTCTTTGTATGTAATGGCAGAGATTAGGGATTAATAAAGTACAACCATAACCACAATCATATAAACAGAAATTAATTTTATAGCAATATATTGGGGGGGACATTTTGAGCATATTTGAATATTGGGGGGGGGGATGTGTCCCCCCAATATATATTATAATTACGGCCTTGTTTAGTCCTAACCACGTCCGATCTCTTCTCTGTTGTCATCACATTCTGACGAACCCTGTTACGAATGTGATATTTGCGTCATTTCTAACATTTTGGTCACTGCACCGCATCAGTCGTGGTAGTCGTTGAAGCGTACTTCACCACACTGGCCGGTGTGGCCTGGTAAGCAAGCGGGTGACGGGATCCAGGCTCAGATATCACTCGCCACTGATGTTAGCCGTGGCCGGGAATCAAACTCGGGTCGATGGATTCATAGCGCGGTGCGCTTACCAGTGCATCACTGGTACCCCCACCAGTTAGATCCACAATGTTATTGTTCTGAGGAACCAGTAGTTTGTTCATGGGGAGCTCCTTCCTTTATTGTGAATGTCGCCAATTTTGTCATCGTGCACCCGCTAGAGTAGTGATCCTCGTTCCTCTGCCAGAGCTCCTTCAGCCATCCACGTTGTTATCATATGCATAACCATATATATATACATCGTACGTATATATATAATGTAGGAGGAAAGTTTTTTCTTGTGCTGAATTACGGTTAGACGCAGTTTATCCAAAGTTCATTCGCAATGTTCAAACGAGCCACCGTTATTAAAAATTGTAGTTCTTTGCGGACTTGAGTGACGACCACTCAACAAGAAAATCCGCTGCAATTGACGCTTCCCTGTCGGGGGACGGTGACTCGCATCGGGTCTTAGGTTGAGGGCCGCACGGACACTTTGGATAGGACACAACGAACCGTAACAGCAAACGCCTTGCATGCATCCGTAATACCATGTGGAAAGGAATTGCATTCAAACACAGAGGGAAACAGAAAACCAACCAAACAAACGAAAGACAAAACAATGCTCAGATCATCCTCGCTACAAAAGGGGAGTCATGGGACGACCATGCCAGCGCTGACTCGATGCACAACAACACCGGGACCACGAGGTCCAGTGGCTGTATGAGGCATGTTGAAATGGGTAGGCCGGTCCGCCCATGAGTCATGCTCGATGGGTTTTCCGCAGGGATGCTGCAGGTAAGAGGGGAAGGAAAGCGGCCCGGCAAGGTACATGCAAAATCGCTCGCACGATGCTAACCATGACGCCGGTGTGTTTTGCACCACGTCAAAAAACCAACCAGCTGATGGGTCACGCTTGACTTACGTCCGGTACCTGATTGGTGTTGGGGGTGGGGGGTTACTGCTGCACGCACGTTTAAGTGTCGACTGCCTCGCGCCGTGTCCATGCACTTTAACTCGCCCTCTCCGAGTTGGAGGGGCGAATCGGGCTGCTTGTGAGCACCACGTGCCATCTCGTGAGCTTGCGAGATGTTTTTTTTCTTTTGGTTGTTTTACCCGCAATGCAACGGTGGCTGGTGTTTTATTAAAATCGTAGCATTCGTTTTCAGAAAGTGAAGCATTCCATTCAAAAACTATATATTACATGTAAATTATGCGCACATATGCATTCAGTGTTTTCACAGTGTATGGAAAGAAGGGTGGCTACACGGATAATGTATGTATATATAGCATCTGTGTGCTGCTTATATGAAAAAGCTGACAATTCAAAAACAAAATTGGTCTAAATATATTGCCGTATCAGGGCACTCGGCATGCTATTGCTGCTATTACCGTACATTTAACCCAACGTGCATGCACAATTTTGCAAGCATAAAAAAAAACTACGTGTTAAATTTCTTCCATATCAGAGATACCAGTGGCCCAAATGTGTGCTGCCTTCATGACTGAACAAAAGCAAAATACCTGCCTATGAGAAACTGTGGGGTATGTGCCAGGATTTGCATCTCTCTTGCATTTTCAAATCCATACACTGGTTTTGAGGTTCAAATTATTCACGAATGTGGCACAGCATGTGCCAGATGACGGCATAGTCATTTTCCATATGTTGTCAGTTTCACATCAGTCTATTTCGTTAAGATACCGCACAAGGTGCTGAATTAATATTTGAAAGAGTGAGCCACTGTGTGTGGGTGCCTCCTGTCACCACACACACGGCTCTCTCTACAAAAGGTACGTTGCTTGGCATCAGGGTCTCCATGCAGAATCAGCCGCATATAACCCAACAAGCATGACCCCGTGGAGACATTGCTATAAACAAATGAACAAATATAGACCCTAATATCCTTGCTTAAGAATATTCACGAAAACAAATGCGGTACTGGCTGGTTGTACGTAAGCTACGGCATTGCGGGTACTGCGTAGTTAAATAAACATTACACCTGCAGCCCAAAAAAAAATGCCAATGTCCATATAAATATGTCATATTCATGGCAAAGTGCAGACAAGGTCACAGCAGTCTATGCCACTATTGTCAAATAATTGTGATCGATGTAGGAAATTAAACGGAAAACCTAACTTTGAATGTTTCATTACGCATGCCTCTGTTGGGGTTTTGTGGCGTTGTGTGAACGCTGCCATTCAAGCTACAACCACGCGTGCAGCAATACGAGCTTGCCCACCTCTGGCAAAGCAACCTATTGCAGACAACTTACTGGCGAGTCTACAGTTTTGGTGATATCACCTGCAGTGAGTTGCGCAACTCACTTCTACCAGCTTCTTGAACAACACAAGCCTGCCGCTCTCCCTCAAATGTGTTCCCCAGGCCACTGAACAGCTTGCAGTCGCTTGCCCAATCATAAACAAATAATGAAGTTATCGTTTCAAGTGCGAGGTAGGTAGGTGGGCCTGCACTTCATGTGAGCTCGATCGAGGGAGACAATTTTTTTCCTTTTCTTGGGACGGACGCATAAAAAAAAGTGCCACTGGATGCTTCGGCCACAATCGTGGATGCTGGGATCGCAGCCAATACCAAGTGCATTTAATGTTGACAAAGCTTGAAGTGAAATCGCCGGCAGCCTGCCACGCTACGCATTGCGCGCAGAAGATGCTTGCGATCCTCACCGAAAAACGTTAACAACAACCAGCCAAGTCGACGCAAGTTTGATTCCGAACCGTGTTTCGCGGCCTGTATTGGTGTCAAGGCCAAAATTGGTCCAACAACGTGAACTCGCCGAGCTGATGGACTGAGTGGATGGGTGGGGTGGGGGAGATTATCCCAGGGTCCCTAAATGTGCTCCAGTGCACCTAACGTTTGCACAAGCAAATAGAAAACACTATACTACATAAGCTATCTTTTTATAAATTTTACATGTGAATGTAAATAACTGAATAAATACATGCTAATTAAATATTTTTATTCTTGCAAAATTACGCCAGGAAATGTATGTTTTCACAACTTTTGTTGAAGAACTTGGGAGTAATTCAGACCTTCAGCTGCATTGATGCCATTGCAGCTGAACAGCTGTTGTAAAGTGAGGGCTTTTGATCCCAATTTTAGTAATTTGTAATACTTTAAATGTGGCATATTTTAACCGTGATGCCGGCATGGCCTAACCTTTTGAATGTCATCACGGAGTTTTTAACGGCCGCCGTTAATGCAAACAAAAAACACACTCTGATAATATATGCATTGTCCTAGAACCTGATTGGTTCACGCCAGAGACAGCTTTCTTTTGAGCCTCGTCTCAAACGGTGTTGGACCAGAGGACGCCAAAAGGCGTACAGCATTCTGACCACAAGCATTGTGGTTAATGCAGACATGATTCCTTGTAAAAGGTTTCAGTTTGGTGTTTTAACATCTTAACACCTGTTTTGTTGCCAGAAAAAAAGGGAAAAACCTACTAACTGAATAATTTCTGCTCTGGAATGAAAACACTCCCCCCCCCCAAAAAAGGATTCGGTTACTGGTTTTAACAGCTCACATATAAAAATAAAACCGGCACTTTCTAGCAGTGGTGTTAAAAGTGTCATTGGCCATGATTCCTTGACCAATTTCACTCTCCTTATGCTGTTCTTGAGGGCAGATTTGCCGTGGTCCCTCCCCCCCAAGTGGCTCAGCAGTCGAGCGATCCGCTCGACAGTGGCAACGTGGAGAGTTCAAACCCTGCTTGGGGGTTGACTCGGCCCATCATCCCTCCCTCTGGACATAAATTGAAGGAAGATCACTTTGTAGGGTCAGTTCAAAGTGGCCGGTCCTCTGGATGGAATGTCATAGGAAAAATGTGAAATTTTCATTTAATCTCTTGACGAAAGCACGAGACGTGTGTTAGTTCAGCCTAAACTTTGACGTGGGTGTTTGGTTATCCCGACCTGGCATATTGCAATCTGTTTTCTCAACAACGAAAAAAGCTGTAAAGCTAAATCATTAACTTGATGTGCCAATGAACGAGGAATCATTCCTTGCTATGGAACAACGAAAGATGACTGGACAGATTTTTGTGGATTCCACACCAACACAACAGTGATACAATGAAACGAAAGGAAAAAACTATTATCCACGTGTAAATTTGCATCAGATCCTGGCAGTGAATGTTGTGAAAAATGTCCTAATGCGTCCAGCAAACACCGCACACGAAGAGAGCTGCCTCGTGTATGCGTTTCATTATTTGCACTCACACCTGCTCGTTAGCGCAGACTTTCATTCGCAAAAGAACGGCATGTGCTTATTATAACTATTTGTTATTATTGTTAAGTTCTGCTCTTGAAACTGAACTCTAACTTCACGTCCATGAAGAAGGTAATTCTTGATTAACTCATTTGTTTTCCTCCGTGCTTTGTGGGAAAAGAAAAACCTAATGACATATTGATGAGAAATTTATAACATTCACATCAAAGGTCAAAGTGTCTGCACGCGCCATCAATCATTGTGAGGCACTCATCACCGTTAACAGCTCTAAGACAGCTGTGGATAAGCCACAGTCGCTGATTAAAACTTGCATTTAGCATAATGATATATAGATGCACACATCGTCTTGAGATGCGGTCGCATTTATACGCTTTATAAATCTAAATTATATTATAAATGCAAGTTAACATTAACGCTACCTGCATGCTAACGTATAGTGAGTGACCTTCCCGCATGAACAATTATATCTTTTTTGAAATTACCATAAGGGAGGGAGGGGCCTTGTGTGAACTTGTGACCTGTAGTGTACAGTATTTATTTGTGTAGATCGGAGAGGGTTAGGTGCTTGATTTGCCATCGATGGCATTGAGCTGAGAGGACAAAATTACCGGGCAGTGCAGGCGATGTCGTGCACTGGTCTGTCGATGCACTCACCGATACATTATTAAAATACAATAAAATGCCTAGGCACAAGGGATCGATCCGGAGCTGACGCAGGCATCCACTTTCGTGTCTAACACGGTGGAAGTAAAGTTGAAGAAGCGGATGATGAAAGAAAAATTGCATTGTGATCAAAAATAATAATGGCGTCGCTAATGGCTCGGTTGATAGCCCTGCATTTGTTACTGTAAAACAATCCACTGCACACGCAGCATAAACACGTGGACATGGCTCCTGCATGTGGTGTTTATATTCAATACTACTAGAAGTTTACTTTTATGTTAGACATTAATTTTCTGAATATAAACAACTGCTACGTAGGTTTTCGCGGGTTGTGCTCTCATAACTCTCCATTGTGTTTTTGGATTGTCCCGATGTATTGGCAAGAAGTCCTCAATAACACTCACTGCGGCCTCAAATCCCATCAGGGACAAACACAAATTGTTGCTTATCCTTATTCAGCAACGCCACGATGTCGTTTAATGCTCGATTGTAATGATATCTGAGATGAGGATCAAGCCGAAAATTGCCTGAACATAAATAACAGATTTATACACACACAGTGCATTGTTACGTTTGCAGAGTACAAGCAGGTCCTCTGTCACTGTCCAGGGTGACCTCCAACGCCGCTCCACTCTCAAGCCTGGGCCTGCTCCCCGCATTGCCCCAATTGGCCCGGCTGTGTGCTACATGCAGTAGCAATGCTCCCAACACATCCACGCATTGCCCCAATTGGCCCGGCTGTGTACTACATGCGGTAGCAATGCTCCCCACACATCCACGCATTGCCCCAATTGGCCCGGCTGTGTACTACATGCGGTAGCAATGCTCCCCACACATCCACGCATTGCCCCAATTGGCCCGGCTGTGTGCTACATGCAGTAGCAATGCTCCCCACACACCCACGCATTGCCCCAATTGGCCCGGCTGTGTACTACATGCGGTAGCAATGCTCCCCACACATCCACGCATTGCCCCAATTGGCCCGGCTGTGTGCTACATGCAGTAGCAATGCTCCCCACACACCCACGCATTGCCCCAATTGGCCCGGCTGTGTGCTACATGCGGTAGCAATGCTCCCCACACACCCACGCATTGCCCCAATTGGCCCGGCTGTGTGCTACATGCGGTAGCAATGCTCCCCACACACCCGCGGGGTGCGGGGCACGCGGCAGCAGGCAGGAGCAACGAAACAAAAAAACCAAAACTGAGCTATTTTTTTTATTTTACTCGGTGTGCAGCCTGCTGAGCTATATAGCTCTTTTTCAGAAGCGGCCTGGCCACAAATGATATCACAATTAAGTGGATTCTCACGCGGAAATGTATAGCAGCCAAATACTCCAAACGCACCGTTGATTCTGAATGTGAGGGGGAAAAACTGGAGGACCTGGAGAGAATTCCACGCGACCACGAGGAGAACATGCAAACTCCGTCAGGGTCGGGGTCGAACCCACGACCTCCTGTACACCAGGCGAGGTAGTTAACATCTTCTATGCCGGTGGATTCTACAATGCCGGTTGCATTGAGGGAGGGAGGTGGGAGGGGCGGTGTGACTCAGGCAGGCTTTGAAATGGGATAGGGATAATATACCGGGGTTTATGGGATGTGGGCGAGGAGCAGGGAGAAGTATTTTCATACCTTTCGTTCACCGCGAGCTCTTGTAACCTGTGCACTACTTTAAAAAAACAATGGAATAGTATCGATAATGATTATAATAACGACGCTTTTATACGAAAATCACTGCTTCGCGAGCCTGACGCGGAGAGCTTTCTGAGCGGGCGGGGGGGGGGAGAAGTGAACCAACATCACAAGAATCAAACTTCACATCGACAGCGACGACATTGCGTCCGCACAACATCACACTCGTGGAGCACGGAGCCCCGAGGTTTTCCTCAAGCGCCAACCCTCAACGCATATCGCACGAACGATTGGTTCAGTAGGTTTTTTTTTTGGGTGTAACTCAGCATTTCTATCACAACGATTCACCGCAGGTGGTAAAAAGGAGACCGTTTCATGCTTTAAAATATATGTGCATTGTTTTTTTTTGGTTAAAAAAGCACATTTTGTATGATTACTTAAGTTATTCAACATTTTTATGCAATTTCGAATAGGTATTATAGACCTCAACTCAAAAGTACAATCTATGGGACCGCTTGGGAAATATCTTTTATATAATCTGATATAACTGTAAATACCAATTTTACACCATTTTTAAACAATATTCACGTGCGATGGCTTTCAATTGTCGCAAATCCTGAACAGGTTTTTTTCTCTCTCCCTGGATCAGATTTGGACTTGGTCTGTATTTTTCCGACCGAATCAGTTGCCGTAATACCACATCCATGTTTCCACAACGTTGTCATAAGCGTGGGACCCAGCTAGTACGGTCACAAAAGGGTTCCGAGACGCAGTGATTTAAAATCCCACGCACACTTGTTGAGTGAAGAAGGAATACAGAAAATGACGAGACAGGTTAACCGAAAAAGAAACAACGGGGACCGGGAAAACATGAACGTCAGCTGTAAACACACCCTGCTCAAAAAGAGAAAGAAGCAACGATCATTGTAATAGTGTTATCAACACAACGCTGCACATTCAAAGATTGTATCCCGAAGACAAAATTAAAAGCAAGGACGTTTGGAGGCAGAAAACCCCACACCAAAGGGAGACAGAGAAGTGAGTCACGAAGGTTGTTCATTCAGCTTTCTTCAATTAAGATTTTATTTGTTGCAGTACACGGACAGGACTGTCAGAAGGACGCAGGCGGTGCAACTGCACCGGAGCTCACGGGCCGGAGGGGCCCATGTGCCGAGCCACGAAGAGAGAAGAATACAGCCACAAGGGGGGGGGGGGGGCGGGGGGGGGTGCGGGGCTGTGGGGGAGCCCCCCCCCCCCTCCCATTGAATTCCTTGCACCAGGGCCCATGCCAACCATGCTGCACCATTGGACACAGTGCTCATTTTTAAAGAAACAACTGCGCTTTCATTTTTACCGGCACCCCCCCTCCCCACCCCCTTCATACTTAGGTCGTCATCCACGCGAGACACTCTCAGATAAGCCGCAGGAGCGGAGGGGGGGGACGACGACCCAGGTAATCGTGAAATTGCCGTGCTACCGGCACTCCCCTTCCATTGGTCCCTGCGTTTCGCAAGGCGCGTTAAAGCACACGGAGAGCGCGGTATGGAGGTGATGTCGTTGACGGGGCTTCGCGGAAAAATAAATGCCGCAGGGTTTTGGCGAATGCAGAAAGTGGCACGACAAACGTGAAAGGTTTGCACTCGCACGAAGTGAATCAAATATCTATTTGCTGAAGCGTCGCACAAGGTATTGAGGGCATCGGAAAGGAGACCGTGAAGGAACAAGAAGCAAGCGCCAGATAAGTCTCGCATGAAATAATGCCATTCGAAAGCAAAAATATGATCTGTTAGAGGGCATTCAGATGCTCTAAATGAAGCACTACTATTTGAAAATTGAGGCTGATAGGCCCACCGGGTGAGCCAGAGCTCCGGAAGGCAGACTTCCCTATCAGCGTTGGATAAATAACGCAACCTTAAATGCCGTCACAATTCTCTTGGGCTGGGCCTCAGAGCGACCAAATTACACACACAGAGCACTACACAGAGCAGGACAAGATCGATATTATAGTTGCTGTTCACAGCAGGTATCCGGGAGTATGTAGTTTACACGATGCCTAATTGCTCAACAGAGCATTCATAATTAATATACGTCCGTATACGTGTCAGGATGCGTTATCAGCAGGAGAAGTTCTATGTCTCCCTAATTACAATAACAATGCTAAAAATAGTTTACAAGTTCTTTGTCAACCTAATGCTGAACGAAAGCTTTGCAATGTTGCATCAGTCATGTCATGGGGGCTGTTGGGCTATACTTCCCCACCTTGGTAGGGCGTCACAGCCCCCACCCCATTGAGTGAATATTATCCATTATTTAGATTTGCTATACGCATATGTTAATAACTAACTACTATGCACACCACAATATTCGTAACTGGGCAATGGGCTTCGGCTGCTTTCTATAACCTTCGGGGTCATACTGTAGGAAGGACATTTATTGCGTCACTAAGGTGGTGGCATATTTGCAAGTGTTTAGCGTGCGAGGTAAAAATCATTTTAGAACTGTGGGTTGACCATGCACAAGGAAGAGAACCAGTCAACCTTCGGGCTGGAATATTTAGAGGCCTACATTTAAAACAATGCTTGTGGTAATTTTATAGAATAGCATGGACAAACATTCGTAGCAAACTTCAATCACTAAATCATCGTCGTCTGCCAATATATATTAGATATTTAAACAGCCATATAGATATTTATCTATTTTTCCTGTCCAAATAAAACACGACCCACACATCTTATCCATCCAGGATATACGCCACTAAAATATTTGTTCTCATCTGCCAGTTGGACGCTCTTTGTAGCTATAAATGCCAAAGAACATCGAGCAATAAGCCCAGATGGATTTAAATGCAGTATTAATGTTAGCCATTTGGCGTTTCGACGGTCGATGAATATTTAATAATAATCCGCGGTTTAACTCCGCGTGTGCGTATTAATCTGTCACGCGCACGTAATCGCCGGAGCTGACCATCGCGTGGCCGCGCAAATCTGCACTCATCCCCGGTGCCGCACAGAAGAGCCGACAGCGGCGATCTGAAAATGGATGACACGCGGCGGCACGGGAGGGCTCTGCCGTGGAAACGAGCCTCCGGATTTCAGGTCAGGGTCACAACTCCTCTCAACCGCGATACATCGTCACTACCCCCCCCCCACTCGCGTTAGCGAGGGTGGCGAATACGCAATGGTGAGCAGCGATGTTGGGTGATAAATAGGAGCCTACTGTCTGAATTGAATGTACGATTGCATGGTCTCGCTTTGGGTGAATCGTGAATAATACATGGCTACCTGCCTGTGACCTTTGTAAGTGATTGCAAACTCACGTGGCTTTCCACTGCGCTATCCCTTCCTTGCCATGGAAATGCCTATGGACATTTGCTGTGTCAATGCCCTTACTGAGCTTATCCCTGAAGCATTTTTCTGGATTTTCAAGAACGGACAACTTACCGTCTCGATTTTCGCTCATGCCTGACAGATGTATGTTGAACTTTTTTTGCACCGTAGGTAGCCAACCGTGCTAATCGGAGAAGCAGAGAGGCGTTTGGAAATCAATTATTGAAGCGTTTGTCATTTGACCTTTCTTGCCACCCATAAATTGACACATGCCTTGATGCGAGGCGTGCCTCGAATTCTAACCATTGTTATTTAAATTCTTGGGAAGAAATTGTCATGGGCAGGATTCAGGAGCTAAATTTGCCCGTGTTTCCGCGTAGGTTTTGGCACGTCAGAAATCGTGCCGAGCAACGTGCATTACGACCCGAAAGCCGTGGCCTATGCTGATGCAGGTGTGATCCTACATTGTTGACATTTGCAAAAATTTCTAAAGCAGTTGAAGGTGTATTATTCATATTCATTGTAATGGTCCTGTCAAGCAAGGCCATGTGACCTGCAAAATATAATAATTTCAAACCACCGCCGGTTAATTTACATCAAAATTGTATCTCTCTAAGGAAGAGAATTGCATTATATTTTATGAATGCTGAAACTGCAAAGGACCGGGGTTTTATTTAATTAAAGCTTGTCGTCTCTTTGTTTTTTTGCTTCTCTCAATGTCTTTATCACGTTCTTTGCCATTGCAACTCGATTTCCCCATTAAACGTTCATCTGCAGTGGAAAATTGACGGAAGGCTAAAATGCATTGCAGCAATCGATCTGACCCTACCAGTCGCACACGAGCAAAATATGGCACTGCTAAGTTATAGTTAAAGTGCTGAAATGCAATGCTGATGGTTGTGCAAGCTAAGCTCGCTGCCCGCACGCGTCAACCAGCTGATGCATTTGATGGCGATAATCACACATGGACCATTTAATCATAACCAGTGGAAATTACATAAGGACACATTGCTAACGCACACATTGCTAATGCACAGGGGTGGTAACATTGGACCACGTGATGCGACTGAAGGATACGACATTCTCAAATTGTCCGCCAATGACATTCAACAGAAGCCATCTAATTCACAGCTGCCTGGCTGTGCTTGTGATGTTGCACTGCGGTAATGAATCTCGCCAACACTTGAGCAATGTTTGACCCTCGCTGGGGATGAACAGCATGCTACGGCTTGCAGGGAGCCGCTGCTCTGTGTGCAAGGTGTTTTCATAATAGACGCGACCCTTTACTCAAATCTTTCGGGACATTATGTTGGGATGAGTATTAAGATTTTGACTGTCCAAGCAAAGGACTTGACCACAACAACAAGTTTTCATGGTCATACCAGGCATTATAAAAGAGGCGAACGCACCGCTGCCTTCAGCCAGTTAAGAAGGGTATATTTAAGAGAGTAAAAAGACAGCATTAGACCAACAGCAGAAGTCTCATTTGTACCAGGCATTTGCTTACGAAATCACGCATGGGCTTTTACTGCTAAGTGTGGCACATGAGCCACCTTGGCTATGCTGTCTGTTCACGAAACAGCTATGGAGGCGAACGTACGTGTCACAGCGGGAATTTTTTTTTTTAAACGTGGAACAAATTCGGGGCCATTTGCTCAGTCTCCTCAGTCGCCTGCTAAACCCATCTCTCGTCTCTCACCTCCGTCAGCGTTTGAACGAGGACACCAAGTCCGAGCTCATTTGTGGCGAATAAATCCGTCAAAACTTTGTTTTGCCAACGGCTTCGAAGAGATCTAAAAGATGGCACCGGTTGGCATAACATTTCATAGAATGAATAAAAACCCTGCTGGGGAACTCTTCAAAGATAATCGTGGCACATCTATTGTGTCTTGCATGACACTCGGCCTGGCCAGCCGCACAAAAGATGAAACCGTTGATCTACTTCCAAGTGTTATCACACCCACGATGTAGCTGCTTTCACACAAGACACCGCCCGAAAATTGCACACTTTCAGACGCGGGCGGCGTGAAAGGACGGTGGCTCGGGTTGGCACCCGCAGCAGGCACAACACACCTCGGTGGTGTTAACACACGCTGCAGCGGTCAGGCAAACACGCTGTAGCTTGGCATTGTTCAATTCACCGTGAGTGAGCACCTCCATTGTGCTGCAACGCAGCACCTCGTTTCGCGCAGATACAACGCCCGTAGTGGACACAAGCAGAGGTTAAAAGTGAGCGTATCCAACTCGGCAAGTACACACACACACATCGGAGTGTGTAGTTTGCACGCGTGCGCACACACACACAACTATCTTTCCTTATATTCAGACACTTGTGCAGACACACATCCAGTTATTCATTGACACATGCACAGATCTATAGGGGAACCAGTTTGTGGCCACCTATTGAACAGGTGGCCCCCTCGAACCTGTATCGAATGCAATAAACACACACACACACGGACAAACTTTCATGTGCATAAGAGCAACCCGGTTAGTTGAACAAGAACATACACTTGTGTGCACCGTGCAATTATTAGTCAGGAAAAAACACAACCATATGCAAATGTTCACATGTATGATCACACCTGTACACACGCACACGTACACACACTTGTAAATGTGCCGATACGCGTACAGCGGTTATACATACACTGGTACGTTAGAAGCATCATCATCATCGCCATCACCGTCATAATCACGAGTCGCATCGGTCTTGCAGCCTATTCGTACAATGTGTCTCAAGGCGAGCTCCTGGGGTCAGTACAAATAGGCACCATATGAAACGGACATCCTCGACAAAGAACAATCCAAGCGTATATGCAAAGACAAAGGGAAAAGATCCCTGGTTATATGCACACAGACTGATGTGGGGGGGGGTGGGACAAGTGCTAGCAGGGATCACCTATTAATGCCAGCACGGAGGACAACCTGGTGGTGCAGCCAGTATTACACCCGGCCGCGTTTGTCTCCCCAGTGCTGATGTTTACATCCCGCCCCAGGTGCCCGTGTGATGATGCACAGCTCACCAATGGGGGGCAGTGGCTATGCACACCTGTAATCCAGCACTGTGGAGGTGATGGTTGGTGGATCTCACACAGATGTTGTGAAACTCCCTTCCCGTGGGCGTTGAGGTGCCATACCCCGGCTCGCCAGGGGAAGGCATCTGTATGGCAAGTGGACTAATATCCATCTGTTTCCATCTGTACGGGGATATAGTGTTGCCCCCTTGCATGTGCAGGTTTTCTGTGGCTGTTCCGGTTTCCTCCCGGTTGCATTATAAACACTTTTAAATTGGCTGAAAACATCTTAAAATTAACACCCAATGCAGGACCCTCCTGAAAAAGATACCTAGGACTCTTATGTATCCCTGGTTAAATGAATAATTATTGATGTTAGGGTAGTTCTGTGAGCACTCACCGCTGTTGTTATCAATGGCTGAGAATAGAACCGAGGTCCCCGGGATTGTGGTGCAGTGCACTAACTACTGCTCACACACCATATACATACGCTCACAAAGATCGCCCCATGTAGCCTACACAGACCCCTGGGGTGCTGTTAGCGAGCACCTATAAAGGCCGCTACGGCACACAAGGGGGTGGTGTGACCAGCACTAGGCTTGGCTGGGAATAGAACTCGTACATCCCGGTTCGAAGTGCACAGCGCTATCCACCAGAGCACCACTCCCCGTGCACTGGCGTGCGCGTGCGCACACGTATGGCAGTGAAATGCGCGCGAGCGAAGTGAGCGATCGTCGCACGTACCGTGGTCTCGTCCTCGTGCAGCACCTGGTCGTAGCCGCTCAGGGCCACACAGAAGATGATGGCCGTCACGTCCTCAAAGCAGTGGATCCACTTTTTCCTCTCCGAACGCTGTCCCCCCACGTCAAAAAGCCTACAGGGAGGCACACCACCGCCGTCGCCGCCGCCGCAATCATCAATAAGGGGAGCTGGTAGGGCATTCGCTAATTTTGCTTCAGAGGATCGCGGCTCAAATCCGTTAGGCCACGTATGTGACGCACCCTAATATGTGTATCGCATAAGCTGTACGTTGACCTTTTTTTTTAAACGTACATTTGCATTAAAATTGCGGTTAGCCAGAGTTTTCAGATAGCCGGACCAGTGCTCCCGAGATGTTAACTACATCGCCAGGTATACAGGAGGTTGTAGGTTCGATCCCAACCTTGATACCTGTATATTTGGAGTTTGCATGTTCTCCCTGTGGTCACATGGATTTTTTTACAGGTCCTCTGGTTTTTGCCTCCGCATTTAGAAACATGAGTTTTGAGTATATGGCTGCTATACATTTCCACATGATAAGCCACTTCATTGAGTCATCACTTGTGGCCAGGGTGCTTCTGAAAAAGAGCTGTAGAGCATATTGGGCCTTACCTGGTAAAATAAAAATAGTTTAATTAAGTCCGCTTAGCTGAGTTTTTACTGGCGTGTCAATCCACAGAGGTCATCTGTGCACTGAACCCACTTGTATAGCCAGCTGGCCACCTTGCAGCCCTTACACCAGATAATCCTTGGTGGTCACTCATCCACGTACTGCCCAGAATCAATATTGCTTAGCTTCTGAGATCCGATGAAATCGGGAGCATTCAGGGTGATTTAGTTGTTAAGTTTGAGTATCCTGCGGCTCATTGCGGTGGTGTCACTAACGTTATTAATTCAAGCTGCCTGAACCCTAAGCCAGCTGCCCCTGTGAGCCTGAGCTCAGGGCAGCAAATACGTCACAACTTGGTTTGAAACGGATTTCACTTGCATCCATTTTGTTGAACTCAGACCATCTGTAAGTTATGATAAAAAAAAATACCAATAATATTTGCAAACCATTTTTCTAGTTTTTTTATGTATAAAAACTATACAATGCGTATTGGGTAAAATGAGAATAATGTATACACTGTGATTAAACAAGTCAGAGTGTCAAGCAAATGTATCCACAGAGGTACACATTTTTTTGACCCTGGACAAATGAGTGTGTGATCTGATGATGCGTGACTAAGATTTGAACAGGCGGCCCTATCTGACAGCCCGTTGTGCACTCTAACCATCTGTGCCACCGAATAAAATCACTGCAGTGGCTAAGTGTCGATGGAGGTGAAGGTATGACAATGGCACTTAGAAATAATGTCACGTTATGTCCCGTTTTCAAGCATTTATGGCACATTATAGAATACCATCTAAGAGTTATGAGTTGCTGAATTTTAAAATCAAGTAACACATCTAGATTTATTATTACCCGTACTTTTCACTTCTCAGACTCGAGATCTTTATACACTGCATATATAAAGGCTTTAAATTACAATACATTCATGTGTCTGTACTGTGTGCAATAATACGATCAACTGAAATGCAACCTCGAGTAGTAAAAAGGTGGTGAATGTAAAGACGCAGCCCTGCAATTCCTTGCACACATCACTGCCGCTGGCAGGGCCCCCATGAGACGGAGCGATTAGAGAGCCCCTCAAGAGGATATTTTTTCGGCCCATTTTCCCACGCTGGCCAGACGTTTTGGAAGAGGTGTGATTACCCACACTTCATCCCACCACACGTGACCTGCCAATTCATTGCGTTGTACCCATTCATACTGCTCGGGAGACAGAGGCAGAGGGATTTAAGATCCTTGCTCAATTGTTTCAACTGTCAAGCCGGGGGAACAAAGTGGTGGTGGCCTCTGGACTGGTCGTCCAATGTACGAACCGTTACATTATTGCTAAATCTGAAAACAATTAATAAAGCAATAATACTATTCAATATTAAGCGAAAAGCTTGGGGCTGTGATAAATCAGCTTATCCAGACGCTGTTTCATTTGTAATTGTTATTAAATTGGAGAGTGGTTATATTATTGCAAAAAAAAATCTATCATGCCAAAACAGAGTGAGATTTTTTTCTTGAATGAGAGGAAACCAAATTGTTAGCATGCACACACACACGTGTGTCGTGCACGACAGACAATACACGATTTGCCATTAATACCCTGCCAGTACGAACCTATTAACCTGTAGATATGTAAATGCATTCTGAAAATTACTTTTATTTTTCACGTTCTTTTTCGTTGATGATCATTTGCAACTCACCATTTAAAAAACAGATTCTCTACTTTTAAATACACATGGGACATTTTCCGGAGCTCAAAAGCGGTGTGAACTCATCTCCTGTCTGCACGATGAGCAGGACAGAACAACTTAACAGAAAGGACCTTCATTTGAACATGAAAACCCAAATAGAGATTTGCTAAACCATGCTTATATTGTGAAACGTAGAGCATAAGCAGGTAGGTCGTTAAGTTTATCACCCATAAACATCTGCAAATTTGACACTGGTCGGGAGAGCACACTCCCACAGAATGCGCATATAAAGTCGATTCGTAAGCCTGATGACATGACGTAGCTTTCATGAGCGACAAATCCTAATGCTAATGGAGACCGACCTAAAATAGGGTTCTAGATTTGAAGCTTTCGTGACTGCAAGGATTCATATTCTTAGGTTTTTTCGGTAAAGTCACGTAGGTAAAAAATTAAAATTAATAAAAGTAAAAAAAAACTATTATTTTAATTAAATTTTTTTACCTACGTGACTAAAACAGGGTCCAAGTGAACCAGGCGTCCTCAAGTGAAACGGAGCGCCACTGTGTACGCGCAAATCGCTCGCGAACGACGCCCGCCCACGGCACGTTCTTGAGCTCCCGACGTTCAATCGCTCAAGCGAGAATCGGGCACATTTTTAAAATCCAAGAAAACTCACCCCCCTTTTCCCATCCCTGTTTTTGCTCCCCTGTCCCCCACCCCTGTCTCCCTCCCTTTACCCCCCTCTCCCCACCATTTCCCCATCTTCCTCCACCCCGTTATGTTGGTTATCTTACCCGCGGTCCCCACCTGGGGCGGAGAGCCAAAATGTTCCCCCCTTCGTAAAGCCCCTGGCGCACTAATTTCGGAATTTTCTTCGTGGAGTTCCTGTTCCCCCCCAAACTCCTCCCCCCCCACCGTACTGTGACCGGTGATTTGTACTGGGCTCGTGTTGTGTTGAAATCATTTTTCTAAAATAAATTCAATAGAAGACGACTACTCGGTTTGAGTGCTGGTACTGTTCCCATTTAGAAGCGCCCGCCCGATGCGTTTAGAGCGTGCGTGCGCTCACACCTTGTGACGTCATCTGTCCGCAGCGCCGGCCGCGACGATCGATGTGACACGCGCAGCGACAGCTAACAGTGCCCGTTGTTGCCGCCGCTCCCGCGGAAAGGCCGCTAATTTTGAACGAATATTGTCAAGAGGTCATGTGTGCCTCTCAGTGGCGGGAGGAGGGGTGGAAATGGCGAATGACTTTGGCTGCGGGGAGACCTGCGCGAGGAGTTTATATATTTCACAATATCTCTTTGTTCTGCGGATTTGAACGGAGAGTTGGCATTGTGACCTGCAGCGTCGGGCGAATTTCCCAAAGTTCAGGGTTCACTCGTTCGAATCCAAATTCATTTCTGTGAAAATTTGATGAATGAATGTTGAAAAATTCCATAGCACTGTTCACGAGAACAGGCCAACATGTTCGTCTGGAATGAGATCCACAATACATCGACTACAGTATTTGTGCAATTGAGCGCCCATCAGTGCACGTGCGATCGTGTGTGTGAATTTGTGGGGAGTGGTGCGCAGTGGCTAGTGCGCTGCGCTACGAACCCAGTGACACGAGTTCGATTCCCGCTCATGGCCAACACCAGTGATGATTATCTGAACCGGTCCAGGGCCTCCTCTAGGTTCAATCGGCCTCAAATGAGTACCTGGTGCATTGTGCAAATGTCGCTAATCAGGAGACCCGGGCATGGTGCTGGCCACCCACCTCCTCGTGTGCCGTGCCGAACTTCATAGTTGCTCGCTAACAGCACTTGCCCCAACAGTCCGTTATGGTCATATGGGGGATCTTTGCCTTTGCGTGTATGTGGATCAGCTGACCGGAAGTGCAGGTTTTTGAAGGTGAAGTGCGTCTCCACGATGCCAGTGGTCTTGACGCGTGTCCGCAGGATGTCTTGCTCTGTGGGCTGGTAGCTCTCCGCCCCGATACGGTCCAGGCTGTCTAGGTAGCTGTGGCGGGCACGCGACACATGCACACAGTTACAGGTCAAGCTGCGGCCTTGAAAATGCTCGCTCGCACGTCAACTGCTGGCGGAAGGACCTCAACTGTAGGGAACTCTAAGAGCTCTAAGAGTGCCTCTCCGTAGGACGTGATGTTCAACTCCTCTTCCACGCTGGACAGACATCTTAGAAGAGGTGGAAGTGCGAACCAGCGACCTCTGGATTAATAACCATGATACCATGGCAGTATTCACACACACACAGTATAAATGGTTAAATCAGAAAATGTAATAATATTATATGCATCATGTAAACAAATCTGTTGAGGTCATTTTTTGGGATTTGTGGATTTGCAAGAATGAAAGAGGCCAAGACGAGTCCCTGCTCAATCGAGCTTTCGAGCAATCGAGCCGTCGAGTGATGGGGTTGCGCTCATCCTTATTGGTGGAAACATCACATTTCCCCAGCCATGGTCAACCTCTCCCCAGCAACATGGCACTGTTGACTTCCCGCACCTCCGATTAGCGCGGGTCGGCTACGTACGGCGCGGAAGGAGTTCGGCGCGCGTACAGAGCGGAATGCTGGATGGCGCGATGGACCTCTGGCTCCGTACGTTGTGAGCGAGAGGTGAACTCACTATTTGGCGGAGTCGTTGAGCTGGTACTCTCGTGCTCGGTTAAAGCACTCCTGCATGCCCGAGTCGTTCCACAGACGCTTCATGGCGCCCAGCAGCTCGGGCGAGTATGGCTCCGTGTCCTCCATGCGGCTCACGACGTCGCACACCATCTTGGCGTCCGCCTGCGCAGGGAAACAACAACAAGAGCAGCGTTCGTGCTGTGAGTTCCTTCGGAGGCTTCTTGCCAGTTCCATTATTTCGGACGCACGTGTCACACGCTTTGTTATGCACTGCATGTTGAGCTTCTTTCGCACCGTACGTGGGCCAATCGTGCGAATCGGAGGTGGAGGATGCAACCTACACAAATGTAAGTGTTCTTGATTGGTACACATATACGATTTGATGCGGGTATCTCATAGTCCAAGAGCGAAACATTAAATACACTTGAAAAGGACAAAGGTGCACATTGTCTGGCTAATAATACCGTGGCTATCTCTGTTGCACAACTTTGCCAATAAAAAAAACGTCTCCCAACCTGCATTAGCGCAACGCACACGATGGTGTGATCCCAATTAAAGGGCGAACACCTGCGGAGTTAAACAGGCATCCGAGGTGGTAGAGGTGGCAGATGTGGCAGATATACAATTTGGAATCCGCAGTGTTGCGCACAAATGAATTACCGATCAGAGTCACTCAATTGCAAAGAAGGCCCTGTCCCTGGCAATTATTTAGAAGGTCACCAAACTTTGAGAAGACAACTCACAGACCGTGTGAATTCGGCTGAATCACAATTCGATGTAAAAATGCACGCGTCTCCTAAGAAAATCAATTCTTTTGGCAAGCGGTCCAGCCATTGCATAGGACAAGAAAGTGGCACTCATTTCATTGACCCAGAAAGACGATGAACAAAGTCAAATTCCGACCGAGATTTTAAATCCGCAACTATTTTATTGCACTTCTCAAGCACTCATAGCCAGAGCCCCGTCAGGCAGGATGGTGAATGTACGCGTCAAACAGAATCACTGGTCACACAGCGCACATGCCACGTACGACCAAGTTAACGACTCTTCCTCTTGCACGCAGGCCCTAATGAAGCCACAACCTCAACACTTAAGCATCACCTCTATTCCCACGCTCTTCTCTCAACCCCCCCGCCTCTCCTCACCCCCCCCCCCTTCGCAGCTCGGGGGAGAGAAGGGTTTCATGCGCCCGCCCAACTCGCCGGTTAAGTTATCAGGAGTGCAGGCCTTCGGCTAACAAGTCGCCCTCGCCTCGAGGTCAGATTAATCCAACGGCACTGGGCCGCGCGACGCCGGGTCGTGACCCGACTCAGCCTGGAAGCGGCACGGGGAGCGAACAGTCAAATGGGTCAGGACCCGAGTTGGAACAAAATAGGCCAGATGTTTCTGAGTGTGTTTATTTATTTGTAAAAGATTAAGGTTGACGAAATAGCCTCGCAGTTAAGGTAGCCGCAGCTCACCACCGAGGCGGATGATTGCAACGGTGTAGTGCTTCCAGTGGTAATTCTGACTGATTCTAGATTTGAAGCTTTCGTGACTGCAAGGATTCATGCTCTTAGGTTTTTTCGGTAAAGTCACGTAGGTAAAAAATAAAATTAAAATTGTGCTGTGACGGTTCCACCTGAAGACGGAAGCTTGAGTTGCCTCCGAAACGTCGTGATTTTTATTTTACTTTTATTAATTGTAATTTTATTTTTTACCTACGTGACTTTACCGAAAAAACCTAAGAGTATTCTGACTGATAATTATCAGTGATTATAATTATGGCTGATAATCCTACCCAATATGACGATAAAAGAACCCCCCCCACCGTCACATGATTTACAAGAGCGAGTGGTTCTGCTCTGCTGTCATGGCCCCAAATATTGAAAAAAGATTGCAACTTGACCAAAAGGTCCAGTATTAAAGTACAAAACAATTAACAGTCGTGAAATTCTGGTGTTAAATATCTTTTGGCGCAAAGCAATGATTCACGTGCATGCCGCATAAAATACTAAAGGCACAGCGCTGTAATTGCTGGCTCACAGCACTGCTTTCACACTGATATGGCCAAACATCTTGAAAGAGGTGGGAACTACCCATTTGTTCCATCCCACATGACCCGCCAATCAACAAAATGCGGTGTGCCCATTTATTCTCTCGGGGCGGACGAAGATCGGAGGGCATTTTAAGAAACGCTCCACCGCCGTTTCAACTGCCACGCCGGCAGATCGAATCGAACCGGTGACCTCTGAACTTTGCCAGTCCAAGTGCACTATCACTTCACGGTCACCTCCCACCTACTGAGCGTCTTCCGCTTGATTGACGAAGGCATCTTGCTGTAATCTGCTTCGGAGGCAATAACCCGACTACTTGCATGCAAACGACAGCGCCTTCCCTCTCCCCGAACCGCACCGCCCCGGCGAGGTCATGCGCAGCCTCCCGTACACCTCTCCCTCCCCCGACAGCCGTGGCCACTCCATCTCACCGCATTTCCGCACCACTCCCACCCTCCGAAACCCCCATCACCTCTTGACACGCCGCTCTGGCAGGTGGCGAGTAATGAAGATGTAAAACAGCACAAAAGCAATTTCGTGGGGTGGGTGGCTTTATACAGTGGTATTTTCCTGTCGGAGCCAACCAACCGATCAGACCGTAGGCAGGCTAACGACAACACCCTGTTGCTTCCACTGCCAAAATTCATTTTCTATTGTTGATTCTCTTTCCTGCTCAGATGTTGCTTTCATAGCCCCTGTCCTGAAACACCGCTCAAAATCCTGGCATTGCCTTGCGATTTGCTCGAGGGTTCAAACACTCCAGGTTTTGTTGCCAATCGCATTCGGGTTCACACTTATTGTTGCATCTGTTGCCTTAACTTTACAAGGATGCCCTCCCTGCCCTACACTTTACCAGAGTGATTCCCACACTCAGCCCAAACGCCGAAAGTAAAATATACAACCCAAGGGATGCCCTATACATCCCAGTGCTCCCTGCCAAGGAAAAAAAAATCTCCTTTTGAAACTATGGACCCTGTGTTCAGCCAAAGGGTTTCCTCCTCGCCCAAACACCTCCTCTCCTTGAATCAAAGAGCCCCCTGCTAAGCCATGCAGGAGGCTCCCTGCTCAACGAAACCACTTCGAAATCAGCCCCAAATCCCACCTGCTCAAAGGGTCAATTACGTTACTCAGCTCGAGGTGCTCCAAATGTTTTATTTCACACTTCTCTGCGTAGTTGGCTCCTGAACCCAGCAATAGTCCACTTATTCACTCATCGACCCATACCCATTGCTCCTTGATTGTACCATCTACTGCCAAACGTGCCCAATGCCGTTAGGATACCCGAGCCCTCGAACACACGTCGGGTTTTAACCACCGTGCCTCGCCCGTAAGCCCATGACAGGAGTCGGCGGGTGTCGGGATGCAGCGCTCCCTTATGTCGCGTGAGCTCACTTTGAGCCCTCTCGTGCCTGTGCGCGCCATTTCAGCGTCACAATCTTCAAAAATATATATTTCTGGAAAGAGGCCGTATCTACACGCCGCACGTTCAATATTTCAGCGTGACAGCTTAACAGCACTTCTCACTGGCGGTGGCACTCGGTGTCATGAAGATGACTCTGCTACATGAACTGGCGAATGAAAGTGGGAGTGTGAAGTCTGAATTCAGAGGCAATAGGATTTGAGAGCGATGGGGATGAGAAGGGGTGGTTGGGGTAGTGGCTGATTGAGTAAGTGGCTGGGACAGTGGCTTGGTGGCTGAGATAATGGCTGAGTCAGGTAATGGCTGAGTCAGGGGCTTTGAGGGTTAGTGACCAGGTTGTTTGAATAAGTTAGTGGCCTGGTTAGTGTTTAAGTTGGAAATTGTGTTGGTGTCTAAACTAATGGCAATGTTCGTGGCTAGACTGGTAATTAAGTTAGTGACTGAGTCAGCAGCTTTGCTGGTGAATGGATTCACGATTAAGTGGCTTGGCTCGTGGCTGAGTCAGTGGCTTGGTCAGTGTGTGCCTTCGTGTCCGGCTCAATGTCTTTTTTCCCAGCAGACGGCTAGGAGGTGGATTTAGATTTCACTACGCAGAGCGCCCTGCCTTGGGTCACCACCACCACGGTCACATTGAGCTGTAAAATATCGTTGTGCCGTGCACCAACTTCAGAGAGCATGCGCTGCGGGCACTGAAGGTCATTTTACAGAGCAGGTGGTGACAGTGCCGGTGGAGGGGGGGGCTACTGACTGGCACTCTTGCGAGAGATGCAGAGAGGTGTGGATCTGGGTAGCCGAGGACTGTAACAGACGAATGAGAGCTTTAAAAAATGTTGACGCTCAAGCAAATTTACGCGTTGAGAGGAGTGGTGCGAGAGGGGGGAGGGGGGGCCGGTTGCTATTTTGGCAATTAATTAAAAACAATCAACAAAGAGGCACGCGATGGAACGGGGGGGGGAAACGTGACGGGAGGGGGGGGCACGAGGAAGGGGAAGCATTGGCAGCCGAACGTGTTGAGGCAGAGGTGGCAGACAGACGGACAAATAACAATGGAATCGTAGCAACAACAACAACAACAAATAAAGAGAGATCAGCAAGATAGAAAATAAGCGGTAAAAAGGAAATGAGGGGAGAAAGAGAAGGGGGAAAGAGAGTGGTTGGGAGGAGGAGGATGATGATGATGAAGGGCAGCGGTGATGGGGGAGGGGGGTGGGACAGCGGATAGCAAGATAATGGAGGGAGATGGAGAAGCAGCTTGCAGACGTCAGCGGTCGTCTAGGCAACCGGCATCTCATTCCGAGCAATGGGATCGGCTCCCCCGCTCCCCCACGGCACGGGCGCTCGACTTGCTGCGGACGTAGCGTGCGCCCTGAGCGTAAAAGACGACCACATCTCCCGTTAACAACAGGCTGGCTGTCGGGGCAAGTTTGCATGTTCGCGAGCAGCAACCTTGTGATGGCCGGCCACTGTTGGCACACACACACACGAGGTGGCCGTTGGATGATGGGCAGTAACCACGAACTGTTACGCTACCGCACCCCCCACACGCACAGAGAGAGACACGGATACATGCAACTACAACAACGACCGCCGCTATTCGCTACAAAGTGGCGGTGACGTCGCTTGTGCCAGGCGATGTGCACGTTGAGGCCACGTGAAGTGTCGAACAACCCGCTGGCAGGTCATGGGACAGACCCAGGTGGTGCCATGGGTCGACTGACTGAGATGACTGGCCGATGCACCACCTGTTGCCCCCCGTCTGTGCCAACAAAGAAAAGGCAGTATTTGACATGTTTCCTGTCAACATACAGATGGGAGAAGACAATTTGAACACACCCAAATCTAACGCGAAAAAATTCATTAGATTTGGGGAGGGGGGGAGGAGCGCAGCTAAACATAGTTTTTTTTACTCACGAGGAATATAAATAAACGAGTGCTTTACAAACAATGGCTTCATCTCGTTAAGAGAGGGTTAGCAGTCCTCACACGCGCTAATCGGATTAGCGCTGTGATGACATGCCTCTCCTGCGTTACGTGGGAGGGATGTGCCCCTAATTGCGATTCGTTTCTCCACGGCAACGGCCAAGTGGTCGGTGGGCTCGAGGCTTGGCCAAAAAAACCCTCAAAACCGCTCGTCCAAAGTGCTCGCCGGAGCTCGGAGAGAGCTCAGAGCCCGAACCGTTGGCTGGGAACACATCTTCCCGCGTGCCGACACCCAAAGGGCTCGAAGAGGGCACTGATAAATGATCAATTGACGCACGCAGCTCTTTAAGATGCGAGAGAACGTGTCCAATGCGGGTACGTACACTCGTTATTCCATTCAGGGATTGGTATTATCTACTTCCAAGCGATTTTAGAATGTCGTTACATTCCACTTGTAGTGATCGGTATCTAAACTACAGCCCCCAAAAGTATTTGACACGAATGAGAGCTGCAGAATACGTACGCAGATGATGCGTCTCCATATGTGTCTCTCTACGCTCAAAATTAAATATATTTTTCAACACAAACCATCAACCCCACGGTCTTCTGGGAGTGCATCATTTCAGCAGCATTGATTCAGTATAAACAGGGTACTTGGTAATTTTATCTAAATGACATGAGACACGGTTAATTGGTCATTTGTATCTACATGACATTACTCCAGTAATTTGTAATTTGAATGTAATTTTGCATTGCACAGACGGATGGTGTTAAAGACATTCACGAAATCTCTAGATTAATTGCACGTATGCACAGACACGGTGCTACGTGGAAAGGTGGAAGAACCCCCTTGTGCAAAATGCATTTGGTGCTGTCATTGTGGATTGTGGGTAATACATTAATAAAGACACGACGTAAAATGGCACAACTCCTTCCAGAGGTCGCCGCTTAAACATTAAACGCAAGTTGCTCTAAAACGTGGGTCCAGAGGGAAGCTGATGGTATAAAATACTAAACTATATACAGGTACGTGCTGAAAGATCTTATCAGGGCATGTGCTTAATGCCATCGCCTATTAAAAGCACTGCGGGCACAAAAGGGGTCGGCAGGCAACCGCATCATGTGCCCAGCCATGTTTTGTGTTTCCAGTGACGATGACGAGCACTCATTTTAACTTCAGTTGACCTTGGAGTGGGCCATACGATTCAGATACCTGAGCTAAAACAAGTAAACCCGTAAAAACAAAGTTTTTCACTATAAATCCTTTATATGCGTGGCGGCTAGAGTCCTCTCGTCCTCTGGCTTGAGATGGCTGCCATCTATGGGTCAGATGATTGTCTGCCACCATTAAGCAATTGGTAATTAAATATTTAATTTGTTTTCCCTAAACAGTGTAAAATTTAGGAATTTTTTTTTCATGAAAATTAATTGTCACACACAACGAGTCTGTGTGGAAAATGTCAGCTCGATTGGAGCACGGGAAGTGGGTTAAAAAACGAGCGAAAGATTTGCACGGTCCTAAGCAAGCAAGCGAACTTAATATAAAGGATTTAAAAATATATTCGCCTGTGGAGGACGCGGGGATCGATCCCGCGACCTTTGGCATAGGAAGCGAGGGCGCTACCAACTGCGCTACTCCGCCACGGGCCTGTGGAGGGGTTACGTTCTGGGCTCTTACACTGTGACGTTCAGCCAAAGCCACGAATGAGTTCTATTTGAATATATGTAAAATATTTTTTTTTTGCCTAAAAAGTGTAAAATTTTGGGAATTTTTTTTCACGAACATTAATTGTCACGCATAACGAGTCTGTGTGGAAAATGTCAACTCGATTGGATCACGGGAAGTGGGTTAAAAAACGACCAAAAGATTTACACGGTCGTAAGCAAGCAAGCAAGCACGCAATCATGCAAGCAAGCAAGCAAGCGAACTTAATATAAAGGATTTAAAAATACCCCCCCCTCTCCTCCCATAACAATAACAGTCTCATAATCTGGTCCAACCCATGTGAGACTAGGCTCTAAGGAAAGCTGTCTCGGGTGTGGACCAATCAACTTCAAGGACAGTGCACATTATCAGAGTTATGTTTTTTGTTTGCATTATGACTGCAGGTATTGTGGTCTATGTAAACATGACTCCTTGTAAAAAAAGGTGTCAGTTTTGTTGCCAGATAGAAGGGTAAAAACCCAATTATCATATTTTTACTGGCAAACGAGGTTCCAATGGAATAACAGTCTCATAACAGTGACGGGAGTGGTGATTTTAAAAAATATATAGATATAATATGTGCTTGCGCATCACACTTCCAATGCAGCCTGTTGACGTCTGTGTATTTACCACTGGCGTTGTGCAAAGCGAGGTCTTGAATCTGGGCCCACTCTTAATCGTACGGGGCAGCGTGTGAAACACTCGACCATTACTCTGCATACGTACGCGCACCGCGGGTGTAACGACGCATCGTTTGGTCAGTAAAAATTGATTCTTGCCCTAACGATATGCGCATCGAATCGTGAGCGTGAAAATTTATTATTTTCAATACATATGCGTTGCATGCCTGTAACGGCGCTACATTGCACAACAATCATACTGCTATTAAATTAGAAATAATAATGAGCCTAGAATGTCTGTGTGTCCCGCGCGTGACGTCACTCCACGTCGAACAGCCCCACTCATTAATAATCATGAACAGGTTACGCCCTCCACATGGACCCCCCCCCCCCCCCCACATTAATAATCATGAGCGGGTGACGTCACTCCGCATGAAGAACCGCCCCTCATTAGTAATCATGAGCAGGTGACGTCACTCCACATCGAACAGCCCCCCTCATTAATAATCATGAACAGGTGACGTCCTCCAAATGGACACCCCCCCCCCCCCCCCATTAATATTAATTAGCGGCTAACGTCACTTCACATGGGGAGGGGGGCGAGGCGCCTCCTCCCCCCTCCTCGGCGTCAACTTACAACCCTCACTACAAAGGCAGATCCCTCACGTCACGTGATCTCCGTAACGCTGTTGAGACATCAAAGTAAAAAAGGACGTCGTGATGAACAAGGGGTTATAACCTTAAAATGCAGTAGGTCTGTATCACCGCGGCCTTACAAATTGCACGCGAATTAATGCAGTGAATATCACGTCGCGGTCTGCTCTTCGCTTGCAAGTTTCATATTTACTGCAATACACCCGGGTGTCCGTGGACGGGCAAAAGGCGAGTTAAAAATAATCTATGCCTGGCTGGCTCCTCCCCCCCCCACAACAATAACTCTGTTGTTTAGTGGTTTCAGGCCGTTGGTACCAAAACTAGCTGGGTAATTAGCTAAACGAGATTTTCTGTGTAACAAATAACCAATTAATTGAATTCAAACGATGGAAGAAGACGTATAATGTACCGTATGTATGCATGTTGAACTTCTTTCGCACCGTACGTGGCCAACCGTTCTAGTCAGAGGTCGAGACGCCGAGTACGTGGGAGTGATGAACACAGAAGACTGATACGGTTTATTTAAACCCGCTCTAACTTTTCAATTTGTGCTCCCATTAATGTAATTATTTTGCCAGAATATTATTTTAAAGACTAGAGAATACGAAGAGAAAAAAACCTTGCAATACATATTATCTTAGAATAGTATTACATAAGCAGATTGCTTTCAGTGCTGCGAGTATAGCACTGTGAGATGAGTGTGAAAATTACAGCTGTCTCATATTTTCCTTTTCAGAGCAATTGGTCCTCAACGAGTGTTGATGAATTACACTGATTGTTGAATCGAAGTGCGACCACAAATTCATCAAACTATATGGTGGGCGAATAGTTACATGGCTGATACACATGTCAATGATATTCACCCATTTCCTGTTTTAGGAATACAAAAGACTCCCCTGTATAGGCAAGTGGTGTTAGCGAGCACCTATGAAGGCTAGCACAGGTCACGAGGGGAAGGGTGGGCCCACACCAACACGCACCGCGCCTTTGTCTCCCCAGTGGCGATGTGTACACACTGCACCAGCTACTCATGT
The DNA here is from genome assembly GCF_965212315.1 of Lampetra planeri. Lineage (NCBI taxonomy): Eukaryota > Metazoa > Chordata > Hyperoartia > Petromyzontiformes > Petromyzontidae > Lampetra > Lampetra planeri. Next base: position 5,368,930 of record NC_136132.1, read on the forward strand.
AAGGCTCAGTCGACATAGGAGAGGCCCTTGGACCGGTTCAGGTATTTGTCACCGATGTTGGCTGTGAGCGGGAATTGAACTGGGGTCCCTGAGGTCGTAGCGTAGTGCATAAACACAACACATACGGTATGCACTGCACAATATTAAATGTACCTCTAGGATCCACACGTGCACACAGACACACACACCTCCCTTCAGCAGGTATATAAGCCAGCATAAAAACATCCCTGCCATTTCAAAATTAGATTATTGTATTGTACTTTTCATTGGAGACACGCTGAAAGCTGCAAAATTATTACATACGGATCATTGATTTGTACGAAATTGTATTTAATATAATTACTTATGTATCATTAATTTTTTTTTATTCTAATTAATTGTTTTACTTTTATAACAGTGTTGAATGTAGCAAAAAATGCATTGCATGACAGAAGTCAGTTGTGTGTTTGGAGACAACAAAAAATATATATATATTTTAGTTTTATAACGCAATCCATCGTGAAAACGTATCTAGAAATGTAATGATTCCACATCTTCCATGGACATTCTTCTTCTTTTCTGCAGCGATAACTTTTTAAAGTCATCAACATCCCACCGCACGGGCGGTGACGCGGCCCAGCGGCAGAGCGCTCGCCACTCTGTGCAGAGGTTCCTGGTTCGTATCCAGCGCCTGGTATATTTGGAGTTTGCATGTTCTCCTCGTGGTCGTGTGGATTTTTCTCTGGGTGCTCCGGTTTTTCGCTCCACGTTTAGAAACATGCGTTTAGAGTATTTGGCTTACATACATTTCCACGTGATAACCCACTTTGTTGAGCGATCATTTGTGGCCAGGTCGCTTACAAAAAAGATCTGTATCGCTCAGTAGGCTATACCTCGTAAAATAAAAATAATTTAGTTGCGTATTCACCATATTCTTCGCGTCTTTCACCATAATAATACTCCGCGCCATCTTCACAGCGGACGCAAAGATAACCTGACGCCATCCTTCAAGGGTTAGGCCATTGTGTGCCGGTATTGAGGTCCAAATTTTGCCAAACTCTAAAACTGCCCACAAATTATTTAACTGGGATCATACGGAGCAAAAATCGTTCGCTGCTTGCAGACTAGTAACTCAAGGTCATCCTTGCAAATTAGACTTATCCTAGTCTCTTGGGTTTCTCACACGCCATGTTGATACTGACACCACACACGAACTCATCGCATCACCGTAGACTATTATGGTCTGTACTCTTTGGTTCTTTCGGTAAAGTCACGTAGGTATAACACAAGCGTCCGTCATCAGGTGGCTCTGCACAAATAAACATAAATGTGTTTTAGTCCGTCAGCTTGTTGGCGTTGCAGACCAATGCAGATGATCAATCAGCATTTCTGCGAGCAAATAAACTCTGGAGCGGTTTTGACATTCTTGGTCTCATCAGCAATCAGACTTTTGGTAAACAAATCCTGCTGAATGACCAGATGTTATTGGCAAGGGCATGCCACTGAAACACATTTTCCATCAACACAAATGCCACGTTATTATCTTGCTCACAGATAATAGAGAGACATACGTTTCTCATGTAGGAAGAGAGTTCACATGAACGGCGACCAATTGAATGTCCACACCCTGTGCAGCAGTTGTGCATGGTGTTCCTCAACTTTTCTAACGATGTTCAGGTGTTCTTAATCTCATGTACGTTTACTTATTTACGGGGTACAGTAAAACATCTTCCCATGTTTAGAGCACATTTCACAGATTTCTGTAAGGTCCCACGTATCCGCCTATCCTCAAGTGCCCAGCGAGTTGCATATACAACGTTTTAATGAATGCAAGGACAGTATTGCCGCAGTGCCAAAACAGAACCGCGTGGCTTGTAAAGTAAGACTCATTTTAGACTGCACGGCTTGTAGTAACGGTTCAGGAATATTAATGGTGATGCGGCCAACACATTTTTTGCTTACATAGAATGTAAAAACTCATTATTCGCATTTTGCGTTACCCAGCAGTGACCAGAGCTATAGTCATTGTGCACAAAGCCTGGCATCATATTACTCACAAGGGCCAGGAAAGAGACTTAATAAAATGATGCCAAGGCAGCTTTGCTATTGCTGTTCTCCGCAGTGACTAATTTACGGCTACAGTGCATGAACCTGTTCACCTCTGATTTGAAAGAACATTACTTCGTAGAAGATTGTGCTATATTTTATACGTACTAATTAATTTAATAAGGACAAAGTCAGTGATGATGGCACAGTAACGTGAGCCTAATTTGTGAAAAATATCCTTCAATAACTCCACATTGCATTTCAATAAAATATACTTGTGCCAAAACATCAAGACCATGGCTTTAAAGAAGTGCTGCACGGAAGCTGTTATCTTTCATTTGTATATGGTGGCGTTTGCATACCTGTCAACCCATACAGTTTACCCCGTATTCTTGTGCAGGGAAATTGAGTTTTCAGGTCCGTACGGCGTACAGCCGTTTCAATACGGGCAACAAATGTTTTTCTCTATTTGTGCTTCTCCCTTGTGATGGGACTTTATAGGATGAACTTTGAGATTTATAAGGGCACGGGTTTGACCAATAAGGTCTGAATTGGTCTGTAATAAGGTAGGGCACTGATAAGGGGTGGACAGGTACGCGTTCTTTTTTTCATTCAACCTGGCCGGCTGGCATTCTGCTTAAAATGCAAGTGGATTGTTGATCACCGCAGCCTACCTCCCCCTCCAGGGTTTGTAAAATAATAAACATTTTGTGAGAAGCCACCAGTGGTTTTCCTGCGAAGAGAATGGCCTCTGCCGTTGGAATTTAGAACTTCCACCACTCAGAGACGAGCGTTGCCCAACGCGCATTTGATTGTGCGATCTCTGCCCACAACTAACGAATGCGATGCCAGGCAGCACACTCGCTGCATAACACCGTCCGTAGATGGCACGACTATTGACTCCTGTCATGCTGTGAAATAAATATACGAGACGTCCCGAGCATCAGTCTAGGTGGATGCCTTGGTTAGGCCTAGGACAAGGAGTGACAGTCGGACACGATTTGTTCATAAGCAATTTGACAGCAGGCAGGAAAGGGACTGCACCAAAGGCTCCCCAGGTGTTATGCAGATCGCTCCTCAGTCACGGCACTTTGTATTTTCATCAAAATCTAGACGATGGCTCGGTTTGTTAAAAAACAATTTGAGTGAATAAACAAACGATGAAAGCACGAATCCCATAAATCTGTCCACAACTGCCACTGCTGCCAGTGGAACAAAACCGGGACAGATTGTGTGTTTTTATAAAGCTCACCCTTTATTCGCATGCCTCTCCCCATTGGGGGGAAAAAAACGCTCTGTTGTAATCTTCTCTGACAGATGTCCACTGGCCCCCCATCCATCCATCCCCTCTCCTCCATCGCTCGCATCCGTGTGCCCCCACTCCCTAATGCTTCTTCGCTCCCTCTACCCTTCCATCTCAATCCCTCCCCACAACCACTGGCCGCCTGCACCCCCCCCCCACCATCCCCTTTCTCCACAAGGTGTCTCGTTACCAGGGCCACCACGCCAGTCCACAGGGGATCAAGCCAGCAAACGCGTCCTAATCCCAGCCACATGCCCCCCCCGCCCAAACCTCCAGGGCATAGAAGCAACGCTCATTCGATTCCACCCCCCCTCTATATCTCTCATCAGCTCTACGCAGCTGCGCCGCTTTCCACGGCGCTTCAAGCTCACAGCCAGCAGACGTGCGCGGTGTTTCCACGCCTGGGACAACAAAGCAGTTCACGTCGCGTGCACGTTGAACGTATTTCGCACCGTACGTAGCCAACCGTCATAAGGTGCGGGGGAAGGACAGCGCCACATGGGATGGTTTCCTTGAGTGACATCCCTGGGTTTCCTGGGTTATCACAGGACAAGTGCCACGAGGGTAGAAATAGTAACACCGTTATAACAAATGCCCTTTTGAAAGAAAAAAAATTGACAGTGCTTTTTAACTTTTCAATCCACTGCAGGATGAAGGCCTCCACACACCCCGTCATTGAAAGGCGTTTGTGTGACCACGCTTCACCACCCTGTGAGACGGTGAAGGCTGGGACGGGGGGGGGGGCATCCAGGACCGGTCCAGGCGTCACTCGCCACTGATGTCTTTCCGTGGCCACGATTCCCACTCAGGATGCGATGCCTGCAGTAAAGTGCGCTCACCGCTGTGTGCAATACACACACAATTTTATTATGTTAAGTCATCTTTCTCCGTGTCGGTCTTTCTGTGTGTGCGTCTGTGTCTCTGTAGGTCGTGTGTGTGTGAGTATATGTCTGCCTGTGGGTGTGTTTGCGTGTGCATCTGCCTGTCCATTGTCCGCTTGGAGTCCAGCTGAGCTACTTGGGAGTGGCAGTTCAATGGTCTGCTACACCGCAGAGATAATTGTGCGAGCAAATTTGAAAGCAAGTAGATTACTTATTTATGTGAGCGTTTATGGTTTTATCTATGTCGATTAATCTGCGTTTATTTTTATTATAATGCTTGTTTACCCAGGAAAGCCCCATACGTTGTTCTGTGTGATCCCAATTGAGTAATTTGCAGGTATTTTTGTTTCGATTTAAAGCTTTCGTGACTGCAGGGATTCATCTTCTTGGTTCTTTCGGTAAAGTCACGTGACTTTACCGAAAGAACCAAGAAGAGGTATTTTTGTGTCAATATTCGGACGTTTAGCCAATGACGATCACACGTTTTAGCTGTGGGAGGAAACCAGAGGAGCCGGAGAAGACCCACGCAGAACAAGGGGGGAAATAAACTTCACACGGAAAGGTGCACAGAGTCGGGAATCGAATCCAGGCCCTTATTGCTGAGGCAAAAATTGTTTAACCGCAGCGCCACCCTGCTGCCCCAGGTGTAGGCCCAGCAATGTGTTTGTTTTATTGCTACATTAAAAAAAATAGGGAGCATGAAAAAATGACGTCATATCGAACAACAACAAAAAAAACGTTGACATTTAATAAAACAATTATTTGACAAATAAACAGCACTGAGACTTTGCAATCATGTCAACCACAAATGTTTCTGATTTTCTTCCATCTATTGATAATGCTACATGGAAATAAGCCTCTTAATGCAACGGAGTACACTCTGCAAGGATTAACTCATGCACTAGATTTACAGAATTTTTTAATGTATGGGTAATGAAAACTAAATGAACAGTTCTCAGTCATTATCTAGGATGCACTTTGACTTTATTGAAAGGACACGATACAGGCAAGAATAGTGAAGCTAACACGTAGCCTTCAATTAAATAGAATTCAAAGTAATGGGTTTAGGGCATTTTGGTCTGCAGAACAGTTCAGATGATCTGTGGTGAGATACGAATCAGTGCTATAGAACTGAACAATGCTGATCCTAGATCATTAACAGCTACGTATTATCATCTCACTTTGATATCTGGAATGCTGCTAGGCTGACTTGGTGTAGGGATTATCAGCATAAGGTGCTACAGCTACAATACAAGGTACGCCTATCCATGGATAATTCTATATTATTCTACCCTATATACCTATAATCCTATGAACAGATTTCAAAAAATTCCATGAACAAAATAAGGAGAGATGGATGTGGCATGCAAATATAATTCCCTGACCAGCATTCGAGACAGATCAGGCTGAAATGAAGCACTGTTAACAGGAAACATAACAGATGATGATAATGGGCAATTCCACAATAACGTAATTACAGAATGGGACACAGAACCAAATAATCACGAAATGTAACAAACATCGTCAGGATGTTATATTTTTCTAGTATTCTCACAGCAGGCTGGTGTGATGCATAAAATGATCCCATTCGCTTAACACAAAGCCAATAGTTTTCTGCAAGTAACATTTTGATTCGTAATTGAATGTTGGGTTAGGCCGTGGACATAACGATCCAGTCAAATTTGTGTCGTTAAAACCCTCCACCACCAGACACAGCCAAACAAATCAAATGGTGAATTGTACCAGCTTTAGCAACGCGCCAAATATATAATTCACCAGGAGGCTACGTAACAATTCTCACAGCTAAAAGAAACGATAGTTGGTGTGATAACTGTTCTTCGACTCGCCGGTGAGTTGAAACAACAATTATAATTGGTGCGTCACGTGAAATTTTGTATTAGCATGTCAGTGTAGGGTGGTTGGAGGGTTTTAATGACATAAATTTGGCCACGTCATTATGCGACCTAACCCGAAAAAACACAATGAAGAATCACGAAAGAGCTCATTCCATCGCCGCCACGTCTCAAGTGCTTGCATTATTATTGTAATTCATTTCCTGTGGAAATGCCTGTGTATATATGCAATTTGAAGCCCTTTATTTTATCAGGTGCGACTGTATAAATAATGTGTCTTGGTAGGGAGCCTTAGGTAACAGATTGAATTAGACACACACAGACGCATTCACTATATTCTTCCCATAATGCCCTCAATGACATCTCTTCATACCCATTGCGCTTGAAGAAAAAAACTGCTAAATATGAATTGACCATGGATTGCTGTACTAAATATTATGAATCCATTTCCTTTTGCGCTTTATTGCAATTTGTATTACTCAACTTGATGTGAATAATTTGTACAATTTCAAGACAATACTTATGATGTGATAATTATTTATATGACATAATTTGGATTTTCTGTATGACACGTCACCATGAGGAGAGGACAAGTGGTAAAAAGTTCCATAACCGTTCACAAAACAAACAAAAAACGTCGCAATTTGCAATCAAATTAATGGCACCCACCACAATTTCAAAGGAATATTCTCACCAATTATACGGGACTATAATTAGTTGAGGATAAAGAATTTCAACGAAGGAGCTGGGAGTTTCGATCTAAAGCTTTCGTGACTGCAGGGATTCATATTCTTGGTTCTTTCGGTAAAGTCACGTAGAAGGGAAATAATAAAATAATACTTTCTTTACATAATAAAAAAATTCTCACGACGTTTCGACCACAACGCAAGCAGCCGTCCTCGGGTGAAGAACAGGTCTGTCGGAAAGACAGCGTCTGAATGAGTTCATTCAAGAGCTGGGAGTTATGTTGCAAGCTGTGCCGTCTCGAACTGATCAGACGCTCCAACGTCAGAAAGGTAAACCGCACCTGTGACACTGCGCTTGTAAGTGCAGATGAACGCTGCACTTAACGCATTTAAATTATGTTGATCCTCCCCACAGTCACTCGCACACAAGCAGCATGTCGGATTACAGGACGAGCCGGATTAAAGACCAATGCATACGGTTATAAAGAAATATTTTTGTCCATGTGATAGTCTTAAACCCAGCCACGAGAATTACATTATCCTAAAATAGACTAAGTTTTGACGATTGCTGGCCTTTTGATGGAGGTTATGTTAAAAAATTAATAAATGGTTACGTTTTACAATGACGCAAAACATTCAATGCATACTGTACGTACATTATATATAGATGGCCTCGCCTATACTCGTATATATTTCTTATTTCAAATGTAAAAAGTTGTACTCGCCAATATTAAACTTGTTATTCATGTTTAAAATAACAGTCCAGTAATTTAATTCACTCGTGACACCTTTGTAAAAATGAGGAGCTAAAAAAAACCCAAAACTTAGCGCAGAAAATGTTTCTTTTGCTCAATAATCTTGGAAAAGGGGGGAAACATTTAAAAGTGACTTTTTTTTTTTACAAATAATAAACCGAACTAGACATAGCATCCTAGCTTATGATAGGCCAATGTATTTATGTATTGAAAATAAAGCGATGCAAAGGGTAAACGCAGAAACTTGAATTGAGTGGAAAATAGTATTGAATAATTTGATATTGACAAATGTGAGTTTTATTTTTTTAAGTAGCATGAGTGTTTCAGGGACACTACATTTTCTAACCGGCCCGTTTGCTCGACACAATGTGAAACGTCACACAAAAAAACGCTCCACGCTTCGCAAATAACCGTCGAAATTCGGGGAATTGAGGGAACAGTCGAGCTCTCCGCCACGTTGTATCGCATTGTTCAGAACATGTTCTCATGTTGTTCTACTTTTGAAAAAAGCCTTAGAGCATAATAAATATATTTAAAATGAAAATGGTAACGATTCTATGAAGGTTGAATCAATACAGTTTTCTATAGAAAAAAAAATAAAAAAAATTGCCCGGGACATCATTTTGATCTCAACTACAGAAAAATTATTCACTTAGCATATGCCTCTCACCAGGGGGGGGGGGGGGGGGGCTTGTACCCTGTGCTGGCATTTCCATGGCTGGTGTTAATTTAAAGTGCCTGTTACCGATTTTGCCTCAAGTTTTGAGTGCCAAAATCCTTTTAAAAGAAAAGGGGGGAAAGTACAGTTTAACGGCAGAACAAATTCACCGCAGCAGGAGGGACTTTGAGGGCATATTCACTGGACGGGTATGTCAATTGATGTATTCATAATGGCCCTCTGCTATCGACTGCAGAAAGGCTAGCCGAATTAAATATTTAATATCCTACCTCATTACTCGCTCATATTGTACGGTGTTGCAGCAATAAAGCGGAATTTACTAACATATTGCAGCTCTGTAGAGCAGGGTAATGCATTTGTCCGGTGGTACGTACATTTGGTAGCGTATGATGCACATTGATTTACAAAGTTTTGGTCTCTTCTGCTCTGTATATGTATGACATGGCTATAATACAAATAATAATCTCAACATGGGCGTTTACGTAACACGACCAACAGCATCTGTCGTTCATCTCCAATTTTTAAAACATTAAAATAGCTTTTTGTGGAATTCGTGAAGCTCCGTTTAAGCAGCTTTGCGTGAATTTGGAGAAGAAAAAAAGGCAGCGATAATATTAATCTGAGTTAAGTGCTCGTTCAGTCTATTGCAACGATCGTTGAAAGACCAGGGCAGGATCTGCCGTGAATTACTGTCGGGCCCCCTCACTGAGGGCACGGGAGAGCAGTAATACAGTAATACACCCATAACGCCCCACATCCTGTGCAGCCTGGCCGCTCAGCATCCCATAATGCTCTCACCCAACCGGACGCCGTGGATGTTAACGGGGAGTAAATCAATATTAATCCCACTTGATTATTTTAAAAGCCATAATGCGTCTTTCCACATTTTCGAATTTCTCCAAAAATCCACCTGCTAATCCGGACAGCGTTCTGGCCCTGGACCATGCGTGGCGACGCCATTAGCAGATAAAGGCGCGGTCAGGGGCTGTCTACGTCGGGGGAGCGAAACCATCTGCCGTGCAAATCACGGTTGTACTTTTAAAAGCCCTCACCTGGCAACACGACCAGCCCACGTTTTAAACGACGAGCAAAGCAAATGGGTGTCCTATTTAACGAATTTGGTTAAGCCATTTCGATTTAAAGCTTTCGTGACTGCAGAATGGAAATAATAAAATAATAAAAATAAAACATTATAAAATAATTCTCACGACGTTTCGGCCACATTCTACGTGACTTTACCGAAAGAACCAAGAAGATGGTTAAGCCATGTTTCTTGCGGAAGTGCGGAGTTGGCCTGATAACTTTAATCTAAATTGTCTTATGGTTGTTATTGTTTGACTTGCATCACACTGGGATTTTGGCACACAGCGTTGTAATACGGTGTTGTTGTTTTTTGGAAGATTTGCTGGTTTATCCAGGATGTTTCTGTTGCGCGTCGTCGCTTTAAGATGTTCTCTGTTCATATTTGGTTTGTTGCGGTTGCACCCCACTCAAGAGCCGCATGGCTCACAGGGCTATTACCTAATAAATGAAAACTTGAAGCTTGAACGAGCCACCGGACTCATTAGCCGGCACTGCGCGTTGGCCGTCCGTGCACGATTTAATTACGCACATTAAAGAAAAAAATTACGTAAATCCTTTACAAAGTCGACCACCTTATTGTATTCGACTGAGAGGGTGAAATAATTAAACGACTTATTTTAAAAAAAAATACAATTTCATTAATCGCTCAATAATGCATGGCTTAGTTCCATATTTGCATTACATGGTAATTAATTTTAGCCCGACTCAGCAGGGCCTTGTAAATTTTTGTTTCAAAAATATACAGCATAAACTTCATACATTTCAACCTCCCCGTTCTTTAATGTCTTCTCTTGTGCACCAGCCTCTCTACAAATCTAGGCTCCGCCTATTGTAATCATGCATTTCATGCAGAGAATGCATGTGGTGACTGGACGTCCATGAATCATATATTATTATTAGTAAACTAATATAAACGGAAATGTTTTGAAAGAAATTCTATTTTATATAAGCATTGTATTCCGTTTAAGCCATACCGCCAATTATTCGAGGAGGGAATGACCAACATTTCAGATGTCCATTCACTCCAGCCAAATTATGAAAATGTTATTCAAGATTATTGAAAGATGTACTTAGTATAATGTGACATTCTGTACATTTTGTACTTGTAATTGATCAATGTTTCTTGATTGTTGTGTTTTTATTGCAGTTTGGTGATTTAAAACAGAAAAAAATAGAAATGTCAAGCTACTGATGAAAAAAATCTTATCACGACGCTAAAGTTAGAAAAGGAGGAGGGAGATGTGATCTGTTGCAATGTTGTTTTTCAGAACTTATGCAACTCTCCAACGTGTTTTTGGTTGTACCGTGGGATATCTTAGCAGGATGTCTGACGTTTCGCTCCAGTTAATAGGAGTCTCTTCAGTAACTGAACATTCACTTCTCCAAGACCGATCGGAGCTATGCAGCACACCCGCGAAACGCCCTGCAAGCAGAAAACCACGTACGGTATATATGTTCTGCTTGTGCACATGTGTAGTGAGTCCAACCGAGTCGCAGAAGTTGTCTTGGGAGCAACACTATTTATTTCAGTAACTCAACACAACACAACACAACCTACACTTGGGTGTTGAGTGCCCATCTCGCCACGCTACGGCAGAACTAGACACGGTTCGCTATCCCGGCCCGGACAATAATCTGGGTCCTGGACCGCGTGGCTAGAGGCTTATTTTACCCGACGTGGATCTTCTTCACCAGCAACACGAAGAACCCCGAACCCCTCACGGGGCCCCGTTATATCGGGCTGGGGCTGGCTCCGCCCCTCGCCCCGCCCACCTTCTAGATCTCTCGAGCTCTTTCCCGAAGGCTCCCGAAAGCTCTTTTATACCACGTGACCGCCCAACGGCCCCCGTCCACCGGTGGCCCCCTCCAATATCATCCGGTCACGTGTCGGCAGGGCAACCAGCGTATCATGCCCCAACGTAACCCTGGCTGGCTGACACTCGCTCCCTCACCGGGAGCCCACACCTCACACTGTACGCGGTGCCTCCGCGCTGACCAGCGCTCACCCAAGCCCCGCTAGGGCTGGTACTATGCCCAGTAAGCGGGCTGCACATAATTCCAACACATTATCCGCCGTGGCTTCGTAAGCCGGCACCACACAGTGACATTCACAGTCACTACGCATGGCATCCGCAATTATTCTATCATGTGCATAACTATACCGTCCCCGTTTATAAACATGAACCTAAATATAAATCAGATGACAGTTTATCGCTAAATTAAGGAGGTTCTACACATTTAATTTCTTTATGGCAGCCGGTGCTAATGATCCTCAATCAGTGTAAAATATAATGCAAATACATTTGTAATGGACAAATGGCTTCAATGCCCTGCGCTGTCAGATGCCCTAGGCAACACAGTTGAATGGGGGTCAATGTGATTTTATCTGTGCACAGCAAATAGTATTAGGTATAGCAGCACCATTGCATTCAAAATGCAGATTACTGATGTCACCATTCACTGTTATTGGTTCACGGCAAATCTGCCTAAACAACACCATCCAAACAAATGTGTTTACCTCAATTAATTTCATACTTTCATGTGGTAATGGTAAAAAGTAATAAAGCCTGATTTTTTTTTCATTCCGTCAAATAGTAATGTGTTTTTGCACTGCTTCAAAAGCATGTGTTTTAAAATTCACCTCATTCTGCATTGGTTGTAAAAAAAACACATCGACGAACACAAGATATATCCCACATGTCGACTAAAATCTGTTTCTGGGTATGTGCATGTGAACAATGTGGCAAACATTCGGCAAAGGCAGACAGAAATACGCTCTTCAACAGCGTTCGTGTTTTACGAATAATTTTCATTTGACGCAAAAACGTCTGCGCGAAGCGTTTATCAGCCGGAGCGTTACGGAACGTATCATGTCGCAGCACACAAAAAATCACCGCGATACAGCGCATCTTCAGGGGAAAATCTTTAACGCTTCCTGTTTTTGCTAAGTACATGGGGACGGTGCCTGATTGATTGTGATGATTTTCTGGAAGTAATGTAATGCACATGGCAACCTCATCCCGGAGCTCTCCAACCCGCGAGCATTTTCAGCACGCTTACAGCACTTCCATCTTCGCCTCTCCCTACGGGTTTAACAAATGGCTTCTACTCCTCTCCCTCTTTATCCCCTCTCACTCTCACTCAACCACCTCCATCCACGCACCCCCACCCTCCATCCCCCCATCACCCCTGCCCCTTCCTCCCCTTCTCCACCCGTTTTCTTCTTCACATCCATCTCCCTCTGCCACTGTCTGTTCCCCATTCTTTTGTCTCTCACCTCTCCTGATCCCCAATTCTGAATGTTTCTCTGCGCCTCATCCCTCCCCTCGCCTGTACACCTCCTGCGAGCTCACAGCTCTCATCCCCGGCTTCATCTCTTTCCCTCGTGTCCCTTCGACCTCTCGTCCTTGCATGTCCCCGTGCCTTAAACCCACGTCCTCCGCCTGCTCCTCAGCCACACAACAGCTCCTCATCGAGGCGCATTTGTCTCCAACCCCGGTGCGTCCGATCCTCCTTCCGCCGCTCGCCCTCTCGTGTAATTACCAGCTGCCCTCCGGGGACGGCCGAAAGGTTGGACGGGAGACGCAATTAACGAGGCCCCCCGTTCTGCGCGAGAAGCGCAATGCTCGTCGGCAGCATGCCGTCCTCTCGGCGTGCGCCGGTTCGCACCGCGCGTCCACACGTCCATCAGGAGACAACAGCAGCAGCAGCAGCAGCTGCAGCGGCACCGACAGCAGTGGCAGCGCAATGGCCAAGAGACGCTACTGCACCATAAAGATCGCCTTCTTCTCCATTGCCCATTCTCTTACTCCTTCCTGCTCCTGCTTGCCCCTCCTTTCCTTCCCGTCCCTCCCCTGCCATTTCGTGACCCCCAAGCGCCCTCTACCGAGGTCAATCATTCCTCTGCCCTCACACGACTCCTGTCATCTAAATCATTCTATTTTGTTGCCATGTTTTTAAAACGATGTTAAGCGCCTTGAATGAGAGGACTCTACAATAATGAAGCTGTGGCTGGGACTTGCCGAGCTGATCACAGTCTGATCACAATCTGATCACAGTCTGATCACAGTCTGATCACAGGCTGATCACAGTCTGATCACAGTCTGCACGGCGCTTTAGTGAATCCACTGCTGGATCAGGGCCTCCCCACGTGATGTGCGGGTCGTCGGGGTTATACGGATCATAACCTCAATGCTGGTCAGTGCAGCTGTGTGCATCATGTGCCCAGAGGGATGGTTCATATATCATAAGCCACTCACGTTAGCTGTGGCTGTGAATCCAGCTCAGGTCACTGGGTTCGTAGTGCAGCGCACAAACCACAGTGACACAACTCCAAACTTTAACTGAATAGGCGCTCGTTCACAGCATTTTCTATGACAGACCGGAGCGTTAAATGAACGATGATGGCCTTTATGCGTAGTGAATATATGTGCTTTTACAGTACCATGTGTCATCATCTGTTGTCGTGATAATCTTCCTGTAGAAATGCAGCTGTAAAGCCAACCTTGGCAGAAAGTGAAACCTGCGATGTTGTAAGCTAATTGTGTGTGCAAGGGTTTTTGTATGATCAAAAACAAGAACACGGGGTATGAATTCATTTAGCCACATGCTTTCCCGTGCTCCTCCGTGCTCCATGGAAAATTCGAAGCGTCTTATTGTGGGAGTGTGAAAGTGAGCTTATGTGTGTTCAAAAGAGTCGAGATAAATATACTCTATTTAATAGACTATATAAATTAAGTATGTTCTTTTTAGCAAAAAAAATTATTTTCCTGCCAATTCAATTCAAAATGTGCTATCGATTTAATGTCATGCGATGAAAATTTTCCATTTAAGAACTCTCAGAAAAAGCGTTGGACCATCACCGCAGGTTAGGGAGCAGCCTGTGGAAGACGTCATCACAGAACTACTGCTTAAGTCGCTTCAACTGCTTCTTATCCACATCAGTTTGTATACTAGTTGGTAAACACCTCCCTTGGCTGCCCTGCGAAAGAGGTACTGTATTGTTGCACGTCAGTCGAAATATTGATCATCAGAGCTAGAAATTGGCTAGCAGGGTGACAAATAATATCATATCGACTCGTGATCAAGATGAGAGCATTGAGTTAATTTAAGGGTTTAATCAAGGGCAGACACTCATTCAAACCCTGGACATCAGCAACGCTGGCTCAGGGCTCATTAATTCCCTGAGCCATCCAGCACGCTCAGTCGGACGTTGCATCACAGAATCTTAATGGAAGGAATAACTACCAGAACAGAATCAAAATAAATCAACGCGCATGGACACAAATGTGAATGCGCAAATGCATGAACATGACATTGTTAGTTAACAATTGTCTTTACACACGGGATGGTAATCAACGTCTGCTGGCTGATTTCATTCTGAGATTTACCTCTTAAGGTCATGACAAATAAGGCACCATTTTATTGAACACTTCAGAATAAGATATTCTTCCATCTATTACTATTAAAAAAACGATTTAACATTTTTTTTAATTTTACCAGGTAAGCCCCGCTCAGCTATATAGCTCTTTTTCAGAAGCGACCTGGCCACAAATGATAGCTGAAGGATGTGGCCTATCATGTGGAAATGTATAGCAGCCAAATATTCTAAACACATGCTTCTAAATGTGGATGGAAAAACCGAAGGACACGACCACGTGGAGAACATGCAAACTCCAAATATCCAGGCATTGTCAGGGTCGGGATCGAATCCACGACCTTCTGTATACCAGGCGAGGAAGTTAACATTTCGCCACTGTGGTCAGATTTTAACTTAATTATTCACACTGCCGACCGCTATGACCTTGATGGATAATTTTCCCCTCGGAAATCTGAGCACACGAGCAATCCATCGCCATCAGCTTCCGAATCATCCCAACAACTCGTGGCCATTGAGAGACTTTCACTCCAACCTCGGTAATTTACGAGGGGACTAACCTTGAGTACCATAAAGTTTTCGCAGTCACTCGTAATCCAAGCGCGGTCTCCGCTGTGAGGCTGCATGTTGAGCAATGTCTTCTCTCAGGCTTTCACCACACGCTACCGCGAGCATCTTCAATTCCTTTTGCTTCAAGAGGCCTACAGTAGTGCAAGGCAAAAGCTAGAGCGAAAAAAGTGCTCAGCATCGCCGCGCTTGGCGGACAAAGCTTTAACTGCTGCAGGCATAGCAGCTGAGTCAAGCACACATTAGCACATTAGGGACCTGCTCACAGTTACAAGCGACCTCATCTGTTCCCCATAGCTGCTTTTTCGCAAACATGTGGTCGATCAATATCACGGCAATGTGGCATCTTAGAGGGTGGGGTTTGGTGGGTCATGCAGAGAATGGCTTTTGTGTCAAATTCCCAGATGTAAGGAAATGTAAGCGGGGGGTGGGGGGGGTGCAGTTCAGAAAGTTGGTTTCTGACAGCCTATCAATATTGCGATTTGTAATGTTTTAGGGTGCCACGGTGGCTCGGAGATGTTAACTACCTCGCCTGGTATACAGGAGGTCGCGGCTTTGATCCAGACCCTGACATCTGTATATTTGGAGTCTGCATGTCTCTCTCCCCGTGGTCGCGTGGATTTTCTCCGGGTCCTTCGGGTTTTCTCTCCATATTGAGAAACATGCGTTGAAGAGTATTTGGCTGCAATTAATTTTCACATGATAAGCCACCTCTTTGCGCTATCATTTGTGGCCGGGTCGTTTTTGAAAAAGAGCTTTTCAGCTCAGTGGGCCTTAACTGGTAAAATAACACATTCCTGCGGAGGGAGCTGGTAGGAACGTTGGGTTGCTCGGTCAATGACCAGGGTCAACGGCGGCGTGGTGTATTCCGCAAATATGCCCGACTGTGAGGGCGGGCACAAGCCAGCGTGAGTAGGTTAAACGTTGAGTTTTATAAGGGCACCACGGGGTGACCAGCCCCTCCCCACCCAGCCCCACCCCTCCCACCCTCCACCCAGACCCACCCTCCCCACCCAGCCCCTCCCCACCCTCCCCTCCCCACCCAGCCCCTCCCCACCCTCCCCACCCAGCCCCTCCCCACCCTCCCCTCTCCACCCAGCCCCACCCCTCACATTTTTGGATGCACGACGGACGGGCACAATAATCCCCTGTGGGCTGGTGGAACCAGGTGGTTCCTACCAGTAAAAAATGCTTAGTTTAGATTGTCCTAAACAAAACTTCAATTATTTTGTTTAAACATTGGCGAAACATCTCAAGCAGGAACCTCTTGAGAGATTCCATACTCATTGAGATTTTTTTTAGACAAGTAATTGTAGAAAGCAATAGATTCTTGAATCTATCTGTGTGGAGCTTAAATTGGTATCCTGTTAAATGTGTGGCTTTTCTCTTGATACGCCAGTTTCTTTCGACATGGCAAGCACTCAATAATGGATTTAGCCAAGCATTCTCATGCAAAGCTGCTGAAAGAGAGTGTTGAGGTTCAGTAAGGACTTTCTGTGTAATTAAAGAACATTACTTGATTATTGTTATTCACTGTGTGGATCCAGGAGCTAAAATGCACAAAAGGAAAATCACGACAGCATTCATGAGCGAGAAGGCGTTTTAAATTGGAACTAAAAGTAAAATGTTCCCTGCCCAATGCATGATAATTGCACAACACAATATTAAAAACTAACCATCTGACTCGTCAAAAATTGAAAGAGATGAAAATGTATATGAACAAATACAGCCACTATTTTCACTATTCAGACAAAAGACACCGTATATACACGCACATTACGTTCTGTTCACCATCACAGATGCACGGTCGCTGCACTCAGTAAGTACAACATTAATTAATTAAATTCAGGCTAGCCCTTCCTTCAATGGAACTCGTTAGCCGAAGGCAAATGTGCTTATTCTCACCGTTAGATGCGGTTCTTATCTCAAAACTGTCACAGAACCGACTGTACGCACAGCGACACGGTTGCATTACTTTTCATTCCGATTATGAATTTTCAGCCGTGACAAATTATCCCAGAAAATTTTTTTTTTTACATAATGTAACATTTTCAATTTGAAGTTTGGCACGTCTTTAATTTGTGATTTTTAACTCGGGCAAACTTTTACGAAAGCAAGGAAACATCTCGACAGTTTGCTGGACATAAAAAAACGAGAATTTCTGAACAAAAAATTACGTTTGATCTTTCCACCTACTCGAATGGCGAGATTTGGACCTCGCAGCTTCGTGATCAGCGGTGTCAGCCTGCAACTCACCTCCCTACTCCCTCACTCCTCACCAACCCACTCACCTACTCAGCGGTCCGTCAGCCTGGACCTCACCTATCCACTCACTCGCCTACCCACTCACTCGCCTCCTCACCAATCCACTCACCTACTCAGCGGTCCGTCAGTCTGGAACTCACCTATCCACTCACTCGCCTACCCACTCACTCGCCTCCTCACCAATCCACTCACCTACTCAGCGGTCCGTCAGTCTGGAACTCACCTATCCACTCACTCGCCTACCCACTCACTCGCCTCCTCACCAATCCACTCACCTACTCAGCGGTCCGTCAGTCTGGAACTCACCTATCCACTCACTCGCCTTTTCACCAAGCCACTCACCTACTCAGCGGTCCGTCAGTCTGGAACTCACCTATCCACTCACTCGCCTTTTCACCAAGCCACTCACCTACTCAGCGGTCCGTCAGTCTGGAACTCACCTATCCACTCACTCGCCTTTTCACCAAGCCACTCACGTAATCCGCGGCCCATCGATCTGGAACTCACTGCTGCCGTACGATGTTCGAGACTTCACAGACATTTAACCAGTTCAGTAGAAATAACAGAACTGGTTAATAGAGCTTACACTGTACAACTACTGTGCACTCGTGATAACCTAGGTATTAAGAGTTTTGCATTTCTAAATGTACTTAATGGCTGAAGATGGGTCTCCGGATTGCTGGCGCAAGATTCCAGGTGTCAGGTGCCCATTAAGCATCAAGAGGTGCTGGACTGCTGCGGCAGAACTCGTGTTTCGTGGCGGCGCGTTAGCGCTGCATGACAGCGTCGTCATCTTCACCGTCGGCCCTGCGGGCACACCGTTGCCACGGAAATGCTCGTGGGAGAAGCGCACGAGAGGGCTTGGCGGACAGGCGACGGAGGAATGGAGGAGAGTGAAGCACAGAATAAGGACAGAAGCAGCGGCGGTTTTTGGCAGCTGGGACTGTGTGACAGAGCGGTGGGGGGGGGTCAAGAAAAAGGGGCTGCCAGCTTCTTGCGATTAAATAATGTACACAGCGGTGTTCTCTACCAAACGGCGGATTTTGTGGATGCTAAACTACTGCGTGTCAGATTGCATGTTCCACTCGTTGGAGGATGCCCACATGTCTGTAAATAATGTTTATTGACAGGAATATGATGATAATCAGCCACGACAAATACACTGCTGCATGAAGGCCTCCCTAAACCATTTCCACATCTCATGTCCCGATGATGTACCATATTCTGCTCGGTATAAAACGCTCCCGTATGCAAGGCACCCTCCACACATTTTGTGGTCATTTTGAAAATAAATATTTTTTTCCAGAAAAAAAATACGAAGTCTTGGTTAAGAAAGAAAAAAATGCTTAAAAATTACAACGTTATGAAAGAAACACAGTGGGTGTTCGGGATACGGTGCGTCTCATAATCCTGATAATACAGTGATGGTCGCAATGACTGTGGCTTGTTCGTGTTTCCGACCTTGGTTGAGACTCCACCGTTCGTCTCAACCCACCATCCCATGAGCACAAGAGAGCAACATGTCCTCCTGCCCAAGCCCACTTTGCTTATCTTGACAATCCAAAAACGACGCGTATAATCAGCACACAACCTCAAATGCACGTGCTGCTCTGTCCGCCTCTCACTGTAATTACAAGCGTGTACCTTTCCGTTGCGATGAAAATGCACGAGTACAGAAAGATCAAGCTCACCTAAAGGAGTTTCAACAGCCGGAATGACCCCCCGATAGAAGGATATCCAAAACAACCCGTCAGCACCAGTGCGGCAACACAAAGACTGAAGGGCAAGAAAACATATTTGTACTGCCAGCGTGATCATTCAACCGTGCTCATTAGTTGATGTTAATAAAACGATGGATCTCTGTGTAGACACTGGGGGGGTCATGTTACACCGGGTCTCTTGTATGAGCAGACAGGCCCTAGTTATGAGTGATTTACAGTGCACCGACAGCAATATATCATCCATAAGAGGTCTTTTTGGGTTAGATCGCATAAATATAAATGTGTCGTTAAACCCGCCACCACCCGACACAGCCAATTAGTAAGGTTTGTCACTTAAACAAAATATGTTATCTTCTTGGTTCTTTCGGTAAAGTCACGTAGAAGGGAAATAATAAAAATAAAACATTTCATTATTTCCCTTCTACGTGACTTTACCGAAAGAACCAAAAAGATGAATCCCTGCAGTCACGAAAGCTTTAAATCGAAAAATATGCCAATTCATTCGTAGTACAGCACACTGGTGTGTTTGAGAGTAACCCCACAACATTTACAATTTTTAAACTAAACTTCTTTGTAAATGTATTCTTTTATGTACCAAATAATCTTTTTTTATAAATTGCATTCTTGAATTTTATAACCATTCAAATGTTGGTATTTTCACCGAACTCTTTGATTTGCTGTACAAATGAAGAAAACCATCGTTATAATTGACTGCTTAGAATTTAATATACAAATATAATGCGCTACAGTTCTAAGCCATTATTGTGGGCAGTAGAAATTAAAAACAGCCCATTGGCAGCAAGCAAGAAAAACTGGAAATGTTTCATGACCACTGAGAAGTAAACAGTTTGAAATGTCAAGATAATTCCTCGAAATTAAGTGGATTTTTGTCCAGACCAATAAATGTTTACAATTATCTTTGAGCCATTTGGGAGACAATGGTCTACTGCGCAAGGAAGATGCTCAGAGTTATTTTGCTTTGTTTTCCAGGAATGATTGAAGTTGAAGGGTATCACAGAATTTCAATGGTCATGTCGAGCATATGGCCCTCTATAATAAGCAGTCATTGTGTTGTCAGAAGATATTATCTTTAATGTGGATACTCGATTGTATTGCATATATTTAAATTCAGAATTTATTGCAGAACACTGCATCACACAATGCTACAGAACATCTCACAAATTATATGTATAAAATAACTACTTCTGAGATATTTTCAAGTTATGTTTTATCCACATGATGGACACGACACTTTCCAACATGTCCTGTCATAGAGTGCTGTGGAGAACATGACCTTTTTATGACCTTTCTTACACGTGGGCATAAATTAGAGTTGAAGATGTATGTATGTTGAACTCATTTTTCACCGTACATAGCCAATTGTGCCCATCGGAGGTATGGGAAAGCTGTACAAAATGGATGCATAGTTTTCGGGAGTAGGTAGAAAGCCCATACAGATGCTGTGTGTCCACACCTAATGATCGTGTTGTCTACTATGGACCCATCTGTGTGTCCCACAGCCTCTACCTCCAGAGCACCAGATTAGTCATATATTACCACTGTCACCATGGGCGGAGTTTGGTGGGGGGAATGGGGGGCAATGCCCCCCCCCAAACTGGGCACCTTTATTAATGTATTTTCAGAAGTAAATAATCATTCATTATATGCACCCTCGATTCCTGATGTGAAGGACAAAGTGAACCCCTGCCTCCCCCCGGCCCCCTCAAATATAGACGTCAAACTCCGCCTATGACTACCACACTCAGTCATTTTTCTTATATATCTTTTAATGGGTGCCAAACAGCCGTTAATTGAATTGGACAACCACCCCAATGCAAGAACTTGCCATACGTAGTGTTATTGTGAATGAGCCACTCTGAAGTCCATGTATTAGTGTTGGGCAGGGGGTGTGACGGTCCTCATAAATTTAGTATTGAAAACATCCGTTGACTAGCGGCCAATGGAATTCCCTATGGGATTCGTTGGAATTGGAATTGCCAATTTGGGTAGGCCGAACTCCTGCAAATGCGACAGCTTTTGCAGAAGTGATAGAATGCCAAGCATTACAATGGCGTGCAAAGCAGCTTCTGGAAATATGCCACGAGGAGCGGTATATAGCACATCACCTCTGCATTGTGTCTAGGGAAAGTACAGAATTACCCCACGCTAATCCGTAATTTTCTTCCTTATGGTTTGATAATCATGATTCTCGCCGGGAATTACACCTTCATTCATTGCTAATTGTCAGCCCCCTCATTGGGAGCCCCCTGTGCCGTTCTGACCCCGTGCCCCGACTGAACACCTGTGAAAAAAGAGCCTTAAAGCTCATTGGATTCTTCCAGTTCAAATAAATATGCTGATTCTGAGTGCCTGAGAGGTTCATAATCAACGTTTTTGGGTTTAGATCGCGTTATTTATAAATGTGTCGTAACCCTCCACCACCCGACACGGCCAATCAGTAAAAAAGTGTCACCTTGACAAAAGACAAATAGTTCACTGCTTTAGCCCACCGGTGTGTTGAAGCGTGAAACCACAACATTTACAATTTTTGAGTACGACGTTTCGCTGGTAATTGCATCCAGCATCATTGGGCAATTCGCCAGAATGGTGAGGCTCTGCCCTGTCTCCCGTTCTTATATAGAGCAGCAGCAGGGTGACGTCATCATTAACTCCTCAACTCATCAGGTCCAAAGATTTGAGGGGGGGATATTGTAATTATATACTAGAGGTGTCTGGGTGGCTCTCTGAGCCCCTGATGTCCACGTAAGATGCACTTCCCCCTTTGAAAGGTGGGGAGTTGATCGGCAGCGTTTCTACGTTTCATGGCGAGGGTTGTGAGTGAACCAGTGGGTGGTTTCACAAATAGCCTGGTGAATATCTGAAATGCTGCCAGCAGACAACTGAGTCGAGACCATGTGATCATGTATTCAAGTCTGAGTAACCCATGGAGGTTTGGGGTCGGTTCTCAAGTGTGGAGACTCAATGGTTTCAGACCAATCACCCAATAACTGTATTTTAAAAAATATTATTTACACAATGTGCAGGTATGCTCGTCATTGCGAACATCACAATATTTCTAAGGTGTTGTCTCCAGCACAGTGAGTATTGATTTTACGCAACAACAACAACAACCACCATTCGCCACTAAGTGGCGGTGATGTCACCACGGCACTTGTGCCAGGCTATGTGCACGTTAAGGCCAGGTGAAGTATCGAACGATGCACCACCTGTGCCCCCTACTGTGCGAACTTGCTGTGTTTAAGCCGCTCGGCGCTCCGCTCGCTGTTGTGAGCGTCGCTCCTTTGCCCTCCGTTGTTGCTGGAGGGCGACGACCTCCAACTGCCCAGCAGCAGCGTCCTTCACGAGCCTCCTCCACAGAGGCCGATCTTGACACCGCTGGTACCAGTCATCGGCAAGTCCATTCAGCTCCACATCCTCCTGTACCACTTCACTCTATCTCTTTTCTAGCCCATGCCGCGCCCGTTTAGCCCCCTCTATCCAGCTGAACAAAAGCTGTTTAGGCATGCGGTGGCTGGGAATGTGGGCTACATGACCCAGCCAGCATGGATGACGCATGTACATACACACACACTCTATAACACTTCCCACATTAGGTAGATGTCTCTTATCAACCAGCTGAGACATTGAGACTGCAAGTGTCTTTTGCAAGGCAGAACAATTAAGATGTAACACCGAACCAAGAAGATGAATCCCTGCAGTCACAAAAACTTTAAATTGAAAAATAAAGCTCACCCGACCCTCACCCGACACTCACCAAATGCTCACCAGACGCTCACTCACTTGCCAAATAGGCACTTATTAAGCCACTTGCTCATATTAAAGCTAATGGCACGTCTAGGGGTGTTGTAAGACAGACTCGTGAAGGATGTCACGTAAGAGTCTTTGTTATTACTTCCAAGTTGTCCACCGATGGGACATGATGCTGTTTGTCAAACATATCTTTGCGATGTTTTTTCCCCCATTGTGTATCTAAATGCCACCTGCGCATTACAATTGTGCAACGAAAAGAGAAAAGAAAATCTTTCACACCTTAAATAAGCACCAACAATGATTTGTTATATTTCATGTTTCTGAGATAATATGGTGATGAATTGAGTACATGTGCACTATTTCAACCTCCTCGTCATCGCAGCGACCATTTTGTTTGTCAATTTATCTGAGCACGCGTCCGTACCAATTACATTTATCGGATGCGAAACCACGGGACTGTATATTGTAAACAAAAAATGCAATTCCAAACAAACCATGTATATACATTATTACAGGACTTCACTGTTTCATTCCCTATATAACTGGGTAAACATTCAGACAATAAACAATGCTGATGATTCTGGAGAAAAATAACACAAACAGACAAGCCTAAGGACTCATTCTAGACTGCTAAATTGCAAACACTTCCCATCAAATTGGTCGTCTGCCTATTACGGACTACTTTTTTTCAGCAGGTGAGAATTTTGTCTTGTTTGTATGCATTGTACACACAGCTGCAAGCATAATTCTCATCATAGATGTGCACGAAATGTAATTTTAAATCGGTAAACAAGAGAGTGCCAAATATCTTCCCATAAGTAAACTAAACGCAGCAGCTGGAGGTGCAAAATATCTTCGATCTGCGTGGAGTGATTCAAATGCTTACTTACACAATGGAGCAAGTCATCTGCCCAAGTAAGCCAAGGCTTGTACGCCCTGGCCAAACTGGATCTGGTGGCCGAGGCACTAAACAATTCACACGGAATCTTGATTTGAAGTGTTTCGTGACTGCAGGAATCCATACTGCTGGATTATTTCTAACCGTTTGTGTTGCGATCGAAACATCGTGATATGTTATTTTCATTTTTGTTTTATTTTTCTACCAACGTGACTTTACCGAAAGAACCAAAGAGTATGAATTCACACTGAAGATTAATCCACACGATTTTTTATGACACGTGAAAAAACTCTGCACGGTGCATTACTACACGCTCAATACTGGTGCTCTCAAGGTCAGGCAGACACTTCCAAAGAGTACACCTATTGTTAATGATGAAAGTGCATGCGCTCATTGATTTTTGTTTGTTTAGGTGAGTTATTATGACTGACAGCCTTCTCTCATTGCCATGCCTCATAAAGCTTATGCCAGTACTGTGTGTGTGTGCACATTAATTACACGATAATTACATTCCACTCAAACCATCTGGCCAAGGCGGTGGCGTAGACATATCGCTGATAATAGCAATATAAAATATTACGGAAAATGCTACTGGGTCGTTGAAATAAGACACACTTGTGATTTTATGATCAGTGGAATTGTATGCATTACACAGTGTTTTTAAAGAGCGAATATGTAACAATAACCATCAATCGGATGATGATAACAGCAAATAGACACATCTGTTAACCATGTAGGTTTTCAACATCGAGGTAAGTTCGTCATGAGTTTTAAATTCAGAAAAAATAATTAGTTTTAAAATAATTACTCAAAAAAAAAACCTTCAAAAATAATGCCATTTCATTGAAGTAGACAAAAAAAAAACGCTTCGCAAGACCGAAAATTTCCATGTGCAGAGTTCACAACCTCCATTTATTAAACGGCCAAAACCGTGGACAAGTAAATTGGGCCTAGAGGATGCGGTGGTGGAGATAATTTGGTGACATGTGGCTTGTGAGCACGCCCAGGAACAGAGTGGTTTTACAACCACTGACCTCGTTTTGCTCACATGGCAACTGATGTTGGTGTTTCAGATATGACATGTCTGCTCCAGCACTGAGAGCTGTGTTTGCTCTCCATCCCAAGTCATTTTATTTTTCCAAACTCCAGTGTCAGGACCCAGGATTCTAAGCATGCTGTTTATCTTCAAGTTTTATCTTTTTGGTCACCTAACTGGTCCAAATTTCCCAAATTACTAAATTACACATACATTAATCAATTGAGATTATACATCGTAATCATTGCCCCTCGTGGCAAACTAATGCCCCAAGTCACTTTTTGCAAAAGAGACTCATCCTGGTCTCTTTGAGTTCTCACGTGGTTAAACAAACTTGAAACTCGAAACTTGGTATTTGTAAGGTGGAGTGCGAGATCGCAATTCAACAGTGGAGTCTGAAATATATCTCTGAAGGGTCTTTGAGTGCCACGCATTTGTATGCAAAGTCGACTTCCTCAGGGTAGTCTCATTTATATCCACGCGCCAAACATGCACTCATGCGATTGGCACCCTCCCCCGCCTCCGCCTCCCCCCAATGCAGAACCCCTTCTGTAAACCCGTCTTGAGACCCGGTGAGAATGTCTTGGGTATATGAAAGGCGTTTTACTGCTGCGTTCAAAACGAAACTGCTCCAAACTACGTCAAGGGCATCATGGCTCAACGCCTGCCTCCATCCCAGTCCACGTGAGAGGTGCAGGGATGTGGATTGAAGGCAATTGAGCAAGTTTGGTTTGCCGAGTTGGGTTTTCCTCCAGGCCGGTCCAGTTTAATCTCACAATGTAAAAAAAAGCACGTGCGGAGATTGGGGTTGTTTGGCTGAGTGCGTTTGCTGTTTATATTACGCGGGGTGTGTACGGTGAAGCAGGTGCAGCGGCCAATGCTGTGGGGTAGGAGAGTTCTTACCGGTGTGTGTGGGTTGATGTGAGATGAAGTGAAATGAGGTACGTGACAAGGGAGATGTTTCTGTTTGCTGTGCAGCGTGCAGGAGGGACAGGATGAAGAGCTGAGCTTCCCTTTAGGGTTGTGCAAGTACACAAAGGCAATATCCATTTTGTGACCATTCAGCTCGGTTACATAGTCAATGTGTATGTCAAAGTCACACAGTCAGCAAAAGTGGCTCAAGGCAGTGGGGATTGATAACTGTAAGACCAATCAATGCATGAGGGATCTCCAAGGAACCACAGAAACGGTGTCAAATTTTCAGAAGGCGTCATTCTATGTATTTGCCTCGACCTATCTCTCCCTTTTCATCACACTCTACTCCCCTCCACACACTCTCCCACCTCTCCCCCCTCATCTCACTCCACTTCCTTCCATGGACTCTCTTACTTCTCCCCTATCATCACACTCTACTTCCCACCACACACTCTCCTACATACAGTAGCCCCTGAGATCTCACTCTACTCCCATCCACGCAGTCTCCTACACTCCCAGCTCATCTCACTCCACTTCCTTCCATGGACTCTCTTACTTCTCCCCTATCATCACACTCTACTTCCCACCACACACTCTCCTACATACAGTAGCCCCTGAGATCTCACTCTACTCCCATCCACGCAGTCTCCTACACTCCCAGCTCATCTCACTCCACTTCCTTCCATGGACTCTCTTACTTCTCCCCTATCATCACACTCTACTTCCCACCACACACTCTCCTACATACAGTAGCCCCTGAGATCTCACTCTACTCCCATCCACGCAGTCTCCTACACTCCCAGCTCATCTCAATTCACTCGGCTCTCCCCTCCACACAAATCTCCCACTCCAGCGACCAAAGGCTTTCTGTCGAAGTCAACCTTTTGGCTCGGTGAGAGGTCACTCATTCTCCACTACTGCCCTCATCGTCTGAACTCCCCGACCCCTTAAATCTGCGCTGTTGATTCCCTGCCACTATTCAAAGTCGCGGATTAATGCCTTACAATTTTTTTCGTCTGCCCACGAGTGGCCCCATTGCAATGTTATACGAACCCAATTGTGTTGTATTTTACTCTCTTCTCCTGTGCG